>NC_134643.1:172568731-173195438 GCF_030463565.1 Pelecanus crispus
CTCACAGGTGGAAGAAATACCAGACAAAAAATTATAGAAGGAGGAGTATAAGCACATAAATTGTTTGAATTAACCCACAATATTGGTGGATCAATAGGTAGAATGCAGCCCAGCTGTTTTCTATAATAGATCTAATTTACTGGAACCTGCTGTTTCCTTTTGGATCAGTGGATCACCTGAAAATGTAATTTTCATGGTAAAAAATAGTGCTATGTAATTATCAGTACAAGTACTGTAATATCTCACTCTCTCGCTCTCTAGTGTGCTCTAGCTCTCTCTGTTTCCCATAACTACTGCTGGTGGTCTGATGAAGCTGGAGAGGGGAGAAATATTCTAAGAGGCAGATTTGGGTAAATTGTTCTTTTCAAGTTATTATAGATGTCTGTCTGTCTGAACTTTGGGTACAATAAATAGGCATTTAATAAAATTAAAATAAGAATATTGGTATTTCATTAGACCTTGACTACCATAACTGTCAGGAAAATGTGTCAGAATAAGAAGAGAAATTTACAGGCAGCTAAAATTTCCAAACCTAACTGAAGACCATGTTAATGGTAATGGATTTTGGAAAACATTAACATACAGTGGCTTGTAAGCTGCTTTTTTTTTAAATTTTAATATTCTTTTTTAGAAACTAACTAAAAATCAGTTAAAATGAAAATATCACTACATTCAAAACAGTTGCTCTGTGCTGCTGTTGGTTTTATTTTCCTTCTCTTTCTTCTCACACTTATCTCTATTTAAATCATGATTCCAGTGTAAGAGGTGAAAATGTAGAAATGACACCTTATTTAACAGATTTATTCCTTGTGCTTGTTCAGAGTATTTTAGACAATAGAAGATATTCTCTTCGTTTTACAGCTGTCACTCTACAAAACAAATACTAATTAAAAAAACAAAACAAAACAAAACAAAACAATCTTTTCATGTATTTCATCAACAGGCAGGGAAATCAGGATCGCCTTAAACAGAATATGGACTGACATCCTTTGAATCAGGTAATTTTATTATAGGGACTGGAGAACGGAACCAACCTCTTAGACTCTGGGTTAAAGGTTTGAGAGCTTGTGGATGGTTTCTTTATAGAAATATAAAGGAATTAAATTCAAACAATTTCTTTGTTCTGCAAAGTCTTTGCTCAAAGTAGCACTATATTTGAATTCTGATTTCCAGACACAGAGCTGATATAATTGACAGTAGGCGTTTGAGTATTTACAACCATAAAGGCATAAAAAATTATTAAAATACATAGAAGAACTAGAAGAAATATCTAAGAAACTATCAGCATTTATATTAATGCAGAAATGAATGTTGAGTACTTAAATGTTTTTTAAACAAAATCCAAATATTCCTTCCCAATGAAGAACACTCAGTGTAGAACTTTGTTATTAGGATCTTTTTTGCTGAAAACATCAATGACACTGCATATTTTTGTCCTTTGATATTGATAATAAATTGTTTGATAAGTCTCCTCAGAAGAAAGTACAGCCAGCTTTCTTCCACAGAAAATTTTGGAATGATTTAATGCCCTATATATTGTTTCCATTATTGTAAATTCCACATTGTAAATGCAGATGATAACTATATTTTACCTCTGTGTTATATTATTTCCTTTCTGGCCCACAGTATGAAACAGATCATGCAGTAATGTTTTCAGACTGAGTTCTATTATAATGACTTTTAGATCCATTAAGTTAGGATAAAAAGGAGTCTCTTTGAGCTAAGTGTTTAAGGCACTACAAAATGCTCTACAGAGAACAGGCCCACAGGGAGATGAGCTGGTGAAACTATTAACTCCTTTTTTTTTTTTTTTTCTACTACGTTCACTGAAACCTGGAAGAGTTTATTTAACCATTTATTACAACCTTACTTGTCCTTTCACTGATATTTCTAGAGGAGGAATTTGTCCATGTACACACATACACACAAAGAGGGAGAGAGAGAAACTATATATACATATATGTAAAGTTTCACAGCTATGCATATATTCTTTTATGTACACATATATGTGGAAATCCAGATCTCCTTGAATTCAGGGAAAAAATTACCATTGAATTCACTAATGATGGATAATCATGTGTAACATGATGGATAATATATGATTTTAATAAGAAAAATGCCATGAGATAAATCTAATCAATTATGACTCTATGAGCTATTTAGACATTCAGTAAATTAATGTGTTTCCTGTTGAGAGTCATAGGAATAAGACATTAGAGGAGTCATTTCAACCAGCTCCTTTAGGAGCTATGCTCATGTAGTATATTAAGGTGCTTCACACATCCTGAGAACTGTTATCCTTGTAGCTTAGATGTCAACGCATGCCCATAATCATAGGTATATAAATCTGTGTGCCAGTTATGAGTCAGAAAGCAACATAAAGCAGAGTTCTGAGGATATTGTGATGTATGAGAACCTTTATCTCACTTTTCACAAGAAGCACTGTTTTATTCTTAAGGTTCACCCAGCTTGAATAATGATAGCACCCTGGTCAAATTCAATAGCTAACCATCATTTTCATGTCCTTTTCTTTCTATAGCATCATAATCTTCAAGTTTTCAGAGAAATTTCAGTCCCCATTCCAAGCCTTCAAAACAACAAACAAACCTTCTCCAAAACTCCATAAAAAATAGTACTTGTATTAACTTGGTATTTTTTGTTGAAACTTTTTTTCAAGGTTTTGAATGGCACACATCTGTAACCTTGGGATACTTTTCAGGCAAGTAACAATAAAGTTGCCATTTATAACTTTTTTGTATTCCTACTGATTTTCTTACTTGTGAAGAGAAAAAAAAAAAAAAAGAACCAAAAAAAGTTCACATTACCCTTAACTGAGAAGCCACTGGATATATTTCAGCTTAATAATTGCAAACTCTTCCTATGCTTATAAACTCAGCTTTTCTCCTGAAATTTTGATTAAGATGAGAAACCCAGTGGTATTAGTTTGCAGTTTTAACATCTCAGAGCCACTGAAATCAGTGGTGAATCTCTCATTAACTTTAATGGTGCTTTAATGGTTTTAAGCTTTTGCCCTTTATTTTCCCATCACACAAAGACCTTCTGCAATGCTATAAAAATGCTGTCTTTTTACCTGTTTTAACCTGATCACACAAAACCATCCACAGTCTGGACCTATGTGTGTATAGAGGTGAAATATAATCTTGACTGGGTTCCAGAAGATTACAGCCAGTTGACAGTGATTAAAGATCTGGTACTTAAAGGGAAAAAAGTACTTGCAGTGACAAATCTTTGAACTTTCTTGAATTATGTTTTCAATTTTCTTTTATATTAACAAGATATCACTGTATTATTGTATTTTTCAATTGATTCTAGCACATCACCTTCTAAAAATTTCACTGATTCTGCAGATTGCAGAATGTAATAGTATTTTCAGCTAGAAAATTAGTATCACAGCGTTCTTTTAATTTGCAACGAAAAAATGGGCTTGCTTCCAGAATTATTGGTTTATCTTTCGTTCTGGCAAAATAACCTGAAAAATACTGTCCTAAAAATTAAAGCCTATGGATAGATCACAGTATGAGAGATGCCCTATAACAAGGCAGGACTTCTGTCATATGCGAACATCAGAGTTGGGTCAGTTCTGCCTAACACATAACTCCAATTTACCCCTACAATTTTTTGCTTACTGTACTGGCCCTCCTAACTTTTCCTAGTGGCAAGAGATTAGTGAAATGTGGTTAGGACCTTTGAGGATCCCTTGAGGTACTGCCCACCTAGTCTCAAGCCTAAAGTTAGGCAGAGAAGATCTGCTAAAACTCTGTGTTACAGGCTGCAACGATCATTTAATCCTGATGAAATAAACAGTTAACAGAGAACACTCACAAATGGTTATTTTTAAAGTGACAAGAACATGTGAAAAATAAGTTGTTCTTTTATAAGTGTACAGTGGTCATTTCCTTTGAATGGTTAGAGGCAGAGAGCTTGAAGAGATTTCATCTCACCTTAGACATCCCTGATGCAGACATCTGCTTCTTAGCTGGTCGCCCTATCTGTTGTGTAGAGATGAAGGAAAAATGTAGTCAATCACACTGAAAGTATGATTAATCTGATTCACTTTACGTCTATTTCTACTTCCTGATAATATGAATTATACTATAAAACTACCTTCCCCTCCTCCCAGGGGTTGAGCTGTCAGTGATCCAAGGCCTAATTTTGACAGAGAAAGTCTGCTGAGTAGAGCCATGCAAGATAAGAAATTCAAAATTGTAGACAGAAGTAAGGTTGCTGGTATGGGGACAGTCTGCAGCTCATTGATTCCAGAAAAAAAGAAACAAAAGAACCCCCCCCAAAAAACCTGCCAAAACCCCAACACGGACATAAAGAGATGTCCATAGACAGGAAGCCTGAAGGCTGCAATTGAGCAACACTGAGATTCAGGCTGATGCAGGAGCAACAAAGGCTGAACCTTCCACCAGTTGCTGACAGCTGCCCAGCCAGCAAAGACTTTGGACACAGAGGCCAATACTGTTTAACCTAGTAGTTTATTGATTCTAACCAAATAATGGCTTTGTCTTTTACAATTGTGTCTTTCGGAGTCCCTTCAAATACATAAAAGTTGCTCAAGCACACTGACCCAGAAAGCAATGAGAGTCCAAGGTGGTTACTATAGTCTCCTATCCGACTTGTCCAGAAAAACTTGCAGAAAAGCTATGGGGACAAAGAAAACAAACACAACACCCAAAAGTACAAACCAGAAAATATTCATGAATAATTAGTCCATTGCTATATAGGGAGGATTCAAGTGTAATCTCCTCTAAGTATGACAAAATATTTGAATTCAGTTTAAAAAAAAATAAAAATTAAAAAAAATCCTTTAACACTGGTGATATACTAGATAGCTCATACAAATATGGTGATGGAAAATGAAACATCCAATGAGTCTGTTAAACACAATGGTCTCAATTGCTTATGTCAGAGAGACCAGATATTTCTTCATTACAGAATTCTGAGATAATTGCTACATGAACTCAGGTAATCAGTATGTCCATTAATGCAACAAAATCAAACATGGTTCATTTTTACAGACAAACAGAAAATGTGGTAGCTGTATTATATAAAGATTAAAACATGAGGGAAGGTGTGAGTGCAATGGCTAAATTTGGAAAGAAATGTTACTTAATGACATTGAAGACAGCAAATTAAACAGAAAGCAGATAAAAAGTAGAAGACATATATCAAAGTAACAGATTAACCTCATATGTTTCCTTGTTAAGAAAACTTCTAATTTTTTCTAATTCAGACAAAGGCAATGCTTTATCTAAACTACTTTATCTAGACTTCAGTAGAGCAGTTGATATATTGCCAGGGGAGAAGTTATTAATTAAGATGAAGGACGTAAAGATTAATGTAAGAATAGCTGGACCAATCTGTCTGTACTGAAAAGGAAACAACTGGTAATGAAAGATGTTACTAGTAGTGTTTCACAAGACTTGTTTGTAGATTTTATTTTGCTTAACATTTTGCTCATATTTTATTTAGCGGCCTGTGCACCAAAGAATTGGAAATATGCTGATGACACAAATCTGGGATGCACCACTATAAAGAAAATATGAACAGGGTCAACTATAGGACAGCAATAGTACAACTGAGTTAAAAGCAATATAATACAGTATAAAATCAGATACTTGGGAACTAACAGTAAAAAATTCTGTAGCAAAGTGGAAGCTCCTCAGACAGAAATAAGGAAGGAAGAGGAAAATCTAGATATTAGTAGATCAAAGAATGATACAATCCTTAGTCCCACAAATTTCTTAAAGATACAAGAAAGTATTTATATTTTTGTTCCCTTAGAAATATTGTCTTCAGCTCTGATCACCGCTGTTCAGGCAAGATACCTTCAAAACTGGAAAGTACAGAGAAATTCCACTTCTATTGAGTTGAGGAATTAAACTGGTTTATACTAAAGTCTAAACCGACTTGAACTAGCAAATTAAATAGAAACATAGAATAATACAATCATTTAGGTTGGAAAAGACCTTTAAGATCATCCAGTCCAACCATTAACCTAACATTACCAAGTCCACCACTAAACCAATTAAGGGTAGACTAGACTAAACCATGTCCCAAAGTGCCACATCTACCAATTTTTTGAACACTTTCCAGGCATGGTGACTCCACCACCTCTCTGGGCAGCCTCTTCCAATGCTTGACTACCCTTCCGTGAAGAAATTTTTCCTATTATCCAATCTAAACCTCCCCTGGCACAGCTTGAGCCCATTTCCTCTTGTCCTACCGCTAACTGCTTGGGAGAAGAGACCAACACCCACCTCACTACAACCTCCTTTCAGGGAGTTGTAGAGAGCCATAAGGTCTCCCCTCAGCCTCCTCTTCTCCAGGCTAAACAATCCCAGTTCCCTCAGCCGCTCCTCATAAGGCCTGTGCTCCAGACCCTTCACCAGATTCATTGCCCTTCTCTGAACATGCTCCAGCAACTCAATGTCTTTCTTGTAGTGAGAGACCTGAAACTGGAGACAGTATTCCAGGTGCAGCCTCACCAGCTCCGAGTACAGGGAGACAATCACCTCCCTGCTCCTTCTCATCAATGATGCCTCAGCTCATCAATCCAGCCTGTCCAGCTCCCTCTGCAGGGCCATCCTACCCTCCAGCAGATCGATACTCCCACCCAGTTTGGTGTCGTCTGCAAACTTACTGAGGCTGCACTCAATGCCCTCATCCAGATCATCGATAAAGATATTAAAGAAGACTGGCCCCCAAACTGAGCCCTGGGGAACACTGCTCGTGACCAGCTGCCAACTGGACTTAACTCCATTTACAACTACTCTCTGGGCTCGGCCACCCAACCAGTTTGTTTATCCAGTGAAGAGTACGCCCATCCAAGCCATGAGCTGCCAGCTTCCCAAGGAGAATGCTATGGGACACAGTGTCAAAGGCTCTACTAAAGTCCAGGTAGATGACATCCACAGCCTTTCCTTCATGCACCAGGCAGGACACCAGGTCATAAAAGGAGATCAGGTTGGTCAAGCAGGACCTGCCTTTCATGAACCCATGCTGGCTGGGCCTGATCCCCTGCTTAACCTGCACTTGCCTGTTGAGTTCACTCAAGATGAACCTCTCCATAATCTTTCCCGGCACCGAGGTCAGGCTGACAGGCCTGTAGTTTTCCGTGTCCTCCTTCCAGCCCTTCTTGTAGATGGGCGTCACATTGGCAAGCCTCCAGTCATCTGGGACCTCCCCTGTTAACCAGGACTGCTGATAGATGACGGAAAGTGGCTTGGTGAGCTCCTCTGCCAGCTCCCTCAGTACTCTCAGGTGGATCCCATTTGGCCCCATAGACTTGTGAGCATCCAGGTGGCATAGCAGGTCATTAACTGCTTCCTCCTGGACTATGAGGGCTCCATTCTGCTCCCCGTCCCTGTCTTCTAGCTCAGGGGCCTGAGTACCCTGGGGATGACTGGTCTGGCTATTAAACACAGAGGCAAAGAAGGCGTTAAGTACCTCAGCCTTTTCCTCGTCCTTGGTGGCAATGTTCCTGCCTGCATCCAGCAAAGGATGGAGATCCTCCTTGGCTCTCTTCTGGTTGTTAATGTATTTGTAAAAACGTTTTTTATTATCTTTTACAACAGTGTCCAGATTGAGTTCTAGCTGGGCTTTTGCTTCCCTAATTTCCTCCCTGCATGACCTAACAAGATCCCTGTACTCTTCCTGAGTTGCCCACCCCTTCTTCCAAAGGCGGTAGATTCTCCTTTTTTCCCTGAATCCCAGCAAAATCTTCCTATCCAGCCAGGCCAGTCATCTTCCCCGCTGGTTGGTCTTACGGCACACGGGCACAGCCTGCTCCTGTGCCCTTAAGACTTCCTTCTTGAAGAATGCCCAGCCTTTCTGGACACCTTTGCCTTTCAGGACTGCCTCCCAAGGGACTTTCCCAACCAGGGTCCTGATCAGGCCAAAGTCTGCCCTCCGGAAGTCCATCGTAACAGTTTTGCTGCCCCTCCTCTTGAGCAAGTCTCGTCTTTGTAGTTAATGTGGAGAAATCAGTATACACCTATTGCAATTCTTCTGTCCCATTGCCAACATCTACTTCAAGCAGAGTTGAGTTATATGTACATACACCTCAGATACAGACACTTGCACTTCATCTGTCTAAATTTGTGGGATGCATCAACCTTTCATACAAGATTGACAATACTATTTTTGATATGATGCAAAGTGTGTCTGTTATAAATTAACTCAACAGTTTTTACATTTGTTAAAAAATGAGGACAGAACTTTGAGTTAGTACATTTTAATTAGGGTTTGTGCTTTTTTCCAATAGTTAACTTGAAGTCAATATACAACCACCATTTTCATGTAAACTCAATATTGTGTGCTTGATTGAATTAATAGAAACATGCATAATTATGCATTATGCTTAATCTAGATCACACCAATACTGCTGTGCTATCAGGTGTATATTAGATAATTTACAGGTCCATACTAATGACTATGGAACTAGCATATAGGCAGAAATTGAGGATTTCACTCATCAGTTATGATTGCTGTAATATGTTTTCTCCTCCTAGTTCAAAATCAACTCCATAGCATGGCATCGATATGCCTTGCTTTTTACACTTTTGTGTTAGTTTTCATCTGCAAATTGTGACATTCAAGGCTAAGATTAAATGGCATAGGATTTGCAGGTATTTTCCATAGAATTATTCAATTCAAATTATTTTAGTATCGCAATTTATAATGTGGCTGCACAAAACCTTGAATCAAAACAAATGAAAAGGAACTCTTGTATGCTAATGGAAAGAAGGGGCCCTTGCAGTCTAACCCCAGCCAGCAACTAAGCACCACACAGCTGCTCACTCACTCCTCCCCCAGTGGGATGGGGGAGAGAATCAGAAGTGTAAAAGTGAGAAAACTCATGGGTTGAGATAAGAACAGGTTAATAATTCAAATAAAATGAAATTAAAATAATAATAGTAGTAATAATAATAATAAAAGAATATACAAAGCAAGTGATGAATGACGCAGTTGGTCATCACCTGTCCACTGATGCCCAGCCAGTCACCGAGCAGCAGCCCACCTGGCCAGCTTTCCCCCAGTTTATATACTAAGCATGATGTCATATGGTATGGAATATTCCTTTGGGCAGTTTGGGTCAGCTGTCCTGGCTGTGCCCCCTCCCAGCTTCTTGTGCATCTCCAGCTTTCTCAGTTGGTAGAGCATGAGAAGCTGAAAAGTCCTTGATTTAGTGTAAGCACTACTTAGCAACAACTAAAACATCAGTGTGTTATCATCATTCTTCTCATACTAAATCCAAACCACAGCACTACACCAAATACTAGGAAGAAAATTAACTCTATCCCAGCTGAAACCAGGACAGGTTCTGATGGAAATTTCTTCAGGTGGCTTTGCTGGCAGATAAAGTGTTTCTGTTAACCCTGTCCTCAGCTGGCACCTCTGTAACAGTAGGTTTTTAGGCTCCATTCCTCCTCTGCAGGAACTGTCCACTTTGAAACTAGCTCAAGACTTAAGAAAATGAGTAAGCTTTTGAGTTATTTCTGTTTGTGGCTGATGTAGTTGAAGAAGCTGTTCACTCTAGATGGGTCAGGGACTAATTGTTTTCCTAATAGAAATATATTCTTTTTTTTTTTTTTGTTACGTATATTCATTGCAATTATCTATATATTGGAATTTTATATATAATTAATATTTGTATTGCATATATTATATTGTATTTGATTGTACTGTATTGCATTGTATTATATACTTATAAAAAGTATGATAAAACATCACTCTTTACATTGTATTGGATAATCTATGATTATACATCTCAGACTGAATTATTTTCTCTTTAATGTGCTTCACTTTCAAGTTAGAGGAATTCCCCCCTCTATTTCTTTCATTTCCTTTACTTCATCAGTAATTTTTGAAAGCCAATTTGATACTTACTCAAGCAAAAATGTGTAGCAGTTTTGGCAGCCCTCTGTTACTCCATTTCTTCCTTCAGTTATTTCCATATACTTACCCTAATTATCAGGAGTAGCCATAGAATTTATTTTTCTAATAGAACAACCTGCATGTATGTATGCATGCATGTTCACATGTTGCTTAAGGAAAAGACAAGGTGGAAACTAAGAACCTATTTCATAATAGAATTTCTGTTCCGTCTGTCATTTGAGCTTTTCATTCTATTATTTGTGGAATGAGCTCCATGCACTCAAATGTGGCAGTGGCTGGCATTTTTTTGTTTTGTTTTTTAATTGGCACTGAAGAAATTCTGTGTTATTGATATTCTTAAGACATAAAGACAATCTAATACCATTTTATTAAAAGAAGTTTTTCAATTATATGTAAAAATTATTATAAACTTTCTGCCCAAAGAAACATTTCTGTTCATATTATGCATGTCAATGGAATCCCACTGTGGAATCAGTCTTACTGAAATGAGTTAAAATGTCTGCATAATAAAGGTTATATTGTAATTTTACAGAAGCTCCCAAGGAAGACTAGGCTTAACTACACGTTTCAAAAGCAGACCAAGGGTTATATTTTGGCTCAGTCATTCTGGATGGTTTACTGTGTGACAGAGAAGCTAAAAGCTATGCTGTGTCTCAGGCTTTCCCCCTTGCATTTCCTACCTACTTGAAAACAGCAGAAAGAAAGATTTTCATGTACTTCTCCAATGTGGTCTGCTACTGATCATGATGTTATTCAGTACTGAAAACCATAGTATAAATAAAATATTTACTGCTCCACAGTTCTTTGCAACATTAACTCGAAGGAACAGTAGAGAAAACTGGTGGGCTGAGGAATGATTGATTTGCTTTTGGTTTACAGTAAATCCAATTTATGGTAAGGATGAATAGCTCAAAGTTTACTGGTTATGATGTTCAAACAGCCTGGAATGTGCCAAGAGAAAAATAAATGAATGCATTAGTTACATTGCTCAGTTTGATGGCTTTATACTTATGTAATTGTATGGCTATATACTTACGTAATTATTTTGTCACCTAAGTTTCCTCAGAATTACACAGAATTTCACTCAATTTTCCAAAGATGGGCATCATTCTAATATAAAAATTCACCAAAAGTCTGTGTAGCTTTCACTCCATAAGTACCTACATTTTTGTAAATGAAACTTAAGTAACAACCGGAAAATTCAGAGATGTCACCACCATGACCACACTAGTCAAGGTTTATTTTCTTTAGTCCTTGTTGCATTCACAAGCTGAACATTTTTGCATCTGAATCTTCTGAGAAGTCTTAGAGGAAAGGCATTCTATGAGCATTCTTGATGTATGTAGTAATAATTGAACTCACTATAAAGCAGAATAGCCATGATTAAATCTATTAAATTATACAGGCAAAGCAAAGCTGTACTGTCGTGAATTTTTATATAAGAGTATAGTGGTTAAACCAATCAACCAGCAAATGAACTATTTTTAGCTATTCTTCGTTCTTCCTTCTGAATTGTTTTATGCCGGCTTTTGGTATTGTTTGCACATTTTATTTGATGGCTTTTTAATTTAAAATGTGGAAGCAGTACCCCAGTAAAAAGCCATGTTCTAGGATTCGTTTTCCCTTTCCCACACATGCAGGGGTTACTTAGGTCTGAGTTTCAGGGTCAATGTTTTTCTTGATTGATTTGTCTCTTCTTGGCCCCATGAGTCATTCTTTTCTTTTGGCACAATGATCGAGACTGCTTGGACAGTCTTTTGGTGTCAGGAAAAGCCAATGTCTCCTTCACCCCTTATTAAATTTTCAAAACACAAAGTCAGTCACAAGCATACTTTAAGCCTATCTAATGTGTTCCCAGTAAGCAATGAAGTGAACAAAGACAAGTATCCCAAAAAATGAAAAGTAAGGAATCTGTATCAAGCCTCTTACTTTCAGTATGTAGTTCAGCTAATATTTACACTTCTTACCTTGAGGCTACTGGCATCTGAAGTGTAATTTAAAATGTTAGAAAAACAGTATCTCTGCCCTGCACCTAAATTACAAATGAGTAAAAAACTTCAGATGTCAAATTCTCAAGCAGTATGCCCATTTCAATACTAACCTCAATTCTGGGTCATGCAACATTGTTACACAGTGAGAGTGAATTCTTTAGGACTTAATAGAAGCTGTTAGCCAGTTGTTTTGCACAATGAGAATATTAAGACAAACACTTTGTATTACTCCTACAGCTTTACTTAATGAGACATACATTCCTAATTTCAGTGTTCTGAAGGACTAAGTATACTTCTTAGTATTTACTTGTAGTACATTTTCTACACATTATCAGGACTGCTTAGAAGGGAGGTTAAGTAGAAGGTGATGAGTAGGCACATGGCAACAAAAAATGAGTCCTGCAACCAACCAGGAGTTCAGTATAGATTTGTGTTGCATGAAAAATATGCAGGTAATGAAGGGCAAGAATGAGATAACAGTAAACACATGGCTTTTTTTTTTTTTTTTTTTTAGCAATACTCATCACATGTTACTCACCAGCTGTTCCATGTCCTGATACACTAATTTAAAAGGGGAAATAAAAATTTTACATTTGACTTTTCATTAGTTATTTAATTTTAACAGCTGAAATTTGTTTAAATTAAATCCACTGCAATAAAATATATTTAGCTGAAAAGTCATTAGAACTGAAAAAAATTGACACAAAAAATTAAAATAATTTTCTAATCAAGCTCATGTTGAATATGCTAGGCTGCAATTATATATCCACAATTTCTTCATCATCATTAGCTCTGTTTGTAGTACAAAATCACTAGACTTTTTTATTTCTGCCTCAATATTAGTAATTTGAGGAGGGGGACAATTTCTTGTAAATCAGCTTTAAAGTAGCTTTTTTGTGTTTTTTTGGGGGGTTCTTTGATTAGTGGTTGATTTTGTTTGGTTGATTTTTTTTTTTAAATTAAATTTGTGGCACTGGAAAAATGGTGGTGTTCATCACACCTAAATACAGGTTTACATTTACAGCTGAACTAACTACTTTGGACTGCCATTGGGGTTTATGACAGGAATTAGGATGGAATCTATATGACTTGATTGAAACAAAGATTAATTTAAATCAAGAATTGCTTGTGTTTCTGTTATTTAAAGACACTATTTCAGATGCAGGTGTCAGCATTGTAGATATCCATGTTTATTCAAATTAATCTTGCACATAGTACATTTCCTGAATTTATCAAGAACAAATGTGACTAAAAGCCAAAGATCGTTTTTCCTTACAAAGTGAGATGTGATTAGAGATTTTACTTCGGCTACCTGATTTACCTGGAGTATCAAATTAAAAGGCAAACTTTTTTCTCATTGTTTTATCTTCATAATTCTTATATACAAATCACCTCTCATAATCCTTGAAGTTACAATTTTCTGTTTCAAAGTATGTAACACTGGTGTTCAATTTCTAAAAGAAAAAGTTATTTTCTTGAGGATTTTGTGATTACAGCACTAATGATGAACAATGAGCTGAGGAAAGGACATAAAATATCATGAGCACACTGAACCTCCACCTCTACCCTTTGTTTAACAATGACATTTGAAAATAAGCTCACTCTGACATGGTCATTTTTTGTTAGGTTCTATCTTATGGAGGATATGAACTAGTTGTGCAATAAAAATTGAATAATCCAGGCTTGTAGGGAATCATATGTCCCTAATATTAAAAGGAGGGGGTGGGTGCAGTTTGTTTGTGTGGTTTGGTTAATTTGTTTGGTTTCAGGTGGGGGGTTTTTTTGTGTGTTTTTCTTTTCTTTGCTGAAGCTAGCTGTAATTGTATCATTGTATATGACAACATTTATGTTATCTGTCTGTGTATGTATCTAACTTTTTAATGTGTATGACCATGAACTTTCATGCTATCTCTGTTTTGCCAGTTTCAGATGTACACATGAGTCCTGGCCATAGCTTCATAATTAGATGGTATTGTGGCTAGTACCGAACCCTCTTCTTCATACAACTTGTCTTTTCATAAACACTTCTCCTTTTTTTTTTTTTTTTTTTTCCAACAGAGGTGCAATATCCAGAGAAGGACTAAAGCATGGTCCAAGAGGTTTTTGACTTGAAGGACCAGAAATCCAAATTGTCCTGTAACACACATCAGCAGGTAAATCTAGATATAGGCTATGGGTACATCTACACTGTCATTTTGAATCACTTCCTATTTCCATTCTATTTCTTATTCAGTTGGCATATTTTCTAGGTTGCTTACAGCAGCCACTCTAGGGAAAACCAGATAGGTCCCTTCAATGATACAGCTATAAATAAGCTGATTTGTGAGGCAGTCTTCTTACTATCTTTGGCACAAGACAAGTAAATTTCAACTCTTTCAGAGCCTTCAGACTTATTATTTATTCATCTTTCAGTTGCAGTATTGTTCCCCAATCACACAGAGACCTGGCAAGGTTGTTCGATGCAGAAGGATTTAAATAACTCTCAGCACTACTGCTTGAAATTGAAAATCAATGGGCAACTATAAAGAATCACATCAGAAAGGCCAAGATTGGTGTGGATGGAGAATGAATTGGAATGTCTGGGTGTGGAGGCACCAGCAGGAACACGCAGCAGGGAAAGGGCTCTCAGTGCCTATGTTAATGGCATCCAGATTAGCAGTTCATCAGCACTGCAGCACATCTATATGCAGTTTCATAAAACACCCAGATCTAGAGACAAGCACAGTGCCAGCTCACAGATGTGTGCCAGGATAGATACATTGCCAGCTCCGAAAGGGTAAATAAAAGCATATCTGAAATCTGCGTGTGGTCACTAACCCAGGAGATGTGAAGAGGACTTGATAACTGTCTTCCCCCATGTTCCACATCATTGCAAAGGATGCATCCTAACATCTGGACATGAGCACTGAGGTGGCTGACTGCTAGCCAGACATCCTGAACACTCTTACCTTGGTCCCTGACCACTGGGCAGACCTCTTGGGCATCACATACATTGTCGTACTTGTGTGGTAAGAGAGGGTGGTAGTGAGTGAAACAAGTTTTGTTTCAGTTTTTCTTTTAAATAAAATAATTTTCTCTCCTATAATGTCTTGCATGTATATTCATTGCATTGTGGGTACAGTGTGACAGTATTTCCTACAAAGGTGTGTAACAAGTATCCACAAAATTACAGAGAGCAAGTTAAAGGTATGTGTAGTGGGAATAAGGTACTGCAGCCATGTGGGCACGCAGCAAAGTAAGCTTTAGCATAGTACTGAACCACATTTCACTCTGTACACCATACAGCATGGATCAGGCTGGTCTGCATCAATAAGTTGTGTAAATGCAAACCACTTTGCACCAGATGCCCAGGAACAGAGTATTACTGCCTGGCTGTTTTCCAGGACCTTTAAAAAGAGCTTTTTTAAGGACATAGTAATAATAATAAACAGGTTAATATACTTATGAGATAAGTATATATAGCACAGGGACTCAGGTGGTAGCTTACTGGCCCATTTCACAAAAGAAAGGCTTTGGGTTATATATATGTAAATGAATATAGACCATTTTTAAGGCAGAGAGCCTGTTCTTGTCACATCTAATCTGCAATAAAAATTCATCATGTGAGAAATATGCATGAGGATTTCAATGGGCATGCATCCAGTGTATTATCATAGCACAGGCATTGGAAATCATCTTTCTTAAGTAAGGAAGGACTATCTGCAAATAGCTGACACATGAAATGTCTCTGTATTGGCATTTGAACACAGTTGTCCTTTCAGAAAAATGAAAATGGAGATGAATGGGGACTGATGTCTTATCTGATCAACTTTCTCTAGTCTGTCACATCTATAGTCAGCTTTCTTTGGCACTGTAGGCGCCTTTATGCTCCATGCTGCTTCTAAATTGCTCAAAAAAAGTACCACAAAGGGAAAATTGGAACACTTCCATATGCAATATTCTTTAAAACTTTATAGCAACTGTGGTTTCCTTATTTACACATTTACCTTAGAAAAATAGTGCAAAGGTTGCTTTTCTCACCATTCCAATCAGAATTTATTCATTTACTCATTTTTTCCTGACCAAAAAGACTCTCACAGTAGACCTTATTACTTTTCATTCTAGAAGTTTAGAATGGTTTTCGGTTTTTGCTCGTTTGTTTGTTTCTAATTTAAGAGTGTAGAAAAAGGTTTCACATTTATTAATTGTGTCAACTTAGGCAACATTTCCACTAAGAAATATGGAAATGCTCAAGGTCTGAGTACAAACCACTGCTGAAACCCTAAGCTATCTCAAGAGCAAAACTTGAGTGTGCTCTGCTTTCTGCAGAAAAGAACCGCAGATGCATATCCCAGATGAGACATGCAGTGCACCAAATCAGATGTCCTATCTGGACAACAAGATCAGGATCCCAAGTGTTCTGTGCTATACACTGGCATGTAAACACAGACTTACAATGCAGTTTTAGCAGCTTTCCTTGCAGATACAGGCTTTTAATAGAAAAACAATCACAGTCATATCAGTAAAATGATTTGAGCAGGATTCTGCTCCAAATTGTAGACATCATTACTGAGTAGCATTTTTACCAGCTGCATTTGCAGGTATAGGTCGTTATTTCCTACATGTCTATATATCTCATTACAATTGTTGAAAGTGTAATTTCTGTATTCCCACCTTCCATAATGAAAACAATTGTAAATACAGTTCTTTCAATGGCAAATCAATATCCATCTTACAACACAGGGACAATTATATCTCTTTCAGTGTCTTTTTAACAGAGTTCCATTTATTGTCCAACAAATGTTAATAATGAAAAAATGATAAAATGAAAGGGAAAAGGAGAAAATCCTCTGAGGAAGGTATAGAAGGAACATATGGGAGCTTAAAAGATCTTTATAGATATGTTGCTTTAATGGATAAAAAAAAGTAATGACATTTCTCAGAAATTTTTCTTGTCACAAAATATCACACCAACAGAGAGGTTATCAGACATACTGAAATCAATGCAGAATGAACATCAGTAAACTTAATTTGAATAAAGAGGAAGCATAGAGACACAAAAATAATCATTAAATGCCACATTAACAATTATGCTTGGCAGAAAATTGGTTCTGAAGACAAAGTTTCACAATTAAAGCTAATTTCAGACCATCAAAATCACTCTCACCCCATCTCCAAAATTATTTTTCTGCTTCCTCCTGTTATCAGCCTGACATGTCGGAAAATTAATCTACCCCCCAAACAAACAAACAAAATGCACTCAATGTGCTAGTACCAACATAGGGAAGGTGGCACAACTGCTGGATGCAGAAGTAGATCATGAGTGCTGCTTCTGGTGGAGTGTCGTCTTAGATCAACTTAATCTAACCTTGCAAGAACAAAGCTCAGATAAGTCACCTTTTTGTAAATTAAACATTCCTATCAAATATTCCTGTTCAAGCAAAAGTTTTGCCCCAGATGGACATCCCAAGTTTATGAGTTAAAGGAGAACTATAGCTAGCAGAAAATTGGAATTGTTTTCTGGTGGTGTTGTGCTTTAGCCCCAGCCAGTAACTAAGCACCACACAGCTGCTCGCTCACTCCCCCTACCCCGATGGGATGGGGGAGAGAATTGGAGGAGTAAGAGTGAGAAACACTCCTGGGTTGAGATAAGAACAGTTTAATAATTGAAATAAAGTAAAATGGTAATGATAATAATAAAAATACAATAATGATGATGATAATAATAATATACAAAGCCAGTGATGCACAATGCAATTGCTCACCACCTGCCAACTGATACGCAGACAGTTCCCGAGCAGCGATCGCTGCCCCCCTGCAAACTCCCTGCTGCTTATATACTGAGCATGATATCACATGGTATGAAATATTCCTTTGGTCAGTTTGGATCAGCAGTCTTGGCTGTGCCCCCTCCCAGTTTCTTGTGCACCTGGCAGAGCATGGGAAGCTGAAAAGTCCTTGACTAGCATAAGCAGTACTCAGCAACAACTAAACCATCAGTGTGTTATCAACATTATTGTGATATTAAATCCAAAACACAGCACTATGCCAGCTACCAGGAAAAAAATTAACTCTATCCCAGCCAAAACCAGGACAATACCCACCCCTTACTCTATACCATCTACATCATGCACAGGTCCTCCCCTTTCTCCCCTTTCCAATGTGTTCTAATTGATCACCACCACTTTCCCTGTCTTGATATATACACACAGATATCATTCCCTTCGTCTATAGGCCATCCCTCTAAAATGTCCATTGAGTTCATTTAGCCCATGACTTTGGGTTCCATCTGTCATCACAGTCTTTCAGAGCAGGAGAGGTGGTGTGCAGTGTTGGATTGTTGCATGCTGAAGCCAGTTCTCATTCCAACACGGTTTCATCAAAGTTCATTTTCATTAAGCTGGGCAATTCTTACTGTAATACCATTGATGTGGCATATAGCAACCATAAGATACAGTATTATATACTTAACATTAACATATTATATTATTATATTAACATATAGTTAAGAGATAACATATAGTATTATACAGCAATTAACATCATACAGCTCAGTTCATTGACTATTTCCACCCAAAATGAAATCCTCTTGAGGTACACACTAGACTTCCCCATCCTTTTGAATCACCCACCAAGTGCACCCAGGTCCTTGAGCAAAAGCAATCCCATGAATGGGTTTGCCTTTGCTGAAGAGGGGGAGGTCACCCAGACTGCCTTCCCCAGCATATGTTTTATGTGCACTACAGGGACTTTATCTCCTCCTACAGTACATAAAGTTTTGATTGGGCAGGGCCAGCTCAATTGAGAGATCCCCTGGTGTTGACTAACCAGGTGGCTTTTGCTAAATGTGTATCCCAATGTTTGAATGTCCCACCACCCATTGCTCTCAGTGTAGTCTTTAATAGTCCATTGTAACATTCGATTTTCCTGGAGGGTGGTGCATAATAGGAGATGTGATATACCGACTCAATGTCATGCTCTTTGGCCCAGGTATCTATGAGGTTGTTTTGGAAATGAGTCCCGTTGTATGACTCGATTCTTTCTGGGGTGCCATGTCGCCACAGAACTTGCTTTTCAAGGCCCACAATAGTGTTCCGGGTGGTGGCATGGGGCACGGGATATGTTTCCAGCCATCCAGTGGTTGCTTCCACCATGGTGAGCACATAGCACTTGCCTTGGCAGGTTTGTGGGAGTGTGATATAATCAATCTGCCAGGCCTCCACATATTTATATTTTAGCCATCATGCAGTATGTCAGAGGGGCTTGAACTGCTTGGCTTGCTTGATTGCAGCACATGTTTCACATTCATGAATAACCTGCGCAATACTGTCCATAGTTAAGTCCACCCCTTGATCACGAGACCATCTATATGTTGCATCTCTTCCTTGATGGACTGAGGTGTCATGGGCCCATCGAGCTACAAATAGTTCACCCTTATGTTGCCAGTCCAGATCCACCTGAGCCACTTCAATCTTAGCAGCTTGATCCACCTGCTGGTTGTTTTGATGTTCTTCAGTGGCCTGACTCTTGGGTACATGAGCATCTACATGACGAACTTTTACAACCAGGTTCTCTACCTAGGCAGCAATATCTTGCCACAATGCAGCAGCCCAGATGGGTTTGCCTCTGCGCTGCCAGTTGCTCTGCTGCAACCACCCCCACAGGGCATTTGCCACCATCCATGAGTCAGTATAGAGATAAAGGACTGGCCACTTTTCTCTTTCAGCAATATCTAAAGCCAGCTGGATGGCTTTCACCTCTGCAAACTGACTCGACTCCCCTTCTCCTTCAGCAGTTTCTGCAACTTGTCCTGTAGGACTCCATACAGCAGCTTTCCACCTCCGATGCTTTCCCACAAGATGACAGGACCCATCAGTGAACAGGGCATATTGCTTCTCATTTTCTGGAAGTTTATTATACAGTGGGGCCTCTTCAGCATGTGTCACCGCCTCCTCTGGCAATATTCGAAAGTTTTGGCCTTCTGGCCAGTCCATGATCACTTCCAAGATTCCTAGGCGACTGGGGTTTCCTATTCAAGCCTGTTGTGTGATTAGTGCAACCCACTTACTCCATGTAGCATCGTTTGCATGATGTGTAGAGGGGACCCTCCCTTTGAACATCCAGCCCAGCACCGGCAGTCGGGGTGCCAGCGGGAGCTGTGCTTCAGTACCAGCTAATTCCGAAGCAGCTCGAACCCCTTCATATGCTGCCAATATCTCTTTCTCAGTTGGAGTATAGCGGGCCACGGATCCTCTGTATCCCCGACTCCAAAACCCTAGGGGTCAACCTCAAGTCTCCCCTGGTGCTTTCTGCCAGAGGTTCCAGGTAGGGCCATTCTCCCCAGCTGCGGTGTAGAGCACATTTTTAATATCTTTCCCTGCCTGGACTGGCCGAAGGGCTACTGCGTGAACTATCTCACGTTTAATTTGTTCAAAGGCTTGTTGTTGCTCAGGGCCCCATTTAAAATCAGTCTTCTTCTGGGTCACTTGATAGAGAAGGCTTACAATCTGACTGTAATTTGGAATATGCATTCTCCAAAAACCCACAACACATGAGAAAGCTTCGATTTCCTTTTTGCTAGTTGGTGGGGACATAGCTGTTATTTTGTTGATCACATCCACTGGGATCTGACGATGTCCTTCTTGCCATTTTATTCCTAAAAATTGGATCTCCTGTGCAGGTCTCTTGACCTTACTTTGTTTTATGGCAAAACTGGCCTTCAGAAGGATTTGGACTGTTTTCCTTCCCTTCTCAAAAACTTCTTTTGCTGTGTTTCCCCATATGATGAAGTCATCAATGTACTGCAGGTGTTCTGGAGCTTCACCCTGTTCCAGTGCTGTCTGGATCAGTCCACGGCAAATGGTGGGGCTGTGCTTTCGCCCCTGGGGCAGTCAATTCCAAGTGTACTGAACGCCCCTCCAAGTGAAAGCAAAGTGGGGCCTGCACTCTGCTGCCAAAGGGATTGAGAAAAATGCATTAGTGATGTCAGTGGTGGCATACCACTTGGCTGCCTTTGACTCCAGTTCGTATTGAAGTTCTAGGATGTCTGGCACGGCAGCATTCAGCAGCGGCATGATTTTGTTCAGGCCACGATAGTCCACTGTTAGTCTCCTCTCCCCATTAGACTTTTGCGCTGGACATACAGGACTGTAAAGGGTGAGCGAGCCTTGCTGATCACTCCTTGGCTCTCCAGTCAATGAATCAGTTTATGGATGGCAATCAGGGAGTCTCTGTTGGTGTATTATTGCTGCCGGTGCACTGTTGTTGTAGTGATCGGTACCTGTTGTTCTTCGACCCTCAGCAACCCCACAATAGAAGGGTCCTTTGAGAGACCGGGCAAGGTAGACAGCTATCCAATTTCTTCCATCTCCAAGGCACCTATACCAAAAGCCCACTGATACCCTTTTGGGTCTTTGAAATACCCTCTCCTGAGGTAGTCTATGGCAGGGATGCACAAAACCTCTGGGCCAGTCACAATGGGGTGCTTTTGCCACTCATTCCCAGTTAGGCTCACTTCAGCTTCCAGTACAGTTAGCTGTTGGGATCCCCCTGTCACTCCAGAAATACAAATGGGTTCTGCCCCTCTATAGTTTGATGGCATTAGCGTGCACTGTGCACCAGTGTCCACTAGAGCCTTATACTCCTGTGGGTCTGACGTTCCAGGCCATCGAATCCACACAGTCCAGTAAACCCGGTTGTCCCTTTCCTCCACCTGTCTGGAGGCAGGGCCCCTCTAACACTGGTCATTGTATTTGTTGTTCACTTCTTCTAAACGTGAATCAAAAGTCCCTTGATTAAGATAGGGAGTAAAATTAGCCCTCTTACTCTGTCTCGGGAACTGCTCACTGGAAACTGAAGCTGCAGTTTTCCTGGGAGAACCGCCTTTTCTAATAGTTTTTCCTTGCAAGTCACACACCCGCGCCTCCAGGGTCGAGGGGGATTTTCCATCCCACTTCCTCATGTCCTCTCTGTGATCACACAGGTAAAACCACAGGGTGCCCCGTGGTGTGTATCCTCTATATCCTCCCTCTTGAGCATAAGGATGTTGACTCCTAATGGCTGAGATACTGGTCCGTGCAGGTGGGTTGTAGAACAGATCCTCTCTGAGTTGTTGGAACTCTTGGCACAGTTTTTCCAACAGTTTTTCCACAGCCGAGACACAGGCCCATAGGGAGGAAGAGATACTTTCTTCATATTCCCAGAGTCATCTAGCCACTTCATCCACCCTTGGTGCCTCATCATCTTTCCAGGCCAGTATTGCCAACGAGTTGGAATACGATGCTGGTACGCTCCGTACCACCTTCCGCCACATGGGTTGTGTGCACCTGACTTCATCTGGATCTTGGGGTAACTGCTCGTCATTCAGGTCACTATAAATCACCTCCAGCACGCCTAATTCCCTCGGGTACTGGATACCTTTCTCTACAGTGGTCCACTTGCCTGGGCAGTATATAACATCCTCCTTGAAGGGATACCTTTCCTTCACGCTTGACAGAAGTCGCCTCCAGAGGCTGAGCGGTTTTGCCCCTTTTCCAATTGGTTTGTCAATGCCCCCTTCCCTGGAAAGGGATCCCAGCTGCTTGGCTTCCTTACCCTCTAAATCCAGGCTACTGGCCCCATTATCCCAGCATCGGAGCAGCCAGGTGATGATGTGCTCGCCTGGATGATTGAAATCTGTTCGCATATCTTGCAGGTCATTCAGGGGTAGGGATAGGGTGGTTACCATCTCATTTATGGGTTCTTCCTCCTCTGGTTCGTGATGGCCCTGGTTCATCTTCATCCCTTACTAAACACGCTGATTTTCTTGTGTATTTTTTCTTCTGTGTAGGGGCAACTAATACCTGCATGGGTTGGTTCTCTGGTTTAGTCACGGTGCCTGTCACTGGGGTTGGAGTGACTGCAGTGCCTGTGTTGGGGGTTGGAGTAGCTGCAGTACCTGTGGTGGGGGTTGGAGTAGCCGCAGTGCCTGTTGTTTTGTCATCAGACCCAGAACCTCCTCTTCCCCTTGAGGGTACTGAATAGTGTTGAACAGGGCTTGATAGGCATGGGCCAGGCCCCAGCATGTTGCAGTGATGTGTCTCTCTGGAGTTGCCAGGGTGACAACATGCTTTTTCCAAATACTTTAGTAGTTCTTCAGGATTCTGCACTTGTTCAGGGGTGAAGTTCCAAAACACTGGAGGTCCCCACTGCCCTAGGTACTTGCGCATACGATCCCACACACCCTGCCACTCAAAACTCTCCAGCCGTGGGGCAGATCTCTGGATGATATTCTTAAATTGCTTACTAACCTTCATCAAAATCGAAACAGTATTCCCAAGAAATAGCAATAGATGTATCTTAAGTGCCCAGGGGTGTTCAAGATACTGAAAAGTTATTCTAATGAAGGAGGAAACGTCATAGAAGAAGGTAGCAAAGGTACAATTGTGTATTTCCTCCACAAAAAACCTCTCAGAGGAAGAGGTATAATTGCTAATTCTCTCCATGAGGTGATACATGAAGTACAGTAATAGCTTCAGTACAAACCCCAGATACCAAATAATGCTCAAGGTCAGTGTTTTAATAACAAATCTCCCAGGCAAAACATCATTAATCACTGCAGACCACAGCAAACTGCAAAAACCAACACCAATCTTTAACATGTACAGCAAAAAAAGGAGCATGGTGCAGATCAGATGAACTAATACCATGACCAGTAACTGTTAACAGATTCCTTAATACACTCTGGTTAATCTGTTATTATTTCAAACCCTTCGGGCCCCATGTCGGGCACCAAAAAGGACTGTCGTGGTTTAACCCCAGCCAGCTGCTAAGCACCACACAGCCGCTGGCTCACTCCCCCTACCCCGATGGGATGGGGGAGAGAATCGGAGGAGTAAGAGTGAGAAACACTCCTGGGTTGAGATAAGAACAGTTTAATAATTGAAATAAAGTAAAATGGTAATGATAATAATAGCAATATAATGATAATAATAACAATATAATAATGATAATAATAATAATAATATACAAAGCCAGTGATGCACAATGCAATTGGTCACCACCTGCCAACCGATACCCAGACAGTTCCCGAGCTGCGATCGCTGCTCCCCAGCAAACTCCCCCCAGTTTATATACTGAACATGATGTCATATGGTATGGAATAGCCCTTTGGTCAGTTTGGTTCAGCAGTCTTGGCTGTGCCTCCTCCCAGTTTCTTGTGCCCCTGGCAGAGCATGGGAAGCTGAAAAGTCCTTGACTAGCATAAGCAGTACTTAGCAACAACTAAAACATCGGTGTGTTATCAACATTCTTCTCCTACTAAATCCAAACCACAGAACTATGCCTGGTATTAGGAAGAAAATTAACTCTATCCCAGCTGAAAACAGGAAAGGTGGAAATTCTGTGACTTTGAAAATTAGCTGAAGTAAAAACAAGCCAAAAACATCAGCCACTGATGGAGCAAAAGGAAGAAAATGTACTAGAAATTTTCTTTTCATACTACTGAGCCACTTTTTTATAAGATCAAAACTTTTTTTTTTTTTTTTTTGCATTGCATTGTTTGAAAAAATTTTGTCTTACATCATATAAAATGTATATTGCTGGTCAATGAAGAAATTGAAACATTTTGATCTTAGTGAAGCAAAATACTTTTATAATCTTGCACTGAGATTCTCTGTTAAATCATACATCTCATAAAAACCTTTGACAATGCAGTTAGTATTTCTCATTAAAAACTTTTCTAGCAAAAAATATTGAACCCGCTTTAAAAGGAATAGCACATAATGCATACAGAAAATTCATTTCAGAATAGATTTTTCAAAAAAGTACAGTTCAATTGATACACGACTAATTAGAACACATTTTAATGACTGATGACACCATGCCATTGAGAAGTTGTATTGATATAATACTTGCAGTTTGAATTTGTCTTTTAGGTAAATCTATTTAATTTCCCAGCATATTAAAAAACGTAAATCAGGCTAGGAAGCAATGTTTACTGCAAGTAAACATGCAAGTCTTAGTGATACTCTGATATTTAGACACCTGTAAACATCAACCAGTGAAGCTGGCAGAAAAAACGATATCTTTTGCCGCAGTTCTTTAATCATTAATTGATTTTTTTTTATTCACTAATTAACAAGGTAAAATGCAATTTTCCTGGGTAGTGATGGGAAAGGGAAAGGGAAAGGGAAAGGGAAAGGGAAAGGGAAAGGGAAAGGGAAAGGGAAAGGGAAAGGGAAAGGGAAAGGGAAAGGGAAAGGGAAAGGGAAAGGGAAAGGGAAAGGGAAAGGGAAAGGGAAGGGAAGGGAAGGGAAGGGAAGGGAAGGGAAGGGAAGGGAAGGGAAGGGAAGGGAAGGGAAGGGAAGGGAAGGGAAGGGAAGGGAAGGGAAGGGAAGGGAAGGGAAGGGAAGGGAAGGGAAGGGAAGGGAAGGGAAGGGAAGGGAAGGGAAGGGAAGGGAAGGGAAGGGAAGGGAAGGGAAGGGAAGGGAAGGGAAGGGAAAGGGAAAGGGAAAGGGAAAGAGAAAGGGAAAGAGAAAGGGGAAAGGGGAAAGGGAAGATAAGATGTAGCAGAAGACAAAAACTGAGCTTTTTTATCTTTTGGGCTGTCCACTTGGACAGCCCTTGGCAAGATGCCTGACACCAACAAGCCCCATCTGTGGGAACAGCTAAAGGGAGGAGAGAGGCAGCATGGAGCGCTATGCCTACTCCCACTCTCCTATCCCCAGCTCAGGCTGCTGTGCTCTTTTCTGCCTCTCCACGGATGAGGGCGGTATTGACGAGCAGTCTGAAAGTTTGTGATGTTCTTATGCGCTAGAAGACAATCTCCAGGGATCTAGCATCTCTGTAGCAGCCTCATCTTTTATTATTGCTGCTGTCATTTATTTTGTACTGAGTGTGAAGAGTTTGCAAACCTGTAAAATACACCATCATAAGATTCTTCTTCAGTTCTCTCCCTATAGAAAGAAGCTTTTTAAAGACAGAAATTGTTGAAATACAGTACTTCTCTGATGGCATCCTTTCTTTCACAGAAAGTTCCATGAAAAAGGAGTTACGAATAAACATAATGAATAGACATCTATGTCAATACTGTATGAGGTTTAGCTGCCTTGTACAAAACAGCTCAACTTGATCTGATTTCTTTGTCTGAATGGTCTGAAGTCTCAGAATTGTTTTATGAAGAGATATTTAGCTGTGAAGGAGGCAGAGATGAAACTTAACCATAACTTAGCTAATAAAGTTCAATATTGCTTATTTTAAAAATTATAGGTAGCATAGAGCTCAATGGTGTGTGACACTGAGGACTTCAAACTCACTACATGGAAAAGTATCAAATTCAGGCTTTCTACATTTTTCTTCCTTAGTTCAGAGAATGAAATTAAATGAGAAACTTAGAATTTTTTCTCACTAAGTCATTTTAAAACTTCTTTAGCAAACACTGTGAGATTATTAGAATCCACACAGAATAAGTATGGGGAAAGAAAACACACATATGAATTGGAGAGTTAATTGATTTTGTCCATAAGTGAATTAAAAGTTTGAGCTTTCATTTTAGACTTGGATTATATGGCAAGCTGGATGGAAAATTCCATAAGCTTACTCAAATAGTCTGAACAATGCCCTTAAAGTTTAATATCACTACTGTCTCTTCTTATGATGTCTTAATAAATTTCAGTCTTCTGTGACCTTATAATCAGAATGGATAAATTTTAAATCAATAATGTGTTAATCACAATAAAACACTGTGATTCTGTTATTTCTTTCTCTTAGTGCTACTTTGTTCATAAGTCATATAAATGCATGTTACCTCTGTGTATATTCAGTTGGGATGACAGTTACTGTCATCTACCTGAAGCTAGAAGTACAGTAATCTTCTGTCACTGTGTGAAGATGGTATCTCAATGTACAGCATGAGTAAAGTTACCCTCAGTGCCAAGGTTCATGTATCAAAGTCAGGTACCTCCTTGGCTGAGTTCTGTCAAATATTCTTGAGCTGCTATAACCCTTTGAGACTCCATTCATGGAATGAAATGGAAAACAATTTAATCAAATGTGCTGGGAATGTAATTTGGGACATTATGTACTTATTAAAGAAATCTGGTTTTGAACAACCGTATTACACTGGGAAATTATCATTACTAGTAAGCAGAATATGTGTTGGCACAGCTTAATAGAGCAGATATAAAGGCAATACATAGATATTTAACACAAACACAAATTAAAGATCTGGTACTAAATCTGAATATTTTTAAACAAAGAATATTCATTGGGCTTTCATAGTATAAGAAAGTATGTTTCATTAACATATTATAGTTTCATGACTTTGTAATTGCTTGAATGAAGTGTAGCTATGATTAATTTCAAACACATATTCCAGGATTATTATCAGGTTAGTCTGCTAATGCACAATCTGTCATGAAAGCTTTGGAGTGGAAACCCTCTAGACGCATAAGTTCCTGTTTAAAATCCCTTAAATCACATGGAGATTAAAAATTTCAGCATCTGTACTGAGAAAAGATTGGGGTTTTTTCTGTTCATCACTTTTTATTTTCACAAAATCAAGATGGAAAGAAAAAAATCTGTTATATTCACCTGGATATTTGGATATGAGAACAAATATGTATCATACATGTTCTGCAGGCCTGAGTTTGCTTTTATGTATTCAGGTTTTTCACTTTTGTTACTTCATACAGCTGACTCTGCTTTTATTAGTACCACACGATTAGCACCACAACAAAGAAACAGACTATCTGTGTTATAGCCTGTATACTCTTCACTTCATGAGTTGTTCCTTAGCTTAGTCCATGACTTATTCAGCTGAACTGTTCTCTGACAGTTCTGAGGCCTAATTAGTAAAGGGAATTTCTTTTCTAGAAAGGGAATTCTTTCCTGCTCTCTGCTTTGGGCTCCCTGAACAGCTTTGTGTGAATAATTGCTTTTTTCAATTACTGGTCATCTGGGAAAATAGTAATAAAAAATTTGAGAAAATAATAATACAAAAATTAAGAAAATAATAATGCAAAAAGTGTATACATGAACTAACCTTATTCTCTCCTCTCCCTACTCCTTCTGTATTTACACTGCATAAAAAACAAGCTGTTGGGTTATTTACAATAAATTGCTGAATGGATGCTGTTTGTAGAACCCCGTTTCATAGGTCTCTGCTTAGGGTACTTGACCAATTTCAAGTCATGTGGGCTTCTTTTGAATCAGGTGTTTGATTCCAGCTTTCTCTCTTCCCAGTATTAAAAATACTGTAGTTCAGTATTTTTTAAATTACAGTATTGCAATAGAGTCACTTTTGGTCTCCCCCTCTGAAGCTGTTTTGTAAAAAACCAAACCAAAACAAAAAGCCCTCAAACCCAAAGATTAATCAGAAGAGAAGGGAAAAGAGCATATATAAGAATTAGCTTTCAGTTGGTTAAAAAAGCATTCAGTTTCTAAACAGATATATCCAGGTGGTTTGGGTTTGTTGGGGTTTTTTTTCCAAAAAAATGTTTATGCAATATTTACTCCTGGGGTGCAATACTCAAAAAGGAGATGGTTTATCCTACTTCAAGAATTTTTGAAGCTAATATATAAACAGGAATTCAAACTCAGTACTGTGATATGCAAAATGAGTGACTTAAACTGTAGACTAACAGAAAAAAAGATATACCTGTAGTTTCTGTTTTTTCATTTTGTAGGTGACACTGATTTTCTTCTCCATTTCCCCTGACTATATGAATATTTCCTTGACCATTTTCTAGTTTTCTTTCACATTAAAGATAGAAGATTTTAAAAAAGTGTTTATTGCTCTTTCCAGAGTAAAAGAAAAAACAAAAAAAAAGCCAGCTTATTATGCAATGTGTGAGATGCATTTTGAGAAATAGTGTCAAGTGGTTATAGACTTTACTTCTGTAGAGAAAACTTGCAAAGACTTAGGTATATCTCAATCATAATCACATTTACATTTCATGGCTCAGTTAAATGGATTTTCAAACAGACTTGACCAGTCAATGGTAGCCAAATTCCTACAGGATCTTGGCCTCAAAATGCAAGTGTCTTCTTTTGCTAGACAACTTTGAGGACAACAGATGCAAATATAATTAGATATTTATTCTGAACAATCTCACTTGGAAAGAAAAGAGGATATTTAATTTCACATTATACTATATCTTTTCACCCTGTCAGACTGGATGTCAATTACCTAAAATATCAGGTTCTTTCTTTTAATCTTTCATGTAAGCCTAATTGTGCATAGATTCTTTTTATTTCTTTTCTAAAGCTTCTATATTGACAGAAACACAATCTAGAAGTTATCTAAGCAATACAATGGGATTTGGAAGTATTTAGATCTCAAGTGCTATTTAAGGATTCATCTTGAAGAAAATTAGGTCTCTATACATCTAGGTCTTTAAAAATAAAATAAAGAAAAAGGTTTTCTTAAATCTAGAGTTCATTAATAAAAATCAGATGTTCCAGAGTAGCCACTTTTCTCTGAGGAGGGGATAAGCCATAGAGGAGTTCCAGATTAACTTGGATACCCTGTTGACTGTCTGCAATGAAAAGGCATGCATTATAAAGCTCAGGAGAAAAATGGAAACTTTTTATTGCTTCCTCCCAGAAAATAACTTTTCAGTGAGATGAAATTAAAGGGTGGAAATGCATGTTGGAAGATAATTCACATGCTTGGTACTAAGTGCAGTGTGAGCATTGGGGGGTACAAATAACAAAATGGATCAGACTTTGCTGTTTTATTGAAATTTAGATCAGATTTATACCTTAACAACACAAAATCAATCTATCACTGAATATAGTTATATAGTTACCTTTTTTTTTTTTTTTTTCCCTGGTACAGAACAATGTGGATTAACATATATTCTATGTCTTAAATGTTGTTACCCCACATATTGGGAAATACAGTGCAAAGCAATCAAGTTTCAATTTTGTGAGTAAGTTGACTTTTATTACATTAAAATTTCCTTGTACTTGGTCTCACTAGTCACATTCTCATTGTCCATTCTCTATCACTTTTTCTTTTATTTCAAATAATTCAAAGCTTTCTGGTTTGTTCTTCGATACAGAATGTTATACTGAAAATACAAATACTTCAGTGAAATTGAAGGTACACAGTGGTCACACTATGCAAATAATGCTTTCCCAAGAGAGTGAAAGCTGGTGCTAAAGTAATAAAGTGTTAGTAGGAGCAGGATAAAATATTTGACCTGTATCAGCAAAAGGAAAGGAACATAAGGGACATGTAAACTGACACATAAGTATTTTATCAAAAATGTATGGGGGGTTTATAGGAGATAAGCACCACCTGCCTCAGATACTCATTGTTCATAATATTCTGTGTTCATTTCTATTTTTTCCCCTTATATATTAGACTAGGATAGGATACCAGTCTAGACAATTTTGTAGCTAGTAATACAAAAATCATTACAAGAGAAGGAAATCAGGCAAAATTAAGATTAATTGTAATTTTTTTACTCTTACCTTGAAAGGGGCAGAGGTAGAGTTCTGATCTTCACTTCCTGTTATCTTTACACATTTTGCATTACATAATCATTGTATTGAAGACAGCATAAGTAGCTACATAGCTAGATGAGTCCTCTACTATAAAAATTAGGTAGAGACTAGGGTTCCAGGAGTTCCTTTCTCCATGCTGAGAATCACTTTGATGTAAGACTACCTGGATTTCTGTGTATGTAGCAGGTGTCTAAGTTTTAGGCACTGCAATTCCTCAGTTAGTTACTTAAATCAGTCTGAATCTACCCCTATACTCCAATTCTTTTTTTAAATACACCAATCAGTGCAGATGGCACTTCCACTACATGAATTTGAATCTTCATGTTATGCTTATGTTATAAAAATTCCTTGTATTAAATTAGCATTCATTTTATTTGCTTTTATATTATGTTGTTGGCTCTGATCACTAGCCTTAAAAGCAGTGTGCTGTTGAACCACTACTTGCATTGTTCCAGTTATCCTTTTGGTTAGTATTAGCAAATATTTCCACTGACAGCAGCAGCTACCAGAAAGCAAAAAGATGTTTACCCAAAGAAACCCAGTTATGAGTCACGTAGATGAAGCTGGAATCCACGACCATTCCAGACACTCTGAGCTATAGAATCATAGAATCATAGAATCGTTCAGGTTGGAAAAGGCTTTTAAGATCGTCCAGTCCAAACATTAACCTAACACTACCAAGTCCACCACTAAACCAATTAATGGCCGAGTAATAATTCATTTCATGTTTCCTGGCTTGGTGGCTGGGTTATTTTTAATGAAAGTAAAACTAGGAGTCATGAAGGTTGGAAAGGATCTCTAAGATCATCAGTCCAAACATCAGCCCAACACCACCATGACTACTAAGCCATGTCACAAAGTGCCACCTCTACCCGTTTTTTGAACACCTCCTCCTTTTCCCTTTTTTGTGAATGAGTAACCAGATAAGAGCTGTGTAGAACCTATCAGTGTTTTCAGACAAAGACGCCTTTTAGTAGCAACATCCTCATGTAGATGGTAAGACTTACAAACAATTACAGAAACACTTATAAAACCCTTACAAAACAAATGGAGTAGACTATACCCTTCAGAGATACAACAATGAAACACAGCCAAGAGGAATCGGGGTATGACACACTCTATGTAGTTATTTAAGTAGACTACCTGTGAAGTGTTTAAAAAAAACCCAAAACGCACTTTAAAAAAAGAAAAAAAAAATCCATGCCACTTATCTGGGGCATAGCTTAACTGAAGCAGAATCTGTTGTGCTGAATTTGGATTTGTCCATGCAGACTGGGCCTACATCCAGCAGAAAGCCAGGAGACAACTCTATGTGAAAAGTCAGTAAAATATTTTAGGAAGGGAACTTCAGAATGTATTGGTAAAAAGATAAGACACAACTCAGGATACAACCCAATTTGAAGGCAAGGATAGATTCTTGACCTGAGATACTTTATTTTAACATTATGTGCAGTATCTGAAGAAATGGTTGCTATTGAAATTAGAGCATGTCCATCTGCAAAGTATTTTAAGATGTCAGATGACAGATATTTCCCAAGTGGGTTCAAGTGTGACTTTAGAGATAATAATGTCAAAAAGAGCCTTTAGAGATAGGGTTCCTGAAGAAAAGAGAAACAACAGTTAGGAAACTAGGAATATTGATGTTCTGAGATCACATGGAACTGCTTGGTATTACAAACTCTTCATCCATACACACACTGAAGCATTTGCTACAGATGGGGACAGTACTACTAGGCTCAAAATTTGAATTATTCAGTCTTTTGAATTACAAACTCATGTTGAAATGGAAAGATTATATTGAGACAATTAAAAACATGTCAATAATCTCTAAACAAAAATAACTTTACTGAATATGGACCTCTGCCTGTTGAATTGATTTTTGGTATGATGACCAAAATGCTAGTGCTACTTACTCCTGTGAGTAGACTTCATCCAAAACCTCTTAATAGAACGGCAGACAGCAGGAAGAAAGTCTTGGATGTGGAGGTGTACCTCTGTGTTTTTTACTGGGTGACAGAGATATGGTTATGTTGGCTAAGGACAAAACCATCCTACACAATCCTACCAGTCCTACAAAATCCTGTGTAGGGTTACTTAGCTAAACTGTTTCAAGCTGGAACAGTGACACATTAAGTGTAAAAGAAACTTATCCACTTCACCTGGAATGTAGCTAATGAAAAATTGGGCAATGGAGATGGCATGCTGTGTAATTGTTTTCCCCAAACTTTTCATAGGGCAAAAAGGCAAGAGCTGTGAATGTTGAAGACAATAAAAGAGCTAGAAGTTTTTTTGACAAAGTATTTTTTATGAGACAAAGAAGAAAAGGTTTCCTAGCATATTTTTCATGTATAATGATCATCCAGCAGATCATGATTAAGCATGTGACCTTTTTTTTTTTTTTTTTTAATGCAAAGGATATGTTTATTAACCAGAATATTTTCTAGAATCGTCTGAAAATCATGCATCAGTGAAAGAAAGGCTAAATTGTATACTGGAAGAATGCTAAAATTTGGCACCTTCCATTAGGTTACAAACTGTAATTATAACAATGCTCAAAAGAGACATGAAAATATGCCAGAACACAGACCAAAACTGGTCTTTTTGATTCCTTTCTGTAAGCTCCAGCAGAGGCAGATTGGCACATGGTGATGGATTTTCTCACTGTGGTTCTCACTGCAGTCCTGGACAGAAGGATATCAAAGTGACTGAAAACAGGAGAGGAGGTGGTACGTTAAGACAATCATTCCCTTAAAATGTGACAGATCTCTCATAAATTTACTAATATTAAAATATTTGTCATATCTTTATGGCACATTTTTGACAGGATCTTCCTCCAGCAATCTGTGTACACATGAGAGAGAACAATTAAAAACGTAACACCAAGGTGAGGATGGTGACATTTTTACTTTATCCCAACTTTTTCTTTAGTCTTAGGATTTCATTCTTCTAGAATTATATTCCAGAAGTATGCATGAATGATAGTATTTTAAAGTTTTGACTGTAAAATTTTATTTACCTGTTTACATTCACAAGGCAAAATCTTCCATCCTACACAACACTAAGGGCTATGTCAAAGTGTTTAAATCAATATTCTTTAGCAGGAAGGAAAAATGTGCTTCCTTAACATGCTCAAGTAAAACAAGGGCAGTGTTCTTGGAAATTATTTAACATGCTTAGTACTAGATGGCTTTCATTTGATCTCTCTGACTTACATGTTTAAACCTTTCATTGGTTTTACTGTATGGGATTGATGTGCTCCTGCAGAGTTAGCTTATCACTGCAAGGCACACTCTGTTGTGAGGCCTGCCTCAAAGAAAATATAAAATCCATTCAGAACCTTTGATATTTCAATGCAAATTCCATAATGTGTATTAAAGAATGGAAAACAAACTGCACCACAGTATAATTGGTGTTTAACTCTATCTCAGCTGATAATCCATGTATGTTTACTTGTAAACATAGAAATACACAAAAAAAGAGCAGACACTAAAATGAGGAAAAATAAAGAGTCTTATAAAAGACAAAGGTTGGGGTGGTTTGTTGTTTTTTTTTTTTCTTCAGATCTATGACAACATTTAAGGGAATTTCCATTTCTTTGGGGAAAAGATGCTTTGCTTTACAATAACTACAAAATTCTGGTCTGCTCCCAATATCATATTTACAAATAGCTGTTTGTGTGAAGAAATATTATTTATTAACTTTTTAATATACTTTTATGTATTGCATAGTGTACAACATAAAAAAGTATTAAACAGATGCAGACTGAAATATTCATACTGTAAATCAGTTGAACAACTCGGGTCCAATTAAAATTTGTTAATCAGTTATTAACTTGTATGTGATATAATCCAGACTATATACTTTTTTTCATCAGAATTAAATCAGAATTGAATGTATTACCTCAAGCTACTTTTCATAATTGAATATGTCCAAGATGTTAATGCATTTAATTCTATATGATAGTTGTTTCTTATTTGAGTGCCTCCTTAATATTCTTAATCTTGAAGAAACTAACAGAGAAATGATTGATTATACTTATAGCTTTGGTGTGCAAATTATTTGCTTATATAAAGTATTTTTAGACTCTAGACTAGACTAGTCTTGTAAGATTGCAGTATTGAATCTAGACTATACTGAAGTCATTAAGAAAACAAACCTGTAGAATCTGTGTACTCTGGATACAGGAAACTTCCAGCTTTTATGGACAGCTCATCTCTTTCCTGAACTTGGTATTAATTTTCTCAGCCTTCCTTGTTTAAAGGACATTTTTTTTCCCATATAAATTAAAACTGCCAAAGATCTCAAAAACACAAGAAAAAGCAAACTCTATTTTCAAAACATTGGGGGAGGGTGGAGTAGGTGTGTAAAGCTGATGATGCCTTAGAAACATCTTCTTGCATTTCTTCTGGATTATCAACATTCCATATGGATCTTCTCATAGACTTATCACTGCAACAGTAGACATGTAAAGGTAAGTTTGAATATATTTAAAGCTCTGTCTTTCAGTGTTTTTTTCAAAGCATCATGCTAATGATACTGGTTTCCACAGCAACCAATAGCATTTCCCACCTTCTCCTTTTCCTCTAACCTCTTGCCTGGCAGCGCTCCCTGTAGGACTGACATCTTTTTGTGTAAAAGTAAACAAGTATAATTTTGTGTAATACTGTCCAAATAATAATGCTACAGTATCTGGATAAAATATGTATTTTAACTGCCAAATGATGGGCTGAACTCCAGGTTTTGTGCTCCTTGGATTTTTGTTGATTTTTTTTTTTTTTTTTTTTTTTTTTTTTTTGCCACAGATGATTTGGAGAAGAGTATGAAAACCAACCAAGAAATGAAACAAGGTATTGGGAAATGCAAATTCTGCTTGTCACAAATGAGCCTGAAACATCTTAAAAGGCTAATGGTTAAGCTCTCAAAAATAACCCAAGAGTTTTTATGAATTGTGGATATGTTTAATTCCTGAATCAAACACAAACTCATCCTGATTTCTCTGACTTTCCTTGTTACAGATCAGTATTCCCAAAATAGCTTTAATCAGTTATTTTCAGCCTAAGGGTTGTCAGCAAATTGCTTGCTATGACTGTTTCTCATTCATTATTCATCCAGTGTAACTGGTCATATGAACAACATGATAGCACTGCTGTCAATGTTGATGTCCATAATTTATTAAATAAGATGATAATGAATAAGAACATTTTTATACAAATATTAACATCCATAACTTTTTTTTATAAAATAAGTAAAACTTATGCAGTTTGTGAAGTTTTTATTTAATATACTAGGATTCATCTCATATATTACAATTATTTTAATGTGAACAATTATATGTAGTGGTCAGGATGTGTTTTGTAAGTTAATAGATTAAAATTAATATAAATTAAGGAAGTTGAGTTTTTATGAGTAGTTAGTTGCCTCTTGCTGTGAAAAAGACTGATAAATCCATCCTTGTAACTCTATTTACATCAGTAAATTTTGCCCAGTTAAAACCTGTGTAATAATAAAATCAAGCTGATGAGCATTCACATTCTATCATAACTTTGGGACATGGTTTAGTCTAGTCTACCCTTAATTGGTTTAGTGTGGACTTGGTAATGTTAGGTTAATGGTTGGACTGGATGATCTTAAAGGTCTTTTCCAACCTAAACGATTCTATGATTCTATGATACTATAAAAAGCCGTATATTAACACTTCCAAGAGAAGATATCTAAAATATTATGTAACGTATTTGAATTACTTAACAGGTTTGTTTGCATAGCTACCTGTTCAACAGGCATTCATAACAAGCAATATTTAATTATGCTGTCAATATCAAGCATTCAGCAGTAATGTATTGGTCAGCAATTCTTTAAATTGAAAAAATATTTTAAAAAACTCAACCGACCAAATAAACAAAATCCCAAACACATACAGCCATTAGTTTTATTTTTTTTCTTCCAAACTTTTGGGTAAAGTGTGGTCTCATATTGAGATTTTTCTCTGTAACTATAAAACCAGAAGTGTAGAAAAAATGGGAGGGAAGAGGTTCTTACACAAAAGTGCAAGAAATATTACATTTATACTTACAAAAATATTACACTTATACTTACAAAAATATTTCCAGAAATGGAAGATTTAAGAAAAAAAGAACAGTTATTATATGACTACTAATTAAATTAGTTCCAAGAGTTGGAAACACTGACTGAACAGCAGGATTCTTCATTGCTTTATGTTTTCCTGTTACCTCTCACATCTTCATTAATCCTCTACCTATTTTGTCACATAAAAACTCCTGGTACTCTACAATCAGGTAGACCTTATATTCGTACACCTTGTTTACAAAAAAAATTATTTCTTTTTTGTTTCTTTATAGGTCTGTTATTAACATGCATTTTCACAAATTTCTGCATTAAGAGATTTTCAGATTTCCAAATTTAATGTCGGAAAACCAAAAAAAGTTTTTATTATGCCCCTTTTTTATTTGTAACAGTAAACTTGACTGGTGCAAGTGAAGGTATCTTTGTCAGACATAGAATCATTTTATTAACTGGTTCCTAGCTTATTGCGTGTGTGGTGTGTCATGTTCTGTTAAAGATGATGTTGTTGAATGTTTATAAAAGTAATTTCATTTTGCTATCCTCACTGCTCCACATGGTGACAACTGGGGCCCCCTTCAGATTCCTCATCCCTTGGAGAAGTGAGAGCGTTCAGGCTGGGTAAGCTTCTCAATGGAGGGAGAAGGAAGATGAGAGAGACAGCAAGACTGCAAATTTGCACTATCTTGTGGAAAGCAGGGTGCCTGCATGCAGCAGGGAGCAAATCTAAACCTGAGCCAAGTCTCAGAGCCCATGAAAAGAAAGCTTCTTTCTTAGGAACAAAGATGGGACTACATGAAGTAGGAAGTTCCTTCAACCTGGGAAGACACTAAAAACTTCTGGATGAGAAAGCACGATGAGAAAAGTGGCTCACAATACATAGGGAATAGTTAGTGTCTGACAGATACGATTTTATTTTAACGCCTCACACAGAAAATCTGAGTTGTTCTGTTTGAAGAATAGCTTTCCCTAGTTTATTATCATGTGCTCTAAAAACTAGAATGGGAGCTTTTTGGTGTTTTGGGGAATTCTTGCTTTAAGGAAAAGGGGAAGGATGTTCCATTTTAGTGTATTGTAATTCCATCACAGCACCCCACAGTATAAAACAGACATCAACATAGACTGTCAATACTGTCAGTTCCTGTGCTTGTCTAGATCCTAGGCTATCTGGAAAGGGAACAGGGAACCCATTCTCTTATCACTAGACATAAATGGTTATAAGCAAAGGTACAGGAAATGCTGAGTGTTTGTGAAAGGATAGTACATCTTTCAAGCTGTGGTCCTACAGCTGTGATGCATCAAGGTTTTTCAAATCTTCAAAATTTCTTATTAAATATTTTAGACTTATTTTAATTTTACACTTCTGTAAAGCAATATAGCTTTTCAGATCAATCTATGGCTTTAATCCAGGAAAGCTTTATTCAAAGGGAAAAGGAATTTTGTGGTAACATTAACTACTGTCTCTTGCCTATGCTTAATATGAGGATTAGCTTTTGGCAACACACAAGGACTATATACAGGTGTAGCAATCTGACATTCATATTAATTATGAAGCTAGAATAACTGTCCACTCTTTCAAAAATAACTGTGTTATAGCTAGTAGTCATGAATGAGCTGAATGACCTGTAGCTTATTGCTTGAGCATTAGGGAAAAGAGGTAATTTCCTTTCTTTGCTGTAACAGCACCTTCTGTGAGCTACTTGGCAGCTTGGGCCTAGGTCTGTAGCATAAGTAACTTTATTAAAAAGATTTGTCCAAAGGAATTAACACTTATGCAGTCACACGTCAATGTATTTGAAAGATCAGAGCCACACACATCAGCTGTAAATTCTGACTTCTGATTTAAAACTTTGGTCTGTTATTCATATTATGTAACTCAACCAAATCTATAGAAAATGTATGTGCCTGCAAGAAATAATAAACAAATTATTGTCTTTTCTGAATATAAGCAGGGATAATTTTATAATACCATATTATAATTTCTCTCCCTATGATAAGTATCTGTTTACAGATCTATATGTTTCCTTACTTTTTGAACAAGCAAGCAGGCAAAGAAAAACAGAATAAAATGAACCCATGTAAACAGTAAGAGAATAATAGTGGTATGAGTGAGGAGAAGAGCTAGTGCTAAAATGTTGATAAGAACCTTAATACACAGCAATGTATTTTAAGAGCTTTTTTCAGATGCCTAAAAATGTTGACAGTAACATCTAACAATATTTCAAAATATTGTTGATTGTAAATTACAAAAATACTACTTAAAGTTAATAGTCAAACTACTCTCAAAGTACTGAAATAGCTTTGAATTACCTTATTAATTTGGAAGATACCTATGTCTCAAGGTTTTCAACTCAATTTCTGTGCAGCATTCCCTCAGAATCCAAAATTGATTTTTTGTTTCTCATATGAATGGGATTAAACCAACTGGATTATTTTGTTTCTCTTCCAAATTATTGCTGACTGCTTTCATGTCACTTCACTTATAGCCAAAAAAAAAAGCAAGTGAATCAACAGATATTCCACTTGATGGATCAGCCAGCAGGGCTTGTTTTTAGACAGGCAGGTGGTATCTTGCCTCTAGAGATAGACTGTTCCACCTGCACAAATAAGCCTCCATTAGTCTTGAACTAGAGTACTCCCCAGTATACTTGTAGAGGAAAATATCGTATTGGTCAACTTACAGGGACTGAATCAAGAATAAGATAATTAAAATATGAACAGTATTTTTAGTCTCCTTGCATTTAAAATATTTTTTTGTCTTCAGTCCAATTCTAATCCTGGTGATGACTTCTAGGGCCTTATATCTGTAGTTCCAACGTTTCAATGCAGTGGCACAGAGGGCAGCACTGTTTTGTTTGAGGACTGAAGCTTGTGTAGAAAAAACGAGATTTTTTCAGTCTACCTTAGAAGTGCTTGTATGTTTTGTTCCTTCTGTAGAAGAATAAAGTTGGTATGCTGTGCCCAGTTTTTATCCCTGTCCTGGTTTCGGCTGGGATAGAGTTAATTTTCTTCCTAGCAGCAGGCATAGTGCTGTGTTTTGGATTTAGTAGGAGAAGAATGTTGATAACATGCTGATGTTTTTAGTTGTTGCTGAGTACTGCTTATGCTAGTCAAGGACTTTTCAGCTTCCCATGCTCTGCCAGGGGCACAAGAAACTGGGAGGGGGCACAGCCAGAAGAGTTGATCCAAACTGACCAAAGGGCTATTCCATACCATATGACGTCATGCTCAGTATATAAACTGGGGGGGGTTGGCTGGGGAGCAGCGACCGCTGCTAGGGAACTGTCTGGGTATCGGTCGGCGGGTGGTGAGCAATTGCATGTGCATCACTTGTTTTGTATATTATTATTACTATTATTATTATATTGTTATTATTATTATTTTACTTTATTTTATTTCAATTATTAAACTGTTCTTATCTCAGCCCAGGAGTGTTTCTCGCTCTTACTCCTCCGATTCTCTCCCCCATCCCATCAGGGTAGGGGGAGTGAGCGAGCGGCTGCGTGGTACTGAGTTGCTGGCTGGGACTAAACCACGACAATCCCCCAGATCAAAGGGAGAGGGAGAAACTGGAGGGGTCCAGCAGGAAGTATACCAAGATGGTCAGAAGCCTAGAGAAACAAATCCTACAAAAAGAGGTTGAGAGACTCAGGTTTGTTCATACTGGTGGAAAAGCAGCTAAGGGGTGGTCTAGCAATGACCTACAGCTAATTGAAGAACAGTTACCAAAATGAGAGTGAAACTCTTCTTATTACGATAGATGATACAACAGGGTGGAACAGACAGAGGTTATTTCTTTGGGGGTTCAGATTAGATATTAACAAAAGCATTTTTTCTTAGACAGTGCAGCACAAAACAGGCAGTCCAGAGAGTTTGTGGAATCCATTTGTGGAGGTTTTCAAGATTTATCTAGAAAAATTCATATCTGCCCTGATCTGGTGCTGATTGTAAACCCACATTTAGGGGGAGACTGTACTACATGATCTCCAGATTCCTTCCAACCAGTGTTTCTATGACTCTGTGATAAGACCTATGGTAATAACAAATAGACACCACAGTACATAAAAATTAGATGCTTCATCTGACCAGGAAAGGCTCAACTATCTCAATTAGATGGTTTTTCTAGATAGCCAGTAGAATTTGTTATCCATGTTGAAAAATAAACCAAGGCTTCACATTGGCACAATAGCCATCTAGATATAACTATTATGGATGCATCTGAAATCCTGCCCTTTTTGTTCCTTGGCTTGCCTCTGTTGCCTCTGTTATTTAGAAGACGAAATTAAATGTGAGGAATTCAAGCATTGGAACAGGCTGCCCAGAGAGGTGGTGGAGTCACCATCCCTGGAAGCGTTCAAAAAACGGGTAGACGTGGCAGTTTGGGACATGGTTTAGTCTAGTCTACCTTTGATTGGTTTAGTGGTGGACTTGGTAATGTTAGGTTAATGGTTGGACTGGATGATCTTAAAAGTCTTTTCCAACCTAAACAATTCTATGATTCTATGAATTCTATCTTCTACATGTAAGTCCTTTCTTACAATAACACTTACTCATCTCCACAGGAACTATTATGTCACTGCTATATTCCTTTTCTAAAGGAGAATGACTGAAACTGAACCCAGGGTAGGCATATATTCACTAATACTCTGACATTAAAGTATGGTTAGTATTATATTTCTTTTAATCTGTCATCTTAATATGTTTGTGTCTAGTCTTGTTTATGCAAACAATCCTGTTCTTATCTGTTAATATCTTTAATTCTCTGTCTGTTTATAAATATGCCCATTTCTTCTCTTATAAAGTTTCCTCTGTAGAATTTTCACTTACCTTGACTTTTTCCTAACACGTGTTTTCTTCTGATCAAAGCAATTTTTGTTTGTTTGCTTCTTTGTTTTGCTTGCAAGGAAAAAGTCTCATCAGGTTTGAGAAACTATAAGTCAGCAATTACTTAGTGCTATGAGGTGAATAAAGTATCTGAAGTCAACTGAATTTTTCACTCTGACCTAGAGTGTATTAAAAAAGAAAAGAAAGAAAAAAGACCCAAATATGAATGAGCTTTATAAATAATTTACTTTGAATCTGAGGATCACAATTAGAACACATGTCTAATTACAAACACTGAGTTTATTGTAATATCCTGAATCATATTTAGTTACCCATCATCTGTATGATTCTACCAACTTTAGATGTAGAGTTTAAAAAAAAAACCCACAAACAAAACATACAAAGTGTTCATATACATGCAGTTTGCATATGAGATTTTGTATTTAATCTGTGTATGTTTATATATATATTTGTATATGAGACTATTCCATGTTTTGGTTGCAGAATATATTGGCTAATCTGGTGCATTACAAATAAAATAGTTCATTAATAAAACAAATATGCTGTAGTTCTAGGAAGTTACAATGTACTGTAAGTCGCATTGGATATCTGGACAGTAGAAGAGATTGATGGATACATTAAATGCAAAGACACTCCTGGAACCAAATGACTGGAAATCCACTGCTTAACCCTCGTCTCCTCATCCATCTCCAAGAAATCCAAGGAATGTTTTTTCAGCACATATCATGCTATTTCTAGAGAGGAAGAATATATAATGTTGCAGAGTTGTATATGTTGTGTACTTCCCAATGTATAGATAGATGCAGGCAGAAAAATAACTTTCACATAAATTTGTAATTTAATCATAAAACTAATTTAAAAAAAATAAATTTTGTAACAAACTGATAATGACAGAGAAAAATGGAAGAGACATGATGAAATGAAAAGTACATCTCATTCAAAGGACAACAATCTCTTCTAGAAAATATGTTAGTCTTTCAAAAGAAAGGTAAAAAAAAAGTGGCAGTATTAAACAACATCAGTAAGCACTGTCTGAAAGGAAATGGATTCATAGCTTTAAAAGGAAGAAATTGTAAAATCTGATTCACCATTGCTCCAATGCCTGTACATCTATATTTACTTTGATAACATAAAGCTGCTGTAAGTGTGAAATAATGCATAGTTGGATCATGCTCTTCATATGAACCTGTGTGCTCACAGATGTATGAAAAACTTAAAGAGCTCAACCTATTTAGCTTACTAAAGGAAAGGTTAGGAAGTGCTTTAATTGAAAGTATTTTAGTATCTTCAAGGGGAAATTATTTTTGATACTAAAAGGCTTCTTAATCTAGCAGACAAAAGTATTACTAAATCCAGTGCCTGGAAGTTGGTTAGAAACAAAATCAAACTGAAACTAAGGTACATGTTTTTAAACATTTTGGATCATTAGTATAGCAATTTAATGTAAATGTGGAGTTAGCATTAAATATTTTAAATCCAGATCAGAAATCCTTATCAGAGCTACATTCTCAACCAACCAGAGCTTTTAAGGACTGATGTAAGAATCAGAATACCTAATACTAGATGACCTGGGAGCAGAAGTTACATCCACATGGGACAAAGAACACAATATATTCTTTGCCTCTTCTTTGGATTGCGCTGCAGCACACATGCTTATGGGTGTTTCCAATGTGTGCTTATGAATGGTTTCCAAAGTAGTTGCCCTTCATTTTCTGAGATCAGTTACGTCTTGTGCAGAACTTTTTGTCTAATTACGATGGATATCAATTGCATCTTAGCAATTCCTAGGCACCCGCTCATTTCTACCTTTTTTGTAAGCAGAAATAAAATTCTCACTGCTTTAATAGCCTTGATACCAGTGGAATTGTTTCAAAAGCCATAGCTATTTTAGAACCTGTTTTGCCTTTTAGAAAAATGGTCCAGGCATACTTAGATAATATATCTATCACTGTTAAGGTGTACATAACACCATCATTGTGTTTGGAAAACTGTTGCAGCAAATCCAGTAAATCTGCCTGCCATTATACATCCACCTCTGCCACAATCACCTTGGTTTTTTTTAAAGTACTCTTTTGCAGCCTTATGTAAACTGCAAGCATCCTGTTTTGCAAACCAGATTGCCACTTAGCTTCTGTTCAGATTGGCAATCCATCTTCTAGCGGCTTCAGAAGGGGGATTTATACCCAAAGCTTCCCACCTCCCTAGGAGCACAATGAATTTCTTTTAACAAAAGTGATGGTGTAGACATGTCTACCTACATGCTGCTACTACACACATGTACAAAATGAAACACTGGCAAATCAGTTTGACTCTAATACAGAGACACTTTTTTAACAGGCTATGAGGGGAGTTGTCTACTATTCAGCCATCTCCAGGCTTCCTCCTTTTTTCCCTTGAACACTGCTGTCACTTCTATGCCCATTCTCCTTTCTTCAGCTACTGCAGGCACAGACACACACAAGTCATGGCATATTTCTGACATTTCCCTCCCCAGTCAGTCAGCTGGGGCTTTTTGAAACGTTATGTAAGGTCATTGACCTAAGGATACATTTATAGCACCAGCCTACACCCCATAATGGTCTTACAGGTAGTTGTAACACACCCAAAACCATGGCCAAAGGGAGCTCTTTCACACCACCCACCCTCGCTGTGTGACACCACAAAATCCAGTTTGTGGTTCATGAGCCCATTGGCCAGTTCTCCTGGTTCATGCGGTGTTTTTAGAGACTTAGGGTCTTTTTCTTATTGACCCCATGCACACGTTTTTCTGAAGCTGGAGTTTTGTTCTGGTTTTCCATTTTTGCAGACAGTGTTGCCTGTGTACTGCAGCATCCTGCAAAGCCCAAAGTCTGCCCCAGTAATACTGCACAGCCATCCTGTTGGGCTGGGCACAGATGCTGGGGCCTCTCACTCCAGCTCACAGGATCAGTCTCTTTGCATGTAACAGTGGTTGTGCCAGGGGCCCCTTTGTGGGCTTCCTAGGGGTGCCAAAGGAAGCGGGCAGCCAGTCAGAGGAAGATCTAAAAATACATGGGTATGACAGTGTCAAAAATGGCCATCTGCTAATCACAAAGCAGAATGAAAACACATGGGGAATGATGCTCTCAGAAGCGGCAGCCTCCCTCTATGTACTGAGAGGACACTGCCTTTTCTGGTATGCCTCTGGATAGGGGCAGCTCAGCAATAACTGAGCATTATGAAAACACATGGGACATGACATTGTCAAAAAAGGAATCTCCCTGTCATAAAATGGTGTCTGAAACAACATGGTGGACCCTGAGCATGTAGTGGGAGAGGCTTCCAGCTCTGCTATCCTTTGGCTATCCTCCCTGCCATAAAATGGTGGCTGAAATAAAATGGCAGTCCCCTGTGTCTGTAGGGGAAAGGACTTCCTGGTCTGATGTACATCTGGGTAAACTGGAAGTGGTGGCTGGTCCTGCCAGTCACAACAGACCATATGACCAGAAAAGGGTTGTGACTTCCAGGGTGAATGGTACATACGCCTGCCTGCAGGAGTGGGGAGAACTGCTGGAAGCTGGGAGTGGGGTACATGCTACTTCTTACCTTGAGCAAAAGTTGTCCTTATACTATTATCAAGGACAAACTCGAGCAGAGTACACTATGTCCTATTACAGTTTGCTATTCCTTGTCACAAAGGGGAAGTTCTCATTCCCATTCTCATCCGTGTATGGTTCCTTGAGTAAAGTGTGATCAGTGTTACAGGCTTTGCCTAAAATGGGAGAGGATCAGCACTGACAGAGACCTACAGCATATAATAATACACTATGTTTATGAAAATATGTGTTGAACAACCCTTTGCTTGATAGGGAACACATGAAGCAGAAGAAGAACTCTGAAGTTTAAAGAACAATTAGTACAGCATTTTGTATGTTGACAACCATCGTGTCTACTACTTCATTGCCAATTAGCTTAGGGTACTTTATTGAGGTTGTATCTATCTTCTGGGAAGCCCTGCATTTGGAGTACTTGAAGGTACATATAAAGACATGAGAGATCATAGCGAGCTTATTCTACAGGTGTTAAGGAAAACATATGTTCCTGACCTTTTCTTTTGAGAAGGGTTTAGTTGCTGCTTTTTTCTTCTGCTTTTAAAACAGTATTCCAGCAATGGAAAGAGTATTTTTATGCTGGGTTCAAGGTTGCTATAAACACTCTCCTGTCCTTATGACCATCACAACCAGGGAACTGGCAAGGTGCTTGTATTTTCTACAAGTCTTGCCTGCAAGCAAGGCAGTACACCACTGGTACTAAACCCCCCAAGTGAGTCATTGAGCTGACTCGTGTGCCATTCCCATGAGCCACTGACAACCCCGGTTATTGTCAGGGCCCCTTTGGTTACTCTCTGTGCAGCTGGGAGAGGATGGGGAAGATATATTTGCCTACCCAAGAGTGAGTGGGAGGGCTTACACTCACAAGACCGAGATTTACCAGACTCCCTTGTGAGGATCATGTTTACCTTCAGGATCCTGCACAACGTCTGTGAGAGCAGAAGGGAAGAGACAGCAGAAGAGTGAGATTGGGAAGCTCACACAGAGCCATGGCCATTAGCAACAGCTGCCCGCTGCAGCTCATTCACTCTGCCAGTACCCAGAAAGTCAGATTTCTGCCATTTCTAGTTCAAAAAATGTAAGATGGGGCACGGCAGGTCTCTCTCAGGGATGCTGGGGTGTATATTGGCTGTTCGGAGCTGGTTTGAGCAAGTTGGAGCTGATTGGAGCTGGTTCCTCCACCCCACTGCTCATGTGACTGTTGCTGCCCAGCAGGAGCTGCCCATGGCTGCTGGCCAGCTGGGAGCAATGACCTGAGAGACCCTGGGTGGGGGGAACGACAGCCCTTCATGTGTGCCTATTGAGATACTGATCCTTACCATTACAGGTGATTAAAACCACCTTTTCTCCTGAGCTCAGATCTCTCGACCAGTGTGTCCCAAAGCTGTCATTGTACCTTGTGCTGTGAAAACAGTTAATTGCAGGACTATAACTTGTAAAGGGTCAGTGAAAAACGTTGCTATTGCAGAGAAGTACCTAGAGACAGCTGTTTCACTGTACTGTTCAGAAGCTGAATTTTATACACTCTTAGGTGGGAAGGCAAGACTGTTTGACATGTGATAAGTCCTCTGGTTGGGAAAATGTGAAGAAGATGCAATTTAGAGAGAAGGAAGATAATAGAGACCAGGATGTGTTGAGATGGGTCATAGGGACCAAGCTTTACTTTTGGAACAGAAATTGAAGCAAATCTGCTTGAGTCAAATCTGATCTGCTTTATGTCAGATTTTGCTTTGTCAACATCACCACCATTTGGTTTAAGTCTGATAAGTCTGGGAGAATTGGATGGGAGGAGATTTAAGGAGGCACAAAAAAGGAAACGCACACCAGAACCCGCTGCAGCAAGAGGGGCAATTCATATAATCAGAGGGCTATGTAAAAAAGACTGTGGCTTTGTCTTTTGATATTTGATTAATTTCTCCCATAATGATCTGCATTTCACACTCTTTTTGAGAACAGATGATGTGCCCTCAACACACACAGGAGCAACACACGGAGGAATATTCTGTTCCTGTACAGAATTCTTGTTGTATTCAAAGGATTACATCTGCACTCCAATTTAAGATGTAATTCAACACATCGTAGTTTGAATACGATACACAAGCTGCCCAAGAGTGCCCATTCATTTCAACTGCATTCCTGCATGTCTGCCAAAGATCCATAATCCAGGCCTTGAACATTTTTCCAGTCTATACAATATCGTCAGATGACATCATTCCTCTATTTTAGAACACAGCTCCCTGCACAGAGGTTACTCCTCCTTAGACCAGCCGGGTTAGCTCAGTTGGTTAGAACATGGTGCTAATAACACCAAGTTCACAGGTTCAATCCCTGCTTACTGCAGGGGGGGTTGGGCTTGATGATCTCTCAAGGTCCCTTCCAATCTAAAGCATTCTATGATTCTATGATCTCTTCTAAGGGTCCATTTGAGATCAAAGTACATATTGCATGGGGAATGAGTATGTTGTCCCTGCTGACTGCATCTATGCTGTTATATAACACAGAGCCACGGACCAGTCTTAGGGATCAATCCAGGCCAAATGTCACCCATATACATTAAGGTTAGCTATTTCTACAGCAAAATTTGCTTGGAGTGAGCTCATTGGAATGGTCTAAACCAGAGCAAGTGTACGAATGAACAGTTAAACATCGCAAATGATCTAGAGATGGTCTGTGCTCAAGTTCACAACCTTGCCCCATATTTTAACTGTCTCAAGGCCTCTGTCTCACAACCTGCTTCCTGTATGAGCTAAGAATCCACTTGCAGTATCACACCCTTGACCAGGATGAAGTATATTTATAACCATATAAATAACTATATAAACTATTAAACCGTAACTATATAAAGAATGCTGGAGCCCTGGCAGAGAAAGATCTGAGACTAGCAAGTGTCCAGCCAGGAAAACACATTCTTAAATGCAGCCAGGGTTGGTGGTGGGGAAAGTGTATGTATGTTCACAAAGGAGAACAGCAACATCAAGAAGAACTGAAAAATGGGCCAGCAAGGCTCATAGGCTTGCCAAGAGAAGCCCAAGAGCATCACCTGAATGCAAGATAATGGGAATGAATGTTTGCCTGAGGACTTACTCCATGGAATAATTTTGCATAATAGCAGAGTAGCTTCATACCTGTTCAGCACTTCATAACTGGCAAGATAATTTTGTACTCTGGTAATTAAACCTCTGCTGTGGAACCATGGCATTGCTGCATAAAGTTCTATGCTTGGTGGTGATGGAGGAGGCAGGACTACAGTGAATTAACATAGTGGAATTATAAATATCTGGAATATAAATATCTGGAGTACCCACCTAATTCAGAGTATCTCCCCTTCAATGTGAAATCAAAGTGATGAGCACCAAGCAGGTTGTTGGCAACTGTTCAACAACCTTTTTACTGTGCATTTGTACCTGGTTAAGAATCTATCAATTAATCAGAAAAATTTAGGTTACATACTAAAAATACTATCACTGCAAATAAGGCTGGTGTCATGGGGTAAAACATGAATCTTCAAGTCTACATGCCTAATAAGACATGATCTGTCATGCCTTTATGTATCAGGGCACAAGATAATTGTGAATTGCCTTGTCCTGGTTTCAGCTGGGATAGAGTTAATTTTCTTCCTAGTAGCTGGCACAGTGCTGTGGTTTGGATTCAGTAGGAGAAGAATGTTGTTAACACACTGATGGTTTAGTTGTTGCTGAGTACTGCTTATGCTAGTCAAGGACTTTCCAGCTTCCCATGCTCTGCCAGGTGCACAAGAAGCTGGGAAGGGGCACAGCCAAGATGGTTGATCCAAACTGACCAAAGGGCTATTCCATACCACATGACATCATGCTCAGTATATAAACTGGGGGGAGCTGGCCGGGGAGCAGCGATCGCTGCTCAGGAACTGGGTGGGTATCAGTCAGCATGTGGTGACCAATTGCATTGGGCATCACTTATTTTGTATATTATTATTATTGTTGTTGTTGTTATTTTTTTTTTCTTTTCTGTCCTATTAAACTGTTTTTATATCAACCCATAAATTTTACTTTTTTTTTTTTTTTCTGATCCTCTCCTCCTTCCCACTGGGGATGGCAGGAGTGAGCTAATGGCTGTGTGGTGTTTAGCTGCCTGCTGGGTTAAACCACAAGAGTCCTTCTGGCACCCAGTGTTGGGCATGAAGGGTTGGAGATAATGACAGATCTGACCAGAGCGTGTTAACACACATTAGTGATAAGCATTCATTATATTAGTTTAATAGTCACCACTCACAATGTTGATTCATTTGATCTCAAAGTTGTGCTTATTCTCAGAGTTGTGCTATGTAAAACCTTACTCACCATATGCACTCCCTGTGGTGCTGTTTATCACCTCTGGGAGCTGGATTAAAGTTATTGCTTTGCTGTACTTTGTAACGCTGGCTTATGGTATGATAAAATTATCAGTAATGAGATGATTATACTCAGCACTGCTGTCATTCCCATACTTCAGGAGGTTTGGGAGCCATTTCTTGGAAACTATTAATAATTACACATTTTGCCTCTTCTCCTTGGAGAACCAATCTATGGGGGAGACAGAGGGGAACACTTTCCCCCACTCCTTCATCATCCTTTTCTCCTTCAGGCTTGTTACTAGAGCTCTTGAGAACTTTGAACATCCTAGGATGTTCAAACCAGCATCCTCCCACTGCTATGTCTCCTGAATGCAGTTCAGGTCTTGTTTATGGTTAAACAACTATTTGAGAATGTCATCCAGAGATCAACCCCTGCAACAGGCACTGCAGTCACTCCAACCCCTGCGACAGGCACTGTGGCCACTCCAACCCGCATGACAGGCACTATGGCTACTCCAACCCCTGCCACAGGCACTGTGGCTACTCAAAGCCCTGCAACAGGCACCGCAACTACCACACCCTGGGGACAAGCACTGCAACAACTCCAACCACTGTGATATGCAATGCAGCTACTCAAACATTGGTGACAGGTGCTGCAGTGACTCTAACCCCAGTAACAAACACTGCAGCTACTGACGACTCCAGCAGCAGGCACTGCAGCTGAACTAGAGAACCAACCCGTGCCAGTATCAGTCGCCCCTATACATGAGAAGAAATACATAAGGAGATTGGCTCATTTAGTAAGGGATGAAGATGAACCAGGGGCATCACAAGAAGAGGAGGAAGAGGCAAAACCTATAAATGAGATGGTTAATACCCAGTCCCTACCCCTGAGTGAACAGTGAGATATGCGAAAAGATTTCAGTCATTGTCCAGGTGAGCACATCATCACCTGGCTGCTCCGATGCTGGGATAACAGGGTCAGTAGCCTGGAGTTAGAGGGTAAGGAAGCCAAGCAGCTGGGATCCTTTTCTAGGGAAGGGGGCATTGACAAAGCAATTGGAAAAGGGGTACAAGCCCTCAGCCTCTGGAGGCAACTCCTGTCAGGTGTGAAGGAAAGGTATCACTTCAAGGAAGATGTTCTTTGTCACCCAGGCAAGTAGACCACCATGGAGAGAGGTATCCAGTACCTGAGGGAATTAGGCATGCTGGAGGTGATTTATACTGACCTGAACAACAAGGAGTTATTCAAAGATCCAGATGAAGTCAGGTGCACATGACCCATGTGGTCGAAGTTTGTACAGAGCACACTATCGTTGCATGGAAACTCAATGGCAATAATGGTCTGGAAAGATGGAGAAGAACCCACAGTGGAAGAATTGGCTGGACAACTCCAGCAGTATGAAGAAAGTCTCTCTTCCTCCCTATGGGCCTCTGTCTCAGCTGTGGACTGTATGAAAAACTGTCCCAAAAGTTCCAGCAGCTCAAGGAAGATATGTCCTACTCCCCACCTGTACGGACCAATATCTCAGCCATTAGGAGTCAACATCCCTTTACCCAAGAGAGAGGATATAGTGGATGCACACCATGGGCAACCCTGTGCTTTTACCTGTGTGACCATGGAGAGGACATGAGGAAGTGGAATGGAAAATATAGCTCGACCCTAGAGGCATGGGTGCGTGAGTTGCAAGGAAAAACAATCAAAAAAGGGGGTTCTTCCAGGAAAACTGCAGCTTCAGTTTCCAGTGGACAGTTCCCCAACAGAGCAGAAGGGCTGATCTTACCCCTGATATCAATAAAGGGACTTCTGGTTTGTATTTACAAGAAGTGAGTAAGGAATATGGTGACCAGAATGAGAGGGGCCCTGCCTCCAGACAGGTGGAGGAAAGGGACAATGGGGTTTGCTGGATTGTGTGGATTCAATGGCCTGACACATCAGACCCACAGGAGCATAAGGCTCTAGCAGACACCAGTGCACAGTGTATCCTGATGCCATCAAACTATAGAGGGGCAGAACCCATTTCTATTTCTGGAGTGACAGGGGGATCCCAACAGCTAACTGTACTGGAAGCTGAAGTGAGCCTAACTGGGAATGAGTGGCAAAAGCACCCCATTGTGACTGGCCCAGAGGTTTTGTGCATCCCTGCCATAGACTACCTCAGGAGAAGGTACTTCAAAGACCCAAAAGGGTATCAGTGGGCTTTTGGTATAGGTGCCTTGGAGATGGAAGAAATTAAACAGCTGCCTACCTTGCCCGGTCTCTCAAAGGACCCTTCTATTGTGGGGTTGCTGAGGGTCGAAGAACAACAGGTACCGATCGCTACCACAACAGTGCACCGGCAGCAATAATACACCAACAGAGACTCCCCGATTCCCATCCATAAACTGATTCATTGACTGGAGAGCCAAGGAGTGATCAGCAAGGCTCGCTCACCCTTTAACAGTCCCATATGTCCAGCGCAAAAGTCTAATGGGGAGAGGAGACTAACAGTGGACTATCATGGCCTGAACAAAGTCATGCCGCTGCTGAATGCTGCTGTGCCAGACATCCTAGAACTTCAATACGAACTGGAGTCAAAGGCAACCAAGTGGTATGCCACCACTGACATCACTAATGCATTTTTCTCAATCCTTTTGGCAGCAGAGTGCAGGCCCCACTTTGCTTTCACTTGGAGGGGTGTTCAGTACACCTGGAATTGACTGCCCCAGGGGCGAAAGCACAGCCCCACCATTTGCCGTGGACTGATCCAGACAGCACTGGAACAGGGTGAAGCTCCAGAACACCTGCAGTACATTGATGACTTCATCATATGGGGAAACACAGCAAAAGAAGTTTTTGAGAAGGGAAAGAAAATAGTCCAAATCCTTCTGAAGGCCAGTTTTGCCATAAAACAAAGTAAGGTCAAGAGACCTGCACAGGAGATCCAATTTTTAGGAATAAAATGGCAAGAAGGACGTCGTCAGATCCCAGTGGATGTGATCAACAAAATAACAGCTATGTCCCCACCAACTAGCAAAAAGGAAATCGAAGCTTTCTCACGTGTTGTGGGTTTTTGGAGAATGCATATTCCAAATTACAGTCAGATTGTAAGCCTTCTCTATCAAGTGACCCAGAAGAAGACTGATTTTAAATGGGGCCCTGAGCAACAACAAGCCTTTGAACAAATTAAACGTGAGATAGTTCACGCAGTAGCCCTTCGGCCAGTCTGGGCAGGGCAGGATATTAAAAATGTGCTCTACACCGCAGCCGGGGAGAATGGCCCTACCTGGAGCCTCTGGCAGAAAGCACCAGGGGAGACTCGAGGTTGACCCCTAGGGTTTTGGAGTTGGGGATACAGAGGATCTGAAGCCCGCTATACTCCAACTGAGAAAGAGATATTGGCAGCATATGAAGGGGTTCGAGCTGCTTCGGAATTAGCTGGTACTGAAGCACAGCTCCTGCTGGCACCCCGACTGCCGGTGTTGGGCTGGATGTTCAAAGGGAGGGTCCCCTCTACACATCATGCAAACGATGCTATGTGGAGTAAGTGGGTTGCACTAATCACACAACAGGCTCGAATAGGAAACCCCAGTCGCCCAGGAATCTTGGAAGTGATCATGGACTGGCCAGAAGGCTAAAACTTTCGAATATCGCCAGAGGAGGTGGTGACACGTGCCGAGGAAGCCCCACTGTATAATAAATTGCCAGAAAATGAGAAGCAATATGCCGTATTCACTGATGGGTCCTGTCGTCTTGTGGGAAAGCATCAGAGGTGGAAAGCTGCTGTATGGAGTCCTACAGGACAAGTTGCAGAAACTGCTGAAGGAGAAGGGGAGTCGAGTCAGTTTGCAGAGGTGAAAGCCATCCAGCTGGCTTTAGATATTGCTGAAAGAGAAAAGTGGCCAGTCCTTTATCTCTATACTGACTCATGGATGGTGGCAAATGCCCTGTGGGGGTGGTTGCAGCAGAGCAATTGGCAGCGCAGAGGCAAACCCATCTGGGCTGCTGCATTGTGGCAAGATATTGCTGCCTGGGTAGAGAACCTGGTTGTAAAAGTTCGTCACGTAGATGCTCATATACCCAAGAGTCGGGCAACTGAGGAACATCAGGACAACCAGCAGGTGGATCAAGCTGCTAAGATTGAAGTGGCTCAGGTGGATCTGGACTGGCAACATAAGGGTGAATTATTTATAGCTCGGTGGGCCCATGACGCCTCAGGCCATCAAGGAAGAGATGCAACATATAGATGGTCTCGTGATCAAGGGGTGGACTTAACTATGGACAGTATTGCACAGGTTATTCATGAATGTGAAACGTGCTGCTATCAAGCAGGCCAAGCGGTTCAAGCCTCTCTGGTGCGGAGGGCAATGACTGAAATATAAATATGGGGAGGCCTGGCAGATTGATTATATCACACTCCCACAAACCTGCCAAGGCAAGTGCCATATGTTTACAATGGTGGAAGCAACCACTGGATGGCTGGAACCATATCCCATGCCCCATGCCACCACCCGGAACACTATTGTGGGCCTTGAAAAGAAAGTCCTGTGGCACCCCAGAAAGAATCGAGTCATACAACGGGACTCATTTCCGAAACAACCTCATAGTTACCTGGGCCAAAGAGCATGACATTGAGTCGGTATATCACATCTCCTATTATGCACCACCCTCCAGGAAAATCGAATGTTACAATGGACTATGAAAGACTACACTGAGAGCAATGGGTAGTGGGACATTTAAGCAATGGGTATTGGGACATTTAAACATTGGGATACACATTTAGCAAAAGCCACCTGGTTAGTCAGCACTAAGGGGATCTGCCAATCGAGCTGGCCCTGCCCAATCAAAACTTTATGTACTGTAGGAGGAGATAAAGTCCCTGTAGTGCATATAAAAATCATGCTGGGGAAGACAGCCTGGGTTACTCTTGCCTCAGGCAAAGGCAAACCTATTCGTGGGATTGCTTTTGCTCGAGGACCTGGGTGCACTTGGTGGGTAATGTGGAAGGATGGGGAAGTCTAATGTGTACCTCAAGAGGATTTCATTTTGGGTGAAAATAGCCAATGAACTGAATTGTGTGATGTTACTTGTTATATAATACTGTATGTCATCACTTTTATACTTGCTATATGCCATATCAGTGATATTAAGAATCACCCAGATTAATGAAAAATTAACTTTAATAAAACTGAGCAAAGTGCAACAGTGATGGAAACAGAACTGGCTTCAGCATGCAACAGTCCAATATCACAAACCATCTCTCCTGCCCTGAAAGACTGTGATGACAGATGGAGCCCAAAGTCATGGGCTAAATGAACTCAACAGACATTTTAGAGGAATGGCCCACAGACAAAGGGAATGATATCTGTGTGTATATATCAAAAGACAGGGAAAGTGGTGGTGATTAATTGGAATGTATTGGAAAGAGTAGGACCTGGGCATGACATAGATGGTATAGAATAAGGGGTGGATACTGTCCTGGTTTTGGCTGGGATAGAGTTAATTTTCTTCCTAGCAGCAGGCATAGTGCTGTGTTTTGGATTTAGTAGGAGAAGAATGTGATAACATGCTGATGTTTTAGTTGTTGCTAAGTAGTGCTTATGCTAGTCAAGGACTTTTCAGCTTCCCATGCTCTGCCAGGTGCACAAGAATGTGGGAGGGGACACAGCCAAGACGGTTGATCCAAACTGACCAAAGGGCTATTCCATACTGTATGACATCATGCTCAGTATATAAACTGGGGGGAGTTGGCCAGGAAGCTGCGATCACTGCTCGGGGACTGTCTGGGCATTGGTCAGCATGCGGGGAGCAATTGCATTGTGCATCACTTATTTTGTATATTATTATTATTGTTGTTGTTGTTGTTGTTATTTCCCTTCCTTTTCTGTCCTATTAAACTGTTTTTATCTCAACCCATAAATTTTACGGGTTTTTTTTCTGATTCTCTCCCCCATCCCACTGGAGAGTGGGCGGAGTAAGTGAATGGCTGCGTGGTGTTTAACTGCCTGCCAGGTTAAACCACAACAGCCTGCAGCAACAAGTACATCTCCCTCTCTCACATTCATACTAACAGATCATGTCAAATGTGTCCTCAATTTATACAGCATGAGTTATATATGCATTCCCAACTGCTTTTCCTAGGGCTAGTGTCCAGTGTCTATAATAACATAGTACTCCTATACCATAATACTCTACTATAATAATGTAAGAAAAAACATCATAGACTACTGTTTTTCTGTTCTCCTCTTACCCCCTAAGATGGTGGCTTGGAAGCATTTGATAAGATTTGCAAGCATCCTAAGGAATCACAATCCACCAACTTTAGGGCCTTTAGATACAAACTATTAATTACCAATATATGTTTGGACCATAACTGATGTTTAATGCATCAGTTACAAGAAGTAAGCACAGTATTCAGGCCAAGTGTTGAGGAAGAGCTTATGATCAGATATAGGACTAGACCTCCTTTAAAGGTTGTGTCCTCCATAGTGTTAATGGTACACTTAACCCTTGATTTCTTATCTCCCCTTCCCCATCATTCATACCTTGCATCCTGAAAGTGTTACTATTTTGTGTGTATTAGGTGATGTTTTCCACCCATTTCTAATTTGAAATAATGTGTGGACTGTGTTATAACCCACAGAAGTGGTGATTTTGTAAAATGATACTGAGTTGCTGCATTGCATGCCCTTGAATTTGACATGAGGAAGTAGTGGGACATTTGACTTTGCCCCCAAAGTGTTGTAAGATAATATGAGAAAGAAAGGGTGCCAAAGGCTTTGGCTTTTTGGGAGATTGCTTGAACTATGCTACAGCCAGGTTTTCTTTCAGAGGAAACTAGCTAATTCATTCCAGTTATCAGCTTTGGAATGAATGAACATTTATGGGATTTGTGTAATTAAAGGGCTAGAACCCTTGAGTGAACTAGGAAGCTGAGTTATTTGAACCTGTATTCATAGATAACCAATGTGCTGCTATTGTACAAATATCAAATTGCTGCTACCTTAGCTCTCAGGAGAGTTTACCCAGAAAGGAATGTTACTTTATCATATGCTACTGAAAAGTCTAATAATATATTCATATTTAGAACAAAATATGGATCAATTATGTAGCGAGGAATGGTGGTTTTTCTTTTAGTGTCCCTTGTGCAGATATCCATTGGAAAGGAAAAATTTTTATATTGTCTTCCTCCAACCCAAGCAAAATTCTTTAAGAATTTAATCCATACAAAATATATTAGTGAAACATCACTCCATGGGATGTTTATCATGGAGGAATAGGGATTAGATTTATTCAGTAATTAAAAAATAGTGGTTGTAGAAAGCAACTTGTTTATTTCTATTCCTCTGTCACTTATTTTATCCCTATATAGACTTAATGAAAATCCTATATTTAAAAGTGTATATTGATTTGTTCCACTCAGGACACTTTTTTCCCCTTACGTGTGTTTGTCACTCCGTCTTGCATCAAAAACAGTTTTGTTATCCACACGCTTCTGAGACAAACCTTGTCTCTGCTGTTCTCATGTAATGTCATAGATTTCAAGGAAGTTTAGTGTCCTGTTTATGTAAACGTGAAAGACTGAAAAAGGTGTAGCTCTGGTGGGTGAAAGATCCTCAGTGTCCAGGCAAGAAGAGAGCAGAAAAAGAATGTTCATATTTCTCAGCTTTCAGATTGTGAGATAGCCAAGAAGAATTTGTTCAAAGACGTAGAACAGAGCTTTCTGAAGAAAGGCATAGAATCATCCTTTGTTTTCTAGTGAATATCTGTATTGTTTATAAGATTGTTTTTCTGTTTTCTGACGCAGCATCCTGGGTTTCATGTGCTGCTTGAATCACTAATAAGAGTAAAGGTTTGGAATCTACTTTGCACAGGCACTGAGTAGTCACAGCTCCATACAAAATCGTTACATTTGAAAATAGAATTCTGATGTTTACAAAAATAGTGTTTAAATTTTTTACTTCTGTGTTTTTTTATTTATTAAAATATCCTATGTCTTAATTATGCCTTACATATTGTTAGAAGAAAGGTACTCATACATAAATAATATAGGCTTGCCAGCTTAGAACAGCACCCACAGATTTTTCAGCTATTGACAACAGCACATGCTGAATATATTATTTGGTTTAGGTATGATTGGGAAGGAGAAAGGAAAGAATAAAACCAGTTACACTATCTGCCATTTTGTTCTTCATTTTGCATTTTCTCTATTAAAGGCCTCCATTATTGATGTGTAAAAAAGGAAGCTTTTCCTTTTCCCAGTTTGATAAGTATCTATGATCTCATTTAGGCATTTCAGTCAGTTTCCTAAAGATAGGTGGAATTAATTCAATCCTAGCCCCAGTTACGTAGAATTTGTGAAACAGAAATGTAAGAAATATGGCATTAAAAAGAATGTTAATTGCAAAAACCAGAAATAGAGATGACTGGGCTCTTACTAGATCTGTTTTTGTAAGCTGTGCCCAAAAGCCTGTATATAAATCTACATTTAAGTAACTAAATATGGTTTGGCTTTCAGAATGCTGAATCACTCAAGAAAGCTGTTGACATAATTGAAAGCCAGGGAAAATTGCATTCTCTGAAAATAAAGCCACATTTTCTTAGATGCATAATTTGTCCACATGTATTTAAGTATTTCAATCAGAAATTATCAAACTCTTCTTTATGAGTTTCCCTACCTCTGTTTCCTGTTTCTTAATCCATTCTCTCTATCATCATATTACCTTCTATATACTGGACAACCAGTATCTCAAGAACCAACTTGAGGTGAAAGGGAATCAAAACAAAGATCCAAATCTAGTAATTATTTTCTGGGTGCATAACAAAAACTAGAACAGTTGTTCCCAAAATCTTAAAACTCTAGGGAAGTTGGTGTACCATTCTACATGGCTGGCTGAGATCCAGACTCATCCATATTTCACAGAAATTTGAGCAGGAATATTTTTATAAATGTTTACTGCATTACCTTTTAGTTGGGCATTCTCCATGTTAAATGAAAGGATTATACTATATGTTAGTTGAACCCTGAGGCTTCTAGAACTCTGTTTTGCAAATTATGATTAAGAAAATATTAACTACATTAGCAAGAAGAAAATAGCAACAGTAATGGCTTAATAGACAGAACAGCTGTTTTGCTAGTGCTGATTCTCCATTTGCTTTTGAGAGCTCACCAAGTCTAAAAAATATACTTAATGATTAAATGCTCACTGTTATAACAAATAATGCTGAAAGATAAAGGAAGACATTTTTTAAATTATTTTTTTAGTAGATATAAGTCCAAGCTTACTTTAATTATTGGCATGATTCCAATTTTGTTCCATATTCAGAATATTCTGATCCTAGGTTTTGGAATGATCTTTGTTTCCAGTTTCAGTTACATGAATTCTTCTTATGCATACAGAGTTGATTTGCAACGCTGATGGCCATCCAGTTTCTTCTCTAAGTAGTCTCTTTGATACAGATACAATAAACACTGTATTGGGTTTACATGGCAAGGTGTTGGTAGCAGTGGGGGCTACAGGGGTGGCTTCTCTGAGAAGATGCCAGAAGCTGCCCCATCTCTGACAGACCCAATGCCAGACGGTTTTAAGATGGACCTGCCGCTGGCCAAAGCTGAGTTAATCAGTGACAGTGGTAGCATCTCTGTGATAACATATTTAAGAAGGGGGAAAAAGCTGCTGTGCAACAGCAGCTGGGAGAGAGGAGTGAGAATATGTGAGAGAAACAACGCTGCAGACACCAAGGTCAGTGAAGAAGGAAGGGGAGGAGGCGCTCCAGGTGCCAGAGCAGAGATTTCCCTGCAGCCCGTGGTGAAGACCATGGTGAGGCAGGCTGTCCCCCTGTAGCCCATGGAGGTCCACAGTGGAGCAGATATCCACCTGCAGCCCATGGAAGACCCCATGCCAGAGCACTCTCTTCCCTTGCTCCAGAGTGGTGTCTCTCCCATGGGAGACAGTCCTCCACGAACTTCTCCAATGTGGGTCCTTCCTACAGGCTACAGTTCTTCACAAACTGCTCCAGCATGGGTCCCTTCCATGGGGTGCAGTGCTTTCAGGAGCAGGCTGCTCCAGCATGGGCCCTCCACAGGGTCACAAGTCCTGCCAGCAAACCTGCTCCAGCATGAGCTCCTCTCTCTCCACAGGTCCTGCCAGGAGCCTACTGCAGCATGGGCTTCCACCAGGGTCACAGCCTCCTTTGGGCACATCCACCTGCTCCAGTGTGGGGTCCTTCAGAGGCTGCAGGTGGATATCTGCTCCACCATGGACCTCCATGGGCTGCAGGGGCACAGCCTGCCTCACCATGGTCTTCACCACAGGCTGCAGGGGAATCTCTGCTGTGGCACCTGGAGAACCTCCTCCCCCTCTTTCTTCACTGACCTTGGTGTCTGCAGAGTCATACCTCTCACATATTCTCACTCCTCACTCCAGCTGCAGTTTGTGCTGTGTTGGGTTTTTTTTTCCCTTTCGTAAATATGTTATTGCAGAGGTACTACCGCTGTCACTGTTTGGCTCGGCCTTGGCCAGTGGTGGGTCCGTCTTGGAGCCAGCTGGGGTTGGCTCTATTGGACATAGGGGAAGCTTCTAGTAGCTTCTCACAGAAGCCACCCCTGTAGCCCCCCTGCTACCAAAACCTTGCCACACAAACCCAGTACATGCTGTTACCTTTTTCTTTCGCTGTCATAAACACAAATCACCATCTGAACCCTTTGATTTATGGACAAGATATGGCTATAATTGTCTGTTTATAATAACAATTTATATGTTCTCTTTCAATATTTATTTTTCACGAAACATGGTAGAATAGTTTGTGACTTGTTGCAAATTTTTTAGAGGAGAAAAAGTACTTTTAATTGTAGTGGTTTTTTTTTTTCTCTTTAAATCAAATTTTTCCATTGAAACAGTTCAGCTCAGCCATTTCTATTTCCCTTTTACAAAATTTTATTGTCATTCCTTATTCAGTTATCCACTGGAACCATTTAATGTTAATTTTAGATCAAACTAAAGTACTTTCACTTATTAAAACTACTGAATGCTTTCAGTCATTTTAACAATGGGAAGCATTATTTTTTGGTTTTGGATTTTTTGGAAGCTGTAGCTCAAACCTCCATTCTTAGTGCGTTGAATTTCTTTGTCAGGACTACATATCCAGGCAGCAATTGTTTGGCTTACTGTATGATGGAAGACATAAATTTTTTGATGTATCATGGGAAAGGCATTTGAAACATTGTGCAGGAGATCAATCCTAAGAGAAGGAGTGGGAACTAAAAGTCCCATGAGGCAATATAACAACATAAGGAGACACAACTTGATATCAGTCAAAATGGCTCATTCAGAAAATAATTTGAGATGGTTTCAGAAGCAAAAAAGAAAACATAAATGGTTTAGGTAATCAAACAGGTGTACATAAAAGAACTTTCATGTTATAAACGTACTTAAGGTGCTGAGATGATTCATTGTTGGTCATAAAACTGGACAGTGGAAATAAAATTACTATTTTTGATTCACACACTACATCAAGTCATTTTGAAAATTCATGGTGGTATATTCTATTTTTGTTTAATTACTTACTGATATATTTATGTGTTTCTGCCCCTCAGGAATGTGAGTATCTCTATGTAAAGCTACTGTACTGAAAATATAAGTAAAGTGCTTCTGCACATCTAATAGTTAATAAAGGATTTTGCATATTGGTTCTTGATCTACCAAAGTTATATTTAGCCCCTCCCAAATGTTTCTTTAGGTGACCTAAATTTTAATTTTCTCTTGCTCAAACAAGAAAGGCCATTTTAATCTTGTTTTCTTATATCCAAAAGAAAGGAAATTTTACCTGTATCTGTTCTATTCCATTTTTGAGGGTCAAGACAAAAAGTTAATAACTTTGTCTTGCCCATTTGCTCTGACAGCTGGTGGTCAATTAGTATTCCCTCATCCCATAATTGGAATAGCTGATTACAAACCACTGTCGCTAAGACTCAAATATTGTGGCTCATTTGCAACTTCACTGCCAGGTGAGATTAAGGGAAATGTCCCCCTGGTTAAGCCACCAGGAGCTGTGCCAAATTATAATCAGTCTTTTGCATACATCAGAGACCTACAAACACAGCAGAATGATTGTATAAGCAGCAGCTGCAAGTTAGAGCTGCATCAAATTCTTCAAACATATGCACTTTGCCAGATATCCAACCACTCTTGCAAATGCCAGTACCTCATTACTTGGCAAGTTTTCTAAGACATACAGCTAACACAGAGTAAAGGAATACCAAATTGCCCACACAATATGTAAAAGATCTTTTTTTAACCACATACAGATAATAATTCTGATTCTCCTATTGATGAGCTTATAATTACCGTTCCCTCTGCATTCAAACTTCAGAATACCTAGTACTGAATCCTGGTAAACACTGAATTTGTAGAAAATCAAATTTCTTAAGTAGTTTTTCAATGAAGAAGTACTTAGCATAATGTTATTATGTTACCCTTTTACCAAAATACATGTTCAGTATGAGCTAGACCTGTTTTGGTAAAAGGATAACATGATAACATTATGCTAAGTTGTGAAGTAAAGTTCACATTATCTGTGAAGTAAAGTTCATTCGGGTTAAGGGAAAAATTGGGCATATGGAGCTTATTCAAAAATTTCATGAGTAGTGAGGTCTAAGATGAAGAATATGGTCACTTAGCAGGTGATTAGTGTTTTGATACATCCATCACATTTCCTTTTTTCCTCTCAATATATCTCCATTTTTATTCCTCACTCCTGTCCAAGGAGCCCTGTTTGACAATTAATCTTTCCATATACTGCCTTTTGTACTTTTTTGGTGTGATTATTTCAGCTAGAAATATTACTGTATTCTAGGAATTAACCTGGGAATCAGGAGACTGTAGTTCTGTGGTTCACAAACTTCTGATCTGATGATGATTCCTTTCCTCTACTTTTTTTCCCTTTGTCTCACTCTGTTTAAATTATAACCTCTTTAGGACTAAAATTCTCTCATTATGTTTTTGCTACCATGTCTCAGCACTTTGAAGACCAATGAATGGGAACTACCATCTATTAACACAGTTCAGACAATAACTGGAAGCTGTAGTTTCAGCATTCAGCTTATTCTTTCAGGGAACAGTACCTAGAAATGTGCTTAGATGTTTTTAGGCTTTCAGTGTTTTCTTCAATTTCCAGAAGAGCTTGTTGAAATCCTTATCTTTATTAGCTGTTAGTCTGAAGTGAGACTGCTCATCGAAAGCAATCAATGTGTTTAATGTTCTGGTGTGTACAATAGAAATAAGATTGCTGTTAACTTCAGAGCAGTCCTTGCTTCATTCTGAAATGTGTGCCAATAATAGCCCAAAAATCTTCTTAACAGACTGTGTTACAATATGTACTTCTGTCCTCATGCTTGAAATGCTTGCCAAACTCCTATCTTCTTACAATTACATGTAGGGCTGACATGTTGCAATGTGCGTTTCTTAAGGTCCAGTGTGACTGTGATTTCAAGTGACACAAATTGGCTTTAACTGAATGATATTTTCCAGTGATCTCTCATAGACTCTGGCTGCTTATACATCAAATGTTGCAGTTTGCCTGACCAAACTATAAGGGCATCAGTGGAGGAACTGAGTGTCAGAGTTACTTACTTCTCTTCCCCTGTTTGTCTTCAGAATTTTGAATTAAGAGAGTAACACTACATCTACTGTGGAGATTAGCTTGCTTCATTAGCAAGAAGGATGTGAATAGTCAGGGACTGGGCTGTGATGAGAAGATTAAACTCTCAACTATCCCAGAGAGTGTATAAAGAAGTGTTTGGAAGTCAGTATCTGGAAGAGTGAGTGGAGAAATAAAATGCAATAAGCATAAAGTTTTGAGTGTTGGCAACTGTGATGGGAAGAAGAGACCCGTTAGAAAGAAAATGGCTGAGATATATAGAAAATTATAGGTGAGATGAGCCCATTGCCTACTTACAAAAATAATTGGTGAAATGACTGAGCAGCCCTACGCTGTTTCTCAGCAATAAAGGTGGGTCTTGTCTGTACTGAAGAGATCTACTGGATATGTAAATTAGCAAAAATGCCTATTTATAGCTTAAAATTACCACTATTTCCATTTGTGGTTCAAAAATGAGGGACATATAAGAAGTATATTTTCAATAAAAAACATCTGATACTGTTCTTACAATGATATTTTCATTGTGATTGCATCCAATTTATTGGTTTCTCACAGAGCCATAAAATAATAACAAAAACAATGCAGTGTTTTTCTGGGCAGTACATAATTGAATGATTGGCCTCTTGCGTAGATTTAGAGAACACACTTTCAAACAGGGCAAATCAATCTAAAGTATTGGATGTCAAAATCTTGTCTGTGTGTTTTTAAAATTTAAGTCCAGATATTTTTACTAATTTTAATATTTTAAATGTGTGTGTATATATATATAACATATATATATAACAACAAAAGGACAAAAAGAGATTACTATGTCTTATCCAGTCCCTGAAGCGCATCCTTGTAGACAAAGGGAAGCAGGTGGCCCTTCTGCAGAAAAACACACCCCATAATACAGAAAACCAAAACAGAGTATACAAATCACATCCCAAGAGCCTTTGTTTGTACCCACTGAATATCAAAAGAAGCTTGTGAAGTAACTTAAATATAGATATGTACAGTGTATATTTCTGACATTAGTTCAAACGAATCATCACAAACTGCTTTAGCTTTTGCATATTCTTTGACACCACTGCAGCATGCTGTAAAACTATCAGGGACTGAAAAACTGTTTACAGTTTGTGGGGTTTTTTTATCTTTGGCTATCATTTTTTTATGGTAGTGCTACAGACTTAATAGGACTTGCATTTTTATTCTATTGTTAGTATGTCATTCATGATGAGCTTTTCTTTCTTTTTTTTCATAATTGTGTTCAATTGCATAATATTCCTATTTAAATTAAAAACCATTTAAAATAGTTGCAAGTTCTGATACATTTAGAATTTGCAATTTAGAGATAAAAATGCAACAACAGCTTAAGATACCATTGCCTGTTTAGCCACATGGAACTTAAACTAAACTTCTGGTAATTCATTCAGGTTTCTTGCTTATTATGCCAATGGTTTTATCCTTGACCTGGAAGGACCACACACTCTAGGGATTAGTGGTAATTACGTTTCAGTCTAAGATCATTTCCATAAAGCAAAGACTGCCAATTGAATCATATTGTGCTGAACTGCATAAAAATTATGCCAAATTATGTGTGGATACTTTAAAAGCAAGTTGCTCATGAAAAGGTAAGTAGCAGAATATATTGTACTGCAAAATAAAATTAGTGACAAGAAAGGTAACTGTTGTTTTCCTGGGTAATTTTTTTTTTAAGTTTACTGCTCCTACTGAAACTTACAAAAAAAAGTTATGTCTTGGAGATAAATATTCAATATTTAGGAAAAAAAGAATATTTCCATTGAGTTTTTTTTAATGAGATTTTGTATGTTATCTAATATTGTCTTAAAATTATACTTAACTAGTAGTTAAGTATTCTGAATTGATTCTTAAGTTTCTAGATATTAACTTAGAAAAAAAAAGCACCCTTTTCTCATCTTGGCTTTGGTAGATACTTAATACTGTCACTGAAGCAATTCCCTTAAGGTGACATGTTTCTGCAGTTACCATTAATTTAAAAGAAATTTAGTGTCATTTAAAACAAATTCAGTGTGACTCCAGAAGTCACAAAGTCTTTAATTCCTAATTGCTTACACATATAAGATTGTATTAGGTAACTGTACACAAAAAATATCTTATGCTTTTTTTTTTAAATTTTATTTTATGTTTTAAAATATTTTATTATTCTTTGACATTTTAAACTACTCTGAAGTCCTCAGATACAGTGACAAGACTTCAAAGGGAGATTCATCACATATACTTTCAGTTAAGTAATCTCTTACAAAGGCTTCTAAACCAAGTGTTGAAGTGCATCCTGTATCCAGATCAATCACCTGGACCAATCCACCATTGTCATAGTGCATACTTGGCCCAGATCTTTAGCAGATTTAAGGCATGTTTAGGATGGGTTATTTTTGTGGTTTTTTTTCCCTTATGACATTTTAATGCAAATTTTCTGAGGCAATATCTGTGTGAACGCCAATCAGAGTAGTAGTTTTTAATGCAACAGCAAGGATATATGTTTTATGCAGTTGGATGTGACAGGAGAGCATGTGGATCAATTTGAGGCCTGACAGGATAGCACTTTGAAACATTTCATTAATTCAGTTCTGTGGTACTTAATGTACCGTAGTCTACCACAGTAATCTCCAAACTTTTCTGATCAGGCACCCCATCAGTAAAAAAAATTCGAGCATGAACTCTCAATATATGTAAGTTTATTTATTTATAAATTACATCACCTGCTACTGTAGTTCTAATACTTTCTTCTTACACCCCAATGGATCATCTTGCATTCCCCCACGGGGTGCACTCATCCCACTTTGGAGACCACTGGTCTACAGAACCTAGAAATCTAGTTGGAGTTGCCAATTCAATGACAGAGCCATTCATCCAGAAGTCTAGCAATTCAATGCTGAATTTCATAGCATCAAAGACATTTTTGATGGATGGGAGAAAAGGGGGGGGGGGGGGGGGAGGAAAGAACCTATGAAACAGTGTGGATAGACAGAAAAATAGCCATTTGTTCAATTTATATTAATGTAGTAACACCGCAAGTATTATGAATAATCACAATTCCAAATGTATCAAACTTTTCAGTTTCACAGGACAGGATATGTAATTATTATCTCCCACAGTGGGGTGTATTTTAAACTGTGTATGGGAGGAAAAAGCAGAAGTAAGAATCTGATCATAGATCTACATGAACAGTTTACCATTGGCTCCCATACCCATAGCTGGAAAGGACTTCATAGATGCTATTTTCTCACATACCCTGTCTCCTCTAAATGACCTCCAGCTCTAGATCTGATGCAACTCACCTAATGAGGTCACAAAGTGTCCTGCTGTTAGTTTTACTTTTACTGTAATGTATGGTGTCTAGTCAGGACAACTAGGTTGGTAAAAACATGGTTAGCTAGTTGGACTTGGAACATAACATTTAATGGGCCATGGCCTACCTGGAGGCTGGTAATGCAGGGAGTACGGCAGGGACCTGTCCTGTTTAAGGTATTTTATCTATACCTGGAGGAGGTGACAAGAGTGTGTACTTGTCAAGTTTGCAGATAACATCAAACTGAGGAATGAGTTGATATGCTGGCGGGCACGGTTGGCTTCCAGAAGGAGCTAGACAGGCTGGAGAAGTGAGCCACAAAGAAGTTCAACAAGAACAAATGCAGAATCCTGCCTCTGGGAAGGAAGATCCCTCTGGCAGTGAGACAGGCTGGAATACTGAGAGCTAGGGAGCAGCTCTGGGGAAAAGCCCCTGGGGACAGTGAGCTGAACGTAAGTCAGTAGTGTGTCCTAGCAGCAAAGATGGCCAACAACAGCTGGGGCTCCATGAACAGGGGCACCTCACAGCAGCTTGCTGGCAGTTGATTATGAGTTTATCATGAAGATGGAGCCAGGCTCTTCCCAGCAGCGCATGGGGAGAATGAGAGACAATGGACATAAAGTGAAATAAGAGAGATTCAGAGTGCAAGACAGTCAGGCAGTGGATCACATTGTCCAGAGTGACTGTGTAGCCTTCAACTTTGGAGATTTTAAAGACTGACCTGGAAAAAGCCCTAAGCATCCTTGCCTTATCTCAGAGCTGACTCAGCTCTGAGCAAGAGTTCTGACTAGAGACCTCCCAAGATCCCTTCCAACATGAATTTTTCTTTGAAAATTCTACAACCACACAGGTAAATTCCCAAGAAAGCATTTTCCTATTTAATATCATTTCACAGTACCAAATCAGAGTGCTGAGATCCAAGATTTCACCTCAGGGTTTGGCACAGCATTTTCCCTTACAACCAAAATCAATACAATATTTCTGCCATTGCATGGAAGAATTTCCAGTCTTCCAGAATACTTGATGGAAGATGTTGGTTTGAGTTTGGTTTGGTTTTGTTTTTTTCAGAGGGCTAATCAGCAAGATGTCCTCCTTGTTTTTTTCTTCATGCTGAAGATATATGAGAAGTGTTAACTATGATATTCTTAAATTTCTTCTTAGTCTATGAAATGCTCCCTTTACATTTCTTCCAAATGTAGGACTTCCTTAATTTAAAGGGAAGATAAAACTCCTATAAAGGGTTGCAGGGGTTTTTCTGTTACAAAGTTTCGTTAATAAAGCTAATCAAGATTTCTAACTTTCCATTAGTTTCTTTGGCCAGTGCATTTTCCAACATACATTTAATTTCATTAAACTTTCCCTCCATATATTTGTATGGTTCTAGCTTGCCATTGTGTTTTCAGTTCAGCCTCAGTTTCATTGCTGTTCAGCAGTGTTCTAGCCAGCAAATAATTCCACCTACAAGGAGAAAAGCCATAGTTTTTCACCTTTCCAATATAAATAACAAGTACATTCATAACTACTAGATGAACAATGTCTCTCTTAAGATAATGGATACAATTGTTCATAAACTTAATGATGTGTTTTCAAGGAACTTACACTCATCACATCGTGTCTCATAACTTTCAGCTCTCAGTAACCACAGGTTCAATAAACACATTAACTGTAGCTTATGCTGCTACTACTACATTTTATGTTTCAAAAATAAAATTAAGAAGCCTTTTTTATGCTGTAGTCAAATTGAAATACACTTCAAATTTTGTACCTTTACTGTTCAAACAAAGGTTGCTAAAATAACTTGTAACTTTTTTTCAGTTTGGCTAGTAAAGCTAAAGTTCCCTAGAGTTCTAGTCTGAATGTCATGGCCATTCTTATTGAACACTAATGACCTGTTAATTTTCTAAAAAGGTCAGAGACATCCATGTGCACAGAAGACATTAGGTTTCATAAAACAAGCTATCTATTCTTTGAGCTATAATCTCAGAAAAGTTAAACATGCATTATCTTAGTTCATTGGATGTTACAAACACGGTCTTTTGCTTAACTCAGTTGACAAATCAGCAAGCTTAATTGAGTTTTGGATCTGCAGGGCAAGAACAGCAGAGCTAAAGGTTCTTGTAACTACCTCTTTCCCAAATCTGTATCCATTGAAACCAAATTAGCATAGATACAAGTGTCACAGTTTATATAACCTGATATTGAATAAAATTCATATGCAGTGCCTAGAAAAATACAAAAATTCAGGTTTCCCCATCTCTGAAGTGAATGCTTTAAATTCAAATATATTCCTTTTCTATGTTACAGAATATAATGGTTATATTAATAACATGGTTATCCATCTATGTATCTATGAAGCAAGGCCGTCTTTTTTTATGTTGTCTTGTCCTGAAGGCATTTTCCAGAGACCTCAGCTTCCATTAGGCTGTAGATGATACTGCATGTGAAAGGTTTCATAAGTATTCTAGCTTTAAAAAAAATCTATACCAAGTACAGGTATAAAGCGGAATGCACTTTTCTGGCCACATGATGATGGATGAGGATTACTGCATTTTCTGGGTTTTCTGGTAGACTTATTCTTAAAAAGTGCACTAGGTGTGTTTTGAGGAAAGTTTTTGGATCACATTCCTCCTTAGTTGCAAGAAGGTATACACTAAGAATTAGAAGTCCGCTTAACACTGAAGTAAGTGTTGAGCTTTTTGATCCCCATAAAAACATGGATGTAGGCAATGATGAAAAGATAATTTGGGCATGTAGGGAACACACTGGAAAAGTATTAGATATATAAGGAGTTGGTAAAGGATTTTTAGAATCATAATTTAGATTAGCCTAAATTAATTACCAAAATTATCTTTTAGTCCTAATCTAGGAACCTAAGTCTTCCTGCAGAATTAGACACACATCTCTCTAATCAGAGGACTGAAAAGCATGGTGAAGAATATGAGAAAAGACTGAAAAATATTGGAAGGGTTCCTTTAGAACAAGTGTCTCACTCACACAGAAGACTTTATGTTGAGAAAGCAAATATCAAAAAGGTGTAAGGAGGAAGCCAGAGGAATGTAGCAAAGCAGAAGGAAGAAAGGCTTCAGAAAAGTAAAGCTAATTTTTTTTTTATTCTTTTTTTTTTTTTAATTCCAGCATGTGTTCAATGTGTGAATGCATTATTCTCTTTTAGAGAAAGAGAAAGTAAGTTATCTATTTCATTTTGTTCCAGACTTAGAAAGACACCGTATTACATTTTCCCTCAGATATCTCTCCCTTGGTCAGGAGTCACTTGGGAGCTGCGAGTATGGTACTCTAAAGTTCAGTAGTTACCTGCTGAGCAGAACAACTCTACTACAGTATTCACAGTTACTTTTTTTAATCCCTCATACTCAGACACTTCCATCAGTCTCTGATGTTACTAGGTATTATGTCTCTGAAATATTCATTGCTCAGACCAGAGTTGTTAGAGTGGTCTAGCTACTTATACTTGGAAAAATAGAAGTACAATCCTTTTAGCCTGTTGTGCTCTTTTATGTTTTTTCTTTTTTTTCTTCTTTTTACTGAAAGGACAAGTATTTGTAAGTATTTGGGGGCACTAACAGTTCAACATGAGGGCAGTAGCATTACTTCACCATTGTGCAACTGTAGATTTCAGATGTAAGAGTAATTCGAGTTTTTTACTCTGTTGTATGTGGGCCTGATAGGGAAAGGATGAGAAATATAAATCTGCCAACTTATCTGATTTTTACTTTTTGTTGTTATCAAACAGGGCAGGGGAGGTGTTGCAGAGGTAGCTTACCTCCTGCTGTAGTTCAGTGCTAATATCAAAAGTTGGCATTGATACCATCTTTTGAAAGGGAATTATGAAACAGAACTCTGTACATAAAGAACTATTCCATTCCCCATCTGAGTGTTTCAGAATTTGTAACCTTAAATACACTGACTGAATTGTAAAAGGAAGAGCTGTACACATACCTGTTCCCCCAAAGAAACAAATAGAAGAGCAATATTCAAAACCTCATAAAAGATTTTTTTTTTTTTTAATGAATGCAGCAATTTTCTGGACCTTTAGCATGTATTTCAAAGGTGGTTTCTACTACAATTCATTTTTTGCTATGCTTGCAACTCAAAGGTGTGGTATATACCTATGGGAGATTTCAGACCTGATAATCCTTAGACAATCTGCAGGACAACAGCTCATCTGACCTTGTTCTCCTTACAGTGTTGTTAGCAATTTCTATTACAGAGTCCTCTGCCAGTACTGCTGTGCTGAGATCTCATTTATTTTCTGTGGAGCACCACTATGTATCTCTGATTTTTTGATCCAATATGCCAAACAGAAACAGCTGGCCTGGTCTGTGGTCTGCTGGGCAGTTTCCCCTGGGCTGGAGGACACAGATATTGTAATATTGCAAAGTGTGTGCCTGAAATATCACACCTGGTGGAGTCCCACCAGAAGGGAGTAGCACCCCTCTTTTATGTTACTCAGTAAGTCTGGGAGCAGAACACACACAGGGGCCAACGAGACCTGCATCATCTCTTAATGGTTTTCAGGAAGCTGGTGAGGTGTACGAGAGTGCTAAGGGAAAACAGAGTCAACAAACGAGCCACACTTTCATTCATATACTGCTGTGATGCGGAGCATGCTGGAAGTGTGGCCAGGAAGAAAGCCTGTGGTGTGCAACAATAACATAGGTTAAGAAATACTCTGTACCTTTCAGAGAATCCTAGTAGACAGAACTTTTTTTGGAGAGGTTTTCTACTTTTCTTGATCTGAAAAGAGCTGCAGAAATAGTCTTCACTCTTCATTCCGTTCAATGGAGAACTTATAAATAAGCATGAAAGAAATATTTTCTTAAAAAAAAGCCAACTTTTTTTTTTTTTTAATTTCATTGCAAATTGATAAAGTGTCTGTCCAGATCTAGTAATAATATGAGGCAGATCCTGATTTCACTTGACTCTTAGGAGTTACTCAGCTATTCATGTGGTGGCATTTTGAACTAGATATACTAGTTTGAACATGTCGGATGAAATTTCACTATTCAAAATGAAAAGTAATATATTATAGCCAACAAAGCTCCACATTGTGCACTCCATCTCTTTCTTTGTTATTTCCATTCCTAATACTAAGCTGTAATGCAAGTACCAACCCCATGAAAATGACTTTCCAATGATATGGTAAATATACTGTCCAAGGAGCTATCAACAATTTCAAAGATTAATTGCTGAGTAAATTGAAACTTGCATTTGTCAAGATAAGATGGAAATTCTGAAGGAATTAAATTATTACATTACATGGCATGATACTTAGGTGCTGATATCTGAAAAAAATCTTGGGAGATGTAGAAAAGTAAAATAAAGAAATGGGACTTCTACTTCATTTAATTGTGCCTTTTTACAGTTATATAGTGTGTATAACATACATCATACTTATCCGCTCTAATTTTATTAAGCTAAAAAATAATGTTGGAAAACAAAGTCTTTTTTGTTTTTCTTTTCCTGCTCACTTGTTTTATATTGATATTATTGTGTGACTTTGCATTACAAAGTTCCTTGAGCTGGGATTATCACCTCCTGTATATTTTCAGAATACTTTGTACAAAGATGTCAGCCTGGTTGAGGCTTGATATTTTGTGAATAAAGACACATAGCTAGACTCACTGGGATGTTTCAGCTGTGTGAAACCACTTTGATGGCACAAAGCAAATGCAAATGTAGTTGTGGTAGCTAGCTAAATCAGATTTATGGAAATTCTTGGCACTAGAGAAGTTGAAAGTAAATAAAGCATTCAGTAAACTGCACCCAAATTCCTAATGCTAGACAGTTTACTCTGCAAAAGGATGGAAAAACTATAAATTGGAGAGACGAGGGGGAATATAGGTTCAAAACAAATGTAGTAACATTTCTAAAAAAAACCCCACAATCTTATATACATAATATTTAATTTGATCCAGTCCTAGTCTGGTGGCGGAATTGGTAATATTGCTTTAAGTGTTAATACCAAAAGACTTTTAGAATACATTTTTTATCATAATTTTGTACATTTGCTCAGCATTTCCTCTTTGAGTGAGTCATACAATGAAATTGATTGATCTAATAGTTAGCTGAAGAGTAAACCTAAAGCACAAGAATTCCACCTATTTAGTTTTTATCTTAATCTAAGATGATACATACAAATACGTGACGCAAATTCTTGATTTAAATGTTTCATGATAGACGGAAACTGAGGGAACAGTAATGCTTTGTTGCCAGAAATGTACAAAACAGCTGACATCACAGCTCACTGAATATGAAGACTATTTTTAATCTGGTGTATATGTATTCAAAACCCTGTCTGTTCTATTTTATGTTATTATTTCACTACTACCAACCTAGTTATTATATTAAAAAACTGCTCTATAGGGGTTCAGTATGGACATTTCTTGTAATCATTTATACGTAAAGACTCAATGTTTTTAATATTGTCCTACTTGCTCCCATTTTCACTTTAAAAGACTTTTCTGCCTTACAACAGTATTGACCTTATTTCTTTTCATTTTATCCCCTGATATGTGCTTTGCACTTGACTGAATTTCTTTTGCTATGCTTACTTCCTTTTTTTCCTCATTTGTTTCTTAAGGGTAGTAATCAAAAATTTCCAGCCTGCATCTGTCCTTAGCCAATTAGAATTTTCATTTGCATATTATATTTCCAAAGAACGCGTGACAGTATAGATGCAATGGTTTTCAGGCATAAGCCTGGAATGGCCACAAGGAAAGAAATCATTAGTGAATTTTGCCTATCACCCTAAATTAGTGCTACAAAAATCTCTATATGTCATTTTAAAATTATTTTTTAGAAAAGCTTTAAAAATATATTTGCTTCATTGTAGAAACAAAATAACATAAATTCCCTTAGTGATATAGAAAATAGTATGACAGAAAAAAACAAGCAAACAAAAAATTAATGTTTTAAAGAACCTTGTAAGTAAACTAAGTAATTTTAATTTGTGTGATATTGCAGTGTATTTGCTCTTTTCTCTTTTGAGCTAGCATACCAAAATTGTTTATTTCTTCTGTGAAAAAGTTACTATTTCTAGTCCTGCAGGGATGGTGCATATCAGGCCTCCTCAGGCTAGGACAAATCAAGAATGACATGTGGCATTTATAGGAAAAAAAAAATTAAAAATATCTTCACTGATTTAATAGCCTAAATCATAATTTTTTAAATCTTGAGAAAAAAATCATACTTTGCATATCAATCTCTGTGGCCATTGTTATCCTCATTCTTCCTCCCCTCTTTGACTTTACCATTTATTAATCACATCTTTTGTTTAATCCTTTCCTAAAAGTTTTGGGGACTGAACTATGGCCCACTCTCAAAAGGAGATCATTGATAGGAATATAATGTAAGTCATGCTCTCCTGGACAGCCCAGTCTAGGCCAATCTATCCCCAGTAAGGGTGATCACAGACATATTTAGGGAAAGCACATGAGACTGGTCCCTTTCTGTGATCCACTCCCATCATTCCTTCTCTGAGTCCATGATTATTGTATTAGGGATGCTAAAGTGTATCTCTTTACCCATTCCTTTCAGTATCCATTTGTTTTTTTATTTATTCTTTCAACCACGAATTTGAACCTGCTGACGCTGGCTGCCTCCACTACTTCTTACAACAACAAGTTGCAGAAGTTTACTACCTGCTGTGTAAAGAGGTACTTTCCTTTTTCTGGTTTAAACTGGTTTCACTGAGGTTATCCTAGTTTTAATGTCATGGTGTTTGGTGAATAACAACTATTTTTCACTTTATCTATGACTCTAATGATTTTGTAGACCTCAGTTATCATCCCTTTCAACTGTTCCGTCTTCAAATCAGAACCCCAGACTCAGCCCCAGGGCTAACAAAATGATAAATGATGGAACAACTGTGTTAGCCTATATCACTATCTCATATCACTGTTCTGTGAATCTGTGATATGCCTTTTGAGAGAGTTCAGAATCACAGAATGCCTGAGGTTGGAAGGGACCTCTGGACATCATCTGGTCCACCCTCTAGTTAAGAGCTATGAGAAAGAACATGTAGCCGATCCGAAACAAATTCCAGCATGAAGGTGATACTTAATCTCTCAGCCCATATGATGTATATGCCCATTGGGTATAGACAGTGTAGAACTTGAGATGCCAAAACAAGCTTTCTGGGACAAGAGCAAGGCAACAACACTGCGTTTTTGTACAGGTTTGCCTAGGGTCTCCATTCTAATCACTTAGGCACCAGTCCCTTTTTCTATCTGCCATTAAGTCATCTATTAATAGAGAGCCTGACTGTAACTTCTGCATGCTGCCATGGCTTCTTTTGCTATATAGGTAAGCAATGTGTTCATCTATGTACATAGTGTATATGTACATTTATACATGCACATACCACTGATGTGTGTTTGTGAATGCATGTATGTGGTTGTAACTAAGTACCCATCTAATATCTATCTTTCCTTCTTTCCTTCTTTCTCTCTTTCTTTCTTTCCTTCCTTCTTTCTGTCTTGCTTTCTGTTTCAGTCAGCACATAAACTCTGATTTTCAGTTAGGGATGTCCAATGGTCCTGTGCCTTAATCAACACTCTCTAGCAATCACATTATTTTCCTTAAAAGATGACAGAAGACCATGATCATGTGACAGTGCAGAAGAAATGCCTATAAAGCACCAAGTGCAGGTGATAGCTGCAGGACTATCCAAAATGTTTACTGTGACTCCACTGTTAATCAGCTTGTAACTCTGAATTTCAGAGGACAGCTTCTAGTTAAAAGCATAAAAGACCTAAATGCTTGTTCCACAGCAACTCTAGCACCTGACACCATTGGTGGACACCTGAGGTCACAAACATGCTATATTAGAGATAACTTTTACAGCTGGTATCACTCTTGGAATTTGTAGCATGGCTCAGGACTGTGGGACATCATACAATAGCACATGATTGGCACAATGACCTTAGAGGTAGATAGCAAAGATGTACAAAAGTGGGACAAGATCAGCAGTTCAAAGATCTCAACCTACAGACAAGAAAAGGGCTCACTCTAGTGGTACAAGACAGCAAAACAACAAAAGTACTTCACCTGGATGTCAGCATCTCATGGTCTTGAGGGAGGGGAGAAAGGGAGGTGTGAGGCCAAAGAAAAAGAGGGTGAAGAAATTAAAAAAAAGGATAATAATAGATGCAAGTTTCATGATTGGTGCTGTTTCATGGTACCTGTTAGACAGCTCTGCACTTGATCACCACAGCCTAAATCAGGAAAGCCTGTTCCAGTCATACCACACAACCGTATGGCCTGTTTTGGCAGTCAGGAGGACCAGCAATGGGGTATTGTTGGGTCGCTTCTCTGGCCAACAGGAGAATACCTGTATGGACAGCCCAAACTTCCTGATATCACCATGCAGCAGCATCTTCCCAACCACCTCCTAATATGTCATACAGCTTATACACAAACATATTCCTTATCTACAGTAGTGTGATGCAGTATGTGGCTCCATTGCTTGGAAGACAGACCAACAGCTGAGCAGGATACTCTGTTACTTGGCATCATAGTGCAGCTTCTCCTAACAGCTTTTGGTCTCTATTTCTTTTTTATTGCCTCCTCATTGCCACTGGTACAGTGATATTCATTATTAGCTAAAATAACTTGATTTCATGAAAACATTTTCAAAATAGCTGTCTCTTTTTTTTCAGATAAAAAAATGTTGATGTTGTCACGCTGGTTTCACTGACATGTTCAAAACAAACAATAACCCAAAACCCCCAGAGGTTCCCATAACAACTCAAAATTATTGCAATTCCTTACAAAAATATTACATTAGCCTAACTTTCATGGTGCCACACAGTTAACAGTCACCATATTAAAGGAAATATCCTTTCTTTCTTTCACCACATTTTCTGCTTCATATTCTATAAACAAATGTAACATCATTTAAAAAAAAAAAGGAAAACAGGAGTCTAGGAAACTTTGTGCAGTACTCTCTTTTTTTTTTTTTTTTTTTTTTTTAACTCCTGTTCATTTTCCCAGTACTCCCACTTCTTTATTGCATCTGCTTTTATCTACTATATCTACTTATGAGATTTTCAAGGAAACAACAGCATAGTAGTATTAGTTTTTGCCATTTAGCCATAAAAGACTCTGGAGTTAATACATAATAAATGATTACTCCATCACGACAGAGGATGAAAGCCCAGTTCCTCTATAATAAATAGCAAAATGGCTATTAAATTCAGCAGGACAGAGATTACACTCACTGCATTAAGAAAGAGCTTCATTAAAAGGACCAAGCATTCATTATTTCACATGGTTGCCATAATCAGCAAAGCCTCACTTGGGGTTAGTTTCATTTTTGAAGATGATGTTTTCAGAAGTGTTTACAATTGCCATAGAATTCAATTTGGGCAGAGTTTGGTCAAAGGTGAGCACTTCTGAACATTACATCGAGATGATAGAATAAATCTAGTGTGTTTTGTGGTTTGTTTTTTTTTTTTTTTTTTTTTTTACTGCTCCCTTATCTCTGTGCATCTATCAAAATCTTTCTATAACTGTGCCAGACATTATAACGGTGCACTAGAAATCCCAGAACTAGCCCCAGTCAAGCTGAAACATCTATGCTGTGCTGTACAGACAAACTAGTTCAGATTCTCATTACAGTCTAGTCCCTTCAGCCCACTGAAAAATAGACCAGCCACAGACCACTTCAGCAGAGTTATAATGCTTCCTGTTTCACAGCCAGTTTTCCCAAGGACCTCTGCTCTCTATTCTTCTACAGGGTAACATGATACCCAGAGTGTATTAACAGAAACTTCATACCTCAGTGGCACTCTGAAAGCTAACCAAAGCTCAGGTAATATATTAAGCATAGTTTCACAGTTAATTGGATGATTTAAAGCCTAGTTGAAGACTGAATATGAAAATAATGAATAACATGAACAGAAATCGGCAAAAGTTCCTTCAGTGATAACTGTAGATAAGCAGCAGAAAATAATAATAATGATTTTTAAAAGAGTTCATTAACTGTTTGATAAACAAATATTTTAGTACTGAAATCTGCTGTTTTACTGTTATGGATGTTATACCAAACAAATGTGATTTTATTTTCAGGAAATATCTGATTGGAATGAGCGAAAAAGAGAGACAGACTCTTCTCAGTAACACCCAGTGACAGGACAAAAGGCAATGGGCAGAAACTGAAACACAGTAAATTTCACTTAAATATAAGGTTATTTTATTCAACATTTTTTTTATGTAAGGGTGGTCAAACTCTGGAACAAGTTGTCCATATTAGTGTTTCCATCCCAAGAGACAGACAAAACCTGACTGGACATGGCCCTGAACAGCCAACTGACTGTGCTTTGAGCAGGGGGGTTAGACTAGATGATCTCAGGATCCCTCCTAACCTCAGCCCTTCTGTGACTCTGTTGTTTTAAATTGAAAACTAGATAAATTACCATGGCTGTATTAAAAATACCTCAGATACGTATGTGTGACATAAGGATATCTGTACCATTAAGATTAACTTTGACAGAAGAACTCCACCATAGAGTTTAATATTAAAAAAGATATGAGACTTTTTGCATATATAATTCTAGATACAGAAAATCACTAAAACTGTCACAGCTGCAAAATTCAAAAAGGAAAGGAGAAAACAGGAGAAAAACATACAAAAGGTAAATCCCTGCAAACATAGCAGCGTAAAAGTATCTTATGCTTGTGTGTTCATCTCAGGTGTCTTCTGATTATATCTATAAGTCCTGAGGAAGACTAAAGGTGGAAATAAAAGAGTATGTACATCCAAGGTAAACCTTTGGGTTCATGACAAGAAGATATGTATATAGTCTCTTGATTTTATCATGGAGAAAGGCAGTGAAAAAAAAATTCAATCAGAAAAGATCAAAACAATCTGACATTCACAAAGGGCCCAGAATTAAAGAGTGAAACTGGTTAAAGATTTATTTATTTATGTATTTATATTTAACTAAAGATTCAAGCACATTGGAAACTGCAGGACTGAATCATGGAATCATAGAGTCATAGAATCGTTTAGGTTGGAAAAGACCTTTAAGATCATCCAGTCCGACCATTAACCTAACACTACCAAGTCCACCACTAAACCAATTAAGGGCAGAGTAATAAATAATTTTGTGTTTCCTGGCTTGGTGGATGGATTATTTTTTAATGAAAGTAAAAACTAGGAATCATTAAGATTGGAAAGGACCTCTAAGATCATCAGTCCAATCATCAACCCAACACCACCATGCCTACTAAACCATGTCCCAAAGAGCCACATCTACCCTCTTTTTGAACACTTGCAGGGATGGGGACTCCACCACCTCTCTGAGCAGCCTCTTCCAATGCTTGACTACCCTTTCCCAGAAGAAATTTTTCCTATTATCCAATCTAAACCTCTCCTGGCGCAGATTGAGCCCATTTCCTCTTGTCCTATCGCTAGCTACATGGGAGAAGAGACCAACCCCCACCTCACTACAACCTCCTTTCAGGGAGTTGTAGAGAGCCATAAGGTCTCCCCTCAGCCTCCTCTTCTCCAGGCTAAACAACCCCAGTTCCCTCAGCCGCTCCTCATAAGGCCTGTGCTCCAGACCCTTCACCAGCTTTGTTGCCCTCCTCTGAACACGCTCCAGGAACTCAATGTCTTTCTTGTAATGAGGGGCCCAAAACTGGACACAGTATTCCAGGTGCGGCCTCACCAGCTCTGAGTACAGGGAGACAATCACCTCCCTGCTCCTGCTGGCCACACTATTCCTGATACAAGCCAGGATGCTGTTGGCCTTCTTGGCCACCTGGGCACGCTGCTGGCTCATGTTCAGCTGGCTGTCTACCAACACCCCCAGGTCCTGTTTTGGCCAGGCAGCTTTCCAGCCACTCTTCCCAGAGCCTGTAGCGCTGCATGGGGTTGTTGTGACCCAAGTGCAGGACCCGGCACTTGGCCTTGTTAAACCTCATACAGTTGGCCTCAGCCCATCGGTCCACACTGTCCAGATCCCTCTGCATTGCCATCCTACCCTCCAGCAGATTGACACTCCCACCCAGTTTGGTGTCATCTGCAAACTTACTGAGGGTGCACTCAATCCCCTTATCTAAATCGTTGATAAAGATATTAAACAAGGCTGGCCCCAAAACAGAGCCCTGGGGAACACTGCTCGTGACTGGCTGCCAACTGGACTTAATTCCATTTACCACAACTCTCTGGGCTCGGCCACCCAAGCAGTTTTTTATCCAGTGAAGAGTACTCCCATCAAAGCCATGAACTGCCAGCTTCCCAAGGAGAATGCTATGGGAGACAGTGTCAAAGGCTCTACTAAAGTCCAGGTAGATGACATCCACAGCCTTTCCTTCATCCACCAAGCAGGTCACCAGGTCATAAAAGGAGATCAGGTTGGTCAAGCAGGACCTGCCTTTCATGAACCCATGCTGGCTGGGCCTGATCCCTTGCTTAACCTGCACTTGCCTGTTGAGTTCACTCAAGATGAACCTCTCCATAATCTTCTCCGGCACTGAGGTCAGGCTGACAGGCCTGTAGTTTTCCGTGTCCTCCTTTCAGCCCTTCTTGTAGATTGGTGTCACATTGGCAAGCCTCCAGTCATCAGGGACCTCCCCTGTTAACCAGGACTGCTGATAGATGACGGAAAGTGGCTTGGTGAGCTCCTCTGCCAGCTCCCTCAGTACTCTCAGGTGGATCCCATCTGGCCCCATAGACTTGTGAGCATCCAGGTGGCATAGCAGGTTGTTAACTGCTTCCTCCTGGACTATGAGGGCTCCATTCTGGTCCCCGTCCCTGTCTTCTAGCTCAGGGGCCTGAGTACCCTGGGGATGACTGGTCTGGCTATTAAACACAGAAGCAAAGAAGGCATTAAGTACCTCAGTCTTTTCCTCGTCCTTGGTGGCAATGTTCCTGCCTGCATCCAGCAAAGGATGGAGATCCTCCTTGGCTCTCTTCTGGTTGTTAATGTATTTGTAAAAACGTTTTTTACTATCTTTTACAACAGTGTCCAGATTGAGTTCTAGCTGGGCTTTTGCCTTTCTAATTTCCTCCGTGTGTGACCTAACAAGATCCCTGTACTCCTCGTGAGTTGCCTGCCCCTTCTTCCAAAGGCGGTAGACTCTCCTTTTTTCCCTGAATCCCAGCAAAAGCTCCCTGTTCAGCCAGGCCAGTCGTCTTCCCCACCGGTTGGTCTTATGGCACATGGGGAGAGCCTTCTCCTGCGCCCTTAAGACTTCCTTCTTGAAGAAGGCCCAGCATTCCTGGACCCCTTTGCCTTTCAGGACTGCTTCCCAAGGGACTTTCCCAAACAATGCCCTGAACAGGCCAAAGTCTGCCCTCTGGAAGTCCATGGTGGTGGTTTTGCTGGCCCTCCTCCTTACTTGGCCAAGAATCAAGAACTCTATCATATCATGGTCGCTAAGCCCAAGACAGCCTCCCACCACATCTCCCACGAGTCCTTCTCTGTTTGTAAACAGCAGGTCAAGTGAGGCACCTCCCCTGGTAGGCTCGCTTACCAGCTGCGTCAGAAAGTTATCCTCCACACACTCCAGGAACTTCCTGGACTGTTGCCTCTCTGCTGTGTTGTATTTCCAGCAGATGTCTGGCAAGTTGAAGTCTCCCACAAGAACAAGGGCTAGCGATTGTGAGACTTCTGCCAGCCACTTATAGAATGCTTCATCTATCTCTACATCCTGGTTGAGTGGTCTATAGCAGACTCTCAACAGGACGTCTGCCTTGTTGACCTTCCCCCTCATTCTCATCCATAAGCACTTGACCTTATCATCACCACTGTTGAGCTCTATACAGTCAAAGCACTCCCTAACATACAGAGGTACCCCACTGCCTCTCCTTCCATGCCTATCCCTTCTGAAGAGCTTACAGCCCTCCAGTGCAGCACTCCAGTCATGGGAGTCATCCCACCACGTTTCTGTGATGGCAACTATGTCATAGCTATCCTGCTGCAGGAGGGCTTCCAGCTCCTCTGGTTTGTTGTCCATGCTACGTGCATTGGTGTAGATGCACTTGAGATGGGCTATCGATTTCACCCCAACGTTGCCATGCCGCCCCTGGGCTCCTCTCTAGTGAGCCTGGTTTTATCCTCTTCCCACTTTGAACCTAGTTTAAAGCCCTCTCAATGAGTCCCACCTTGAACTCAATGTGTTCAAAAGAACGTAAATAGAGAAACATAAATACTCATGATCGAGTCTGGAGGAGAGGGGTCAATGATGACTACCTTGCCATTGCAACAGAGGTTCACACTGACTATTCAGCCAAAGTATCAGTTACATTACTTTTAGTCTTTTCATGTGAACAGGTGAACGAGAAAGAAATAAAATAAATACTACTGAAAAAGTGTTTGGGTTGTTTTATGTTGGGATTGTGTTGTTTGTTGGTTTGGGTTTGGGTTGTTTTTTTTTTTTTTTTGTCACCTTCAGGTTCTGGATAAGGAAGAGAACTTAGCAGTTTAAAACAGATTATTGTTTTGGAGCCTTTTTTTTTCTTCATATAGTAGTTTTTCTTCACCACTATTTTCATAGTTCATGTCTTTTCTTCAACATTTTGTGTAAAATAGGAAAGAGGTTTGGCTTAAAAGTTATTAAAGATCAAAACCTGTTTTACAACATGAGACAAAGCTTTGGAATTCAGGTGTCAATTACCTTATGGTGTTCCAGTGTCTGCTGTTAAAAGTTCAAAGGCACTGTTGCCTTCATCAGTTAAAGTTTAGTGTGCTGGAAAGAGGTGCAGTGGTGGTTAATCTCTGCCACTGGGAGATGACACCTATTTAATTCATATTTTATTCATATTATTACCTCTTTTGCCACAGTATTACAAGATTTTACTTTGTATGACACTCATTTACTTTCTTTACATGATGACTTTCACCATTATATTTTGGAAAATATTCATTTTTCTTTTGCTTTTTATCGTATGCAGGACCATAAGGTAAACTAAAATATGGATTTATAGGACGTAAATTATTCTGCTTTAACTGCCTGCATACATAGCTTTAGACTATAGTATAAGAGGTAGTTTGTTTTTCTTTTAGGTCTAAACATATTTTTAATTATTAATTATAGCTTATCAATATACAGTATTTTATAAGCCCCTTCCACCAATCAAGGTCTTATTCCATTACTCTCCAAAATGAGATTTCAGCTTCATCAGTTTTCTAACAATGGCATTCAAAAATCAGAGGCATTTCTGCACTCGTAATCACTCTGCAGAAGTTCAATTTGCTTATTTACTGCCATAGTTAGAGTAATAAAGTAATTTCTTCTCCCTTTGTCCCTAAGCAGGTATTCAGTTTTATCAGTATAACCAGTAGACTTAACTGCCATGTAGGCAGAGAAATGATTGCAATAATCAGTTGTTTATGGGCCAGTTAACCAATTGACAATTATCTGTATTTATTCCCTTGTGAAATAAAATACTAAAAGAGATGGGAAATTAATCAAACCCCCTAAATTTAAACACCAAATTAAATTAAGCATTCATTTTTTAATGTTTTTGATTAAAAGAAATCAATAAGAAAACATAAAATGTTTTCTTACTCTATTCTTTGTTCTGTTTTCCTTCTGAAACAAACAAAAAAATCCCTCAGCAGTCAAGTAACAATGGTTACTTCTCCTCCAAATTCACTATCTAGTATGTTTAGTTTTTTGTAGATAAATGTTGCTAAACTGTAACTTGGGTGTGAACTTATTAAACTGGATGATATCCCTTAAATTTTCCTCCTCCCTGCCTAGCACAATTAAACACCTTTTATACAAAGAAAACAAACAACTTTGATTTTTTATGCCTCTGTTAGAGGCTTCTGGTAGTTCTTCAGTACTTTACAATATATAATAGTATTTAGTTATAAACTGTGACAGGTAAAATAATTTCCTAGATGAAATTGCTATAATAAAATTAAACAACAGTATGCATGCTACATTCAGTTTGCATTCTTTACACTGTATGGTGACTGTTATTGTTAGCACAGTTCTATGTGTAGAATGTTATACTGACATAACAGAGACTAATATGAAGGTTGTTTTGGTACCATTGACTAATATTCACTACATGCATTACATATACTAATATCATTCAGTAATACAAAGCTTGTGTTGACCAAGCCTAGAAACTCTTTAAAAAGTAATTTGATTAAATATCTAATCAATATTTAACCAATAATTAAACATTTGAGTGTATATGGTCCTTGAAGGGGTGAATTTTCTTTTTCACTGGGAGTCATTGATCTTGGAGTTGTAGTCTGAAGATCATAGAAGAGTAACTGAGTCGAGAAATTTAAAATCTTCTGGAATTCGTATTTGAATAATAAATCACTCTCAGTATCTTTTTCAGTATTTCTTCTGTAAATAGCTTTGAGCAATGAAAAAAGAGAAAATCAACACTCCAAATGAAGAGTTGTGGAAAGAAGGCTAAGAGAATTAGCTTGAATCTGTCCATGTAGTGTGTGACACAGTGGAATGAAAAGGGAGAGAAGTAGTCAGAGAAAGCCCTAACAATATTTGTCAGAGATCTGTCTCAGCTAAGTAGCTATAGATATTACTCAATTTTAATAACTGCATTAGATGACTTAAATGGTGAAATAGTTTTGTTCTCCAAAAGTCATGTTGTGATTTAAGAAGATCATCTTTTCCTTGGACTGTGTTCAAGTTTTGTCTTCATAGAAAACAACAAATAAAAGCTAATAAATACAATTCTTTGTTATCTATTAGTATCAGTACTAAATTACAAGAATAAACGATGAATGATCATTCTGTCAAGATCAAAATTTTATTTTTACAGAAAAAAAACCAAAACTTTGAAGTGGGCAAAACTTAATGAAAATTAAATGGGAAATACATGTTCAAAAAGGTGTTAATGGAGTGTCGTGGTTTAGCCCCAGCCAGCAACTAAGCACCACGCAGCTGATCACTCATTCCCCCTGCCCTGGTGGGATGGGGGAGAGAATTGGAGGAGTAAGAGTGAGAAACACTCCTGGGTTGAGATAAGAGCAGTTTAATAATTGAAATAAAGGAAAATAGTAATGATAATAATAACAATATAATGGTGATGATGATGATGATGATGATGATGATAATAATAATAATAATAATAATAATAATAATAATAATAAAAAAATAAACAAAGCAAGTGATGCACAATGCAATTGCTCACCACCCGCCGACCGATACCCAGACAGTTCCCGAGCAGCGATCGCTGCTCCCCGGCCAACCCCCCCCAGTTTATACACTGAGCATGATGTCATATGGTATGGAATAGCCCTTTGGTCAGTTTGGATCAACTCTTCTGGCTGCGCTCCCTCCCAGTTTCTTGTGCCCCTGGCAGAGCATGGGAAGCTGAAAAGTCCTTGACTAGCATAAGCAGTACTTAGCAACAACTAAAACCATCAGCGTGCTATTAACATTCTTCTCCTACTAAATCCAAAACACAGCACTATGCCTGCTACTAGGAAGAAAATTAACTCTATCCCAGCCGAAACCAGGACATGGAGTCTGACATGTAATTGTTGCTATGACTTTCGTATCTTGTCACAAGTCAGTTAGAACAATTGAGATAAAAATTAGAAAGAAAAAGAATTAGGCATATAGAAAAAGACGAAAGTATTAGGAATAATTAGATAGTAATAGGATCAAATATTGGACTTGTGCACATGTTATCTAATTCTATTGGACTACACATGATGAATCTGGCATTTAACTAGCTGTAGTTCTTATAGCATAGGCATATCTTTGCCTATGAGTAATTTTTAAGGTATTGCTGTTGCACAAACATGTGTGAAACATCGGATTATGGGGGAGTGATGGAATGAAAAGGAAAATGTGTTGATGATTATGGGAGGGTCTACTTGTGACCTGCTTGTTTCTGTAGGTAGTTGAGCTGGGGAAATGTAGGGAGATGTGGGTGGGTTTCTACGGTTACAGTTAATCAACGTTTTACTGCTTTAGTTGCAATGAGTTATGGTATTAATAGCATTGTGGCTAGGTCTTTTTCCAGCTACAGCCAAGTAATTTGCTTGTGTTCAGCATTTTCTGTTAGTTTGAAATTCAGTTTTGGTCAGTCTTGTGTGTGTGTTTTGGTGTTGTTTTACTTCTTTTCCTAAAGCAAAAGAAAAACTCAATCATTTAAAACAAAATCTGCAGTATTTTGAATATTTTTGGTGCCACGGCTACAATACTTCACTAAATATCCATTTGAAAATAGATGTATACTGAACACTGAGTAATGTGACCATTTGAAAAAGGAAACAAGCAGGTGAGACCAATGATTATATTGTCTAGAAATTTGTTTTTCAGAATCATATGTGCTAAAATTATATTAATTTCTTTCCATTGAGGTTCACATAATTTCATTACAGAATTAATATATTGGTCTTCCATCTTTTACATTACGAACAAAATCAGTTTGATATGATTTCCAAAATATTCATTGGTGTATAATTCAAAACTGCTAGCAAGGCTTATTCTTTTCTTTTTGTCATTCTGATGAATATATATCCAGATTAAAGAACATGGTTTGAGGTCATGTAAAAGTATATATGTGAGCATGTGAGCAATATTGTCTAGTATGCTCCAGCTTTTCATCCTTTTAGATTTCTTTTGCTATAAAAATATATGAAAAGTTCTTGTACAAGATTGTTCAGTGGAAAGAAAATCTTCAGGATCTGCTTTTGCCTATTCATAACATGCTAACAAGGCAAGCAGACAAATATAAATATTTAATGAAGTTTTAAGGCAATTTTCTTTCTAGAAGCTGGAAGTTGTCCATAGTTGATTCCTAGTCACTAAAGGGCCATAAGTACAAACATTTTTCAAAAGATTTTTAAAGCTCTTTTGCTGAGAGATGCGCTGAACTATTTAGACAATTCTTTCTACTATTGAGTAGGTTTAAATGTAGGAAATATTCCTGTTGAAGTTTGCTATCTCTATGCCAAGCAGTAATAATAAATACCCATAAAAGTAAAATAAAGACCTGTTAAAGTAGACAGTGTATTGAAAGTCACTTTATTTTTGAACAGCGCTAAAAATCTTGCAATGAAAAATCATGCTAGTGCCCCAAAAGTGAAGTTCAAATAATAATTTTAAAATTTATTTGAGAGGATGCATGTTCAATAAATTACTTTACAGGGAATTTTTCAGATATATCTCAAAATTTGGTGGCAAATAGTATTATTGAAGATACACTAGGGTACTGTGGTAGACTTTCACCTAGTTCTCCAAAAGATGTTCAGCATCCTGTACATCTATGAGGATGTTCCAGTTTCCAAAGGTTTTTCAAATGTCACTAGACAACTGAATTGAGTCTCTAAGCTAAAAATCTTCTAGTTGTCAGAATTTGCTTTGGATAACCACATTAAGGGAAATAGGATCTTAAGGTAGAACACCTTTGTTCTGTGAAATGTAAAGAGAACTTATGTTGATTTGATCAAATGTAAACATCTAACTATACACATCCAAATTTAATTTAAATGAATCATGCCTAAGTAAGCCAAGTACAGTTGTCATCAAATTTATTTCACTTGCTATAGCTACGTAATAGGCAGATAAATCACAGATAAAATCACAGCATAATTTTGGTTGGAAGGACAGGTCATCTGGTTTGGACAGCTCATGGACAACATATTTCAGGTTGCACAAGGCTGTGTCCGGTTGAGTTCTGAAAATCTCCAAGGATGGACACTCCACAACCTCTCTGGACAACCTGTTACAGTGTTTGACTGCCTTCATTCTTCTTACTATATAATTTTAATCTACCATGCTGCAGCTTGTCTCTGTTGCTCTTCATCCTATCACTCTACTTCTGTTGTGTTATACCTTCACTTTAGGTAGTTGTAGACAACAATAAGATATCCCAACCCCCATCCGTTAGTTTTCTGGTTTTGGCAGACAGCTTTCAGCCTTTTCTTTTGTGGTATGTGCCTCAGCCTCCCAGCCACCTTGGCAGTCTTCCACTGGACTCAACTCAGTACGGCATTGTCTTTGTTATACTAGGGAACTCCATACTAGACACAGTACTATAGACACAGCTTCACAAGTGCCAGAGAGGGGAAGGATCATTTCCCTCAACCTGCTGGGACATGGTCTTGGTGATACAGCCAGGGTGCTGTTGGCCTGCTTTACCACAAGGGATAAAAACCAACTTCACAAATAAGGCATACTGCAATTCAGCAGGAGAATTGTACCTGGCCAATCAAGGGATACTATATTTTTTCTCCACTCAGTGCTAGCAAAGCCACAACTGGGACATTGTACCACTTTTGCTTGCCTCTCCCATTTCCAGAGGGATATGGAGAAAATTTAGTGAGTCTGAAAAATGACTTATATCCTAGAAGGTGTGTAAGAGGGAGCTGGGCTTGTTTAGTATCACAAAGAGAAGGCTGAGAGGTGATTTAAAAGCATCATGCAAGTACTTGAAGGACAGTTACTAAGACACTGTAGTTCATCTCTTCTCACAGTGTTAGGAGATACAACAAGGGCCACTGGTTATGAGTCTGATCAAGTTCAAATTATTAGGAAAACTTTTTTCACAAAGAGGTTGCCAAGGCACTAGAACATGTTACACAGATTGGTTTCGGGATCCTCGTTCTTGCCTACTTTCAAGATTTTCAAGACCTGAGACTACAGGGTAGTTATGTCTTTAGTCTTATGAGAAGCAGCTGAGGGAACTGGGTTTTTTTAGTCTGGTTAAAAGGAAGCTCAGGGGAGACCTTATCACTCTCTACAACTACCTGAAAGGAAGTTGTAGCGAGGCGGGTGTCAGTCTCTTTTCCCAAATAGCAAATGATAGGACAAGAGGAAACGTCCTCAGATTGCACCAGGGGAGGTTTAGATTGGATATTAGGAAATATTTCTTCACCAAAATGGTTACCAAGCATTGGAACAGGCTGCCCAAGGAAGTGGTTGAGTCACTCTCCCTGGAGGTATTTAGAAGATGTGTAGATGTGCCATTTAGGGACATGGTTTAGTGGGACTTGGCAGTGTTAGTTTTACAGTTGGACTCAATGATCTTAATTGTCTTTTCCAACCTAAATGATTCTATGATTCTACGGATATTTTCTTAAGTCAGGGAAGGGATGGTTTCCTGCCAATAGGCTGTAGCTTTTGATCCCACGATCACGAAGCAGATATTAGATTAAATTTAGAAATAATACAGGAAGCAGAGACTAAGGCCTACATTTTTCCTCCTTGCTAAGTAATCTAATTACAAAGTATTAGTCATACCTCTTTTCTTTACATTCATTTTAACAAATGTGTCTTGAAGTATATTAATCACAGTGGAAAACTTTTACTATTAAGACTGATTTCAACTTGCTCTATTACTAATCTGGTAATCCGAACACTGTCTCAGGATATTTTATTTCAATTTTCTCAGGCTAATGTGGGAACTGAATGCTTCCTGAAAATGTTTTCAGCTGTAAAAAAAAAAAAAAAAAACTGTAAAAAGATGCAGCTGAATTAAATTACCTATTATTCCAAGTGCATTAGAAAGTCCTAGTAATTATATTACAAAAAGCCTGAGCCTTTCAGCATCATTGAACATCCTCTGAAAACACCAGGCCCTTTGGTGATGTACACAGAAGTACTCACAATTTGCTTAGGTATATCTAACACAGATGTGCTCGTGTCCTGGTTTCGGCTGGGATAGTGTTAATTTTCTTCCTAGCAGCAGGCATAGTGCTGTGTTTTGGATTTAGTAGGAGAAGAATGTTGATAACACACTGATGTTTTTAGTTGTTGCTGAGTACTGCTTATGCTAGTCAAGGACTTTTTCAGCTTCCCATGCTCTGCCAGGTGCACAAGAAACTGGGAGGGGGCACAGCCAGAATAGTTGATCCAAACTGACCAAAGGGCTATTCCATACCATATGACGTCATGCTCAGTGTATAAACTGGGGGGGGTTGGCTGGGGAGCAGCGATCGCTGCTCGGGAACTGTCTGGGTATCGGTCGGCGGGTGGTGAGCAATTGCATTGTGCATCACTTGCTTTGTATATTATTATTACTATTATTATTATATTGTTATTATTATTATTTTACTTTATTTTATTTCAATTATGAAACTGTTCTTATCTCAACCCAGGAGTGTTTCTCACTCTTACTCCTCCGATTCTCTCCCCCATCCCATCGGGGTAGGGGGAGTGAGCGAGCGGCTGCGTGGTACTGAGTTGCTGGCTGGGACTAAACCACGACAGCTCGTCATTGTCAAAACAGTGGCAAATATGCAGTAATAAATTTTCCATCCTAAAAAATAATGTGGTGCTCTTCGGGCTGAGATGTCCATCAGATTAACAGCTGCTCAGGTGTTCCCAGGCTTTCAGCCTGGAATTTGGATGCCTAGATTCAATTTCAGTCGCATATTAGGCAAATAAAACATACATAGGTTTAGCTACATATGCTCCAGGGAATAGAGGTCATCAATGGTTCTGCTAAAAATTAAGGGAAAACAGCAAAACTGAAAGTTGATAAATATATTCACACCATATGTTTTAGCAATCTAATTTTACATGCCTCTGTCAGCAGCCTAAACTCTGTTCAGTTGCTTGAAAACACTTTCTGGAGGAGTCATTATGTAGGCTGTTTCTTATGATTATATATGCTCTAACTTCAGTACTTAAATGCAGAATCCTTTTTTGCTATATAAAGGAGATAAATGGCACAGACAGGAATAGATCAAGGTTTTCAGGCTGACTCTCTCTGGTTCTCTAGTCACTGGGATCTATTGTCACCTGATTTTTTTTTCACCTACCTCAAACCATGTTTTTTTTCTTGCATTTCTATAAGAACAAGAGGACCTTTGCTGAACAAAATAGTTCTGTACACGATGGCAACTATTTACTGAAAAGGAAGGAAACAGAAACACAACATCTCATGTTTCTTGCATTTCTTGTGCCCTCCTTCTACTCACTGTGGTGGGTTGACCTTAGCTGGATGCCAGGTGCCCACCAAAGCCGCTCTATCACTCCCCTTCTCAACTGGACAGGCGAAAGAAAATACAACAAAAAGCTCATGGGTCAAGATAAGGACAGGGAGATCACTCAGCAATTACCATCACGGGCAAAACAGACTCGACTTGGGGAAAATCAGTTTAATTTATTAGCAATCAAAACTGAGTAGGGTAAGGAGAAATAAAACCAAATCTGAAAACACCTTTCCCCCACTCCTCCCTTCTTCCCGGGCTCAACTTCGCTCCCGATTTTTCTCTACCTCCACCCCCACAGTGACGCAGGGGGACAGGGAATGGGGGTTGTGGTCAGTTCATCACACATTGTCTCTGTTGCTCCATCCTCCTCAAGGGAAGGACTCCTCACTCTCTTCCTCTGCTCCAGCATGGGGTCCCTCCCATGGGAGACAGTCCTTCACAAACTTCTCCAATGTGGGTCCTTCCCACAGTCTACAGTTCTACATGAACTGCTCCAGTGTGGGTCCCTTCTACTGGGTGCAGTCTTTCAGAAGCAGACTTCTCTAGCATGAATCTCCTGTGGGGTCACCAAGTCCTGCCAGCAAACCTGCTCCAGCATGGGCTCCTCTCTCTCCACAGGTCCTGCCAGGAGCCTGCTGCAGCATGGGCTTCCCATGGGGTCATAGCCACCTTTGGGTGCATCCGCCTGCTCCAGCATGGGGTCCTCCATGGGCTGCAGGTGGATATCTGCTCCACCATGGACCTCCATGGGCTGCAGGGGCACAGCCTGCCTCACCATGGTCTTCACCACAGGCTGCAGGGGAATCTCTGCTCCAGTGCCTGGAGCACCTCCTCCCCCTCCTTCTTCATTGGCCTTAGTGTCTGCAGAGTTGTTTCTCTCACATATTCTCACTCCTCACTCCAGCTGCAGTTTGTGCTGTGCGGTTTTTTTTTTTCCTTTTCTTGAATATGTTATCGCAGAGATACTACCGCTGTCACTGCTTGGCTCGGCCTTGGCCAGCGGTGGGTCCGTCTTGGAGCCGGCTGGGGTTGACTCTATTGGACACAGGGGAAGCTCCTAGCAGCTTCTCAGAGAAGCCACCCCTGTAGCCCCCCCCTCACTACCGAAACATTGCCAGACAAACCCAGTACACTCACCCACTCCAACCCTACTCTCCCAGTAGTGGACATGGCCTGGCAGAGACAGGGACTGGAGCAGGAGCAGGGACAGAGCAGGTGTCTCTCAAGGACAGGGGCAGCCTTTGGGGGTTGGAGCTGGTTCCCCCTGCTCCCCACCCTACTCTCAAGTGACTGTCTTCCTCCTGGCAGGAGCTGCTGTTCCTTTGGGAGCAACAGCCTGAAAGACCCCAGGGGTGGAGGGACCCCCTTTGGAGGGGCCTGCACACCATGGACACCCTGCTTCTCCTGGCAGACTTAGAAGTCAGGGTGACACTGTGATAAGTGCAAATACAAGGAGAGGAAACAGATAACTGGGAAGTTTTCTTTTATAACAAGTCAATTTTATTATTAATGAGGCTTTTCTCTCCTAAACAGACAATTCTGACTTGCAGTAAATTCTCATCATATACGTAGTGTGACCCTTTTAGCCCACAACAGGATTTCAAGTGTAACACTTGTTCCTGCTATCGATGGGATTCCAGTGTCCACCATCTAGGAGGTGGGCTCAGGTCTAGGCAGCTAAATTTAGGTGCCTGTGTGCAGGCTGGGTGTCTAAGCTCCCGTTATCAGCATAGCAGTTAAGGAGAATAAGTCAGTTTCCTAAAAGAGGTGCTCTAAGGCATCTGAGACATCCACATCTGTCTGGCCAATGGTTATAAGACCCACAACAGACCTGACAAAAATCTTTTGTCTTTATAGAATCAAAGTCTTAAATGATGCTTCTTACCATCCAAGGTTTGTTCCCTAAACAGAACTAGAAACCTGCAGCATCATACTGAAAATTACCCAATGGTTAGGATACTTTACAATGCATTCTCTCCTTCATGGATTTTTGGTGGCCATTAAGGATAGTCTTGCATTGCAGCATCTTGTAGCTGTAGCAGCTAAATCAACTGACTTCTATTAAATCACATATTTCCATGAAACTCTAAGAATGTAAGTGAATTCAAGGTTTGTACCAGTATATCTGATTTGACTGAAATCAGCTGAAGTATTGATAAAGCTATTTTGCACAGAGGACAGAAACAAGGTGACAAACATATTAGTTTGGTTTCAGTTTTCCCTTTTTGCTGTCAAACGCATGCACAAAAAAAGCTTCTATGAAGGAAGTCTAAGTAAAAAATTGTTTCAGTAAAAAAAATCAGTGTTGTGTTTCAAGTGATCAAGGACTTTAGGAGATGAAAAGGCTAAAAAAACATCATTTCTTAATAGTATTGTTTTTCTTCAGAATTTTTTCTTTCTTAGAACCAAAACTATATAGAGAAAATTGCCTTTGACTTTATCCTTACAAACTATTAATAATTACTAATTTTAAAACTAAACCCCCCGTAAATGTGCCCAAAATGTTGTACAGCAAATTAGAGAGCATACTTTAGAGACATACAGGAATGTAAGAAATCTAATTAAAAAAAAGACAGACAAAATTTTCTAAAGTACTTTTTACTGTCTTAAGATTTTCAGAATTTCTCTTCTCTAGAACGGCTAGTAGTTAGTCATTGGGAAAGAAGTTGTGCCTGCACCCAACTGCACTGCAAAAGTCCTGCATGCATACATTGACAGTAGTATCAGTACAATTCATATGATATCATGCCAGTAACCACAAATATGATGATAAAAATAATTCTATATAAAAAGAATAAAAAGAGAGGCTGTGTTCATACTATTTTGGGTTTATTCATCAGGTTCTTTCACACTGATTACAATTATGTTTTTCAGTTCAAGAATATTTTTCTATGGAAGTGCTGATTGTTGTTATCTCTGTAGATAAACGGACAAGCAGAAATAGAACTACTACAGATGCAGATGAAAATAGCTTTTATGTTTTTATTGCCTTACATGAGATGATCAGTATATTCAAGAAGCTGCACATCAGTAAAATATGAAATATGATATATAAATACACTACCGAGTGCTGGCACTGTATACATAGCCATGTTTAGAAATTAGAAATTGAGTCAGTTATCTAAATCCAGTGTAATTGATTCAGCTTTATTAATTCAGCTGTGTTTATTCATTACACCAGAGGAACATCTAAAACTGTGCTGACCTTCATGGCTGCACAACAATCTTGGATCACAAGGCAGTTTTGCAGGATTGAGGTAAAATAATGAAAGAGAGAATGAGAGCAGGGTGGCTAGGCTACCTTCTGTTTTCTATTTGAGTGCAATATCAATGAGGCATTGAGGACAATATATGGTTGTCACGCAAAAAGATGAGTTAAATTTAATATAAGGAAGTACTCCATTGCCTACAAGTGTGTACATGCTTCAGAATATCCTGTCTGTCTTCCTCCTGCCTCCTGGAATGTGATGAGCTTCCTGTGGGTCCTGTAAAATATCTGCAAGTCCCATACAAATGCTTTAGATATCATAAAGGTCAGAAATGTCTCTAGGTGATTCAGTCAGCTGCTGATGATGAGAAGATTTAGGCAAAATTAAATAATTATGTTTACACAACTGATTCTGCCTGCTCTTAGGATCACGATGGGATTCATTTGCCTGAACAGCAGTGCCTAGAGTTTTTCTGGACTATCCCACCTGGCTTCCAACAGTCTCTCCAAAATAACACAAGCTTGCTGTCATTCTGAACCATATCTGCCAGGCTGTCCAGATGTTTGGATATCCTAAGACATAGCAGATGGCACTAAATGTCTGCATGTAGGCAAACAAATTGAATCTTTATTCAGTACAATCAGGGGTCAGGCCCTCAGTGTCATCTGAAACATCATACCTGCAAGAGTCTGGCAAATCTCACACAGGACTTAGAGGACATCCACAATTTTTCAAAGCAGCATCTGAATATCAGCCAGCAATACTCTAAGGACTCCTGGAAGGAATTAAATACCTGTGCTTAGGTGAACAAATTGATCATTGAGTGTAGAGAGCTTTTCAGCTAAATGAGACACATAGGTTTTATCATCTGAAAGCTCTGTAGACTCCACTGACTGTGTTGAGTAGAAACTTGATACAGTTGTCTGTACATAGTATGTTGGGAGTAGATGGCCAGGTTTAGGTGGGGATGGGCTGCAGGGATAGTCTCTCTAAGAAGACGCCCAAACACAGCCAATTCCAGCTGGCTGTAGTCGACCCACTGCAAGACACAGCTGAGCCCATCAGCCAAGCTGATGGTGCCTTGGGGAAAATGTACTAAAGAAAAGGCAAAACACTGCACAGGCAGTAAGGAGTGAGGGAAAAAACGTGCGAGAAACAACCTAGCGAGCACCAAGGTCAGAGAAGAAAGGGAAGGAGGTGTTCCAGACTCCAGAGCAGATATTCCCCTTCAGCCCATGGAGAGAGCCACAGCAGAGCAGATATCCACACTGCAGCTTGTGGAGGTCCCCACAGAAGAGCAGGTGCATAGTTCCTGAAGGAACTGCCACCTGTCAAGAGCCCGTGCAGGGCTGTCTCCTGACAGCAACTGCAGCCTGTGGAGTTGGACAAATATTTCACTGCAGCTTGTGGAGATTATCACACCGCAGTAGATATCTGCACTGTGGCCCATGGAGGACCCATGCTGGAGCAAGTTTATCCTGAAGGGCTGCAGGCCATGTAGAGGACCCACAATGGACATGGGGAAAAATGGGAGGAGGAAGGAGCGGCAGAGGAGAACAGTTATGTGCTGACCATAACCATCTGTTCCCCACGCTCCCTGTCCCACTTGGGGCAAGGGTGTAGGGGAGTAGGGAGTAAAGGAGTGAAGCTGAGCTTGGGAAAAATGAGTGGCTTGGGAGGGAAGGTGTTTTAGGTTTTGTCTTTGTTTTTCAACTTCCAAATCTATTTTAATTGGCAATAAATTAAATTAATTTTCCCCAAATTGAGTCTGTTTTGCCCATGACAATAATTTGTAAGTCAACTCCCTGTCTTTATCTCAAATGATAATTTTTTTTCATCTTATTTTGTCCCCTTGTCCTGTTGAGGAGGGGGAGTAAGAGATCAGCTGGGAAGGAGTCTGGCAGCTGGCCAAGGTCAACCCACCACCTATAGGAATCGGGAAATTTTTTATCCAACTATCTTGGATATTAGAATATCTCAGATTACAATTGCGACAAATAAAGCCCTTGATCTCCTCTGACTGTATTAGGCACTTTGATATGCAGTTCACCTATAAAGATGTACATTTTGACACCTAAATTTAGGCATCTAGAGTATGCAAATGAATGTTACCCCATGCAGCAATGGAGAGATATAATTGCATGTGATCCTCCTTGAAAACAGATTCAGTCAGTTTACAAGGGCAATATGGATGACCATAATGAGAATTTAGAAGTTCACCAAACTTTTGAACAATCCTAGGACTAGTGTCTTTCAGCTGCTCTGCAGGTATAGCTTCTGTAATTGTATGGCAAAAAGATAGATAGATCAATGTGCTTCAATATATATTTTAATAAACAAGAACATTTGTTTTGAAGATTAGATTTGATTTTGTTAAAACAGCATCAACAGAATTAGGAAAAACTCCAATTCCAATATGAATCTGCAGTCAAAACAGACACACTTTCTTCAGGAACTTTTTTCAAGCTGTCAAAATTTAGCTAATGAAAGCTATCCAAGAGAATGGATATTACACTTTGAAGATGTCAAATAAAATCTTTAGAAAAGAAATACTTGTTTTGTAACACATCATGAAGTGACGAGACACTCCAAGTGACTCTTGCTATATAAAATGCTGCTAAACAATTCCAGTTAGATCAAAAGATAAAATGCAAATGATTACAGTGATCAGAGAAAACAGACATTTTAAGCTGTGCAAGAAAAAAAGGATAAGTTTTTGTTCTCATTCCATTTACCCAAAAGAGAAAGAAAGTACTGGCAATAGTAAAACAATTTTTGGTTTTTTTTTTATTTTTTATGGAAAGCAATGTAGGGGTAACTGTGCTGTAGAATGCTGAAGCCCTCGTCTGCCATGAAGAGGAGGTGTTCTTTTAGGACACTGGCTCTGCTTCTGACTTGCAGAGCAGGCTCAAACAACAAAATGTTTGTCTGCTTATAAAGTCTCAGGAGGACTGTGATTCACTTCCCTCTTCTAGTTAAATTTTGGCATATCATTTCATAAAACTGGAATATTAATTAGCTGATACATTGTTTTCTCATTTTGCCTCCTGCTTCTATCTAGTATCAGCTGTATACAAATCCCAGATTAGACAATTACAGACTAATTTACTCATAGGGAAAATTTCTTTCTAATCCCAACAGTTAGAAACTGATTTATGCTTTCAAGTATTTTTTTTATATCTATCCCTTTCAGTTATATATGTGAAATATATCTGTGATTTCTCTTGCATAAGGCTTTTTTTACTGATTGGGGATGTGAATAGGTGAAAAGGGTTAATTTATGTTTAAAATTAAAAACAAATTAATAAATATAATTGTCTCACATTGTCTGGAAAAAAATCTGTATGTGTTTATGAAGAATGGATAGGCATCTTGGAAATCAATTAATCTGGTCAGATTCAGTCTGACTAGGATGTTGGATCGTTTTTCATCACCAGATTAATATGAGCCTACCGCGAGTTTCCTGTAGCAAAAATATCAGATATGTCATTTTCCTAATAAAAAGAGAAATACTAAGCAGTGAAATGGTATACAGCATTGATTAAGTCATCATTTGAGTACTATATTTCCATATTTTAAGAAAGCTGTAAAAAATTAAACACAGTTGAGAGGGCCTAAAAATAGGAGCATTATCTACTTATCAAAAAGAAGCTTGAAAAAAATGATATGTAATGTACTATATATAGAATAGTTAGAGGATCTATTTATAGTAGTTAGGATAGAACTCTGTACAAGGAGGTTTCTGTTGAAGGTGGAAGGATCTTTTTTTAATTAGTAGGGAAAACATTATAAAATGTAATGGCCTCCAGCTGTAGTAAGCAGAGTTTGTACTAGAAATAAAATGTAAACCTTTCATAGTGAAAGCAATTAATGCTGGAATAGATATCCTAAAGGCATGGGAATTTTTCCACGACTTACAATCTTTAAAACAGTATTGGATGTCTTTCTGATATGTTTTAATTTAACAACAAATTACTAGCTAGGTATAGGGAGTTATCAAATTAGTACAACCATACCATTCCCTCCCTGTTCCTTGAAAATCCTCCATTGCCCCCCTCTTGAATGAGCTTAATCTAATATCCATTGAAATCACAGGGTCTTGCCACTGATTTCAGGCTCTTTATGACTCCCCTGTCTTGTCTCCAGTACAAGTCTTCCTTTTACATTTCATAATGCAATCAAAAAGTATTTGTGCAAAACCAATTCTATGGACAGATTCAAAAACATTTTTTGCAGGATCCAATGATTGTTAGAAATTACTTCAGATCCAGTCTACTAGTTCTTTACTATCTGGTTCTCACTTTTCCTCTAATAAGATTCTAAGCAACTGTGTGTGATCTGGAGAATTCTTACTGGTTTGTTTCACTGATTATTGTTTTTTCTTCTGAAAAAAATTGTCATTTTGTACTTCAGAGGTTAAATTTAACTAGTTTCTCTCCACACTGTTTGCTGGATTAACTATCCTGACTTTCAAGGCCCTTTGGGTATGAAGCAGTGAAGTAGAGTTTGATTTGGCACACGACAGCATAGATCTTTACCTAAGGACCTGCTTCAGGTCCAGACTTCCTTCAGGCTGTAGAAAAAAGAGAAACAGCTCCATGTGAAAGCAATTGTGAGTCTTATGCTCAGCAGCAATAGTAGAAGTCCCAAGCCTAGTATTTTTACCCACAATTAGGAGGTAATGTTGTCTCTATGTTATGCACTAAGTTTACTTTTTATGTTCTTCCTCATGGTTAGGAAGTCATAGAAAAAATATCCTGTTAAATGATATGAAGCAGTTAGTATTTCGAAGACTACAACTCTGAAAGTATTTATATTTCCAGAGTCTTTTATATCTCACATTTCCAAGCTTTTTACTGCCATTGTCAAAGCAAGAAATGGATTTACTTAAACTCTGAGATTATAATAGATTCCAGGCTCCGTATTCCCAGGCTGGCTACAATAGTACCATGTATAATATTACAATTCTTATAACTGGATTTTGCTCTGACAGATAATAGGCACTCCAAGAAACATTTCATATTTGTCTGCATTTATTGAAACTATCAGACAAATTTTAGATCAATGATGATTCTGCCTATTGCATTACTTTTCTAAAATAATACAATTAAAAAGCATCTGAAGTGGTGGACTAAGAACCAGTTACAGGCTCCCTCATGATGGTATGTATTGTGCTTATGTCCCAAGCCCAACCTAGAACAAGAGCTAGAGGCACACCAACTTCTAGTTATACAAACACACTACATGGTACCTATGGAAAGGAAATCCTGACAGAACAAAAAAGACTGTGTCCTGGTTTCGGCTGGGATAGAGTTAATTTTCTTCCTAACAGCAGGCATAGTGCTGTGTTTTGGATTTAGTAGGAGAAGAATGTTGATAACAGGCTGATGTTTGTAGTTGTTGCTGAGTACTGCTTATGCTAGTCAAGGACTTTTTCAGCTTCCCATGCTCTGCCAGGCGCACAAGAAACTGGGAGGGGGCACAGCCAGAAGAGTTGATCCAAACTGACCAAAGGGCTATTCCATACCATATGACGTCATGCTCAGTGTATAAACTGGGGGGGGTTGGCTGGGGAGCAGTGATCACTGCTCGGGAACTGTCTGGGTATCGGTCGGCGGGTGGTGAGCAATTGCATTGTGCATCACTTGCTTCGTGTATCATTATTATTATTATCATTATTATACTGTTACTATTAGCATTACTATTTTACTTTATTTCAATTATTAAACTGTTCTTATCTCAGCCCAGGAGTGTTTCTCACTCTTACTCCTCCAATTCTCTCCCCCATCCCATCGGGGTAGGGGGAGTGAGCGAGCGGCTGCGTGGTGCTTAGTTGCTGGCTGGGGCTAAACCACGACAGTCCTTTTTGGCGCCCAACGTGGGGCTTGAGATAACAACAGATTAATCAGAGTGTATTAAGGAGTCTGTTAACAGTTGCCGGTCACGATATTAGTTCTTCTGATCTGCACCATGTTCTTTTTTTTGCAGCACGCGTTAAAGCTTGCTGTCAGTTTGTGTAGTGTGCTATGCTCTGCAGTGATTCATGATCTTTTGCTTGGGAGGCTCCTTATCAAAACCCTGACCTTGAGCATTCTTTGGTATTTGGGTTTCATACAGAAGTCACTACTGTACTTCGGGTACTACCTCATAGAGAGAGTTAGCAATTATACTTCTTACTCTGAGAGGCTTGTTGTTGAGGAAATACAGAATGGCACCTTTGCTGCTTTCTTCTATGATGTTTCCTCCTTCATTACAACAACTTTCCTGTATCTTGAACACCCCTGGGCAGTTAAGATACTTCTATTGATAATTCTTGGGAATGTTGTTTCCATTTTGATAAAGGTCAGTAAGCAGTTTAAAAATACCATCCAGAGATCTACCCCAAGGCTGGATAGTTATGAGTGGCAGGGTGTGTGGGATCGTATGCGCAAGTACCTAGGGCAGTGGGGACCTCCAGTGTTTTGGAACTTCACCCCTGAACAAGTGCAGAATCCTGAAGAATTAGTAAAGTATTTGGAAGAAGTATGTTGTCACCCTGGTAGCTCCAGAGAGACACAAATCATTGCAACATGCTGGGGACTGGCCCATGCCTATCGAGCCGTGGTCAACGCTAATCAGTACCCTCAAAAGAAAGAGAAGGTCTCTGGATCTGATGACAAAACAACAAGCACTGTGGCTACTCAAACCCCCACTACAGGCCCTGCGGCTACTCCAACCCCCACTACAGGCCTTGCAGCTACTCAAACCCCTGCCCCAGGCACTGTGGCTACTCCAGCCACAGCCATGAGCACTGCGGCTACTCAAACCCCAGTGACAAACACTGCGGCTAAACCAGAGAACCAACCTGCGCCGGTATCAGTTGCCCCTATACAGAAGAAAAAATACACGAGGAAATCAGTTCGTTTAGTAAGGGATGAAGATGAACCAGGGCCATCACGAGAACCAGAGGAGGAAGAACCCATAAATGAGATGGTGACCACCCGATCCCTATCCCTGAGTGAGCTGCGAGATATGCGAAAAGATTTTGGTCGTCATCCAGGCGAGCACATCATCACCTGGCTGCTCCGATGCTGGGATAATGGGGCCAGTAGCCTGGATTTAGAGGGTAGGGAAGCCAAGCAGCTGGGATCCCTTTCCAGGGAAGGGGGCATTGACAAAGCAATTGGAAAAGGGGCAAAACCGCTCAGCCTCTGGAGGCGACTTCTGTCAAGCATGAAGGAAAGGTATCCCTTCAAGGAGGATGTTTTATACCGCCCAAGCAAATGGACCACCGTAGAGAAAGGTATCCAGTACCTGAGGGAATTAGGCGTGCTGGAGGTGATTTACAGTGACCTGAATGATGAGCGGTTAACCAAAGACCCAGATGAAGTCAGGTGCACACAATCCATGTGGCGGAAGGTGGTACGGAGCGCACCAGCATCGTATTCCAACTCGTTGGCAATACTAGCCTGGAAAGACGACGAGGCACCAACGGTGGATGAAGTGGCTAGACAACTCCGGGAATACGAAGAAAAGCTCTCTTCCTCCCTACGGGCCTGTGTCTCGGCTGTGGAAAAACTGTCTGAAAAAATATGCCAAGAGTTCCAACAGCTCAGAGAGGATCTGTCCTACTCCCCACCTGCACGGACCAGTGTCTCAGCCATTAGGAGTCAACATCCCTATGCTCAAGAGAGAGGATATAGAGGATACACACCACGGGGCACCCTGTGGTTTTACCTGCGTGATTATGGAGAGGACATGAGAAAGTGGGATGGAAAACCCACCTCAACCTTAGAGGCACGGGTGCGTGAATTGCAAGGAAAAACTATTAGAAAAGGCGGTTCTCCCAGGAAAATTGCAGCTCCAGTTTCCAGTGAGCAGTTCCCGAGACAGAGTAAGAGGGCTAATTTTACTTCCGACCTTGATCAGGGAACTTTTGATTCACATTTACAGGAAGTGAACAACGAATACTGTGACCAGTGTTAGAGGGGCCCTGCCTCCAGCCAGGTGGAGGAAAGGGACAACCGGGTTTACTGGACTGTGTGGATTCGATGGCCTGGAACGTCAGACCCACAGGAGTATAAGGCTCTAGTGGACACTGGTGCACAGTGCACGCTAATGCCATCAAACTATAGAGGGGCAGAACCCATTTGTATTTCTGGAGTGACAGGGGGATCCCAACAGCTAACTGTACTGGAAGCTGAAGTGAGCCTAACTGGGAATGAGTGGCAAAAGCACCCCATTGTGACTGGCCCAGATGCTCCATGCATCCTTGGCATAGACTACCTCAGGAGAGGGTATTTCAAAGACCCAAAAGGGTACCGGTGGGCTTTTGGTATAGCTGCTTTGGAGACAGAGGAAATTAAACAGTTGTCCACCTTGCCCGGTCTCTCAGAGGACCCTTCGATTGTAGGGTTGCTGAAGGTTGAGGAACAACAGGTGCCGATTGCTACCACAACTGTGCACAGGCGGCAATATCGCACCAACCGAGACTCCCTGATTCCCATCCATAACCTGATTCGTCGACTGGAGAGCCAGGGAGTGATCAGCAAGACTCGCTCACCCTTTAACAGTCCCATATGGCCAGTGCGAAAGTCTAATGGGGAGTGGAGACTAACAGTGGACTATCGTGGCCTGAACGAAGTTACACCGCCGCTGAGTGCTGCTGTGCCAGACATGCTAGAACTTCAATATGAACTGGAGTCAAAGGCAGCTAAGTGGTATGCCACAATTGATATTGCTAATGCATTTTTCTCCATCCCTTTGGCAGCAGAGTGCAGACCCCAGTTTGCTTTTACCTGGAGGGGTGTTCAGTACACCTGGAACCGACTGCCCCAGGGGTGGAAGCACAGCCCCACCATTTGCCATGGACTGATCCAGATGGCACTGGAACAGGGTGAAGCTCCAGAACATCTGCAGTACATTGATGACATCATTGTGTGGGGCAATACAGCAGAAGAAGTTTTTGAGAAGGGAAAGAAAATAGTCCAAATCCTTCTGAAGGCTGGTTTTGCCATAAAACAGAGTAAGGTCAAGGGGCCTGCACAGGAGATCCAGTTTTTAGGAATAAAATGGCAAGATGGACGTCGTCAGATCCCAATGGATGTGATCAACAAAATAACAGCTATGTCCCCACCAACTAGCAAAAAGGAAACACAAGCTTTCTTAGGCGTTGTGGGGTTTTGGAGAATGCATATTCCAAATTACAGCCAGATCGTAAGCCCTCTCTATCAAGTGACCCGGAAGAAGAACGAATTCAAATGGGGCCCTGAGCAACAACAAGCCTTTGAACAAATTAAACGTGAGATAGTTCATGCAGTAGCCCTTGGGCCAGTCCGGGCAGGGCAGGATATTAAAAATGTGCTCTACACTGCAGCCGGGGAGAATGGCCCTACCTGGAGCCTCTGGCAGAAAGCACCAGGGGAGACTCGAGGTCGACCCCTAGGGTTTTGGAGTCGGGGTTACAGAGGATCCGAAGCCCGCTACACTCCAACTGAGAAAGAGATACTGGCAGCATATGAAGGGGTTCGAGCTGCTTCAGAAGTGGTTGGTACTGAAGCACAGCTCCTGCTGGCACCCCGACTGCCAGTGCTGGGCTGGATGTTCAAAGGGAGGGTCCCCTCTACACATCATGCAACTGATGCTACATGGAGTAAGTGGGTTGCATTGATCACACAACGGGCTCGAATAGGAAACCCCAGTCGCCCAGGAATCCTGGAAGTGATCATGGACTGGCCAGAAGGAAAAGACATTAGAATATCACCAGAGGAGGAGGTGACACGTGCTGAAGAGGCCCCACTGTATAATAAATTGCCAGAAAATGAAAAGCAATATGCCCTGTTCACTGATGGGTGCTGTCGTCTCGTGGGAAAGCATCGGAGGTGGAAAGCTGCTGTATGGAGTCCTATACGACAAGTCGCAGAAACTGCTGAAGGAGAAGGGGAGTCGAGTCAGTTTGCAGAGGTGAAAGCCATCCAGCTGGCTTTAGATATTGCTGAGCGTGAAAAGTGGCCAGTCCTTTATCTCTATACTGACTCATGGATGGTGGCAAATGCCCTGTGGGGGTGGCTGCAGCAATGGAAGCAGAGCAACTGGCAGCGCAGAGGCAAACCAATCTGGGCTGCCGCATTGTGGCAAGATATTGCTGCCCGGGTAGAGAACCTGGTTGTAAAAGTTCGTCATGTAGATGCTCATGTACCTAAGAGTCGGGCCACTGAAGAACATCAAAACAACCAGCAAGTAGATCAGGCTGCTAAGATTGAAGTGGCTCAGGTGGATTTGGACTGGCAACATAAGGGTGAATTATTTATAGCTCGGTGGGCCCATGATGCCTCAGGCCATCAAGGAAGGGATGCAACGTATAAATGGGCTCGTGATCGAGGGGTGGACTTAACTATGGACAGTATTGCACAGGTTATTCATGAGTGTGAAACATGCGCTGCAATCAAGCAAGCCAAGCAGTTCAAGCCCCTTGGGTATAGTGAACGATGGCTAAAATATAAATATGGGGAGGCCTGGCAGATTGATTACATCACGCTCCCACAGACCCGCCAGGGCAAGCGCTATGTGCTCACCATGGTGGAAGCAACCACTGGATGGCTGGAAACATATCCCGTGCCCCATGCCACCGCCCGGAACACCATCCTGGGCCTTGAAAAGCAAGTCCTGTGGCGACATGTCACCCCAGAAAGAATTGAGTCAGACAACGGGACTCATTTCCGAAACAACCTCATAGACACCTGGGCCAAAGAGCACGGCATTGAGTGGGTATATCACATCCCTTACCATGCACGAGCCTCCGGGAAAATTGAGCGATACAATGGATTGTTAAAGACTACCCTGAGAGCAATGGGTGGTGGGACGTTTAAACATTGGGATACGCATTTAGCAAAAGCCACCTGGTTAGTCAACACCAGGGGATCTGCCAATCGAGCTGGCCCTGCCCAATCAAAACTTTTACGTACTGTAGAAGGAGATAAAGTTCCTGTAGTGCACATGAAAAATATGCTGGGGAAGACAGTCTGGGTTACTTCCCCCTCTGGCAAAGGCAAACCCATTCGTGGGATTGCTTTTGCTCAAGGACCTGGGTGCACTTGGTGGGTGATGCGAAAGGATGGGGAAGCCCAATGTGTACCTCAAGGGAATTTGATTTTGGGTGAAAATAGCCAATGAACTGAATTGTATAATATTAATTGCTTTATAATACTGTATGTTATCTCTTAACTATATGTTATCTCTTAACTGCATGTTAATATAATAATATAGTAGGTTAATATTAAGTATATAATACTATATATTATGATTGCTATATGCCGCATCAATGGTATTGCAGTAAGAATTGCCCAGCCTAAGGAAAATGAACTTTGATGAAACCATGTTGGAATGAGAACTGACTTCAGCATGCAACAGTCCAACACTGCACACCACCTGTCCTGCTCTGAAAGACTGTGATGACAGATGGAACCCAAAGTCATGGGCTAAATGAACTCAATGGACATTTTAGAGGGATGGGCCATAGACGAAGGGAATGATATCTGTGTGTATATCAAGATAGGGAAAGGGGTGGTGATTAATTGGAACACATTGGAAAGGGGAGGGCCTGTGCATGACGTAGATGGTATAGAATAAGGGGTGGATACTGTCCTGGTTTCGGCTGGGATAGAGTTAATTTTCTTCCTAGCAGCAGGCATAGTGCTGTGTTTTGGATTTAGTAGGAGAAGAATGTTGATAACAGGCTGATGTTTGTAGTTGTTGCTGAGTACTGCTTATGCTAGTCAAGGACTTTTTCAGCTTCCCATGCTCTGCCAGGCGCACAAGAAACTGGGAGGGGGCACAGCCAGAAGAGTTGATCCAAACTAACCAAAGGGCTATTCCATACCATATGACGTCATGCTCAGTATATAAACTGGGGGGGGTTGGCCGGGGAGCAGTGATCGCTGCTCGGGAACTGTCTGGGTATCGGTCGGCGGGTGGTGAGCAATTGCATTGTGCATCACTTGCTTCGTGTATCATTATTATTATTATCATTATTATACTGTTACTATTAGCATTACTATTTTACTTTATTTCAATTATTAAACTGTTCTTATCTCAGCCCAGGAGTGTTTCTCACTCTTACTCCTCCAATTCTCTCCCCCATCCCATCGGGGTAGGGGGAGTGAGCGAGCGGCTGCGTGGTGCTTAGTTGCTGGCTGGGGCTAAACCACGACAGACTGTTATAATGTAACCCAGGAATGCATTGCAAACACTTTTTGCTCCATTTGGATACAGCTTTTAACAGTAATATTATGCAGACTCTTGATTGATGCTCTTGACTCTTTTCTGCCCCTCTGCTGTGGTGAGACCTCACCTGGAGTACTGCATCCAGCTCTGGAGCCCTCAGCACAAGAAGGACATGGACCTGTTGGAGAAGGTCCAGAGGAGGGCCACAAAAATGATCTGAGGGCTGGAGCACCTCTCCTATGAGACCAGGCTGAGAGAGTTGGGGTTGTTCAGCGTGGAGAAGAGAAGGCTGCAGGGAGACCTTATTGCGACCATCCAGTACTTAAAGGGGGCCTACAGGAAAGAGGGGAGAATCTTTTTAGCAAGGCCTGTTGTGACAGGACAAGGAATAATGGATTTAAACTAAAGAAGAATAGATTTAGACTGGATATAAGAAAGAAATTTTTTACAATGAGAGTGGTAAGGCACTGGAACGGGTTTCCCAGAGAGGTGGTAGAGGCCCCATCCCTGGCAACATTCAAGGTCAGGTTGGATGGGGCTCTGAGCAACCTGATCTAGTTAAAGCTGTCCCTGCTCACGGCGGGGGGGGGGGGGGGGTTGGTCTAGATGACCTTGTGGTGGTACATCTTCCCTTCCAACCTAAAGGTCCCTTCCAACCGAAAGCATTCTATGATTCTATGACTGTGCTCACATAGTATCAACATAATTTTTAGTACTGAGATTACTAGCATCAGATTTGAATTCAGAAACTGTGACTACATTGCTGAATAGAAAAAAAGGCGCCAAGGTCAAGTGGTATAGCCTGGTTGGCATCCATACTGCTTAAGATTTATGTTGGAATGGCAAAGATGGAGAGGCCTAATTAAAGCAAAGTGGGCAGTCAGGCTCCAGGGCTTCCTGGTATTCTTTCATTTAGTAGTAGGGATGTAGCAAGAGTACTTCTTGTTCTGTGTTTTAACTATCCTGAAAATTCAAAATACAGATAAGGTGGAGTTTTGTTCAAAGAGACTTTCTATCAGGAGAGGAAGACAGCAGTGTAGTATAGCTGTAGACTAGAAGCTGAATCAATGTTACTTCTGCTTCTGACTGTACATCCTGAGGCAAACCAATTAACTTCTCTGGTGTAATAAAAGGGTTAGTAGATACTTTCCAGAGATTTCTAGGATTTTTTTTTTTTTTTTAATTAATATAAGGATAACACTGTATGAATGAGAAGTCTTGTTATGACTCCTTACAAATTGTTAGTGTGGATCTTATTTAGTAACCTAGTTGTGATTGACAGTTGGTACTACAATGTAAGTCATATCTTTTTATTATTTTATAAAAATGAGACAGAATTTTCTTTATTTTATTACAGCTCAACAGCCTCAGAATCGTTTCCTTAAATCAATTCTACTCCACAATTAAGCTAAACAGAAAAATGAGCCTGATGCAATATCATTCACAAAGGAATAGGTTTTTAGGATAGCTTTAATTTGTCGTCTTCTGGGAATAACTGAATTCAGTCATAGCATGTCCAGGTTAACTGTGTATTTCAGCTACATCAAACTGCAAAGTAGTTGTACTCTTCATAACTGCAGACCATTTTTTTGAATACTGCTGCTTCTACATTGGACCAAATTCTCCTCTTTGGAAAGAATATGAAAAAATTATGAAAGTTTGTAAGAATTTCATAGGTAAAATCAAAGAAAATTATTTTTTATCTTTAATAGAACTAATCCTACGTCTGTTATAACATATAGGGGCAGAGGATGGGATCCAATGTATTGAAATCAGGCACGGAACTAATTTCTAAGTTTTAGGTTCTTTTTTTCCTCAACTGAAAAAGTTTCAGTTATGATCAAAGTGTAGACGGTAGTTGTCTTTAAAAATTTTCAGGGGAAGATTGATTTTAGCTAAGCCTAAGCAAATAGCTATAGTCCTACTGGATTTTTTTTAAAAGGCATATTTCCATCCATTGACAATGCTGGGTCCACACAATCTTGTTACACTGCCGAAGAGCTCTATGAGAATTAATGCCATCTTCTGCCATTTGTATTAGCTGGAATTCCCTTCAGGGCTTCGTCTGTGTGTGCTATGTGGAGACCAGGAGGGAGAGAAGATGTATTGCAGGGTTCTCCGGTGCATGCTTTCACAATGACAAGAACCAAACCTGGCCAGTTACAGTAATTGATAAGGGTGTGCAAAGTGTGAGAACGTTTATTCCAGATCATCTGATTGAGTATCTTGTAAAACTGGGATAATAAGGAAAGGGGGGAGGCAACAACCAGAACATAGAATCATAGAATCATAGAATTGTTTAGGTTGGAAAAGACCTTTAAGATCATCCAGTCCAACCATTAACCTACACGACCACGTCTACTCTAAGCCAATCAAGGGTAGACTAGACTAAACCATGTCCCAAGATATATACAGACAATAGTCTGTAGTATCTTACTAAATCTGTTCTTAACTATGTCTCTGTGTAATCTCCCTCTCTGTCCAATGTGTGTGAGTGCTGCAAGGACTCAGTGCCAGCTACTGGCATGACCAGAGTTAGTGGATTTGGTGCCAGCTACTGGAGTCACACCAGGGATGTAGGTGTCCCCAGCCTGCGGTGCCAGCAACTGGAGTGAGTGGGTGCCTCACTGCCAGCTAGTGGAGTGAGTGGGGTCTCAGCCCCAGACACTGGGGTGGGAACGGTGTGTACACTGACAACCAGCTACTGGGGGGACTGGGGATGATTGAGGCGAGTGAGTGGCTCAGTGCTGGTGGCTAGAGTGGGACCATGTGTCACAGCCCATGTGCCTGGTGCCAGCTGCTAGGGGCGAGTGTCTGTATCTTCCCAAAAATGAGAGTGGGGGGGTTGTGGGGTGTGTGCATGTATGTGTGTGTGTTTGCTGGCAAACTTCAAGCTGGGTCAGCCAGCAAATAGGATGCCTGGGATTGGGTAGGGTTATCAGGCGGGCAGAAGGGTTGCGCAATGCTCGGGGGATCCGCGAATGTATGTGTGCTTGTGAACCTGGAGAGTGCCGTGTCTGTGCTGCGCTAGTGACCTTCTGCCTCTGCCAGCCCAAGAGGAGGAGGTGACGTGGCCGTCTGGGCTTGTGGCTGGTGTGAGTCCTGTGTGTGGGTGCTGTTGAAGGCAGTGCCTTTTCTGCAGCAGATTGCGTGACTGGCCATGTTGATGTCCTCTGTGTACGTGTGCCTGTCTGTCTGTGTGTATGTCTCTGGGATACATGTTCAGCTTTGGTACTGGTTGAATCTGGAAATGGGAAAGCAGCAGTTACTCCAGCAACCTGGGTCTCTGGGCTGGGCTCCAGCAACCAGGCAGGAGGAACCCACAGGCCCTGGAGATGCTGGAGGTGGCTGCTGCTTGTAACATCCCTTAATATCCATTACAGTATGTTGTGCTTTGAAGACATTTGAAGAAATCTGAAAAAAAAGTTTTTAAATTATCCAGAAAGACTAACTTTATAAATTTGACAGACTAATAAGGTATATAACTGTTGAAATACAAAATCAGAATATGATCCTGATCAGTATTTTCCAAGCAAGGAAACCATCCACTGCGTAATGAAGTTTATGGAGATCAGACACAGCTTTGTCATTATCAATTTGAAATAAAAAATAATCCAGGAGAGGAAGAAAGATGTGGAGAGCTTAAAGTATGATTCAGTGGTCTAAACATAGGAACATAATGCAGTTTTAGATACTTTAAGGTATCCCAGCTCACTTCCATCTGTCACTCTAGAACAGTACCAATCTTCTGCAAACTTCAGGTCACTTTATCAACTTTATACTCATGTCTTGGGAATCCCAGATGGACTCAGATAAGAAAATTAGGATATAATATTTAGGAAACTATATCCCATCATCAAAGTTTGAGCCTGTAGAGAACACCAAATAGAGTTGCCCAGACTGCAGTACTAGATGAAAAACTGTCCAGACAGAAAGAGAAGTAATATTTTCCAAGCACCAGCAGTGTGTGAGCAGCATGGGCAAAGAGGAGTATAGCAGGAATGCTTACTTAAAGGATTTCTTAATAGCAATAATTGATAACACTGCAGCAGAAAATGAATGGAACAGTAGCTTTAATATATATTATATATTATTTAAATTTGTGTTGAATTTACAATCAGCTTTACAAGTCAGTGCAATGCCAAAATGAGTGATATTAAAACTGAATAAAAATGTAGAAGTTTGTAGAAAAGTAGGAAAAATCCATGGAACACTGTAATTTTGGAGTTGACCTGATATGTCTCAAGAAAATGAAATTGTATGATTGTACTAGCAACTAACTGGAAAATTGCATCAGCGTCAGGGGAAAAAAAAATTAAAAGTATCCACTACTGAGTTAGCAGTTCTGAAAACAATAAATCTGGAGAGGCAATGGAGTAAACGTTTATTAAAAATAAAGCATGTCTTTCAGGAAAATAAGAAGCAGCTCTTAAAAAAGTTGAAAACAGAAATAACAGAATATTAACAGCACTACAGAAGACTTGCAAAAGTGCATTAAGAAAAGTTCCTTTAAGGCTGTGTTGGTATAGGAATCAGAGAGAAGTATCTCCAAAGTAGATTCACTCTGATTGTTAGTTAAAAAAGAACAGAAGCTCTGGAAGACTCTGGTGACATCCAGATGAACAGAAAACAATACTTCTCATTACCAATTACAGGAATTATTTTGGGAAGGTTACTTGTCAAGTAAATTTCTGCAGTTTATAAGAATCTTGAGACTTGTCAGAGCAGAAAAGCAGACTATACATTTCTTCACATGTTCAACAATTCTTTTGGGCAGACACAGTTTCCCCCCGTTGCATTGCATACAACATTCAGTCTGGTTCATACCATTATGTTATCGATGCTGCTGTAGTCTAAGTAGACAATATTTTGATCATGAGGGTCAGAAAAGATTTAAAGAACTAAAATTTTTAGAATAAAGATAAGTAAACAAGAATGTACTTTATTTTGGAGAAGAAAGATAACTTGGGAGAACATTTAACACAATGGAACAAATAGGCAGAGAAACTCAAGTAGCTGGGACATCAGGCTACATGTGCCCAGAACTAAAGGTTTCCTCTCTGCTACATCAGAAAGGATGCCTTCCTCAGCTGCTTCTCCCTGAAGATCTGTGGGATTTTGGTGAGCCAGCACGGGTGTGAGTATATGAAAATGATTTATTTTTTCCCAGAGCTGGTACCTATACATCAGTGAGTTGAAAGCAATTTGTTATGTTATGCATCAGCTCATGTCATGTTAAGTTAGCACTCAAGTGCTACATGAATAAAGATTTGTCATACTCTTTGCCTGAATTATCAGCTTTCTATGCTAGCCAGAGTCATCCCATTTTGAGGACAGTCTTTATTCACTAAAAGGGGTCCAATTTCTTTTAAATCAGAGAGACTGTTTGCAGACATTTTTCTTTTTAAATTTGTATTAGCATTTCTATTTCCTAAAACATAAATCCAGCACAATGTATTATAGTCAGCAATCTCAGCTATCTACAGGAAGAAACCCTGTCTTCATCCACTCTATATTAAATTTTTATATGCCTAAAGCTCTTTTGCATTTCAACTTCTGAATATGGCATCTCTGTTTTAAATCAGCATATGCCTCTTCCTAATTAATGTATGCCTGACGTTACTGTGGAAGCATCCTTTCCAAATCCTGTTAGGCCCATGAAATTTTTTATCTTTTTCAGATGACTAATATTTACAGGTGTGATCATACAAAGTTAATTCCTTCATTACTAGTTCTTTACATATAAAATGGAAATGCATTATAAAAAGCATTTTAAAAAGACAATCTCTGCTTCTTTTAAGAAGGTTATAATGTGCATTTAAATAATACTTTAATCTAGTGATTTGTATTCCCATACAAAAGGTAAAGTTGCACAAATATACCTTACTGACACTGCTCCTGATATTAAAATAGGCTCAGATTTGGTAAAACGTATGTAGAAACTATAAATGCTTTAGAATCTGGTTGTGGTTTTGTTTTGTTAATTATGCTTAGTCAATCTGGTGGAATATGTTTTTATCTTTTTTTTAGAATTTTACAAATGTGTTTTCTCAGCATAACACAAAGGTTCTTTCCTATGTTCTGTATAGAATTACAGAATTGCAATTTTGTCTTTCAGATGTCATTCAGAATCATGTAAATGTATTATAGTTAGTTCAAAATTCTCCTGCTTTGCAAAACATGGCAGCACAAACATTTTAAGAGTAATTTTAAAGTTCTCATATTTAACAGAATAATCTACTGTACTAGAGGCTAGTCATTCTTACTTTTGTTCTTGGACAAATCATGCAGCAAGCCTTTGTGGAAGCCATTTTGCAGCACATGAGTGGGAAGAAGGTGACTGGGAATAGCCAGCATGGATTTACCATCATGTACAACAAGCCTGATTGCCTTTTATGATGAAGTGACTAGATCTGTGCTTGAGGGGAGAGCAGCAGAATTTTTCTACCTAACTTTAGCAATGCTTTCAGCATGGTCTCCCACACCATCCTTTTATCCAGTCTGGATGGTCCAGATGGTGGGCTACCAGATGGGTGAAAATCTGGCTCCATCATCAGGTTCAAAGGGTAGAAGTTACTGAAGACTGGTGTCTTGGGTTTGCATGGCAAGATTTTGGCAGTGGGGGAGCTACAAGAGTGGCTTCCGTGAGAAGCTGCTAGAAGCTTCCCCTATGTCCAATAGAGGCAATGCTAGATGGCTCCAAGATGGACCTGCTGCTGGCCAAGGCCGAGCCAATCAATGACAGTGGTAGTACCTCTGTGATAACATATTTAAGAAGGGGAAAAACCCAAACCAACACCGGGACACAAACTGACGCTGGAGTGAAGAGTGAGAATATATGTAAGGTACGACTAGGCAGACACCAAGGTCAGTGAAGAAGGAGGGGGAGGAGGTGCTCCAGCCAGCAGAGCAGAGATTCCCCTGCAGCCCATGGTGAAGACCATGGTGAGGCAGGCTGTCCCCCTGCAGCCCATGGGGGTCCACGGTGGAGCAGATACCCACCTGCAGCCCATGGAGGACCCCACACTGGAGCAGGTGGATGCACCCAAAGGAAGCTGTGACGCTGTGGGAAGCCCACACTGGAGCAGGCTCCTTGCAGGACCTGTGGACCCATGCAGAGAGAGGAGACCACACTGGAGCGAGTTTGCTGGCAGGATTTTTGACTCGCAGGGGACCCATGCTGGAGCAGTGTGCTTCTGAAGGACTGCACCCCATGGAAGGGACCCATGCTGGAGCAGTTCATGAAGAACTGAAGCCAGTGCGAAGGACACACACTGGAGAAGTTCATGGAGGAATGTCTCCCATGGGAGGAATGTCTCCCATGGGAGGGACCCCATGCTGGAGCAGAGGAAGAGAGTGCAGAGTCCTCCCTTTGAGGAGGAAGGAGTGGCAAAGACAACATGTGATGAACTGACCACAACCCCCAATCCCCATCCCCCTGCACTGCTCAGTAGAGGTAGAGAAAAATCGGGAGTGAAGTTGAGCCCAGGAAGAAGGAAGGGGTGGGGGGAAGGTGTTTTAAGATTTGGGTTTATTTCTCGTTACCCTACACATATTCTCACTCCTCTCTCCTGTTCAGTCTTGGCTGGTAATAAACTGAATTTCCCCAAGTTGACTCTGTTTTGCCAGTCATAGTAATTCCTGAGTGATCTCCCTGTCTTTATCCCCAGCTAGAACTCAATCTGGCCACTGTTGTAAGAGAATAAAAAATGTTTTTACAAATACATTAACAACCAGAAAAGAGCCTGGCAACTGGGACATATCCTGATACTTCCTGTTTATCAATGGGCTGAATGAGATGACAGGGAGCACCATCATCAAATTTATGGATGATGACACTCTGGAAGTGCAGATGACCAATGGAGAGCAAGACTGCCATCCAGAGGGACCTAGACACGTTAGAGGAATGGGCCACCAGAACCTTGTGAAATTCAACAAGGACAAAGGCAAATGGATGAAAGTTCCGCAATGTTCAGGCTGGGATCTTAATAGCTGTGACTCAGCTCCGCAGAAATGTACTTGGTGTCCTCTGGGGCAGCAGGCTCAAAGAAAGTCAGCAGTGTGACCTGGGAGCAATGAAGTTTGGCAGCAGTTGTTGTATTAACAGGAGTGCAGTCAGTTGATCAATGATTATGTCCAGTCGGCACTCATTAGACCACATCTGCATCCCGTTCTGGGGTTTGCAATACATGAAAGACATTGATAAGTTGGGCAGCTCCAGAGGAGGCCATCAGGATGGTCAGGGCTGGAGCACTTGCTCTATGAGGAGAGGCTGAGAGACTGAAGTTTGTTCAGCCTGGAGAAGAGATGGCTTTGCAGGCACCCAAAATCCACATTGGGCCTATGGATGTATTTTGCACTAATGGGCCTTCATCTTGATGAGCCAGAAAGGGAAACAGGATAAGGCTGTTGGTTTTGTTTGTGTTTGTGTGTCTGCATGTAGGCAGTGTAGACAGTAATGAAGTTTCAGTCTGCATGTGAGCTGTACTGTGCTGGTAAGATGATGGGAGTCCAGTCAAGAAAATTGTTTTGGCCCATTCTTGGAGTTGAACATCAGAGACATTTCAGAAAATTCACTTCTGTAAAATGACTTTCAGAGAAACACAGTTTTTAAAGTTTGGACTAAGAAAATAGAATTTTGTGTATTTTAATATATAGGCTTTGAAAATGTAAAGGATTAGTTTTTATTATAGAAGCATGTCTGTTTTCCATAGTAATTAAAACTTTCAGAAAAAAATTACCAGACAAGACAAATCAGCTCATCTCAGTTATGATGGTAACAATGAGTTTTATTTGGACCCAGTGGTTCTTTCCTTGAGCTAATAGCTGACTGGAATTTTTATCACTGTGTAGAGATGTTGTATAGCCACTGTTGTAAGGAAGACGAACAGTTCAGATCAGTAGAGGAGAAGGATTTGTGCTAACCAGTGCAGAATGTAAATCCTGCTACTAACATGTTGGAAATGAGAAAGGTCTTGTGTCAGATCCAGTTATTTTAAAAGCATGTGCATTTAAAAATAAAAATACATTCATAAAAGCAAGAGCATACCTGATTTACCATACCTGACATTGATTAAACCTGCATCAGGCCAAGCTGTCCATGTATTTTACCCTTTTCTTAACAACTTTTCCTGATATCTGTAAGTTTACAAGTTGTGTAGGTAAACAAGTCTGACATGAATCCATCTATGATCTGTCTTAATCAAGACAAGATCACAAAACCATTTATGTTCCTGTCAATTCAGTTGAAAAATATGTATTAAATAAAAATCTGTTTAGAGATATAATCAATGGTCATGGTAGAAAAACATAAAGTTTTTTTAAAAGTATTTTGTCCCTTTTTTTATGAGATTTTGAAGCACATAAAAAATCAGAAAGGCAAATGATTTGAATTTCTACAATTGATTGTTTTATTGACTCTTGATCCCCGTGCTGTAAATTGTGATTTATATAGCTTCTTGGAGACAATGTCAAGAGCCTGTGTTACGTGCTAAGGGCGTGGATTGACCTCATATGCACATCAAATACTAATACAGTTTGTGTTCTGAGACAGATCTGCTAGAAAGCTGGTTAAAAATAAATAGAAAAATAGTTAAGTTTATAATTAAACAAACAAACAAGCAAAAACAAATGTACAGACAAAAGTATTAGAAGAATTGGTGAATGAATCTTTCTGAAACAATATTGTATTTCATTAATATTGAAACACTAAGGAAGTTCCAGAAAATAAGAATAAAGGTTGCATTATAATAATATTTTTTAAATATAATTGAGAATACCCAGTAAATTATAATGCTGTTAATTCAGTGTTATTATATTAGGTGGTATGTGGTATGATGATAGATATTTGAAACATAACATAATACCAATCAATATCAATCTTAAAAAAATATAACTTGTTAGACTCACATCTTTCACTTTTGATGAGACTACAAGTTAGTTAATGAAGTTAAAAATACCAGTACAAGATAGATCTCAGAAAGATTTTTCCTTTGTTACTATGTGATATTTTCCTTAAGAACAGAACTTGAAACAAAATAAAAATTGTTTACACTAAATGGATTATAAATTTAATTGAAATGGGTAGTAATCATCAAAGGATATATATCTAAGGATACGAATCAAAGATCAGTTCTTTGTATAAGTATTTTATATAACATTATTTAATGAATAACAAAAAAAGCATTTAAGCATTAGTGTTAAAGTTTAGAAACAATAAAATTGTAACAATTGCTTTCACTGGGAAAGAAAAGGGTCTTAGTGTGAAGCAGAAATATTGGTCATTTTATTTTTGAGATTGTTTTTAGATAGGATCTCTTATATTCTTGGCACCATGTGATAAACAAAAGGTGTCATAAAATTTTCAAAGTAAAGCAGACATTTAAAATAAAGGATAAAATATTACAGATGAAGATGATACTCTATGAAGTTCTATATACTTTGAACATTTTTAAAGATCTGTAAATATTCTTGTTAGGGGGGCCTTCTAGGCCTGGATTCCTCTTCCTAAAATGTAGGAATATAGTTAAGGATAAGGAGTTAGTCAAAATTAATTCAGAACAGCAACTCACTTTTCATCTTCTAGAATTCACATCTAAAATTCTGTTATATAGAGGTACACTATAGGAAATTCATGAATCAGTTCAATCTCTTACCCAACATGAGATTCTTTGTTACCATTTCATTTCGTTTTCCAAATTTCAGCTGATTGCATCCACACAGATTTCTGTCTCCAATAATATATTGACTAATCTTTTTATGTTTATTTTCATGGAAAATACATCTTTTTATGTGCTGAAATGAAATTCAGAACGTCCAGAGACAAAAGAATTTTGTTTGAAGGACTTATGTGATGTTCCTAGCACTTATCCAGCACTCAGTAACAGTGTAAACATATGTGACCAATCCTGATGACATAACTCATTCAATCAATACTTGTAAAATGATGGAAATATTTTAGAAGACATTGGCAAAGACCCAGTTAAAATCTAGAATACAATTCTACTAAATTTTAATGCAAGTTAATTCTGATATTTAATTTAAGTTAATGGAACATTTTCTATTTGAAAACTCACTGTTAAAATATATATACTTACATCCTTATTTTTTTTTAGACCATTCTGACGTAATAATACTTGATAATACCAAGACATGATGACATGTGTTTTTAAAATGCCAAAAGTAAACTAAAACACAGATATCTATAATATTGAATCTTTTTGAGAGATTATATGAAAATAAAAATGCCATAAAGAACAGCTTTGCAGAACAAGGAATATGATTTTAAGATGCCAGAACCACTTTTCTTTTTGCCGATTTGATTTTACTTACAAATTTCTCTACTCTCCATATATAACACTAGTAATAACAATCACTTGTCTATGCAGATATCACAGCAATCCATGCACTATAATCTGCCCCTCACATGTATTTTACTATGTTTAACTTCAGCTCAACAGTTAGAGAACTTAAAGCATAAAAAGAGGTACAATTTTAGGTCTGTCTTTCTGACAAAGCAAGAATGTTTTCTAGAATATATTCTTAACAACTTTTTTTACTACTTAGTATTGTGGTAGATTTAATTATTTTTTTCAAAGGTAGAAATTTTTAAGGATATTTGAGAGACTAATCACTGTACACAATGAAATGTTTTTGTTGTCCCCCTACAGATTCTCAATCTGAATTCTCATGAAACTAATTTAATCTTTGTTTATGTCTTGGGTAGAGTATCTCTACAGCTCATAAGAAAGCCAAACGCAGATCTTGTGCTGAAGCTATGTCATGTGCCTGCCGGACGGATTGTAATGACGAGTGCCAATGAAGGGATGGAAAGAGAGCTGTCAAGCAAGCTAAATTGCCAAATGAATTGCACCTTTTATTTGCCCATCAATATCTACTGAGCACAAAAGATTTTTGATGACTATTCAGATTGGGGTGCCCATTTTGTACATATGTGAATTCCCAGAATCATCAGTACAAGAAAAAAACCACACACACAAAAAACCCCCAGCAACAAAAAAATACAAATAAACAAACAAAAAAAATGCATTCAAGCTTAACGTGTTTAATAGCTGTGAGGTCCACTTACATCACTGTTCTGTAATGGAGGAGTGGCAACTCTTGGGATTTGTTTTTATCTCCAGTTTATGAAATGCTCCCAGGAAGTTTTTTGTCTTCTTGATGGTCAAAGGAATGTGGTATTTTTCTTGTGACTCTTCATCGCATCAAAATGTAGCACGCAAAACATTTAAGAGGGGTGGCAATTCTTGGCTTTTTTGCTTCCTCTGATGTCATCATTTTATTTAACTGACTATTTTAATTTTTGTCTTTGAAACTGTTCTCAAAGGTTAAATTCATTTGCTTAAATTCAGAAGTTTAGTGCCATTTAAGATGCCCTTGAATATACTGTTTGGTTTCCAGTGGGCGGTTCAGAATAGCAGAAGTCCTGTGGTTATCTGCCAGCTTAAGTAACCAATGTCAGGTACCCAAGATCATCTCAAATGGTGCTAAAGGCATACGTTTATTCAATTAAGTTCAGTCACTAAAGTCTCCTCTGTAAAGCCTTAACAAAAATGAATCAGTTAGAGTTCCCTTTCTTCCTTTGGTTTGGTTGGTAGAAAGAAGAGGCTGTTTTGGAGTGTGATGGATTTCATTCTATGGTAGATAACTAAAGACAAATTAATTATGCCGTTTAAAAGTCTGTTTCCCTCCATGGGCTATAAAAGAGCCTGAATAACTGGGACATATTGACACTGTGGGTTTCTTGAACTTGTAGAGAAGAATCTCTCACCAGATGTGTTATTGAATATGGCTCTTAGGCTTTTGCTTACTTGCATTATCTTCCAAAAGTACTTCCAATATTAATTCATAAACAGCAGTATGGATCCCCATTTGAAAATTTAGGTTAAAATCTGAGGTTAAATTGTTAAATAAATATTTAGAGTAATAATATTATAGCTGATCTGTGTTTTTCTTTTTCTGATTGTCTGTGCAAAAGCATATTCTGCAGCTTTGGGAAGCTGAATATATATGACTTTTCATGGTCTGTCAGCACTCTAGTACAGTAACTTAACACATACTGATGGTCATAGAATCATAGAATTGTTTAGGTTGGAAAAGAACTTTAAGATCATCAAGTCCAACCGTTAACCTAGCACTGCCAGGTCCACCACTAAACCATGTCCCTAAGTGTCACATCTACACATCTTTAAATACTTCGAGGGATGATGACTCAACCGCTTCCCTGGGCAGCCTGTTCCAATGCTTGATAACCCTTTTGGTGAAGAAATATTTCCTAATATCCAATCTAAACCATCCTTGGCACAACTTGAGGCCATTTCCTATTGTCCTATCACTTGTTACTTGGGAGACAAGACTGACAATCACCTCACTATAACCTCCTTTCGGGGAGTTGTAGAGAATGATAAGGTCTTCCCTCCTTTTCTCCAGACTAAACAACCCCAGTTCCCTCAGCAGCTCCTCATAAGACTTCCATTCTAGACCCTTCACCAGCTTTGTTGCCTTTCTTTGGATACACTGCAGCACCAAAATGTCTTTCTTGTATTGAGGGGCCCAAAACTGGACACAGTATTCCAGGTGCGGCCTCACCAGTGCCAAGTACAGGGGGACAATCACCTCCCTGCTCCTGCTGGCCACACTATTCCTGATACAAGCCAGGATGCTGTTGGCCTTCTTGGCCACCTGGGCACACTGCTGCCTCATGTTCAGCCAGTTGTTGACCAACACCCCCAGGTCCTTTTCCTCCAGGCAGCTTTCCAGCCGCTCTTCCACAAGCCTGTAGCGTTGCATGGGGTTGTTGTGACCCAAGTGCAGGACCTGGCAATTGGCCTTGTTGAACCTCATACAGTTGACCTTGACCCATCGATCCAGCCTGTCCAGGTCCCTGTGCAGGGCCATCCTACCCTCCAGCAGATCGACACTCCCACCCAGTTTGGTGTCATCTGCAAACTTACTGTGGGTGCACTCGATTGCCTCATACAGATCATTGATATAGATATTTAACAGAACTGGCCCCAATACTGAGCCCTGGGGAACAGCACTTGTGACTGGCCACCAATTGGATTTAACTCCATTCACCACCACTCTTTGGGCCTGGCCATCCAGCCAGTTTTTTACCCAGCAAAGAGTACACCCATTCAAGCCATGAGCAACCAGTTTCTCCTGCAGAATGCTGTAGGAAACAGTGTCAAAGGTTTTAGTAAAGTTGAAGTAGACAACATCCACAGCCTTTTGCTCATCCACTAAGCAGGTTTCCTGGTCATAGAAGGAGATCAGGTTAGTCAAACAGGACCTGCCTTTCTGGCTGGGCCTTATCACCTGGTTGTCCTGTACGAGCCAAGTGATGGCAGTCAAGATGATCTGTGCCATAACCTTCCCCAGCACCAAGGTCAGACTGACAGGCCTGTAGTTCCCCGGATCCTCCTTCTGGCTGTTCTTGTAGACGGGCATCACATTTGCTAACTTCCAGTCAACTGGGACCTCCCCGGTTAGCCAAGACTGCTGATAAAGGATTGAAAGTGGCTTGGTGAGCACTTCTACCAGCTCCCTCAGAACCCTTGGGTGGATCCCACCTGGCCCCACAGACTTGCATGTGTCTAAGTGGTGTAGCAGGTTGCTAACCATTTCTTCTTTGATTATGGGGGCTTTATTCTGCTCCCTGTCCCTGCCTTCCAGCTCAGGGGTCTGGGTACGCGGAGAACAACTGGTCTTAGTGTTAAAGACTGAGGCAAAGAAGGCATTAAGTACCTCAGCCTTTTCCTCATCCTTTGTCACTATGTTTCCGCCCTCATCCAATAAAGGATGGAGATTTTCCTTAGCCCTCCTTTTGCTGTTAATGTATTTATAGAAACATTTTTTGTTGTCTTTTATGGCAGTAGCCAGATCAAATTCCAGTTGGGCTTTGGCCCTTCTAATTTTCTCTCTGCATAACCTCACAACATCTTTGTCAAATCAGACCATATGGCAAGTCCAAGTTAAATGCATGACTTAGACATTTGGATTCCACGTAGTGTTTCTAACTCAGACTCTTCAACAAGGTGATAAAATTAGGTGGCAGGAATCCAGCAACAATTTATTTCAAAATTCTACTAAGAAAATAATCTCATTCTATAGTTAAAAGGAAATAAAACCCTGAAAGTAAAAGATATGCTTTATTAAGGCAAAACAGCCTGGGTTTTTCTTTGCTTTCTTTTTGCCCCAGTCTTCAGTTTTATCCCCAGTCTGAGAAACCAGTTATTGAGCTCTCATGAATATGTTAAACTGTGTACATCAGATACACCACCCAAACTACAAATATGCAGACCTCATCTCAGATGCATAGTTTGCTTTCCCTATATGTTAGCAATGTGTTCAGAACATGCTTTCACCATTTTCCTTTAATGTCAAAACTGACAAATGTTTAAGACAATGAGTAAGAAATGAATGTTAGTTACTGCTCACAGTATTTTGCTAAGGTTTCATGCATGCCCATAGATCTCAAGCTTTAGAACTAACTTTCTTTTTAGCTTAAAATTCCAAATTGTTTTACTTTGAGAATGCTTTATCTTCAAGTATCACTTCTTTAATAGTTTATATGAAGAAACAGCAGTGGTCCCAGTATGAATCCCTGTAGTATGCTGCCAAAAACTTTCTCATGGCTCAGAAAGATTGGATTAGATTTAGCCTTTTCAACATGGTAATTTATTTTGATTCTTTCATATATATGCTTAACTATTTGTAAAGGAAAGTCTTCTTGTTTTCTGCTGTAATTAATTCTGCTGAAACCTTACATGATTTCATAATATTGATTATTCTTGTTATAAACACAAAGATTTTTTACCTTTACAATTTTCATAATTTTTACTTCCTGTACAGTTCAAGTCCATTTTTCTCATTAAATAAAAATTACTTGACATTCTTATTTGCATTTTTGTATCAAATTGATAAATAGTTTCAGCATTTTTTATGTTATATCCGCAGTGTACCCAAGGATAATGTTTTAAGTGTTTCTGCTGTCTTTTTTCAAGTGCGTCAGTTAATGAGTTGTTAAACTATACTAGGTTTCTTTATTTTCATTTCAACAATGTACCAGAAATGCTGTCTGACTTTGATCAACCTAACCTCTTTGCTGAAAGCCTCTATTATGAAAATAATGTACAAATTAAGCTTTACTGATTATGTGGTCATTACAGTCCTTAAAAGACAGTTCTTTTATACTTTACAGGACTGATGTATAACAGGTCTTTATATAGCATTATAGCAGAGAACTTAGTTGGCTAATTTTCTCCTGTGAAAAATACTTTTCCTTTTTTTGATCTACATAGAGAAAACAGCAGTTTAAACGTTTACAAAAATATCTTTCAAGGCATCTCTTTTCAAAACACAGAAATTACTAAGTCCATTATTCAATTCTCCAGCCTGGACTGAACACTTGGAGGGAATAAACAATTACCTCTTCTTTATGTAAGTGGTGGAAAGTGTTTTAGAGTGGTAGTTGAGGTCATATAGCTTCAAATCAAATAGTTAGCTACTGGATTGAATGATTCACATTTAACTGCTCTGGAAAATCACTTGCTGGGATATTTAATGTACAGAAAAAGACAAGAGTAATTATTCAGAAAGATTAAGTGCTTTTGTAAGTTAAGTAAACAAATCCATTTGCTTCAATATTTGAATAATATTAATTTAAAACATTAAAAGAAATCTCTCTCCCCTGTGTTTGGGTAACTCATCTAGTAAATCAGTTGAAAACAAAAAAATGGTCGAAATGCACAGTGTCTTTACCACTGTGAGCTGCTTTGCTGATGAAATGTAGCTGTAGTTGATAAGACATTATTCTGCTAGCCAGGTTTCTCTGAGCTTTGTAGTGCTGTTATGAAGTAATGAAGAACAGTGAGTTGGACCAGAACTTTAAAATAAGGTTTAAAGCTGATGATACCTTTTAACTCTTTAAAATGTAACTACATAACATGATTCATGTTTTGGTGTTTCCAGGTTGAATTCATTTTAATAAAAGTGAAAGGAAAAAGGTTGCATCTGCATCAAAATACAAACCTAGTAAGAAGGTAGAACAGCTTTTTGTTGTTGTTTAATACATTAAAAGGCATGGCAATTATCCCGATGCTAAGCAAAAGAAATCCTGAAAGCTTATGAGTGATAGCTATTGCAAACTACCTCATTATATAGTTCTTCCATAAATCAATCAAATTCTCCTATAAAAATAGATTTATTTTTATTCCTAATAAAATGAGAGGAATCACAGTTCTCTGATGTACATATATATTTCATGCCTATATTGATTTGTTCTTATGCAAAACCTGCTCTTAAATAGCTCTTTTACCTCCTGCTTGGTGTTTATCCCTTCTCCCCACAGTGCTGGCCTGCAGGGCCAGAGAGGAGCAGCTCCCTGTCTCCTTCTCCAAGCTTGTATTGGGTTCACATGGCAAGATTTTGATAGCAGGGAGGTTGCAGGGATGGCTTCTGTAAGAAAACACCAGGAGCTGCCCCCATGTCAGAGAGAGACAGTTCCAACTGGTTCCAAGACAGACCCACCGCTGGCCAAAGCTGAGCCCATCAGTGACACCGGTGGCACCTCTGTTGTAACATATCTCAAAAAGGGTAAAAATGTTATGCAGCAGCTGTGAGAGAAGAGTGAGAAAATGTGAGAGGAACAACTCTGCAGGCACCAAGCTCAGTGAGGAAGGAGGGGGAGGAGGTGCTCCAGGCACCAGAGCAGAGATTCCTCTGCAGTCTGTGGAGAAGATGGCGGTGATACCGATATCCACACTGCAGCCCATTGAGAACCCCAGGCCAGAGCAGGAGGATGCGCCCTGAAGGAAGCTGCAGCCCATGGAAAGCCCACAGGAGGGTAATTTTATTAATTGGCAATAAACAAAATTAATTTCCCTAAGTCAAGACTGGTTTGCCTGTGATGGCATTGGTGAGTGATCTCCCTGTCGAGATTTCCAGAATATTTTCTCCCCCTGTCCCACTGAGGAGAGGGAGTGATGGAGTGGCTTGGTGGCACCTGACAGCCTGCCAAGATAAACCCACCACAGAGCTCTTTACAAAGGACCCATTTAATATCTGTCTCTCTCTGTTGACTGCCAAAACACCAAAATTACTACCTTTAATTAGGTAACTAACTTTCTGATTGGAATTAGGTGAGTTAAAGAACAGTTGTAATGAATTCTCTGAATTTTGCATCAACATTCCAATGGTGATATCTTATGTAGAAATACTTCTGTCTAATAATCTGAAAATTAAATATCCACACAAAAAGTGGTATTCATAGAGGAAAAAAAAGGATGATGACATTTTTGAGAAGCCACTACAGACAAAGTACAAACCGCTTCTGTCATAGGCACGCTTGAAGAAAGTAGAAATCTTCAAATTGTTCCACAGCAGTACTGACAACCTGTTGCTGAAGGACGCTTACCAACATTGTTTGAGAATTTTGTGCAAGGGAGTAAAGTAGTTAGTTGTGTATTATGGGAAATCCTAAAGCTTTATGTAAGCTTTTGCTTAGAACTTTAATCATTATGTTCTCTAGATTAATAGTAAATACTCTATGTTGTTCAGAAGAAATCAGTGACCGAAGTAAAGATTTGTAAATAAATAAATAAATAAATAAATAAATAACATGGAAAGGACTGATCAAAATGAGATACAGTATTAGATCATAATTCTATTGACTTTAGGGTTCAAAGGGATGTTTTAGATCTGTTTGCAAAATAAAAGCTTGTATATGTAACAAATATGTCACTGTTTCTTTGTTATTCAGATTTATTACTATTCATATGCCTAAAATGAAATTAAACCAACTGCAGTCTCTTGCAAAGTCAGGAATGCTTAATGTGACTACCTGAGTTGTCTGGGAAACACCATAATTCTAGAGCTGCTTTAGCTCTCACTTTTTGTGGAATGGAAAATTACATAGTACTTTGTTGTGGGGTTTTGTTTTATTCTTGACTTCAAAACTGTTTCTTTTGTTAGTTTTTCATTATTGTTTTTGAACTGAAAATTTAACAGATTCTCCTGATTCTCTCTGTGATAAAATTTTAAGGATCACTTCTGCAATCAAAAGTGGGGAAAAAAGATATAAAGCAATCTAAAACTACCATATAATGTAACAGTTACTTCTGGAAGTATGAGGTTCTTTTTAGTCCCTTCACTTTTGGGGTCTTATTGTATATAATAATGACAAAACTACAACAGTATGTTGATGCATTGTTGTGCTTTGTGTGAGAACATGAGATGAAAAATTAGCTAATTTTACAGTGGTCATAAACTGAGAGAAAATGTTTTTTCTCTGGTTCTGCATTGCATATTGCATTCTGTGATTGCTAATGAGCTGCCTTGGAGCAAGGAAATGGGAAGCAAATGGAGAACAGCTGAGGCACTAAGAACTCTGTCATTTATTACAAAAATGACTGATACGGTCTCAGTTGTACAGTACTGTGTTCCCAACATATTAAAAGGTCAGTCTCTGATCTAGCAAGGAACACCATAGGCATATTTGTAAGCATGTTTTCGATTGTTTAACTGAGTCAAGGTCATAGGCATACGTGCTAAGACCTTCAGATGGATGTGCGTTTAGTTGAGAGGTACTGAACTATAGCCTTTCTTGCTTAAAGCAAATTGGTAGATTGACAAGACAAGATCAAGAAACAGTAACATTTTAGTATTATTAGAATTATATATTATTATAGTAAGTGTTTTGGCAAAACCAAAAGGCTCCAGCCATTACTGGATATTTATTAAGCTCTCTCCTTGGCTGGAAGGAGCTTTTACTCTGCATTGAACATGGAGGTGACAAAGGTACCTGTGAGGGTGGTTTCTCTTCCAGGAAAGCTGAGGATATTCTGTTGTTAAGCCAAGCTTGCAGGAAGGCTCTCCAGTGTCAGCGGATCATCCAGAAAAATGGATCTACAAGTAATGAATGCTAGCCTAAGATGATTCTGAATTAGATTTTTTTAAACATGATTAATCATTAGAAGATGATTAACAGAAAATGAGATTAATAATTCTGTCCAGTTCCTCCAACTGCTTTTTCTGTAGGGTATCATTAGTATCTTACTTTACCTGCACTCAAGTCTGATGTTTTGCATCCATGTACATACCTCCCTTAAAGCAGCATGGAAGAAAGCACTAAATAAATCATCAGAGAAGCTAAGCAAGAATTTAAAATCAGTTCCTGTAGCCCTTGGGAATGCATGGGACAGTGGAAAACATTAATTTTTAACTCTTCTGCTATGTATCTACAGCAGATTTTTATTGAACTCTTTTCTACTTCTGAATTTTTGTTGTGTTCAAGTCATATAAAAGATTAAATGTGTGGGGTTTTTTCAGCAGTTACTGAGTTTGGGATTCATCATGTTTAACTTAAAACATCTGAAAATACCCATTTTGTCATTATCATTCTCTTAGCTCCCTCTATGGTGGGTAGATAAAGGATATTTGGTAGAGGTATTTTCTTTCTCTGCTGTCTGTAGAAGGAGACTGACCTGAGGCAAGAACCCTTGCTTTTAGATGGCTAGTGTCAAGCTAAATAGCCTGTCTCTGCTGAACCCATAGGTGCTACCAACTTTAATTCTGGTGATTTATTAGTGGAATTTTCCTCTGTGATCTTAGTATTCCAGTATTACCTCAGTGTGCTAAATTGTATGTTGTATGTAATGTTTGACAAATGAAACCATAAACTGTAAAACTTATAGCCATTTTAAGATCCCATGGAAAGAGCAAGGTTGTTAATGCTGATGTCTTTTACAGGTTCCAGACAAGATAATTCCTACAGTCATTTACCCTGGAGTTTTGTTGTCTTCATTTTTTTTTTTTAAGTTTTTAGTGTCAAGAAAAAAAAAAAAGGAAGCCCTTCACTTTAGTGCCTAATTTATTGTACCATACCACGATAAATATTTAAAAATATTGCCAGGCTGCAGAGTCTTTATTGTGTTCTGTGAGTCACTTCAGAATTCCCCGGTGTGAAAGATATTATAAACACAGTATTATCATATTGTACATTACATTACATTGAATTAAATATATTTCCACCATTCCTGTATTATTGGAGAGAGAAAGTTACAGAAGAAGAATTGTCAGATGCAAAAAAAATAAAAAAGTTATCAGTGGTCCCAACAATGCATGTTCATCCCAAATAAAGTTTTTCTAACATAGGAAAACTCATGGGATTTGGTTTCCAGCACAAATAAATCAGTATTCCTACTATGGTACTACTGATTCTACAGCAATTTATACCATATGAAAATCTGATCTAGCAAATTCATTACTGACCTAGCTAGACATATCATATTTGAGTGGCAGCACTCAGATTCTTCAGTTAAAGGAACAGAGATCCTATGATACAAATTAGTACTATCATTTTTTGCTGGCACTGTTTTACCTATTATTATCATTAATAAAAATAATAGCCCGTATTTTTACAAATTAGCTAAAATATTTTTTCTTATTCCTTTTTTTTTTTAATTTGCCTGTTTTTCTTTTTGGCAGAATCTTGTATAAAATTAATTCCATTATACACCTGTCTAGTTTTATGCATTCACTTCTTTTATTATTTGTTTGTTTGTTTGAGCAAAACAGGAAAAAAATTGAAATGATCATATTAAAGCACTGAAAGTGATAAGAGGCCTGTAAGCCAGATGAGGTGGAATGACAGAAACTAAAGAATGATTCCAAGCATCAGAGCTGCAGAGGATTAAGCTTTCATCACTGCAAGAGGGGAAGTGTTAGATATATTTGAGAGGCGAATAATAGGAATAATGATATGTGAGCAGAGAGTTAGCAACCTCATACTTTTGCAGCTGAAGCCAAGGTGAGTTTTGCCACTCTCTTCGAGACGTGAAAAGCAGAATTTGGCATTCATGCAGCACAACTGTGTGTGGTGTTTTGACGCACAGGGAGAACAATATTTTTTAAGATTTGGACTTGGAAGGTAAATCCAGTGAGACTAATTAAATAACTAAAAAATAAATAACTCAGACTTAACTTACGAGGTTAAAAATAATTTTGGTAAGGTTGATTCTGAAAAAGTGTTAGGTGAGTGTACCGAATATACTCAGCCTGTTCCTGCTTTTCTCAGTCATCCATGTATGAGATTATGAGATTATGGGCCATGAGTTTGAAGCAGTATGGCTGCTCCTACATTCTTGAGGAATTGCCCATATGAGAAAGACCTTGTATTCTGTAAACACTGATGGGAAAATACAGAACAGCAGTATCCAGGGTTAATAGGTAAATTCTGCACCTGCATGTGGGAAGGGGAGCAAGCCTTCTTTCTGAATTTTCACTCCAGAAAAGGAATTTTCTACAGCAATAGCTTTAATGGTTCTATTAAAAATTATGCTGAGCTTAAACTGTTCCAAAGTATGCGTCATGTTCTTCTTCAAAAACTGATGGAGGTTCTCCTGGTGCTGAACTTACTGACCAGGAACTCACTATGATGACACAGAAATGAGAATGTTAAAAGTTTGAAGAAGGAATGAAACACTTAAAATACTGCCACAAAATATTGTAACCTATGAGATATTGTACTCCCTGATAGATTCATTTGGTTGCATGTTTCTGGCACATATGAAGACAGTGCCATATTAAAACTGGGAGAGAGGCCAGTCAATAAAACATCCTTGCTACTGCCTACTGTAAAATTAAAGGTCTATTTCATACTGCTGTTTGGATATAATAAAAAATAAAATAATTACAATTTAAAACAAACAAACAAACAAAAAAACAACAAAAAACCTGAACAAACAAAGCTGTACAGCAATATTGCATTTTAAAGAAAATAAGACATTGAGCTCTAGACTGAATTCCGGGGGTCTTTCACTTCCAAATCAAAGGGGTGTGTCGGGGGGGGGGAAGTGTCATTAGAAATTGGAGAAAACCTTTTCCTGTTTTCTGACAAAGCTCTTTAAACTACATGGTATCAGTTTCCTGTACCATAGTCTGGTTTGATAGCTTTGTACCTACCTGTCAGTATGAACAATGGTAAAAGAATTTACCACAAACATTTTTAATTCCCTTCAGTTCCAATACCTTAATGGTTAAAAATACAAGTTAATAACAAATAATATTTCACAGTTTTTCACATTTGAATTTTAACAAAACTTTGCTGATTTTTTTTAAATTACCATTTTTAAAATGATTGTAACTATAACAATTTAGCAGACAGTTTGATGTTTTTACAAGTTTAATCATTCATGCATAAAGCCTGTTTTCAGTAACTACTCAGTACCATAGAATCCATGTGTTTTTAAAAATGTCTAAACTGGAAAGAATCACCTGGAAATTTCAGTGGTTACCCTGATGTTAGGATAAATTATTGGATGAACTAATATTGGCTGATTCAACAAATAATATGTGGAATCTTTAGCAGATTGTAGTCTTGAGATTAAGCCCTGGATTGCAGCTCATAAAAGTCTTAATTCCATACCTGCATGTATGAGAGTTTCCTTTCCTGTGATATTATGCAACTTGTCTATATGAATAACATCATATAGAATTCAAAATGTAAGCATTGAAGACTTTGCAAATTCAAATGATAAACTTAAAATCCATAACAGTCACATTAGGTTAGTACTTCAATGTCTGACATGTGTATTAAGAAGATAAAACCATAAATACAACTAAGGAACCCAGATACATCATCTTCAAAAAAGTAAAAAAAAAACAATAATATTTTTCTAGACAGAATCTTTTCTTTTTATATATGCAAACTTCTATTTTTTATAACCTGTTTAATAAAAATTAGTGACGTTACTAATTGATTTTGTGCAGTTAGATCATGACCTTGTATTGGTGTAGCTGAGGTAACAAGGTGTTAATAAAACGATCTAAATACAATAAAATGTTATTTTCAAGAGAGTTATTCTTTATAACATATTACTCTAAAATAATATATTATCAAATATATATTAACATCCTTCATCTTCACCAGATTTAGACTGTGCAATGGAATATTAATTATTATTTTATTGAAGAGACCATTTTAAACTCTTGTTCAATAAATGTTTCTAGTTTCCAACCCCATAGATAAATTACCTTCTTTAAAAAAAAAAAAACCAACCAAAACTAGAGAAGAAAAAGTTCTAGACACTTACAGCTAAAGCTCCTATTTCTCATGCATGAAAATACCCTTTGACCCAAGAGCAGAGTTTAGATCCCATTACTTAAAACTAAATAGTGTATTACCTAATAGCTTAGAAATGTTGCTGCTTCTGTTTCAGATGTAGCCTGCACATGGTAAGTAGGGTGTATATATTTTTCTTAAATGTCAAGATTATTTCCAACACTTTTCATATTTTCACACTCTGCATAGCATTGCATTGCCATATCTACTGCATCAGCTATATACAGATTTTTTAAGATAAAAAGCATCACTAAACTAATGTTAAACAGAAAGTAAAACTGACATACTTCATAGGTACAAAGTTTCATGCAAGTTATTTTTGCATGTAAATCAAAAGCAAACCTCTAAACATTTATACTAGTTAACCTTTGCCAAAAACATCTTCATGTTTCCAAAATGAATTAGTATGTAATGGACTATTTTTATTAATGATTTATTTAGCACATGGTCAATTCTGTGACTCTAAGTCCAATTGGATATACCCCTGCCTGTTGGCTTAGCATGGAGCTCAGTGCAAGCTAGCTGCATAATTTTTTACCTGACCTTTCAAAGGGATGTTGTGTTCCGTATCAACTTGCAGTTTGTTATGTTTATACTCTAACCTATTAAAGCCAGTACAAAACCACATAAAAGGGTCATTAATGTGGCTCCATCAATTGCAGGAATGATATTTATGTAACTAACAATTTTTATGATCCTTAAAATTTGCAGAGAAAAATCTGCATCTTCTTTGGAGGGTGGTCTATTGATAAGAGCTATCCTGACAAAAAATGCAAAATCAAATAAAAACACTGAGGCTAATTTTGTCAAGATGACTCAGAAAGAATTTTTTTTTCACAAGAGAATAATCCATTTATCTATTTAACTGTATATTTATTTATTTATTTTATTGTCTATGCTAAATTATGGTTGTTCTTTCCTAAATTTTTTCCCTTTATGGCTGTAAACCAAAGGATTAGTGTGTATTTATTACACAAATACAGGCTAAATAAAATGTCAGGTAGCTTTTCCAACCTAGCCAACAGTGCTCTAATATATTCTTTGTTTAAAAACTTATAGAAACAAAGAAGGCTGCAATGATCAGGGAAAGAAGTACTTCTCAAAGGCCCCTTTTCACTGGAGGAAATTAATTCTACACATAGTGCCAAAGTCTTACTTAATTCTTCGAACAAGACCTTAAATTGGACAACTGTGTAAATTAGGCTTGGATCTGAGAAACTAAAAATTACTGAGTTTTCTCATTGTTGGCTTTAAGCTATACTTTCTTTCCCTTTGTGCTTTCATTTGTCAGTGTAAAAAGGTAAATAATGGATATAGGGGGGGTGGTTTGTTTTCCACAGAGAAGCCCAAAAAATAACATTAGGATTAGAATTACACCATTATCTAAATTACATTTAGGTTTCAGGTTCTGAAACCTGTGATTGTTGGCAGGGCTAATACTGTGTTCTCTTTTATAGCCCCATACAAATAAAATTTTTTAGAAGTTGTATAATAAAAATGGCTGTTCATCTCAGGTTTTTTTACTGTCTTATCTGTCCTCCAACTCTTGATTTATCCTTCAAGCTATCTAGGGCAGGAATTGCTTTGTACAGCTCCTGACACAATGGTGTTGTGGTCTATGCCTAGAGATGCAAGTGAGATGATGATACAATTCTTTTGTGCTGATAATCAGTTGGTAGCTAGTGAGGAAAGAATTTCCTATATTTTCCCTCATGTTTCTGAATTTATGATGTAAGGATAATCTATTTCTAGGTATGACTGAACTATGGAGAGACACATTGACACTTTACATATTTATGAATATGCAAGACATCATATCTTATGGATCCAACCTGACAGATATGGTGATATGTGCACAGGACCCTTTCTGGAGCAGAGGATGAAATGGATCCTTAAATCAATTTCTTCATATGTAGCCCTCTTTTTTATACTTTTCTCCAAGGAAGGATGATACAGGGGTTTTTTTTTTCCACAATTGAATTATTTAAATGCCTTCACAGGTGTGTTAGATATTATCTTCTAGAGCTATGAAGTAAGTCTTTCTACAACCTATTCACTCGTACCTCTATTGACTTTGTCCTACCCGCCTAAAATATATACACTAGACATATTTATGTGTTATTGTTTTTACTTTACTAGTTTATACATTGTATAGGAGGTTTCTGGATGAAATATTTGTAAGTACACACATGACTTAAAAGTACGTTCAATTTTGAGTTTGCAAGAGTTACTCGCTTTTGCATATACAGCCTCTGGAAAATCCACTTGTAAAGACAAAATGTATTGCTGCTAAAACAGAAAAACACATTTTTCTTCCAGTCTCTGAATTTTCTGCATCACAGACTCAAATTTCTTGTAGTTTAAAATATCTAACCTCTAATTTGTGATGGAAAGAAGGTTATTAACCCCATCTAATAAGGAAAATCTGGGGTTAATAAAAAAATAAACTTCTAAAATTAATAATTAATTTAAAATACTAACTGGATAGCATTTGATTTACAGATGCAATATACTGAAGACCTTCAAAATTCAGTTAATTTAAAAACATAAAAGCTTACAAAAACAGCCAGTGAAGGAAAATAAAGAGCCTGTTTGTCAGCATGTTCATCTAAGAATTGGGAGAGTAAACTCAATCAGGTTGTTAGGAAATGAAGAACAGTTAAGCATATTATAACTTTAAACATCAAGATCTGTAATGTGCACTTGAAATGTGTAACAGTACTCCATGAAATGGGAAAGATTTTTGTGATTTTAAGTTGTCATTTAATGAAACTTAGGAAATTTTTAAAAAAATGAAAATCACACAATAGATTAAGTTAACAGTTATGTGACATTAGAGTTGTTTCTGAATCTGGGCAAAAAGTCCTTAAAAACACAAGCCTTCCATTCAGAACACCTAAATTAACTATTTATTTTTAAATCATTTTAGTATAAATGAGCATCTTTCTGGAAATATATCTCACCAGTACAAGTACTTGTTTGTGGGTAAGGATATTGTTCTACTTTATCAGGAAAATATTTAAAGGTGAACTGAATTGAGGGTTTCTTTGAGATTATTGAAACACTAAGCTGTATTAGAAAATAACAGGAATTTTAGGGAGGAGTGTGAAAAACATAGGGTTTAGAAGTTACTGTTATAATAATAGAAGTTACTGGAAGTAACTATTAGAAATCTATTAGAATAATAGCAGTTATTCTAAAAATAGAAGTTACTGTTTGGTTCATCATTTCACTATGGTATGATGAGCCAAGAGATACAGTCTAATTCTTCTGTCATCAAAAACTGTGGCTTTGTGCCACTGTAGTAACTCAAAGTAGCTATTCCTGATTTATACAGACACCAATAAATGACAAATCAAGTCCTGCGACAAAGTCATGCATGAAATACTTGAAAAAAAGATAATTTGAAAAAGAAACTAAAAGCTGCTGAAAACACACCCCTATTCTTACAGAAAGATAGTTCTCCATACAAAACTACGTAGGTATAATAAATGTTGTGTCAGAAAAGAAAGGTCTTATCCATTAAGAACCCATTTTTTCTGCTTTAGCAGCCTTATGGCAGCAGGACTATTGGATCTAGTGACTGGTATCACACACACCCCCAGATACAATTATCATGATAGTTATGGATGTATTCCTTTTGTTCATGGTCATGATGTTAGCCACTGAAGGAAAAAAAAAAGATTTCTCATTCTCCTCCTTGACCATATTTAAAAATTTGTGGTGGATCCCAAGTGCTGTCAACCAAAATATGGTGTGACTTTTCTTTTTCTTTTTTATTTTGTAAGTATTCTATTATTTTTCTTTGGAAATAATATTTAGGTGCAGAGGTAATATCTTTCACAATGTTTTAGATTCTAATTTCCATGGGAAGGATCATCAAGCATTTTCTAGCCTTTTATCAAGGAAGGGCATCAAAGTCAGAATGGAAGCTGATGGCATTTGATATCAACCTGCATTTAACGTAAGTGAAACTTCAAATATTTTAATAAAATTGGAAGAATATTTATACATTTTTCTAGTATCTGTACTTCTTGTGTGAGAAAGCCCATTTCCTGAAAATTGTACTTTCAAAATTACTCTTTTTCCAATAACCATACTTTTCAGTGAAAATGTTCTTTTTTGACATAAGTATTTCTTGCATAAAGGACTTGTTTCCTGGTAACTACACTTGTAAGAAAAAAGAAGGTTAAAAACTTCAGTGAAACATTAGTACCAGCAGACAGAAATTGCATTCAGCTTCCACTTCTAGTCAGATAATTCTGTATTTTAAAAATTTCATGCATTACTGAGACAAACATTACTTGATTCACCCTGCATCTTTGCTGTGCATTCATCCTCAGAGACATAGATTGGAGAACGATTGAGATAAATTCCCTGGAAGATTACAGAGTCTAGCAACCTTCTACTTTCTCACTTCCAGATTCTATCTTCCAGAAGATACAAAGAAATGAGCCTTACAATTCAGACATTTATGCAAGTTGTTTGAAGTTAGTTTGTGTGACTAAACTATGTGTGAGCAATGAAAATGTAAAAAAAAAGCAAAAACCAAACCCAAAACAAACAAACAAAAAGCAAAAACAAAAGAAAAAACCCAACTTTTAACTAGTTTTCAGATGGAAACAATGTCTAAGAATTATATGGATGGGAGGATTCTGAGATAACTGGAGGAAACAGAATTTGGCCTAAAATGAAATGCTGTGATACCAGGAAATACAATATAAAAATTATCCAACTGAGTCTTAAATGCTGAACCCTACAGTTGTCAGTAGGCAAGTCTCCATTACACTGAAAAGGATTTCAAAAGAACTGATCATAAAATCATAAGAATTAGAGGTCAATAAGTTGTAACTAAATTGATCTTTCCCAGTCACTGCAAGATAATTCTGTATTCCTTTTCTCTAGAATAATCTTTCCAATGTATAACCTACACTGTTTAGAAAATAATGAGGTTTCTCTGATTGTGGTCATCACAATTCTGCTGTCAAGCACAAAACCACTAGAATATAAGTCATATCCACATGAGGTTGTTAGATGAAAGTCCCTCATGCAGTGTGCCACACAGATTACTGTAAATGCACCCTGTATACTAGTACAGATTATTTTAGTATTTCAGAATCTTTTTAATCAGAATATTTTTCTTTATGATAAGATTCTGTTTCCTCTTTTCATCACAAACTTTTCTACTACAAGTTGATACTGTAACTTAAGAGATTCTGCTACTCCCCTAAGTTTAACTTTTCAAGACTTCCTGACACATTGTCTTTGTACTTCCACTTCTCTGAATCTGCTATATTTACCTTTTTTGTTATTGTAAACCAAGTCTACCAGGTCAGCCACCTATTTTTGCTATTCAATTTATCGATAGTTTTAGGATAATGTAATTCTTAAGTTATTATTCAATTTATGTGTGATATGAACATTAGATAATTAAGTGCTACAGAAATAATTTGATGCCACTGATTAAAGTAGGTTTTTTTTTAGTTAAAACCATCAATAGTAGTGCAAACAGCTTAGCAGGTTACATAGGGGAACATGTTTAATGTCAACGTTCTGAAATTTGATCTAGGAACCTATCATAAAATAATCATGCCACATCAAATTTAAAATGTTTCACTATGTTCCCTTATTGCCCATAGAAGCATCTCAAGCAAAACCATAAATATTTTAAATAATTTTGGATGAGGGAACTTAAATGTCTGTCAGGTGATGGCATTGTGGCAGCAATACCTAGGCACATTGGTATAGAGGGTATATCAACAGAATTAGCAAAGGAAAAATCAGAAGTTCATTTAAAAGTTTTCTGACCATTATACACATTTTAAAATAGCTCCATATATTTGAGATATCCACACATATGCCACCATTCATAAAAGATATATTTCTAATATAGTTTAAAATATTCAGAATTTTTTTTCCTCTAATACTTTCAGAGTTTTAGCCATCTTTCCACCTGGCGGTATCCAGAGTTGTAGAAATAAAGAAGGAAAAAGTTGGGTTGTGGTTTGTTTGTGTTCTGTTTTGGGTTTTTTTTTAAGCAGTACTAGATTGTATGAAATAGCAGAAATAGCACACCATTTATCTTTATTTGTGTGAATATGGGTATATGTATGTGTGTGCATTTGTGTGCATGTGTGGGAGAAAGATGGGAGGAGTTATATCACCAGGGGCTTTTTCTTCTCCAGTCTCCATAGTGACTGACAGCTAGTTATTTCAACAGATGCAAGGGACCACCGGTCTCCACAACTTTAATATATCTCACACACGAGGGAAGGCATTTTACCATGTATGTAGCAGTGCTGATGATTCCCTGAGATACTATTTTGTTGAGAATAGAACACTCTTAATGTATGGAATCCAGGACAAGAATAAGTCTGTTGCCCAGTTTTTAGTATACATGATTCTTAGACAGCAAAAATAATCCCTAACATACTGGCCACCAAGTGAAAGCCAGATTGTGGCTTCCACAAGTGTTTTCTTGGCTTAAAAATTAAAGCTTGAAAAGGAAAATTGTCTCCTATTTATTGACTGAAGCTGCTTTGTTACTGAATAAAAAATACCTTAAACTTCTTGTGTGTATTACTTAGAATGATTAAAAGTTGTTACACTCCTAATGTCTCCAAGAATGTTGTCTTCATTAATATTCAGCATCTATGTGTTGTTCTGGGATTTGAAAAAACAATAACAATTAAAAAAGGAACCTAACCATTCTCCTCCTAAAAGAAATGTAAGACCTCTTCATGCCTTTAGTTTAAGGCTAAAGAATCAGGTTTCATTAAGAAAATAATTTTATTTGCGGAATGGAGCTACTGAGCACAGTCTATTCTGCTTAATATGACTTTATATACTGAACTAATGTAGTTTTAAAATAAGAAGGAAGTGAACTCAGGCATTAAAGTTAGACAAACTCCACATTGAGTAGTGAATAACCTTATAAAGGCTTCAAATAAAGTCAGTTTGGATCTATGAGTGATCAGTTCACACTGATCAGAACAAAGCATTTACCCTGAAATTAATATAAACATAAACTGCATTTCTCACTTACAATGAAATATTATAATAAATGATAATTTATAATCACAAAAATGCATACAGTTTATGGTACCTAACTATAAATCTTTTAGAATATAAATTCACCCACCACTTTTGCTTCAAATCAGTGTGATTTGTATTACATATTGCCTACAGCAGCATTACTTAGAACAGTTTGGGAATGCCTGACTCAGCATAGGTCTGATAATTTTAATGAGATCAGATTTTCTTCTCATTTTGCAATGATTGACTTGTAAATGGACTGTGAATAAGAATGTTTTAGGACAGCTAAGCAAAAAGCAAAGTTCTATACACATCTAAGAGAGAAAGTAGGTCTTTGCTGGTACACTTTTAGAACCATTATTCAAAACAGTGCTTCCATGCAATGCAGCAGTCCTGACTACCATAGAAAGAAAGAAAGTTCAACAAGTACATATGATATCATGTCAATCCACTGTAAAGTATAGAGTTGAGAAGAAAATTACTTTCTTCATTAGAACTAATTAGGTAGTACCATCTATAAATATTAGCAGTTTTATAAAAGAAATAAAGTGATAACTGAAAAATAAAACATTTATAATTTAGTGATAATTAAAGGTCTGTAGGGGAGATACAATTAGAAATAATTTGTAATGTATATACAATTCTTGTCACAGATGGAAAGCTTTATAATTATCAGAAGTGTCTGAAGATGTAATATGCAGTGAAGCCTTGGTGTTCTATTAATGTCAGAAAATATGTGAAGAATTATTTTTCAGCATACTGTTAACACTGTCTAATAATGATCAGAATTGTAATACCAGATTTACCAAGTGCCCTGAACTTTTCCTGTTAGTTTGGTCAATTTTCCTATATAACATGCTGTGGTGGTTACAAAAGGTGGTTACAAAAATTTCGGTGTAATTTTGCATATACAATATTTGTTTGTTAATGTAAACTTGACATCTGCATTTGTGATAAGGGGTATATGCAAAATTTGGCACATAGTTTGTGCAACCGAAGAAATGAGCACAAAATTTTCAACACACTCTTTTTTTCTCCAAATTATCATCCATATACCTAATATATTTTCCTTCTATCTTCCTCCAGGCTTCAGGCTAAATTTGGTTCTGCTTGGCAGATACCAACAAATGTGTGAAAGCAATAGAAACACTGTGTAATGACAAGAGAACAAAGCTATTGAAACAGTTATCCAGAGCAGTCTTTTAGAAATAAAAAATCCTTAATTAGCAACTATGAGGATATTGCTTTGCTGGAGATCCTATATTATGGCTGTAAATACAGGTAATCACAGAATTATTTTGACATTCAGCATTACCATGTCTTAACTGAATGCATTTAAATTAAAAAAAAAGATAAAAAATAAAAAAAATTGCTCTTTATAAAAAACAGCCCTGACCTTAATATAATGAAAATCTCAAGAAACTCTTAACATTCATTTTTCAGTGTGATAATAGTTCTGCGCCTTCAAATTTGGGATAGGAACAGTATTTGAAAAAATTGAATACAACCAGGAATACTTGTATTCCCTCTACATGATGTCTATATTAATGCAGATATTGTTTTCTAAAGAATTTGCAGAAATGAAAAAATTATGATGAAGAACCATCTCTGGTGTTTAAATATTGATAACTGCTTCAGTGAAGTAAATCCATGAGAAAATATTAGTCCCGATTGCGTTATTATTATATAGCTGTTGGTGTGGGTTTTTTGGGCTTTGTTTGTCATTCTCAATTAAATGTAGCTGCACTGAAAAAGAGCCCATCAGAATCTGAACTCCATTTTGCTATGAATTTTTATGTCTGCTATACGTGACCTTTGTGTCAGTCGCTTTTGAACCATGTTGCATGCTAAACGAGTGACCGTAGTCCAAATAAGATTTCTCAGATCTAGAATGTAAATCTAATTTAAAGGTATTCATTATTCTGAAGTGCTTTACCTCAAGAAGTGGACTAATGCACTCTGGACACATCCTTTGCACATCCTTTCACTTAGTCTGATCTAAATCAGGAGGAACTGCCAGACAGAAATGGCAACAGAGTTCATCAGTATAAGACATGTGGAGAAATCAAGGCCATAAGTTGTACACTAATATTCACAGGAAATCATTATACAAAACATTTATAGATTATACAACCTGGACGTTAACGCTATCAAATTTTTTTAGCATGAAAATTTTAGGCCGCTGTTTTGTTACAATCCTTTATAAAAAACACAGTGTGGAAATCTATATGTGCATGTATATAGAGAGAGAAATTAAAGCATACTCACAGCTAATCACACATATAACTTGATTTAAGCAAAACGAGTGTACTAAAGTTAAACAATTATGTGTATGTAACTAAGGACTAACATTTGGTCTAATAAGAATAGACAATGTTGTTGCTACCTCGGTTTTCCTCTTTGTCATCCCCATCCCCAGTCCAGCCTTGAAAATCGGAGGCCACTGTGTCTAAACACAATAATCATATAATTTACAGTTGTACTAAGTTGCAGATATCTCTAGTGTCACTTCCATAGACATACGATTATAAACGCATCTCCCTCCAAAAAATACACATTTTCAGCCATTTCAGTAGCTTTTCAGCTTGTCTGCTTGTCATTTCTCTTTAGTCCTGCCTGCAGGGTTTTTTTAGGCATGAGAGTTGCTCTCTGGCGCTCTGAGGCCCAGTTCTGGATAATCTTTAACTGAAGGCCAAAAGAGAGGGCAAGGAAAGGCAGAACCATCACGATCCAGTGCATGCCACGATGGAAGTTACCTGACACAGCGGACCTCCTCTTGAGAGGGAGAAGGACAGACAGCAGAGGGAATAAGATAGAAGAAAATGCCATCTCAGGCTTCTAAAACCTTGAAAGACAAGAATGCCCTGCTGCTGGCTTTAATAGTTCATAACGACAGCTGTCTTCCCCTTGTGAATGTTTGCTATGACGTAGGGTTCCCTCATAGGACATTCTTCAGTTCCGTCTACCTCTGGTATTGCTTCATGCCTCCCTGCACCACAGGAGGCTTCATATAGCAAAAAACTCTTCTCTTGTGAAGTGCCTGAGCACCACAAGGATAGTACTGTCAGAATGAGAAGTCTTCATTATATATCCCAGCTTTTTCTTCGCCAGAAATATACCAGTAACAATGAAAATTATCTGACACCATTTAATAAACTGACATCGTAACAGAATTCAGCGAAACTCTCAGATACATTATGGTGGCACTTTGCTGCGTAGTTTGAGTCTAATGTACTTTAAAGTACATGAGACTTTTATACCCATATATAAGCATACATAGATATCATGTACACCTATGATGCTGCATAAAAGAAAATGAAAAGTATACATAGCAAGTGTGCCTATAGTTATGAAGTTATGTACATAATATGTTTTCTAATGTTTCTAATGCTTAATGTTTAATACTGCAAATATAAATATTAGAAATCTAAAGACAGTCTTTGGATTATTCTTTTAAGTATCTGACTGCATTTCTGAGGTATTAAAATTATTTGATATTTGATATTCTTCACTGTTCATTGAAGGATAAAGTACAAAGTGAAGGGGTTTTTTTTCATTGCTATAGGAAGCTCTCAGACAAAAATACATGAAAAAATTTTATGAGGTCAAAAGCTCCAGTGAATACTCAGTAGATTTTTTTTCTAATTGATCAAACAATCAAAAATTGAAGGCTCACTCCTGCAAATACTTAGACATATGAACAGTTTTACTCCCATAAGTGGCTTTTGGTGATATGATTAAACTTCTGAAAGTAAAATTACTCATATGGTTCAGAGCATGGAAGTCTAAATATCAGCAATATATTAGCTGTTAAAAGCATTATTTTTGCTATAGACCTGCTCTTTAAATATACATTCTATTTGACAATAACACATTTAAAACCATTCTGTGAAATAACATTGCTTGACCTCATGTTTTCTGAGTATGGCTTTTTAAAGAACTATTAAAACAAATCTTAAAGAATTATTTAGTTATTACTTAAAGTATTTTGAAACTTAAACAACATAATGCATTGGTAAAAATCCATTGTTACATTTTGCAATTATGAGATGACTGTGTATGAAAACGTGTATTTTATACTCTTAATTACTATGGTACCTTAATTAAACTTAAGAGTACAAAGCAGTACATTCTGTAAGATAGCTGAATGCAACTGTTTCTATAATTTTAGATCAACCATTTGTTTACTGACAGGTTTTGCTGGGGTATTTGGGGGGCAAGATTGGTGAACACATTCAAATATTGAGCAATATTCACTTTTGACAAAGGCAATAGCTCAGTATAGAGCTAGGTATGTTGAATGTTTGGTTTTGTTTTTATTTTAGGCAAAATCATGTTTTGTTTGTCAGAAAAATTTTTATTTAACAAAATCTAAAATACATTTGAAAAATAGTACTTTCTCAGGAAAAAAGTGTGTGTGTGGGGGGGTTATTATTATTAAGCAGGTCCAAAAAAAAAAAAAAGTGCTATTTTGACCTCACTTTCTAGTACATAGTTCATGTTTCCTGTAATGGTTACAGATATGCCAATGAAAACATGTTCAATGGAAATTAATGAAAAGAAAAAAGTATTGTAGTACCCAGTACAGTCTTACAAAATATTTATTAGTGAAGAAATACAATACAAAAGGTTTTAAAGATTGGATCCTACTATGCTTTGCTGAGCAAGACGGAAATTAGCAAAGAATGCAGAATTTAACAATAGCTAATTTATTTCTAATACAAGATGGATATATGATTTTAGTATTGCATCAGTCATTTAGGCCCAGATCCTCAAAGGCATAAGACCTCATCTCAATTTTTTTTGAGTAACTGTAATTTAGCCCTTTATTATGCAGTTGTGTGTGAATTAAATAACTTGAAGTCTAAGGAAGAGACTGAAAACTTCTTTGCTAAGCAAAAGTGCACTGATTTCTTTGGGTGTTTTTCCTGATTAAGGACTGCAAAAACAGGCCTCAGGGAAGTTCTAATAGGAAACATATTAAGTGACCAAGAGATCACACACTAATCCTATCTTAAGGATAAAATCTAATCCTATTTTTGACTGAAGTGCTAAATTCCTCCTGGGCTGTCATCAACACATGCATAGTTACTTCTTTCTTACTTTTGTGTGTGTGTGTAAAAGAGACAGTTCAATATCAACCTCAATATGTCTTTCTTTAAACTATAACCTGTAAAATGTGTTTATGACATAATAATGACTTAATTAAAAGTACTAAGAAAATAATACTTTTATTGAAAACACATATGAAAGAAAATGAAAAGAATTGCCTGTTAACTTCAATGGCTGTTTTCCATATCTGTCTGTAGCTTTCTGGAACAATTATGTTAAATTATTTTTACTTATGTCAAATTCTTTTTGGGGAAGATGTGACTTTTCTAGCCAGAAATGTAGGTAAGAAAACATGGCATTTGTTCATCCAGCATAGATTTAGTAATTTGTATATTTCCAGGCTATTACTGTCATAAAAGGCTGTAAAATATTGTGTTTCTAGTAGAGGGAGACATTTAAGTTCTAACTGAATTAAGTTCTAACTTAGTGAATTAATTCTGAATTAAGTTCTGAGTGCCTTCCTCTAACACATTCAAAACTACTTGAAAGCCACATGTATATAACAGACTCATACAATATGCTGTGATTTCTCTGAAACTCCCTTTTATGAACTACCTTCTTAACCTTCTGTTCTGGGATGGCCAAGGAAATTGAGTTACACTGTAAATATTTTATACAGGTAGAGCATGAAAAAGAGAATGGTCTTTAAAATTGGGATTACATCAGTTTTTTTGGTTTTTTTGACAAGGTAAATATAGTATTTCAATGAACTATACAGAGTATTTTAATCTTGGACATGTCAACAAAATGCAAAGCTGCATTTTCTGTGATTTTGCCAGAGAATTTAATAATTATTTATTCAGTAAGACTAGAAGGATTCAGTAAGACTGCTGTTGAATTTATCTAGCCCTGTAATCTCAAACTTCTTTTTGAATATACAGCATGTATAGGCCACCTGATTCAAAGACTTCAGTTGATAGTTTGTTAGATAAGTTGTTCTGATGGTTAGTTACTCTTGAAGCTGGTTTTTTTTTTTTTTTCAGTCCCATCTTAAAGCATCTAACTAGAGTCAAATAAAACAGTCCAACAGCTAAGGAACTTTTTGTGGTGTCTTATAAGTTTTCATCTTTCATTTGTTAGATTTTAATAACTTTAAAACTGTCAAATAATGTAATTATTTTATCATATGAGTGGTTGAGAAAAAGATGCTGAGTGAAAAAACAAAAACAAAAAAATCAGATCTTTTCACAGTATTACAAATATCTGCATTAGCTCCCAAATTTTTTTTTGTGTCAATGCATTCCATGGTGGTTTTTATAGCGGCCAAATTTTATATAAAGGCCCTATATTAAAAATAAACAAAAATATCAGAATACATGACATAAGACTTGCTTCCAGCTGGCATCTCAGGTATACAAACATCAAAATCTGTCCTTGAAATATCACAGCAATCAGCTGCTTTCATGTAAAATGAAAGAGCATAGAAATATATGCCAAATACTGATTGTAATACCAAGCTTCCCTCAGGTAGCAATTAAAAAATAATCAGCAAAAAGGTAAAATAAATATATATATATATAAAATATGTATGTATATTTTTCTGAAATTATTTTATACTATTGCACAAAAAATACAAATCTGAGCTCCAAAATATGTGTATACAACACATGAATAATGAAAATTATATTGGCCATTAGAACTACTGGAACTACTGTTCAAATCTTCTGAAAAAATACAAAAATGTGTTTGGATGAAGTCTCAAACAGAGATTTTAACCAAAAACTAGGATATTAACACTTATATTTGGACCATGTAACCCTTTAAAATTATATTTTATTTTTAAAATTTGCAATCTGCATATGATAATATTCACTTCCTGTCTTAAAACACTGGGGAGTGTTGCTGTGTAAGTTGAACAGTTACACATTTCAGTGGTAGAAGTGACGTCTGAATGCAGCTTTTATTAGCTTCTTAAGTGCCCAGTGCTGTTCCCATTGGCAGTGCTCCCATTGACTTCAATCAGGACAGGAACAGGCCCTAATTTTGTAAGGCACTTTAGGATCCTTTGGGAAGAAAGGTGTTAGAAGAATACAAGCCATAATTTTCAATTAGTTGTCAACAAAACACTCTCATAAATATCTCCTATAGTCACAGAACATCATATCTTAATTTCAAATTTCAGTTTGCTGTAGCAATTTTAATGCTGCTGCTGAATGATTATTTGTCCAGGCACTGAGATTTTTTGTGACACCATGATTTTGTGACACCATAATTTTGTGACACAATAATTTCCAACTTTGACATGAAGCATTTTGATTCCTGAGCAATGAAAAAAAAAAAAACAAAACTAAGCCAACCAAAAGGATTTTTCTAATGCTATATAAAACAAGATAGACCGAAATACCTGCCTCTCTTTGGACTGATGTTGCCTAACTGTAGCTAAAACCTACTTTATATGTAAGTCTTTCATATGAAGGGTTAAAAGCTTGTGTATATCTAAAAAGGATGCTTACAGGTTTAAGATTTCGTAATATTCTAATTTTTCAACACTCTACATTCTGTATGCTTTTACTTTTGCATCTCTACATTTGGACAATGAAAACAAAATAATAGTTTTCACTTGTGGTAAAAACAATCCTTGCTTTCAGATTGTTTGTCCTGCAAATAACTACTTTCTTCTCAGTATTAAGAAATAGTTTTGACAACATTTATCTTTTAGATATTTGAAATTAAGAGATAAATATAAACTGACCATATTCCCCAAACATGATTTCACTAAAAAGACCTCCTATTTCATCACCATGACAATGTAGCTAGTTGTAACACAGAGAGGTCCATGGCCTCTTAGCCATTGTTCACTCACCTCCTAAAAACCCAGTGAGTCCCAAAAAGAAACATGACCTGATTTTTCAGAGTTCAATGACAACAACAAAACCAATAATAACAACAATTCTTATTGAAGCCTTTGGATGACAGCTGTTTAACATCTTTATATTTCATTCAAATTCTGTATTGCCTGTTCAAATAAAAAAGATCTAACTTTTTTAGAAGACAAGAGAAAATGAAGACATTTAAAACTTATAACTGCTTATCTTCCATATATGGCTTTACAGTTCAAGTCTCTGAATAAATAAAAATATTCATTAACCCTCCCAGTATCTTTCTGCCATTAGGTTTAAACATTATTATGAGTAAGCTTTTCAAGCCAGTAACATTCAATTAAAAACAAAATACAGGAAAACAAAAGGCATTTCAGAAATTGAACTGGCATTAGATTTCAAGGTCCTCAGGCCTTTCTGAGCATATCAAAGTGCTCTTTGATACACAGACCTAATTGCATATTGTCTACATGAGTAAAAACCGAAAGTTCCCTTTTTAGAGGAAGACAAGACTTTGGTAACAGTAATCATTATCCTAATATGTTCAGAAACACTTATTTCATCAAGCAAACCAGAACTCAGACTAAGGACTGACTTAAGACTGTATATGTCGGACTTATATTTGAATTCCTTTTCTTCACATACGAACGTGTGTTACACAAAAATTCTGACTGAACCTGATGGCTACTCACATCAATCAACTTATTCACGTGTGGAAGTAGTCAGAGAATAAAAATCTACCTTTGATCTTTTGTCTTCATTGTTGTGTTAAAATATCTTTCTGTTAGGGCTGGGAAGTAATATTGAGCTTTAATGATTAAATGATCATTTGTGATCAACACACAGAGCAGGAGGCACGGGTAACTAAGTATAAGACAAACATAAAAGAAAAATAGTTTCACTATGTAACTGTAAGTTGAAATTACATAGTATTGATCAGGCCGAAGTTGGGAAATTTGATATTTCACCATAGATTATTACATAGAGCAGTAAATAATTCTCAAATATTCAAATAGCAAATGAGGTTAAACTAATACATATTTTAACATTTTTAAAAGTGAGTCCCATTCACTTGGACAATTGATCCTAAGATAAATATTATGAAGACAAAATGATGAGAAGATGTTTTTCTTCTCGATAATTAAACCTCTGATCCTAACCAAATTAACAAAGACTTCTTAGTAATCTGAGAATTCTTAAGAAATATTTAATTACAGATAATATTCAGTATAAAATATACTGAAAATTATAGAGCACATTCAGTATATAAAATTATGTATGGATGAAAAATTATTAACCATTATAAATACATTCAATTATGTTTCTAAAAATTGGTGAATTTAGAATCATTGTTTTAACTGCTTTTCATATTTATAGAAACAACTTTTCTCAAAAGAGTAGCAATGTCTTATTTTTTAGGAAAAGAAAATTGTTAAAGAAGAGTTGATGTACAAGTTAGTACAATATGCATTAGTAGCCTTTTACCATTTAAAACTTTTTAAGTAATATATTGCACAATAAACCTAATAGATTATACTGTTCAACATGATATTATTGTATACTGCCACTTACTTGTTCGTAGCTATTACCTGCCGTGCCAAGAAGGTAAAAAGAAACATTTCAGATCCGATCAGAAATTGTTGATAAGGAGTTCATTTTACCACTTAAGTTACCTGCTGAAAAGCTTCATTATATAAGCATTGCCTACTTATAAGACAGTTCTTCTTTTTGAGACAAAGTGCATTAAAAAAAAAAGCGTCATTCTGCACTGACTGGTGCCCCAGGCATTACATACATATGAATATATGTTTATGCACGTATGTATTCATGTTACAGATTTATACTAATGATGCTATAGATTTTTTTAAAAAAATTCCTACCGAAAACATAATTTCCTTTGACATTGATGAGGATTTTGCTTAAGTTCTTATTCCAGCTACCAGAGCTACAACAGCAAATGCTTATGCCTCTTCACTGCCTCACAGTGTAAGAATGGAGAAAGAAGGAGGGAAGAAACGTAGACCATATGATACTGCTTAGAAAATCAACAGCTATCTAAGAGTGCAGTAGTTTTCTTTAACAGAAAATATACATGCTTAAGAACAATAGCTTAGATCCTTCTGCAGACAATTGTGCTCCGTACTTGAAATAAAATAAAATGCAGACTTCAAAACAAAGACAAGCAGTTTGATTCAGTAATGTGTAGGAAAAAAGAATGAGACAAGGAAACAGAAAATTAAAATAGAAAATGTATAACTGTTAACTCCATTTTAAAGAGTTTAAACATTAAAGTTATAAACTTAATGAACCCATAAATATATAGCATTTTAAAACCATTTCCACAGCCAGTATTAACTACATTGCATGCTATCTTTGGATGGAAATAAACTAAAAATATCCACCCTTAAAAGATCAAGCATAATTTAATCACTGAAGAAAGAAAACAACCTTTAGAAACACGTAAAGTTATAACTGATAGAGATGTTATAACTGATTGAGATTTGAAACACCTTTGCAGCAGGTATTTTCCCTATGCAAGGTAAAGCTAATAAACAGTCTCTAACAAGGAAGAGACAAAACAAACTGTAAAAACATTCCATACTTTCAAAAAATGAAATCAAGGGGAGAATTTTCAGTCACTTCAAAAACATCAAATAGATTAGCCATTTTTTCCTTTGATGCAGTTTTCATCATCACCAAAGGAAGATATTTATACTTGGGAAGAAATCATTCAGCAGAATAGTCATTCTTTGAAAGTATATGGTTCAAGTTCTTTGATCTTAATGTAGGCATTTCTTATAAATTTGAAAAGAAAAATGTACATATTCTTGAATTTTGAGCTTAATGTGAAACATACTGTAACATATACATTTGGGTTTGTCATAAATTATCAGATAAAATCTAACTGAATATGCAGTACTGTATGTAACTGTGCATAAACTCATGTAACCACATCATTATATCACTTATAAATAGTTCTATGAATAACTTAAAAAACCTGTGACAACTATTCAAAATTACATGTCTAATACATTTTAGATAAATGTAATGACATATTTGACTCAACTTAATAAACTACCAACCTGAAAATGCATTTAAAATGTTTAATTTTATAAATTGTAAAATAGAATTTACAATGATAAAACTGTATCATAGCTGAAGAGTATCAATACTGTGAACAACCTGCTTTAATTTTAGCAGAAAGCAAGTGCCATTGGGACTACCAACTTTTTTATAGCTGTGACTAAAGAACTGAATAGTTGACCTAAGTTCAGCATTTAGAAAGAGAACAAATCTTTGTCATGCAATAATTACTACATAATTAAATATAGTTATGGATTTATTATTTTAAAACTCAATTCAGATATCTAATAGTGAGAGCTTTGTAAGAACTGTTTCAATTTTCATAAATACATTTGGTATGTGTTTATTTATCCATTTGACTGGACAAACTAATTGCTATTGTAATGAAGTTACAGCAAAGTTAAATTCAGGCCACTCCTGTTATGTGATACTAATTCAAATGTAAAAGGTAGAGTTTAAAGGTGCAGGAATATTAATGCCCCTCAATCTATATTCAGACAGTTGCAAACTGGATTTGGGCCTGAACTTCTGTTCCTAGCAACCCCAAAACAACAATTAGATTAGTATATTAGACAAGCTGAAGTCTTGTAGGACTGGAGTGACGTTTTGGTGACTCTGGATATAGCATTTATATGCTACATATGCTATATGTAGCAATTTTGCTTCATTCCAGGCCTAAAAGCTTTCAAAGCAAACATGAAATATTCTTACATCACAATAAAGATGATGTTATTTAAAGAAATATAGATAAATGTAAGTGTATGCATACATGCATACATATATACTTATATATGCGTACTTATATATATGTATACATATGCTTCCATATATACACACACACACACATATATGTATATTTCTTTTTTAAAAATACAGATGGTAAAAAATACAGATGGTTAAAATAATAATATACTTGGTAATTAAACTCTGTTTTCAGAAATTAGAAAACTATACTAGATTGTCACCTTTCAAGTTTTAAGAATCTTAGTTATTACTTTTATTTAAAAATATTTTTGAATAAAGATGATATGATGTCTCTGACAACAGCAATCTCACACTTTGTCCCCTTTCCCAAATAGGAATATAAGCTTTTTGTCACAGTATTGGTACAAAATTACCAGAAGGTGTTGATAATCTAATGTTCACAAAATTAGATATATTGTTGCAATCATGAGAAGAAAATGTTTTATTACATGAAATATTGAACTAGACAATTATTATTTAAACTTTTTATCTTAGCCCACTCTAGACATTTTTTTGGAAGGTCACCCAGAACCATGTCATGATATACAACAGTAATCATGTCCAAACAGAAAAAAAAAATCCATTTATGTTTGACATGGTCTATAGTTTTCTGCAAAATTTAAAAATACTGTAAATCTGAGGCTGCAAAATTGCAGTAGAAGTGGTTGCATCTTTGCAAAAACACCACAAAGGGAACAATTTTTATCAATAGTTATTTCATCTAATTCAAGGTTTCAGGACCAAGCCCACAGAATTAAAGGTATGTTGTCAGTTCATATGGTCCATCATTCTCAAGAACCGCATTTGTATATGTGGATGTAAACTGAACTTCCCATATAATGAGTACAATATGGTTCCCAGATAAATTTTACAGTGCTATACTACATTAATGTTCAGTTAATTTGTCAGCAGATTGGAAATAGATGTAATTCATTTTGGAGGTACATAGGAGAACTACAAACATTTATCATTACTGTATTCAAATTTTTCCCTTTAGAAAACAAAAAATGCTGAGAGTGGCTTATTTCAATGACAAAAAGCCAAACTTAAAAGAGCAAGGTAAATGTTTTGTAACTTCCTTAAGTCAATGGAATCCAGTTTTGTACTTACACAACTAGAAGCAAAATGTGGCCCATTAGCTGTAAGTTAAATAGTTAATTTGATAACCATTTAATTACAAACTTCATTACACTTTATTTCTTTGTATATTCAATTAACTAAATGCCTCTGGTTCCTAGGACCTAAATGTGCCTCTTTTTGTTTCCTAACTGTTCTGTTCAGTGTTTTAAGAATGAACAATTATTCGAAAGAATAATTGTGCTTAGTATTTCTGGAGTATTATCATACTGCTAGGTCCTCTGGAATGTAGCTGAATAATGAACAGAAAAAACACTATAAATTGTAAAGACTTATGATATTTATATTAGGATAGTATTTATACATAGATGAATAAACAGAAATCTGTAAGACAATATTACTGGACTGCAAGGAGATCTATGTGCTCTCATTTCATCGGAGAACATTGTAAAACTTCTTGGAAGAGTTGGGAAATGATGTAAATGAAGAATTAGTACAGCCACCCCATTCAGAGTGCTGCTATCCTGCCCACTCCTCTCACAGAACTGCCTCACTCATGTACTCCTCCATCCTCTTGTCGCTCCTTAGCTTGAGGTTCTACACTTTCCAGAGTGAATGGATGCTGCAGAAAGGAGGTACATTTCCCTACAATCAAATAATCAATACAGGTGTGAAGACCATTTGAAGGCTGACAGCTATGGAATTATGTCTGCCATTCACTCTCTCTTTTCACCCCATTTTTCTTGTTTAATGCCAGTAGCGCCAACAGTGTTCTCAGTTCTGCATAAGACAAAGAAAGATTTGGGCCCCCTTCTCTAGAGGCTGGTTTGGAGACGTGCATTTCAGTATGCCAGTCTTTAACCAAATGAAAGGCTATTCAGGCTCCCTGGAGACACTGAGCAATATAAAGAACCTGCCCTCTAAAAATGAAGGAGCTCTTGTTTACCCTGTCCTTCAGGATGTAGTGCCTTAATGGACTCACCCCCTGAGAGGGAACCATATGCATTAAGCAGACTATTAAGTTTCTGTAAGAAACACACAACATGCTGGTCAGACATTTTAGCTCCAGCTAAATGAAAGTCTAAACAACCTACAGAACCAGGATGTTACCTTCATATTTTACCAACAACCATGATTTGCTATTCCTGCCTTTTCAGATGTATTTTCTAAATTGTGTTTTCCATGGGTCAGCGGGTCTTTTTTAATGATATTTTAACATTAATTTTGTTATATTACTTTAAGGATTAAATTATTATGTCATATCAGAAAAGGTACCACCACATCTAACATGTTTTCCTAAAGGAACACTCCTCAGAATTAGCTATATATTATGTAAAAAATGAAAACATAGCAAAAATTCAGAAATTAAATACTGCAGTATACGGAATCAACTGAACGTGTTTTTACAACTTTAAGTGACTATTAAAATAATAAGATGAAAATCTATAAAAAGTGTTAGAATTTGGTCCCTAGAAGTATAATAGTGGAAGCCGCATTTATGTCAGACTTCTAATTGATGATGGAGCTGACATAGCATCTGGTGTTTCAAGTAGTGTGTAAGAATGTCTAGAAATTACAAGATATATCTTCTGGGATTAACCAGCTGAAATTCTCCTTTTATCAAAGATAGGAGTAAAGTATGTAATACAGAAAAGACAAGGAGAGGAGAGGAGAGGAGAGGAGAGGAGAGGAGAGGAGAGGAGAGGAGACGAGACGAGACGAGACGAGACGAGAGGAGACAAGAGGAGAGAAAAGAAAAGAAAAGAAAAGAAAAGAAAAGAAAAGAAAAGAAAAGAAAAGAAAAGAAAAGAAAAGAAAAGAAAAGAAAAGAAAAGAAAAGAAAAGAAAAGAAAAGAAAAGAAAAGAAAAGAAAAGAGAAAAGAAAAGAAAAGAAAAGAAAAGAAAAGAAAAGAAAAGAAAAGAAAAGAAAAGAAGAGAAAAGAGAAAAGAAGAGAAAAGAAAAAAAGAAGAGAAAAGAAAAAAGAAGAGAAAAGAAGAGAAAAGAAAAGAAAAGAAAAGAAAAGAAAAGAAAAGAAAAGAAAAGAAAAGAAAAGAAAAGAAAAGAAAAGAAAAGAAAAGAAAAGAAAAGAAAAGAAAAGAAAAGAAAAGAAAAGAAAAGAAAAGAAAAGAAAAGAAAAGAGAGGAAGAATGAACAAAGATAAAGGGGAGAGAGAGAGGAAAAAAGGTATCTCACCCCTAAATTCACCATTAATATTTAAGACATTAAATTGGCACAATATGAAAAAAACAAAAGAAAGTACAAAGACTATTTCTTTTGCTTCTAAGAATAAATATTCCATATTATCACAGTCCATAGTTTGACTCTAGTAGTTACAGTGAGAATTTAGGATTCTCTTACACATTTTTTCTTCTTTTGTCATGCACTTTTGAAATAAAATGTGAGGCCATATGAGTGATTCAGTAAGCTCAGTTTTACTTGTCAAAAGACTTAAAAAAAAAAAAAGGGGGGGGAGGGAAATCACTTTAATAACCAACCTAAACCAGTCTGATAACCAGCATAAAACAAGTTAAAATAATATTCAGAATTCTTAAAATAGGGATTTTTTTTTTTCTTCTTAAACTTTTACCCCTTTGGTCAGCACTAACTCAGCAAATCATCATGCAGAAGGTTTCACTGATCTTGCTAACAAAACAAAGGTCATATTCTTACACAAATGTTTTTCCTTTAAACAAATTATCCAGTGCTTTCAAATCAGAAGCACATCTCCCTTTGTCAACTCACATTCCCATCTATTTTTTCTTACTATAATTTTCTACAGATGATATATGATTATAGCCATTAAATGGGAAACCTCACTCCTGTTGAAGTCCTCATTCACAAATAGCCCTTTCAGGTGTGTTTCAGGATAATTATAGACTAAAGAATATTATTTTGCACTCTGTATACTTTTTTAAAGATTTATCTTCAAGAATGCACTTTCTGAAGGTAATTGATGCCATTTAATTTTTTTCTGCTATAATGGAACTGATAATATAATTTTTCTGCTGAAGATGAGAAATTGAAGAGGTTTAAATTAATTGTTCTGATTTTAGTGTAGACCCATAGAAAAATTCTTCATTACCAGTTATTAAGTGTGTGTAGAAAACATGGAAGCAGCAGTACTACCGGCCTCAGAAATGGCAGCATCAGAATGTAAGCATAAACAGACTGCTGAGGCATTTCTACCAGCTATTTCTTACAAATCCAAGCAATTCCTGCTCATTTACTCATTTGTGGATGCTGCCTCTTTGTGGCAGAATGCCATGTAAAATGTACCTTTCACATTAAGGACATAATCCTACATTTGTATTCACACCAATGTAAATTCCTGTTTATAAATTCAGAATCACAGAGGAAAAAAAAAAAAAAAAGTACATGGACAGACACATACTGTTTGCAGGACCTTCTCATTCAATCCTTACTGAGTTGGACTTTCTCTTAGTGAATGACAAAGCCAGTGAGGCTGAAAATTTTCTTACTTATACCCATTTAACAAAAGTGTGCCTCTACTGAGTTTAAATGGAAGGAGAACCAGGCCACTGGTTTCAGCAATAGTTATAAAGGAGGTAATTCAAAATTAGGGCTCCAGAACTGCACCTCAGGCAGCAATACTCACATCTCTCACTAGTGTCAATGGGAAGTCTGCGGGAGATCGAGAGCAGCGCACAGAATAGCCATGTGTTGTGTCTCTTGTGACAAAAGAACACTCCTCATATCTGCATTTCAAACTGAAATAGCACTCCACTTACTAAACTGTCCAAGCTAAATACAGTCGTGCTTTTTCTTTTTTTTTTCCCCCTCAGTGTGGGTGGCATAGAGGGAAGAACACATGCCGACAAAACATTTATATTGAATTCCAAAGGACCAGTTATATAGCTTTGTTTTTGTAGAAAGTGACAGATTGTACATGGATAGGAAAAGCAGAACAGAACAGAACCCTTTTGCAATAAAAGATGTACTAGTGAGCAACTCTGCAAACAATACCAAACATGATAACCTAATGAAGGAAGACAAAACTAGATGTGAAATAATAACTTACCCTGTTCAATATATTAAAGACCACTTCAGCAAGGAAACAAAATGTAAATATAAAACTATCCTATCCAATATGTTGGTGAAACACATACCTGTGTGCCACTCTCTGATCCATGTTATATATGCTGGTAATTACCTTATGTTGTGTTTTAAAAGTAGACAGCACGTTATGCCTAAAAATGTTGGATCTTTCTGATGAGCCATAATTGCTAGTAAAGAGAATCCAATGTACAAACAGATGATTTTGGCAAGAAATTTTAAACTTCAGATACTCATTACTTCATGTTCTTACATTTCAAATATTTATCAAGTGTTTATTCAGAAACTATTAAAAAATCACATGTGCTGGGATACATATGAGACATCAGTTGTCCCATCTTACAGTGATGCTGTGTTTATGAATATCCTTGCCATTGCCTGCTGCCCAAAGGGGTAAAGACATTGTATGTGTACAGTCCATCATTTGGTCTTTCAGGATGCCAGTAAACACTTGGATCTGTACAAGTGCAATCGTACTTGACTAAACAATCAGAAACTGGCTACAACAGTTGTAAAATCATTATATTTTGGTTAACTAATGAAAAATAAAAAAAACAAACAAACAAAAAAGAAAACTGACAAATCAAAAATGAAACACTTTTTTTTCCTGCTAAAATGAATGTCTTCTACATGTCTCTCACTAGTTTGCCCAACCAGATGCCTGAGCAGGAGGTTGCTAAAAGGTACATTTTTAAATAGAGGAACACGATTTTTTCCTATTGAGATCAGATTATATGTCTTAGATTGTCTGTTAAAATTTGGTCATAATTGGCATTATCTGTAGTGATTTAAAAGGTCCTCCTGATACTACATCAGCTTTGGAAAAAAGCTCTCAATGTAGTGCTACACTTTAAAGCAATCCACAGACTTTGGACCCCATCCTGAAAAAAGAAAAAAACACTTAAACATGCCAGTAGTTTTACTTGTAAGCATAGTTCTGCATCCTCTGTCCTAATCTTTTGGGCATTTGACTGACTTTGCTCAATGAGTGAGTCTATGGGACTACACACATTGGTAAAGTTGTTCATGTGCTTAAGTGCCTGCAGGATGAACACTTAAGCCGGGACCTCTTTCACACGTAGAGATACTCAAGTGAGTAAGAATTTGCAGGATTAGGCCCTAAAATAGTGAAGGAAAGAGAAATGCTAATGTGCATATAAAAATAGGTGCTACAATAAAATATTTTTTTATATTTCATCAATAAGTTATTTTCACTAACCGGTTATGGATCATATATCTCTGCACTCTTTAATGATTTGTCCACATCTACAGTGATCCTTTTAAAGATCATAATATATTTTTTAATTCAAAAGTCCAGAAAGCATACAAACACATCCTTAAAAAAAGGAAACCTTGTATTAAAGTTGGGGTGTGCTAATCTCTCCATAAAAGCCATTTAGACTCACCCATGGCTAAAAGGGGAAAATGTGCGCTGTACTCTTCAATCAGAAAGAAAACAAAATTGAACAATGTGTGTACAAAAAAAAGTGACCATGACTTTTGTACCTGTAACCTGAATATGACCTGACAAGACCCTCCTGCCACCTTCTCCAAGCACGTATGGACATACGTGCGAGCGCACAATGCCAGCGCTGTGCCCAATTTACTCACTAGATGGTTTCCTACTTCCAAACGCAGTAAAAGAAAAAAAAAAAGAAGGAAAAAAAATGAAAAGAAAAAAAAAAAAGAAAAGAAACAGCACACCCTTTCAGAAACATTCCCCGAAGCTGAAAAATCCTGTGCCAAGGCACTTCACCCTACAATAAAATGAATTAAAGGGGGGGAAAAAAGGAGGAGGATGAGGTGGGGGGGGGAGGTCAGCATTTACGTTTCTTTGTTTTGCCTGTGGTTGTTAAATACAAATACTCTAGAGAAGGAGCTGCTGTGGTTGGCGGGGGGGGGGGGGGGGGGGGGGGGGCTGTTTCTCAGAACTGGCTGAATGTGGTCTGTTTTTCCAGCACTTCGAGGTAGTCCGGCTCTGCGTTTAGTTTTGCTTTTAGCTCCAGGTACTCGTTCCTGTTGGGCTCTACATAGACAGTACTCGGGGGGCTGTAGAGCACCGTCTCCCGGAGCCTGCCGTCCCCCGGCCCCGGGTGCAAGTACTGGTGGGCGCGCCTAAGGTCATAGTTGGGGGAGTAGGTGTAGGCGGCGGGGAGCTTGGGGTAGTCGGGGAGGGTGGAGCCGGGCGTGCCCAGCGTGGAGGAGGAGGAGTGTTTGTCGGGCTCCAAAATGCCCCTGTAAAAGCGATCGGCGTCTTGCACCGGGGAGAGCGGCTCCTCCCGCGGCTCGATGGTGCTCACGCTGTACGCGGGGCTGCGCACGGCCGCGTCCTCCCCGCCGGGCGCCGGCGGCGGCGGGGCGGCGGGGGGGGCGGCGCGCCCCCCGCGGGCTGCAGGGGGTGGCCGCTGTAGGTGACCTTGAGCTCGTGGAGGTCTTTGTAATCCTCTCCCGCGTTGCCCTCCCGGGAGCGGTAGATGGGGTTTTTGCACATGTGGCCCAGGGGGTGCGGGATGTACTCGTAGACGTGGCCGGCGGGGGTCTTCACTTTGGGCAGCGCCGCGCCGCCCCCGCCGCCGCCGCCCCCGCCGCCGCCGCCGCCGCGGTGGGCCGGGTGCTGCTGGAGGTGGGGGTGGTGGTGGTGGTGGTGGTGGCCGCCGCTGTAGACGCTGTACTGCATGTTGAAGGAGCTCACGTCGGAGTTGTTGGCGCTGGCGTGGTCCCCCGGGCCCTTCTTGCGCCGCTTCATCACCAGGACGAAGAGCCCCGCCGCCACGAAGACGGACATGATGAAGACCAGCAGCAGGCTGAGGATCAGCACCGAGAGCGGCACCGAGGAGCTGCCGGCGGCACCGCCCGCGGGCGCAGAGCCGCCTGCCGCCGCCGTGCCGTTGAGGCGCACGGTGGAGGACGACGGGGTGGTCCTGGCCGGCAGCTGGCCCGGGGACGGCGTTGGCGTGGAGACGACGATGTCCGAGTAGTCGGGGCACAGCAGCTCCGCCCGGACGGCCCGCATGTCGCTCTGGGCGAACTTCTTAGGGGACTCGCAGATAACCTGGTCCACCAGGACACCGGTGTTGAGCTGCTCCAGCCACAGCTTCATGCCCACCACGTCGCAGGTGCAGTCCCAGGGGTCTCGTGCAGGTCGATCTGCAGCAGGGATTTCAGCTGATCCAGCACCCCGCTCACTGGCAGGTAGGAGAAGTGGTTGCTCCGCAGGCTCAGCCTGTAGAGAGACAGACCAGAAAAAATGTTCCCCGGCAAAGACCTCAGCAGATTGTTGTTCAAAAACAAGAGCTGAAGGTTGGGGACAGGTTCAAAGGTGCCCGCCTCTATCTCCCGGATGACGTTGTACTGCAGGAAGAGGTACTGCAGGCTTTGCAGCCCATAGAACAGCTCTGGGCTCAGCCGCTCAATCCGGTTCCCGTTCAGGTACAGCCTGCGCAAATTAGTTAAATCCCCAAAAGCCCGGTCCTGAATGACCGAGATCCGATTATTGCCCAGGTGCAGCAAATCCAGCCCAGTAGCATCCACAAAATCTGCCCTGCGGACCAGAGCAATGTAGTTTTCTGTCAGATACATCTTCTTAGGATTATAGGGTTTGGGCTGCAGTTCAGAAATGCTCTCAATCTTCCTCTCCTGACAATTGACATTGAGGCCCAGATCAGAAATCTGCAAGTTGCAAGTGCAGGCAGTGGGGCACTCCAAAGGCACCGGGGATTTGGTCTGGTAGGCAATGCTGGGGCCGTAGTTGCTGTATCCCAGGTCTTTTGAGGGCAGGCGGGAGGTGGGGCGCACCCTCGTCTTGTTGGGTTGGCGGGTCCCTTTGGGGGGCTTCAAGGGGGATTTGTAAACAGCTGAAGAAGAAGTGGCCACGGAGTTGACTGAAGCCGGGGTAGTGTGGAAATACCCTGTGGTGCTCAGTGGTGTCTGCGGTCTCATTTCATAATCCGAGATGAGCCTCCTGGGGCCAAAGCTCGCTGCTTGGAGACTTCATCCAAGTCTCGACCATGTAAGCGAAAGGGAGTCTCACAAACCACATCTCCAACCAGAGCAGAGTAGGAGATACTGTCCAACCAATCCTTTAGAGCAATCAGCTCACAGGAGCAATTCCAGGGATTTTCCTCCAGCTGCAGCTCCACCACTTTATCCATGTGCTGCAAAAGGCCCACATAGGGCAACAGCTTCAGCCGGTTACCCCTCAGGTCCAGGTGAGTTAAGGGTACAAAACGGAAAAGGTTGTTGGGCAAACTGGAGAGGAGGGTTATCATTGAGAATCAGCACCTGCAGCAAATGCAGTTTGCTGAAGGCATTGGGTTCAATGACGCTAATGTAATTATAATCGACCTGTAGGTATTCCAAACTCTCTAGCCCAAGGAAAGTGTCATCTCGTAAAAGTTCCAGCTTGTTGTTGTTCAGGTGCAGCCTCCTTAAACCTCTCAGACCATGAAAGGCCCCCGTTTCGATGTCTTGTATGTCATTGCTCCCCAGATGCAAATTGGAAGCCCCCGTGTAATTGACAAACTGGTTCGGGTACAGCCTGTTCAAAAGGTTCCCAGACAACAAGAGGTGGTAGACAGGGAACCTTGGTGGACTGATCTCAAAAAGGCTGATGATCCCTCTGTTTTCACAGCTCACTGTTAAGATGCTGTCCTTCTCCTCACAAGGACATGCATTATCACAGATTTCCCCATAATATTCGATGCTTTCTGCCCACGAAAGGACTAGCGATGGTTAAAGCAATAATGCGATCGTCTGCAGCAGCCCAATCCAGATATGCATTTTTTTTGTTGAGGTCCTGTTCCAAAGTTACTGTAGAGCAGCAAGCGTACATTTTATTTCCTGTAAGGGTAAGGAGAAAAAAAAGAAAGCAACATGATAGCATAGCCCCATAAAATTTAAAATGGACACAAAGTTTATATATATCTTTAGCGGGGTAGAGGAATGGGTTGTTAATCGAACAAAAAAACCCTTCCATCACTTCTAATTCCCACACTTTCAAAAACTGGATGACATGCATTGATTAAAAGGTTGATGGGCAACTCCTAGTGAGTCAAATGCCTGCGGTGTTTAAAAAGGTGAGGTCACAGCAGGAATTGTTCCGGTTCTATTCCTGTGGGGTGCATTTCAATGCTTCCTTGGATTTCTTTTTCACAACCAGCCCCATAAATATACATAAAAATGGCTGTCAGTTCAGTTTCACGGTTCTAATTTAAGAGAAAAGAAGCACCATTTTACGAGGTTTCCCACCTCCCCCTATTACCGGGCTCCCCCTTCCCTTCAGAACCTCCCCAGTGAACAGCGCACCAAGGTCTTCCCTCCTTCTACCTTGATTTTTAACCGGTGGTGGAAATGCCATGGTAGGAATCCAAAGAAAAATGCTCAGTGCTGAAAACGACAGCTTAATGCAACAGAGAGAATACTGACACATTCTCCACATCACCCATTTCTTAAAACTGTTTAATGGGTTTTTTTTCTATCTATACATTTAGAAAGCATCACACCCACCCACACAGGCATGCACACACACACACACACACACATATGCACCCCCTAGATGACTTTTTTTGGTGGAATTCTTCAGTAATGAAATTAAATACATTAACCTCCTACTCCAGTACACTTAACAGCTCTCTTCAGTGAGAGAAATTTTGTATTTTTACACAAGTAAAAAATTTTATTTGATTTTATGGCACTCCCCCCCCCACCAAAGTTATATACAATGTAACAGAGCTGACTATCAAGCAGAGGTCTTCAGTTCTCTCTCTCTCCCCCCCCCCCTCTCTCTCTCTCTCACACACACACACACACACACACACACACACACACAGACTTAAAGGAAATGTTTTAACCACTCACCCAAAATTTGTGAAAAATGTAAAACATGCGGATCATCTTCGGAGTCTCAGCCATATCTGACATACCGCTTATTCCCAATGTTCTGCAAAACTAGCCTGGTAGAAGTGGAGAGATCTAAATAGGTCTCATGGAAATATCTCATCGCCAACATGCCAAGCATCAGAGTTACTGATTATAAGCAGCGATGGCTGTCAGTACTCTTCATCCTTTAGGGGAGAAGACACCCAGGCTGATTAGAAGCCAAAGGGGGGTGCAAGGGAAACCCTACCATTGACCTACATCAGTAATTTAATACCCAAATTTCACCCAGCTGGAAACAAATCCCATTTCCATTCCTTCTTGCAGTCTTTCTGACTCCTTGTGGCTTTCTTCTACTTCTACTAGCCTAAAAGCAATATGAATAGGGAAAATAAATGCATGGTATGTGTCAGTAGGGGAAGACTAATAAATCATCCAGGCTTAAATGCTGGGATCTTGGACCAGGCTTGCATTTTCTATCATCCACCTCAGAGCTCCAATCCTCATGCCACAACTCCGTTTTGGAGGAATGCATCCTAAAAAACGGGAAGTCTCAGTACTGCAAGACATCTCCTGTGGCATCAGGTTCAAGGCTGCAAATGTAGCACTTGCAGCAAAGGCAGTCATGCAGCAAGAAATCGGAAGTCTCGGCGAATCTCTCTCTAATTCTGACCAGACGTCAAGTGGATTGGAATTACTCAAAGCAAAAGGCTTCCCTGCATAAAGGCAGAAGAAATCTTACTCAAAGGCATGTATCTAGCATATTCTTTCTCAGCTCGATCAGATCCATTCATCCATTAACCGACAGTTCTTCAGAGGGGGGCGGGGGGGAAAAAGCCATTGAAAAGCTGCCCGGTCAGTGTTAAAATCCCAAGCATTTTATAACTTTAATTCAATTACGGTTAGTAAAGGAGGCAAATACAATATTCCCTCCCTCCTCCTTTCTCCCTTTCCCTGAAAAAAAAAAAAAAAAAAAAAGAAGGGGAGGGGGATGGGAGGTAAAGAAAATAAAGTTGTAGCTGGCTATATGCAAGGTTGCAATCCCGCGCTGGAAACCCCTCTGCGATGACTGCGAGCTGCTGTTCGCCAGCTCCCTACAGAGGTTCATATGGGGGGGGGGGGGCGAAGGGGGGGGAGGGGGAGAAGAGGAAAGGGGTTGCATCGGGATTTTTCTTGTGTGTGTGTGTGGGGGGGGTTTCGCCCCCCCCCCCCCCCCCCCGAAGAGTTCAACCCTTAGATTACCGCACTGCATAGCCGGCTCGAAGCAGCTTTCAGTACCGCCGACAGCAGCAGCAAGCAAGCAGCCCCAGCCGGACACTGCCACCCAAGCGAGCAGCACCCAGAGTTGGGAGACATGGCTTTCGGGGTTGGGGGGCCGGGGGAGGGGAGGGGGTCGGGGGTGGAAAGCAACAGCAGGGAAGGACCCGGCGGCGAAGGGGCGGGGGGGGGGGGGGGGGAGAGAAGGAAGGGAGGAAGAAAAGGGAGAAAGAGAGCGCGAGAAAAGTCAGCCTGGGTACTTACTTCGCCCGGAATCTCCCGGGCCCAAGCATGGTGGCAGCCCATGAAGATGCGCACCCGCTGCGCGGGCGCTGCGCGGAGCCGCCGGGGCGGGGGGCGGCGGGGGCGGCGGCGGAGGCGGGTATGGCAGCAGCCGGGGAGGCTCGGCGCGGCACGCGCACCAACACCCCCCGCGCGCAGGCGGCGCCGAGGCACCGGCGCTCGCGCAGGGGCGCGCACACACACACACACACACACACACACGCACACGCACACGCACACACAGACACGCGCGCGCGCACACACACTCGCTCTCTCAAGCGCGCGCGCGCGTGCCCGGGCAGCCGCGGGGGCGCGCGCCCCGCACGCGCAGCCCGGCGCGCGCCCTCCCGGCGGGGGCGGTGGCAGCCGGCGGAGCGCCGCGCGCTCCCCGCCGCCGCTGAGCGCTGCGGGGGGGGGGGGGTGGGGGGGGCAGTGGGAGGGGAGCGAGGGCGGGGCGGCGGCGGCGGCGGCGGCGGCGGCGGGGGGAGCTGAGCGGGGCGGGGGTTGCGGGAAGGACGGGGCTGGCGGGGGAGGCGGGAGGGAGGGGGCTGCGGGGAAGGGCCGCGGCCCGGGGGCGGCGGAGCGGGTGTCCCCCGGCTGATGGCGCAGCGGGCAGCCGGTGCCGCTCGGCGCCGCGCGCCCGGTCACGCACGGCACACGCACACGCGCAGGCACGCACACGCCGATAGGGGCGCCGCGCCCCCGCCCCCGCCACACCCCCGCCCCACGCACCCCGCGGCCGTACTCACACTTTCCCCGGCGCGGGCCAACTTTCCCCGCGCTCCGCCGCCGCCCCGGCCGCCGCCTCCGCTCTCCCCCACGCCCTCGGGCCGCCGTCCCGGGGCCCGGGCCCCGCCGTCCTCCCCCTGCGGCGCCTGCGGGCTGCGGCCGGGAGGCGCGGAGCGGCGCGGAGCGGGCGGCGGGAGCCGGTGGCCCGGGGGCCGCCGCTGCTCCCTGTGCGGGAGCCTCTGCTGCATCCGCGGAGACCGCGGGGAACGGGGTGGTCGCAGTGAAAGGAAACGGCGGGTCCCGCTACACGCATCCCCCGAAACCGGAGACGCGGGCTGTGCGTGGCGGTCGTTTATGTTTTTTCCCGCTCTGCCCACCCTGGGGCGGGGACGCAGCAGCAACAGTTAAGCGACGCTGCGGATGCCCCCCATGCCCGCCCGGCCCGCTCCCCGCGGCAGCCGGGGAGGCCGCGGTGCCGGCGGCGCCTCCCGGGCGCTCCGGGCGGCCGCCGCCGCGGGGCCTCCCGACCGCGGGCCGCCAGGGGGGCGCCGTGCGCTGCAGCGCCTCCCGCCGCCGCCAGGTGGCAGCGCAGGGCGGCGGATGGGCGCGCTGCCCCCGGCCGCGGGCGGCACCACAGGGCGGGCGGGCCCACAGGGCCCCACAGGGCCCAGCAGGGCGGGCGGGCCAACCGCGGGGACAGGCCTTGCCGTGGGGCGCTGGTGCCGCCACGGGGAGAGACGAAGTAGACTAGACATTAGAACTAGACTAGACATTCGAAAGAAGTTTTTTACAATGAGGGTGGTGAAGCACTGGAAGAGGTTGCCCAGAGAGGTGGTAGAGGCCCCATCCCTGGCAACATTCAAGGTGAGGTTGGCTGGGGCTCTGAGCAACCTGATCTGGTTAAAGCTGTCCCTGCTCACTGCAGGGGGGCTGGGCTAGATGACCTCTAAAGGTCCCTTCCAACCCAAAGCATTCTGTGATTCTATGATTCTATGATTCTATGAGGTAGAATGTGTTGACCGCTGTGCTGACCGCCTTCTCTTTGCTGCCGTTTTGGAGAACTGCCATTACTCCGTTTGCATACGGAACATGGAGGGGTTTTTTTCTGTGCAAAGCTGGCTGTGGCAGCGGTGATGGTTTTTTCTGTTTAGCTTTAGGTTTTTATTTTCCATGAAATTGCGTATTTAGCTGATTTTTTTTTTTTTTTAAAGAGGTACTTTAATTGCATAGCTGCAAAGATGTGCACATGTTCACATTTGTGTATCCATTACTGTTAGTGCTGTGTACATTTAGTATGTAAATCAAATAGGTGTTATGCATACAGGAACCCATAAAATACATCCCATGTGCACACCGCAGAGGTTGGAATCCAGCTTTAACTCAAATTTAACGCTCGACATGGTTGTACCTTCATGGGTTTTCTTGTGCGAGTCAAAACACTGCGGAGGGAAGAATACTCTGCATATGATATGCGAATTCATCACATCTATATCTTCAGCAGACCTCTGTCAACTCGTATCTTAACATCCCAACATGCTAAACCTAGGGATGATTGTAACGAACCACCTTTTTCTTAATGCTCAGCCTTCCCCAAAAGGTGTAGTCTTCTCTTCGCAAATGTAAAAAGGAGTGTGACTCAAATTGTCCTTCCCTAGACCTAAAATACACAAGATCTGGTGTTTGGATGGAAGACAACCTTCTTATATAAACCAGGTAATATTCCTGACCTTGTAGAACCTTTTGGAAAGTTTCTCAGTGGGACAAAGTACTTATTAAACGATCTCTGACATTCCTGTTTTGATGCAAAACCAATTGATTCAGCGGAAGGTTTCGAATGGCTTTAGTCTGAGTTCCAAGATACTACTTTTAGTCAGGAAAAGAATACCAAACCACACTAGGCAATTTTTCTTCCCCCCCACCCCCCTTTAAAGCTTTTCTGATATTCCACATGAAATATATGATGGTAGTGGAATAAAAAAAAAAAATCACAGATAGTGAGTAGGGATGTTTTACAGGAGTTTCTCATGACTAACTATTTTTTGAAAAAAATTTTTGTTTTGAATGAATAATTCTGTATTTTGAATATATGGGATTTTATGTATATATGCTTGCTTTTTTAAGGCCTGTCATATTTATAGCAACTGGCTGTGTTTCTACATTATTTTTCTCTCTGATACAAAATTAGACACATGTAAATACTTTTTTATTTTTATTGAATAGAAAATCCAATTGTATTAAATCTTACTTCCAAGTTGTTAGACTGCTAGACTATTTGAGTAGCACATATGAAGTTTAAAGTTATTAGTGTAGAGCTATCATGTTGTTGTTCCATTCATTCATATTAACACTATATTTTGAGTAAATTAACTTAAAGTTCTGTAGAGTTTTGCAGAATACTTATTTGAATATGCATGACTAGCATGAGAGGGCACAGCTCTGTATTCCTTACTGAAATCAATAAGGAATTAGACTCCATTTGAATTGAGTCTACATAGTCTGAAAGTATTCCTTGCAGTGGAAAGTTATATCTAAATATTTGAACTAGAACTGTCATTATAAACCTGAGCAATGAACATCAGATAATAAATGCTGCCAAATTTATGAGAAATAAAGAGGTCTTTATTACTATAGTGTGTTGCGTTTTGCTAATTTATCTTTCATCTGCCTTTCATTAAACCAGGAGATCCTAAAAACCTTTAAACAGAAAAAACTCCGGAGGAAAGTTGGAAGTAACTCATATAATCCTCATATGGAATGCAAATAGAGGGACGTGAATGAGGATGGAACAACAGAAAAGACAGATAAACAGAAGGATATGATGAATGCATGGATTATATCTACAACAACTTGTAATTGTACAGGTCTACCCCCTTTCTATAGTACTTCAATCAATAAGAGTAGCAGGAACAGTTGATACAGCGTGTGGAACCGTACATTATGGGAAAACAGGAACATGGAGGTACCAAATTCGTAAATAAAACACATCGGAACTAAAGGATACACACTGTCTAGGAAAGACAAAAAAGGTGGTGAAACAATTTCATGTTAATGCACAAAAAAATGATAAGAAGTGAAGACTGTTAAGCAATAGTGCAATAAAGTAGTTAAATTTGAAGGTGAAGATGAGAGTGCTTGCTTGAATGAAAATTATTGATCAAAGGTAGGAAAAAAGCTTCATGGGGATGCAATCTATTATGACTATGTTGGTACAGATTTGATCTGGATAATAATGCCTACAAATACAGAAGAAAAGGTAAAAATTGATATTGCATGATTATGCAAATTTGTGTGATTTCTCACAGGCTAGTATCAGAAAAAAATTCAACCAATGATGCTGAGGATGATATAAATTTGAACATGATAGAGGATAGCTTCTTTATGGAACAGACACTGATCAAGCAAGAGGCAAGGATAACTTAGACTTAATTTTAGCGAATGATAGGTTCTACAGGAAAAACTGATGATAGAAGGTAATCCCAAATCTAGTGGGTTTGAGCCTTTTCACTTCATATGAAGTTGCAAGACAGAAAAATGTGGAGGATCTGTAACTGCAGTCCAGTGTTTCAGAAAGGCAAACTGAGAAACAAAAACTTTTAGTGAGATAGTCTTAAGTGAGGAGCACCAGAATTAGAATTTGGATAAGGCATGATATTACTTTAGGTAAAAAAAAAATGCAAACACTGTTGAATGTTTATGTGGGGGGAGAGGGGGAGAAACAAAAAAACCCCAAACAACATGCATGAAAAAGAATTCCCAAAGGGTAAAAACCTTAAGCAAGTTACTAAGGGTAAGCACAAAAAGTATTATCAATGGAAAAGAGACATTGATTAGCCAGGAGAAATCTGCATCAATAATTTGAAGGTACAAAACCAAACTGAGAATGGTCAGAAACTTTGTTAAACCAAAATCTGATCAGAAAACTGAAAAATAGTAAAAACTTCTCAAGCCATGTAAGTAAAATGAGAACTTAAAAAGTGGGATGGATGTTAAAGGACGGGGTGGACATTAAGAATAAAGTAGGCCTGGACTAAATAGTTGCTGGAAAAGTTGCTTCTGTTTCTGGTAAGACTGTGTATGTAAATTTTGGTATGTAATGGAAGTAGGAAGAGGGCAAGAGAAATCACATCATCAGTGTATCTGGTACTGTGTGGCACAAGTATTTGGTCCAGAAAATTTCTGTCCTAGAGTGCTGAAAGGATCAACACATGAAATACAAGTCCAGAAGTAAGCAAGTCAAAATTTCCAAGAAGCTTAGACAAGGGGACAGTGCATAATGTTTAGAGGAGAGTTATCTGAATGGTTGGAAGTCATTAGTGGAGTTTCTTGGTGACCAGTTGTGAGCCCAATCCTTTCTAATGCACTTAACATTGATTTTAGGGTATGAGGTAAGTGGGCCTGGACAGAGTATGTAGAACATACAAAACTACAGGTCTTGCTGAGAACCAGATAATCAGACAAGAAGACTTGTATATATACACATACATATATATAGACATATATATACATACATACATATATATGTGTGTATATACATGTATATTTACACATACATGTATATACACATATATAATACATATATATGTGTCTGTGTTTGTGTCAAGATACATATATATGTAAGTATATATACACTATATAAATATTTACAAATTTAATGTTACTGTCAATATTGTAACATGTCAATATTTGTAAATATAATCAATACATATATATCTCATTATCTTTTGGCCTGAGGAATGGTGTGAAATTGAGTAATGTAATCTACAAAGTCATGAATGAAAACTTTTTCTGTAAACTGGGAAGACCCAATTTTATACAAAATTCTAAAAATCTGAAGGCAGTGGTCAATCAGAAAGTGACTATATGTTGCCAATATAAAATAAGTAGTGATATAAAGGGAAAAGAGAAATGTGATTCTACGATTTCATGTGGATCTGAACATTTCCTCTGGGGTAGCCTCTTGTTTTTTCTGGTGGAAATTGTAGGATAGGAATTATACAGAAGTTTATTCATATTCTTACACACAGGGGTAACCCTAATGTACAAATCTATTAGGTTATTCTTCTTTTCCTTCTGCTTTAATTTTCTTACAGTAAGTAAAGCCTATTTAACAGCAGGAACTCAGAGATTTACCAAGTGTTTTCTGTCTTAATGGTTAAAACATTCAATAGAAGGAGCTGGGTTAAAATTTTTACTCCTGATTAGTTAATAGAAATTTGGATATGGTGAGTACACTATCCCTCAAACATAGAGACTGACCTATCTTGTTCCTGTTCACTTTGGGGTAGTAAAGAATCCCATGAGAATTTCTATTGAACCGTTCCTCACAAGCAAAACAAGCAGAGGAAGTCAGAAATTGAAAATCAGTGATTATGTATAAATTAGACTTCCAAGTGACTCAGTAGTAACAGCACTAATGTGATTCTTAATGTCTATGAAAAAATTGCTGGATAGTTAAATGTTATTGGCAATAAAATATACAGCAAGGAATGGAGATCCTTGAGGCACATGAAGGTACCCAGCAAGAATTTTGGCAGTCTCAAAGGTTTCTGAATACTGGATCTAGACACTGTAAATAATAGGTAGGAACATATATATATTCTTGTAAACTTAGCCCTGTGTGACTGTAAGTGAATACAGGTGCTTAGCTTTATGTTTTATCACTTGAACAGTTTTACCTGACAATAATCAGTTGTTTTATTTTTTTGGAAGTGTTATTTAAGACAGCCTATCTGCATGCACAGTAATTTATATTTTTTTTTTTTTTAAAAGTAAATCCTCAGTTTCATTTCTAAAAACCAAGTCCAGTCTTATGTATTTCTACATCATATGTTTAAACATATATTGACAAAATATAAACATAATACATGTTAGTTTCATATATTTATATACATGCATTCATTTAATAACACAGAATAGGCTGATTCTTAATAAGACAGTTTGGTCTTTATTTAAGGTAAAGATGAAGCTTTATTTACACAGTAATAATTAAAAATCAATCTATAATTTAACCATTCTGCCTAATAGGCACTATAACTAAGTTATGTTGCATTAAAAGGAAGTGAGGAATGTTTTGTTTTGCTTTGTTTTGTTTTTTAAGTAAGTGGACTCACTCCAGTAAAAGCGCAGAAGCCTTACAATGAACGGAAGTTGCATGTTTTGGCTATTCAGTGTGATCTGGATTTCATACCACTGGTGACTCCTCCAGGTCTTCTGACTGAGGAGTGTTCATCAGTTGCTGCCACTAGGTGTCCCTATATGCACCTATGTGCAGGAAAATGCTTAATAAAAACATTAACTGAAGGAGAAGAAGGGAAATTGAGCGGGAGGAGTAGAAAACATGATACTGAACTTTGTGATTTTTAGAGTTCTGTTTGACAACTATCTTGCACATTACTGAAGATGACATATTAACAGATTCATGATTGTGCAGTTAGATTTCATAACAAACTTTCTTTAAAAATGGATATTAATTTAATTTAAAGAATTAAAGGCCTTTGATTTATTGTACAGCCATCTAACCTTTACAATTAATGTTTACATAGATCACTAGTAATATAAGATAATTTGGTTTATACCATAATTCTTTTCATAACCAAGTTGTTATTAAATGTTATGCAAACACTCTCTTAGTGGGCTAGTTGTTTGATCAAAGACAGCAGCCATTATGACATAAGAGCTTTTTAATTTTTTTTTTATTATTATTATTATTCTAAAGAAAAGGAAAAATGCAAAGAGGCGTGAAGATATATTCTTTCAGTTATAATAAGCAAGATACTTGAACAGACACCTCAGAGGATTAAATAATTATTTCCTGTAACATCAAAAGGCAGCGTGTACAACCCTGAGAGCTGGATTATACTGATATTGTCTGGAAACTGGGAGTTCTTGAGCAGTGCCCTCTCTTTTTCAAAATACAGACCTTTACTTAAACAAACAAACAAACAAACTAACTGACTTTCATCCTTCTCAATATTATTCAAACCATGACTACAGAAAAGCTGCTTTTCTGAAATTGCAGTCAGTAATCCTAAAACTGTAATTCATAGAATCATAGAATCATAGAATCATAGAATGCTTTGGGTTGGAAGGGACCTTCAGAGATCACCTAGTCCAGCCCCCCTAATTCTAAGGTTACTTGTTTTGAACTTGTAAAGAACAATAATTCTCTTTTGCAGATGTCAGCACTGTTAAATATTTTACTGCTGGACATTTATATCACTAAGAATAAGTCTAAGAATTTGGGATTAGAGAAAGAGGTTTTATTTTAAAGGTATTTACTAACAACATAATTTTGTTGGAATGTCTCTACTGGTTTTAAGAGAGTCGTGGTCTTGGTTTAAAATTTGAGTCCACAGTCTTTTAACCCGAAGGTGAGAGAGTTACAAGCCCACTGCACTGAAAACTCATAAATTTATCAATGCAATCATAAACCATCACTTGTTATTCTTAATCAGCTTTGTCTATTTCATGTTACTGGTTCTTCATGAGAAGTAAACTGACTGAAAGTCAAAGTGAAAGCAACTTGTATCAAGACAGGTATGATGATCTCGTATTTGGTTTGGATTTTCATTTGTCTATTTTAAATTAAATTAAATTAAAATATATCTGGTTAGTTAACAAGATTGAGTGTTGGCAGATCAAGAAAGCTATGAGACAAAATTGTTATAAAACTGAAAATCTGTCTTTAAAGATATTTTGGTGTGGTCCAATATTCTTTGAACCACAGGCTGGGATCAGGCTAGCTTGGTCATCTTTATTGATTACAATTTTTATGGTAATGCATAAGAAGAGAAGTGTAGTGTAAGGACTGGCCTTTTCTTTCTTTACTCTGTTAACTTACTAATTTCTGTAACTGACAATCAGTTTAAATTTCTGTACAATAGGCAATGGAAGAAGGAGGACTGGTGCTTTACCATTCAAAATGAAGAAATGGAACATGATCTGTGAGCAAGAGATTTTAACCATTATTACAGACCACTGGAAAACACAAGTAAGAATCTGCCTGTGTTTTATTATCAGTAAAATAACTGAATAACAGTAGTGTTGTATTAGTTTACCAGTGAAGTTATTAGTTTCAGTGAAAAATGGTAGTGATATATGTAAGAAAAGTTCCTATATTTCATAGAATCATAGAATTGGTTAGGTTGAAAAACACCTTTAAGATCACCCAGTCCAACAATTAACCTAGCACTGCCAAGTCCACCACTAAACCAGTTAAGGGTAGAGTAGCAATTTCATGTTTCCTGGCTTGGTGGATGGATTATTTGTAATGAAAGTAAGAACTAGGAATCATTAAGGTTGGAAAGGACCTCTAAGATCATCAGTCCAGCCATCAACCCAACACCACCATGCCCACTAAACCATGTCACAAAGTGCCACATCTACCCGTTTTCTGAACACTTCCAGGCATGGTGACTCCACCACCTCTCTGGGCAGCCTCTTCCAATGCTTGACTACCCTTTCTGTGAAGAAATTTTTCCTAATATCCAATCTAAACCTCCCCTGGAGCAGCTTGAACTCATTTCCTCTTGTCCTATTGCTAACTACATGGGAAAAGAGACCAACACCCACCTCACTACAACCTCCTTTCAGGGAGTTGTAGAGAGCGATAAGGTCTCCCCTCAGCCTCCTCTTCTCCAGGCTAAACAACCCCAGTTCCCTCAGCCGCTCCTCATAAGGCCTGTGCTCCAGACCCTTCACCAGCTTTGTTGCCCTTCTCTGAACACGCTCCAGCACCTCAATGTCTTTCTTGTATTGAGGGGCCCAAAACTGGACAGAGTATTTGAGGTGCGGCCTCACCAGTGCCAAGTACAGGAGGACAATCACCTTCCTGCTCCTGCTGGCCACACTATTCCTGGCACAAGCTAGGATGCTGTTGGCCCTCTTGGCCACCTGGGCACACTGCTGGCTCATGTTCAGCTGGCTGTCTACCAACACCCCCAGGTCCTTTTCCTCCAGGCAGCTTTCCAGCCACTCTTCCCCAAGCCTGTAGTGTTGCATGGAGTTGTTGTGACCGATATACAGACATCTTGCAAGCCACTAAAAATATAATACCTTGAATAAAAAGCAAAACACCTTAGTTAAGAATATCAAAATGCCCTACAAGCATTGTTTAAGTCTTATTCTATCACTAGTGTTAATACACCAAGCACCCTTTCACATCCTCTGTTAAAGAGAAATACAGAGTTACAGGCTTCAGAGGAAAAAATGCTGATGAGCAGTTTATTTCTGCATAGAATTGGCATAAAATTTATGATTCAATGTAGTTTCAGCTTTAGATTTCTATACACGTCCCTGTGGAACGTGAACATCATACAAAGCTTAAGTAGAAAACATGGGATTTTACTATGTTTACTGCTACTATGATGATACCTAGTAGTTGCAAATGGTATCTGGATTCTTCATTAGAGATATCTAATCAGATAGTATCAATACATATTGCCGTATTCTAACCTATGACTTAGAGAAAAATCGGAGTGAGAGTGTCAGTCCTCTTGAAATCCAGCGGTAACTGAATAGTGTGAAGTTACTCAACTGCATTTGGCTATCTGGAAATTTGCAGCCAAAGTAGAAAAAAGAGATGAAGGAGAGGTGAAAGGAAATATTATCCTCAGTCTTCATTTCAGGAACTGAAGCAAAATTAGATCAGTTACCTGAAATGTCGCATATGGAATATGGAATACTTTACTGAATTAATTCAATTCATTTCTCAGAGCTCCCTCTCCAATATCTCATCCGGAAAATGAATCTAACTCTTACTATATTAAAATGTTGGAAATGTTTAATGTCCTTTTATGTCTTGCTTCAATCCATTTTTTTAATGCAAATGTATTGCTGAAATGGATGGCAACAGAGAAGTTTAATAAATAACAGTATCGATACCTAAATCATGAAGTCTGTCTTGCCTAAGATAAACTTTAGCATTTTGAAGCCTATGTAGGTTCTGCAAGCTTCAAGCTTTTTTAGAGGCTGTCTTCCTTTACAAAATATTACCTACTTCTGAAATGCATCTATGCAATGCTAAATGAAATTAATTCCTTCCACTTGAACAATTTCCCAACTGTTGTAGAAAAGGGAAGAAATATTTTACTTAGCTTTTGAAAATAAAAGATACTTTTTAAAGGCAGACAGGTACTGTGTTTTGAAATAGTCTTACTAGGCAATCATGCATGGTGTTTAAATCAGGGCCAATTAATCTTAAATACTGTCCTGTATTAACTTAAATACATCCTGTATAATGATGTGAGATGGGCATCTCCAAAGGATGATTCTATTTATGTGACCTGAAGTCTTCTCTAAATATATGTCCCTCTCTACTGATCATGGGGACATAATGCATTTAGCTTAGTGCCTGAGCTGATCCCTAAAACCAAGTGGGCTTTATACATACTTGGTGAATGGTCAGTCAATGTATTAAAACCAGAGATACCTAAATATAACTGTAAAAAAATTAACATATATTTATACTTTATGTCATCTGTAGTCTTACTGATGTGAGTGGGACTTTTGGGGAAATAAAATGCTATTAATCATGAGGCAGATATTGTATCAAAATACAGACTTACATTAGCAAAAGTACTTTTAAAAACTTAATATTACAGGAAATGTCTTAAGTTCTCTTTTAAAAAATAGTTCATATGGTCGCTAGCAAATGCACATGAAAATTTCTGTATGACTGAGTTTATTTTTTGTAATTATATCTATAATAATACATATTTTTTGTTTGTTACCCTGTTAAATTGATGTGGATGAACTTATGCGTTGTGGAACATTGCTGTTAGCATTAATGATGTGATAGCAGACCTGTGTAGCCAGAAATGGGGATTTTTGTTTGTTTCCTTTTTTGCTTTTATACATGGATTAAAATGTCATGCAGATGCCAGAATAAGAAATCAATTTCCTTGCTTTGTGCTTATGTTTTCTTATCATAGCAATTAATGTTTAGTCAACAAATTATGTTTAATGAAAAGAGTTTTCTGTTAATTCATATTGTATTTTCTTTCATTACATATTCCATTGTTCTTAATAATATTTTAAACCTGTGGGTTTTTGTTTGCATATAGTTAATAGAGCTCGATGGTTAACCTTCACACCCAAGATAAAATGGAATAAGTGTCTTTGTTATGCTGAAAGGGAAGTATAAAAAAAACACAAAAATGCTGTCATCAGTCTCGCCAATAAAATTTGCAGATTTGGCTGGATATCCAGAACAATGACTGCCATGTGATTTATCAGTAATGACTGCTGACTACCACATAATTTAATTTGCTACACTAACACCCAAAATGCTACTATAAAACATACATGGCTTATTTTCTATTTCTACTTTTGACAAAAACTGATTTAATGGGCTTGTGTGTCCCACATGTATCTTCATTCCAAATTCTTAGCCGGAGGAATTTAGTACTACCATGAAAAAACCTTCTGACCCTTGTAGATATCACAAGTGTGTAATCCCTAGTCATTGATCATATGCTACTGCTTACAGCATACTCTTTCAAATAAAGAGTGTATTTTAAATATCATATCTATTACTTATGTAGAGTAAGAAGTAATAAATATTTTCATCTTATAAAAAAAAATTTGTATCATGGATTCATGTTGCATTATCATATAGTTGTTGAACAGCAAATTAATAATTTCTTATGTTTATTTAGCACATACTATTTTGATGTGCCTCCATCTGGTTTTGGTTTCTTTTTTTAATCTTTATTAAACTGAAATGACGATTTTTAAAATTTTATTAATACTTCCAGATTTTGAGGCATAACCAGATTACTACACTTCTTTTGCTTTCCTTTTTCAAATCAAATTATTATTATTATTGTTTATTGCAGTTTCCTAAATTACATAAATCTTGTTTCATTCTGGACCAAATTCTGACATCATGGGTAGCATTTCCCTCCACTGATACTATTAGTCCAGAAAACTGGAAGCCCCAGTAACAAAATCTGTAAGCAGAGAGACTTTGCTTTTCTTTCTGGTATTTCTCCGTTGAAAGTTAATATTTTTACCCTTTCAAAGTAGTTGTAATTGGTGACATTCACCCCATTTCCCAAATCCTGTCCATGATAATATGCCTGGCATATGTGCAGGTTAAGATTTAAATCTAAACTACCTATAGGTTGCTCACTGACAAGTCTGTTCCCCTTTCTGAGTTCTACCTTGCAGAAGCTGAGGTCAGTGGACAGTCAAACTAATAGTACAGAACTTTTAAAGTGTTCCAAGTAAATTTTTAAATTTTTCTTTTTTTTTTTTTTTCAAATTACTTTATCATTATTTATTATATAATTTTCTTTTTTCTTTTTGCAAGTAGGAATAAAATTTGCATGCCTGAAACATAAGAAATAGCTTTGGAGATGCCATACAGTTTTGCTTCATCCTTTGCATGACTGCAAAAGTTATTTATTGCCTTGAATACTCTTCCACTACGGATAGAATCCTTTCAGTAGTTTTCATGAACGAAACAGTTAATTAAAGCTGTTAACCTACAGACTGCCAAAGCTTTAAGCAGTGTTTGCTTAGACATCTGATGTACATCAGATTAATTAGCACCTGTGAAAATGTATCATATGGTGTTTACTATCATTGCTGTTTACTCTCCTTGTTTTACATAAGTTTCAGTAAAAGTTTGTTGATAACAACAGATTACAAAGTTAAAACTTCAATGAACTAAGAAATACCTTAAATAATAACTTGAATTAAACCTGCGGATAAGTTCAGGGGCTTGCATACTAAAAGGAGGCTGAGATGGACTTTGGGTAAACCGGAACAGAATTCGAAACAGTTCCACTCAGAAGAGCCCTTCTGTGACACCTAACGCTGAAGAGGCAAGAAATTGCTCCTGTGGAAGACTAGCTGTTCTTACTGGAAAAATTCAAGCACAACAAATAGGTACTGGAGCCTGTTTTAACGGAGGCTTATTTGCTTTAGGCTGCCTCTGTACTTGATGATAAACTGGTGTTAAAAGCCTCCTTAAGAACTGAATCACCCTCTCAAGATAGCTATTTCTTTCAGTTGACTATGTCCCTTTGTCCCTCAGGCAAGGTAGGGATCTAAGGCAATTTAAAGGCTCATTTAAGCACTGAAAGTTAGGTGGGAGAAACTCCAAGAATCTATTTTTGGCTATGCCAGAACACGCTAAAAGTGAGTAAGCATCCATGCTGCTAACCTCAGTTTTGGAAATTAAGAGAAGCAGCTTACAGGGAAGATCTACGCTATTATGTTAGGTTCTTTAAAGGTTAGTAATGAGAAATCTGAGTTTGAGGTTGTGTCTGTGGGAAGTCTTTAATCATAAAACAGATGAATTAACAAATCTGAGGGACAAAAGATTCTGAGGCATTCAAAAATTATGTTTGACTAAGTCAGACTAACAGAAATTTTTATTATTAACCTGTATCAAAATGTTCCATGATGTGTTATAATTCAGTACAAGCCCCTTCAAGAGTTAATTACCCTTACATTCTCCCTTCACATCTCCCAAAAGAAAAACAGTGCACATGAGAAATTCACAGTCGGTTGCTGAGATGTTGTAGAACTTAAAAGCAACTCATGACTTCAAGTCTCTTCATTGCTCTGCTCAGTTTTTTCCAGCACTGTTTTCTGACCTACTAATTTTTCTGCAGTCCATTTGGGTTTGGAGCATGGAAAATCAGAAGACATCTCTTGTCAAACACTTAGCAAAGCTCTTTAGCATGAGTGACATGCCATACTTGCGTGTATCATCTACATCCTAGTATCTACCACAGAAAGGTCTTATAAGAGGTCTTTCCTTCTCATATCCTTCAACACATATGCTCCAACAGGAAAGTAATAGCCATTATAATGCTTATACCAATTCAGAGAGTGAGGAGTATCTCCTCTCTCCAGACTTAACATTATGACTTATCACAGCTACCTTGTCCTGACCTCAACCATCAACAATTTAACCAGATAATGACACTTATACTGATGCTGAGGGCCTTGGAAATACCTAATGTTAGGTTAGCTCTACATTTTTATCAGGTATAAAACTGCTTTTTGAAAAGCAGTTAAAACCAGCTGCCATATGAAGGCACTGGCTTTAGTACCAGCCCACAAAATTTTCAGTCTGAATGCTATAAGCTAATATCAAGGAACTTTGCCTGGAGAATTCTGGGGCTTTTTTTGATACCTTAAAATATTCTGAAAACTTCTAACAGGGATTTACTGTGTTTCTTGTTACCGCTAGTCTGTTGATTGTGGCATTGTTCTGGTTTCTTTATAAGGCATCTAATATTACTTGATTCCTCCACAAACCTTATATTTATTTTGTTGTATAAAATATCTTTTCTATGCTTAAGTTAATATCTTGGGGAGGTTTATTTATTTTTTTTTCTTTTCAACCCCGTGTCTCTGAACACCAGTGTAATTTGATAGTAAGTTATTGGTTTTGCAGATCATTAAAACCAGAGTATTTGGCTCAGCTGTCCCAAATACATCATTCAAGGAACATTCCAGCAAGAGTATACCCCTCACAGCATGCTATTTTATTGTAAACTGTGGTGAGACTACTCCTTTCATACAGAAGTTCAGTGATAAGAAATTTTGACCAAGGAACTTGATAACGTGAGTTTAACAGTCTCTTCAAACTGTCAGTTTTCAAAATCACTTCTTCCCAGTCAGAAGCAGCTCTGAGTGTAGCATGGTAGGCTTTTACATTTTTTGAAGCCATTTATGGATCTAAACTTTTAATATTTTTGCTTCTTTATGCATCCTTTTTTCACTTATAGTAGTCAGTTAACAATTTTTCAAATGATGTGAGCAACCTTAGCCTGGCATTCCACTCCAGGAATGCCTTTTTAGTCACTGACTGTTTGTAGTATTCAATTTGTTCATACAGTAGTTCAACACGACCTTTTCAAACTCTAAACAAACAAGAGCAGGGTTACTTTTTCAGTTATTTAAATTAACCAATACAAAAAGAGCTGTGCGAAGTTGCAATGCTCAGCACAGCGGTTATCAATGTTGGCTAGATCCTCCACACACTGACAACACTGTTTTAAAAGTTACAGTTTCCTTTGGTGACTTTTTCACCAAAGATGTGAAATGACTCAATAACTGAAGGTCAATGGTTGCAGTTACATTTTCAAGTCTAAAAATATATTTGTAAACAGCAGAGTTTACAAAGATCTGGAAAAGAAAACTTGGCAATCAAGGGAAAAATCCTCTTCAGTTCTATCAGACTAGAATACACAGATAATATTTTCTTTCCTTCTACCCCATATGCCTATCTTACTTTTTCAGTGGAGAATAAATGGTCATAATTACCAGACCCTTGAGTATGCTCATGTAAATAGAAATCAATTCCAGAGACTCTAAAGATTAATGTGAGATGAACTTTGAGATCTGGATGAAGTATACTGTGTGGCATTATATGTTTCCAGCTGATCACTTGTTTTGCAAGATGCTCTCCATTAAAATGCCAGGATATGTAAATGTGCCAGACTATAATTGCCAAAACTTTTAACTGAATAAGACTTCAGAATTCAGTTTCACAGCATGGAATTTGCTACTCCTCTGTGAATTAACTTTGTGATGAGGATAATTTAGTTCTTTGAAATCAGCTAGTTAATACATACTGAAAAATTCTGAATACACTCTGGAACACTTACTACATGCTGAAAAATACTGAAAAAGAGTCTTTTCTTAATGAATTGTACTAAAGCAGGATGAATTTAATTCTTAAATATATTTTTCCTGGAGTATACCCTCCTATTCTCTTTCAATATTTTCTATATTGCAGATATGAAAAAGTAACAATACAAGGGCAAATACATAACACTTTCCTTTGTTTCACATAGCTCATGGTCACATCATATTTCAAAGTTAGTATTGAATCTGCTTCTCCCAAAGATTTTTAAGGTCAATCTGACCCCTGAATAAGGTTCTTCTCCACTGAAAACTGATAAAGCTGCATGATAAGGGAGGAAAATGCTTGCATTATCAGTTCAAAAGAAAGATGAAGAGGAGTGGCTTTGCAGATGGCAGCGTGCATATGAAGCAGCTAGAGGTGTAACTCTCCTATATGGATATATATGTGTGTGTCTGCCTGTTTGTATAGGAGAGCATATAAATATATATCTCCCACATATAACTCTCTTATATTATATCTACAAGTATAACTGTCTTTTTTTGGGGGTGTGCCTTGCTACCCAGTAGTAGTGCATCATTCCTCACTTATCTGCCTTCTTTAAGATACCAACAACTACAGAAGAAAAGTGACCAAACAGTTCCCTGAGACACAGTAGCTGCATTTTCTCTTTGCCTGCATGCAGGGTATGTGAATATAGGTGTAATTTTTCTACATTCTCCACTACTAATTTGACCCCATAACAGTAAAGCAGAATCTGCCCTTTTAGATGAGATTTTCACACATGCATCACACAGGGGTGCGTGATTAGTGAGTTTGGGTATTTTGATAATTCTGTAAACTGCATGCAATAATGAATTGGATATATCTGTCGTAACTGCAAGTGGAATATCACATGCCATTTTGCGACAACAAATCTAGATAAAGTGGAAGCATTTGAAAAGGAGCTAAGGACTACTGAGGGCCACAGTTATGCATCTAGCAGCTTTTTGAAAACATGTTTGAAATCACTGGAAGTTCAGTATCTAAATACCTTGGAGAATCTAGGTGTGCAGGTTGCCTAAATGACGTCTGAGGTGGCAGCATCATAGTAATTGCTAAGAATGCTGTAAGTGTGTCATTCCTAAGATAGGAAAAAATAAATCAGAGCACATGATCAATAAGCTTCCTAAGCTGAAAGGTTGTGGCATTAAAAAAGGAAAATTCAGGGTAAAGGACAGTTTTTTAAATACATTCCCTACCAAGAAAACAGTTGAAATCTTACCAATTTTAATTGAGATTGGGTAAATAATGATTGACAAGGTACTGTTGAAAAAAATTGTATTTCAGCTGAGTTGTTAAAAAAGTAATTTTTGTTTCTAACACCTTTAAACATTTTGAGGTTATTTTTCTGACAGGGTGCTTGAGTACTTGAAACCTAAGTTACCATTTACATTAACTCAATAGCACTCTGTTGCAATGTGGTTTTGACCCTGCATTTCTACCGTACTCCTTGTACCAATTGACTTTCCTCAGTTTTAAGTATACAGGAAGTGCAAACCAGACAACTTTCAATCCCTGTATGGGGAAGGAAAGATAGAGCATCGGCAGATTTTACACACGCTTAGATATGCCTAGTCTGCCATGCCATCTCCTAGCATGCATTTAGAGCATTTTTCAGCCACAAAAGAGTGGCTGTTTTGGAGCTTTTCCAGAAGCTCAGCTTTGAGTCACAGAGAGAAGTCTACATTTACAAAGAACCATTCACAGCTGTCAGAAGTTAGCTGTCTGTGGGACTCAAAGTACAGCTGCAGTTTTTCCAGAATACTGACAACTTCTGTGGCAACCAGAGTCTGTTCGCTAGTACTGGGATTTCTGAAGCTTTATCAGAAAAAAAGTCTTAAGTGCTCTGTGCCTGTATTTTCCATTTCTATGCTTTTATTACCCTTTTATTGTTTTGTATTCCAATGACATACTGAATTTTTTTCTGAAGTTAGGAATTTATAAGATATCAAGTTTTGAAATAAGTTGCTTATTATCTTCAGGGTTTTTTTGTTTTGTTTTGTTTTTTTTAAGCTTCCAGAATGAACAGAAAGCACTAAACTTTGGTTTTTAGTTTCTCTGAGACATATAAAATTGTGTTTACAGCATTTTTGAAGAAACAGCAGCAATATTTAAACTAAATAGGAGTGATGAGATTGTATCCCCCCAATTTTGCTACAGTCAGAAGTACAGTCATATCCTCCTCTTTTTACTTCAGTAAGGATGCTATCTGCAACTCCATATCTCCTGCAGACAGTCTGAATGTTCCTCATTTTTTGTTCATATTGAATATATAGAGAAACAAACATATTGTGATGTATTGCAGTATAAAGATTTAATTTTCATTTGTGGAATTCCTCTACAACTGCATTTCTCAGAAATACAGCAATAACTTGAGCTAAAATGTTTGTGTTATGCCACATTTTCTGAATTCTTTTTCTAATTCCTTCTCTCATTTTCTCCTTGAAAAGTTTGCATAATTATAGCAAGGAGACGAAAAATAATTGGGAACAGAAACCAGACTTTCTTATTTCTTCTGAGAAGTGCACAGTACACATTAGAATAATATAGAGCTGTATATAGTAAACACTAGCATTTTTAAACTATATCCCAGAATGTCATCTTAAAGAATATATCAAATATGAAAGGACAGGAAAACACCTAAAATGAAGCCAGAGAGATCCAATTGTAGGTTTGATACCAGCCAAGAATTAAAATCTGGATAGTTTTTATGACCTGTACTTCATGTTTAAAGCAGTTTCAAAATTTTCTTTTAACTAAGATTTTTTGTTTGTTTGTTTCCTTTTTTTTCCCCCCTTATGAGTAAATCTGGTAGTTTTCAGGATACCATTTTATGTATGAAAATTTTAGGTGTCAATGCAGAGGGGGCTTACAAGCTTAGCCAAGGAACCTTGGCCCAACTCTCTCTTCTTTTTTTTTTCCTTTGTGTTACTTGGGAATAGCTGAAAGTGTTTGCCAGTTCATACAAGGAATCACTGTTAAGAAGAAGAAGGGGAGGAAGGAGAGGGATGACATTTTAAGAATCATGACTTCTCTTTGTTTTGTTATTTCTGACCCTGATCCACCTTACTTGTGTGTTCTTTATCACTTCTAACTTTATTACCTTCTTAAAGCTGACCAGGCAGTGTAGAAAGGTGGAAGACCCCTGAGGAGTTACAGTGAAAATTCCTCTGCAGTCAGGGCTGGGTGTATCAGGCTGTCAAGCTGCTCTCCTGTGTCTAGCACAGTAACTGACTGTTGCTCAGTGGGAGCCTTTCTAGATGTTCAGTTTCTCTGAGTACACTGATTTTATCTTTAAAATCTCCTCAATTTCTGTATTAATTTTGAGAAAAAAAAAAAAAAAAAGGGCTGTATTTGTGTAAAAGGAAAAGACCTGTAAATGCATGTTCTCAGTACTTTTGCTGTTCTTTAAAAAACATTTTTTTTCAAATTTCTTTTTCTTCTGCAGTAATAAGGGAATGCTACAGGCCAGTGATTTTGGGTGTATCTGTGATATCAGTATCACAGATACAGAAGTATTTGTACGAATGAGTCTTTGCCTTATCATGCACAGGGTTTTCTCATGAAGACAATCTTTTGGATTTTAGTATGTTGCCGTATTCTGAGTAGTGCTGCCTTGCTGTATTAAACTGTGCATCAGGATGCCACTCAGTGAAAATTACTTTCCTTCTGTGTTGCTATTACTTCTTAGTTTTACATAGTAAGGGGTTTTTTTTGTTGGTTTTTATGCTTTTACTATGGCTTTTCCTTTCCCCTTTTTCAGAGCCAGATCCAAATCACAGTGTTTTAATCATTCACCGTTATCAAATCACTCTAAGCATTGTAACATGTATATAAATGGGTGAGATGACCTCCACGATGTTTAAAGAAATATTCAAAAACCACTGTTGAAAGACTGTGAAAATCAGTAGCTAAAGAGACTCAAAAAAGAAAACTGATATTTTATTTCAAAAGATATCTTAGTAAGTATATTTTCTTCCCATTCCTGAAAGAAGGAGAGGAAAGCCATGTTGACAGATGTGTTCATTACCCTGTGGAGCTTGAGAAAGTCTCTATACCAAATCACACATTATTATTGTATTGCCATCATGTTGCCACAGGTTTCTAAGCTGCCTTGAGGCATTCACTTTTTAAACCATTGGGAGCTCTTTGTCTCATGAAATTTGACATGTCCATTTTGGGTAGAAAAGTAGTCAAATGAAGTCACCTTTCATCTCCTCAGGACTTGCAAGTTGTCAAAAGACTAGGCTTCCAAGGGAGATATGAAAGAGTAAATATTTGTCATTGTTTGGATTCTATATTCCACTTTTGCCACTGTTTATGGAATAAAAGGTGAAATGCTCAGGAAAAAAAAAATCTTGAAATATTATTGCTGTTTTTTTGTGAAACCCATGCTTGTGCCCTGTTTTCTAGCGCAATAATAAACTGTCACTCAATTACGCTGAAAAGCAGAAAAGTTGATGAGAGAAATGCTTTTTAATAATGCCTGATTAATACAGAGAACTCGTTATAACTTGGTAGCCCTTGAGCAATATGTTTATAATGACTTGAAAGTTAAATGTTATATGGAAAACGTAAAAATTCACAGTTGAACTGTTAAAATAGCCAAGAGTTTTGGAATGGAGTTGATCAGTGGGATGGGAGAGAGAATTGGAAAGACAAAAGCAAGGTCATTGGTCAAAATAAAGAAAGTTTAATAAGTGAAGAGAAACAAAACAAAGAAAAAAATGTGATGCAGAGGCACTCACTCACCACCTCCCACTAGCAGAATGATGCCCTGCCAGTCTCCAAGCAATGCCTACCTTAGAAAATCTATCCCTGCTCCAGACCTTTTCTCCTTCCCCCATTTTATTGCTAAGCATGATGTCATCTGGTATTGAGTATCCCTTTAGCCAATTTGGGTCAGCTGCCCTGTCTCTGTCCCATACCAGCCTCTTGCCCACCCCTAGCCAACTCCCTATGGGGGCAGGAAGAGTGAGAAACAGAGAAGTCCTTCATGCTGTGCAGGCACTGTTCAGCAATAGCTAAAACACAGGTGTGTTGTCAACCCTGTTTTGATCACTAATCTAAAATGGCACCATGGGGGCTGCTATGAAGAAAATTATCTCCATCCCAGCCAGGCCCAGTAAAATACAACATTATTTTTAACAGCAAAGCTTACTACTTCTTGCACTGTTTTTGGAAAATAGCTGATCATAACTACTGTCAAGGACATGAGGCTAAAGTAGGTGGACTCTCCTGTGTTGATATTGTATGACAGTTGTTAGCTTCTTAACCCACAGTGCCACAGAACAAAAAGTGGGAAGCAGGCTGGATGCTCATGTCTTAAACTCTCTTAAGAAAATTAAATGTCAGGGAAAGAGAGTAAATATCAGCTACACTGCTCAAAATTAGTTGTAAACCAGAGTTTTACAATTATCCTCTTCTGAGATCAGGGAGTCACAAAGAGTTGTCACCAAAATCTGCACACAGTTTACCCAAGTGCAGGCATAATAGATATGTTCAGAGAAACATAATCAAGAAGGACTGAAATTAGAAAATATACATCAAAACATATACTCAGAAAGTTTTATCTCTGTTGCACTTTCTTCACAAACTGCCCCAGCGTGGGTCCTTTCCACATGGTGCAGTCCTTCAGAAAAAAACCTGCTCCAGTGCAGGTCCCCCACAGGGTCACATGTCCTGCCAGGAGCCTGCTCCAGCGTGGACTTCTCTCTCCACAGGTCCTGCCAAGAACCTGCTCCAGCGCAGGCTCTCCATGGGGTCACAGCCTCCTTCAGGCATATCCACCTGCTCTGGCATGGAAGAGCCATGGGCTGCAGGGGCACAGCCTGCCTCACCATGGTCTTCACCACGGGCTGCAGGGGAATCTCTGCTCTGGCATCTGGAGCACCTCCTCCCCCTCTTTCTTCACTGACCTTGGTGCATGTAGAGTTGTTTCTCTCACATATTCTCACTCCCCCCTTCCAGCTGCTGTTGTGCAGCAGTTTTTTTCCCTTTCTTCAATATGTTATCACAGAGGCACTACCACCATCCCTGATTAGCTCGGACTTGGCCAGCAGGTGGTTCATCTTGGAGCAGGCTGACGCTGACTTTATTGGACATAGGGGCAGCTTCTAGCAGCTTCTCACAAAAGCCACCCCTGCAACCCCCCCACTCCCAAAACCTTACCATGCAAACCCAATACAATACATTAAAAAAGCTATGTATGAAATGCAATGGGGCTATGGGACAAGTATATTTTTTAGCCTGTAACACACCACTTCTGCAAGACCCAGTTCTACCTGCTCTGGAAATACCTGTGCAACAACTCTAATAAAGTGTAATGAAATTGGCTTTTACTTTCAGCAGTCCCCTTTCTGCACTTTGACAAAAATGTCCTTCATTTTAGGGGTTGTTTAGGCAAAAGGAAATTACCTTTCCTGTCTCGTGAAGTTCCTGCAATAATTCTCCAAACTTCCCAGATGAGCTAGGTGTGTGAATTCACTTACTGTTGATAGAGAAGAACAGACAGTTCTTAAATGTAGTTCATCTCATCCTAAAATACATCAGATAAGGTGATCACACCCTATTTCCCAATGGAGAGAAACCATTCCTCTTTATATTAACTAGAAAGGGAACTGAAGTTGACCATATCACAAAGCCTACATATACACTGAAGACACCTGAACTTTAGCGAGATAATTCCTATCCAAAGAATAAATTCTCCATTTTCTTATTTTTTGCTGAAGATTGTCAGGATTGTGATCAAGGAGACTGCTGCTTCATAACACTTCCATGTTCTTTGGATTCTCCGTATTGTAGCACTGCTATTGACCCTTCTTCCTCAGTCTTTTCATCTTTTTGTTGGAAATAGCTTTAGTTCATCATGTTTTAGCTATATACTTCCACTCCTTATAAAATCCAGTTGAAGGATGGTATAAAGTTACTCCAGAGTCTCTGTTCTTCAGTGAGTTCCAAAAAAGGGAGAAAATTTGCATGTGCTGTTACTTCTTGTTCTATGTAATATTTACAATCAAGTTCAAAGTGATGTCATTTGTTTAAAATGTAAAACCTTTTTCTCTGTTGTAACAATATAAATAAATATTCTCCTTTGTTCAACAACATGAAAACCTTAAGGAAATTTCTTATATTTATGGTTCTAATCTTTGTTTAACTACTTATTTATTTATTCTTTTGCAAAGAATATCTAACTGGTTTGATGATGTCTTTTTATTTTGAGACAGAAGTTATGTCTTTAAAAGAAGAAAAAAATTATTTCCCTAGGTCTCCGCAAGTCTATCTTTCCGAGTGGCTATTATTTGAAAAAGAACAACTTTCAACTAATACAAGACCCTTCTAAAATAGCTTCTTAAGCTTATGTCTTTTAGTCTACTGACTTATAAAATTCATTTGATTTGTGAGAGAAAAACATGGTCTCAGACTTAATGAATGGAATCCCATTCTTTCAGGGATTACAGTTTGTAAAATGAACCAGTGCACTGAATAACCTTTCAGACTAAGACAATATAAACTACCAGTAAGGTTAGCAACTTGTATAAAATAACATAATAGAAATTAATAGAAACTATTTTATAAATAATTAAATAACAAATCAAATGCAGAACAGTTTTTATTTCATTCTTCAGCTTTAATAGTACTTTACTTGGTTCTATTGCTTTGAATGTGTTTTGTGTAGGAAGATAAAATACCTACTTTATTTATCAGTGTTTGGACCTATATTTAAAGTATATCCTCATATTTATTTTAACATATATATAGAATGTGTTGTGCATGGTTTGCCAATATTGTTAGCATCAGTGTGTCTTATCTTGACATGATATTGTGCGGTTTGTTTATTTCAGGAATACCATGAAGTATCTGGGCTGTCCTTTCACTGAATTCTGAAATCCTTGTATAACATCATTCTGATCTACTTTCCTAAACACTTGGGGTGGAGGTAGTGGTTTTATTATTCTTAAGCTGTCTTACTAAGGAACCTCCTACAACAAATTAACACTTTTAACATCTACTGAATGGAACGCATGCTAGTACCAATTCCAAAGCTTTTCCACTTTTACAGGACTATTTAAATAAAAACCAAACAAAAACCTGACACTCTTAAAAGACATATCTGTGTAGAAAGTATTGTAGGAATACTTACTCTTATTTGTATTCATATATAATTTAAGTCAGAGAATTGGCATAAGTGATACTAGCAGAAGTACTTTGAACAGAAATTGCTATGTCCATCATCAAGTAGATCATCCAAACAAATTAGGTCAACCATACAGTTATTCACATAAAAGTAAGTGAATTATCTGAGCCCAAATCTTTATAGACAGAAGAAAACCCCTAGAGACAGTTGCCAAAAGATCTTAAGCATTGGAAAGGTGTTGTGGGTTAACCCAAATAGACAACTAAGGCTGCTCACTCACTGCCTGTCCTGGTTTCTGCTGAGATAGAGTTAATTTTCTTCCTAGCAGCTGACATAGTGCTGTGTTTTGGATTTAATATGACAATAATGTTGATAACACGCTGATGTTTTGGTTGTTGCTAAGTACTGCTTATGCTAGTCAAGGACATTTCAGCTTCCCATGCTCTGCCAAGTGCACAAGAACCTGGGAGGGGGCACAGCCAGAAGAGTTGATCCAAACTGACCAAAGGGGTGTTCCATACTATATGATGTCATGCTCAGTATAGAAACTGGGGGGGGTTGGCTGGGGAGCAGGGATTGCTGCTCGGGAACTGTCTGGGTATCAGTCGGCGGGTGGTGAGCAATTGCATTGTGCATCACCTGCTTTGTATATTGTTGTTGTTGTTGTTATTATTATTATCATTACTATTTTACTTTATTTCAATTATTAAACTGTTCTTAACTCAGGAGTGGGGTTTCTCACTCTTACTCCTCCGATTCTCTCCCCCATCCCATTGGGATAGGGGGAGTGAGCGAGCGGCTGTGTGGTGTTTAGTTGCTGGCTGGGGCTAAACCACGACACTATGGATGGGGAAAATGTATCTTGTAGCATGAGTGAAACTCAGCTGGTTTTTGCAAAAGAAAAAAACCAAACCCAAAAAAGTTGGTACAGAAATTGTGGCCCAAAACTAAACATCTCCATGAATAAAAATATTTTTTTGTGACAGCATTTTGTAATAAAAAAGAATTCATTAATAAATTTGTGTAGTGCCAAAGATAACGTTTTCATATAAAGTTATTTTGAAGAATAACAATGAAAAGGACTGCTGTTTTAAAAAGAGATAATTCCTGAGAATAAGGAAAATCAAATCCCTGAGATAGAAATTGAAATGTTTTAGAGTTCTAATTAATCTATGTAGATCAGTAGGGTCAAGATTCTTGGTTAATGGTAGGCTCAAGAAATTTTAGGATCATAGGAGAAAATAATCTCTGTTAAGTAAGATAACAGCCCCTCATTGTTGCCATGGCAAACACTGGCGGTCATCACTATATCCTTCTGTATTATCACCAATCAGCCAGAGTACTCCTTTCAGGACCTGCATCTGAGGCTTTTCTTTGCCTGAGACTGCTCCCTGGTACATTGAGATAATGCCGTTGCAAGAGATAGGGCTGATAAAGGCTAAAACCAGGAGGGAATGATTTCCTATCCCCAGCCATCAAGCTGAACAACAGTTTAGCTAGGAAGTGGTGTAGCTGAGAGAAAGCAAGTCAGATTTGGCTGTAGTTTAGTGCTATATTGGGACAAGAGAGTCTCAGATTCTTGTCTCTGCACACATTGTTTGTGTCTTTCATTTAAGTCGCAGGAAAACTACATAAAGAACATTTCATGCAGTGAGCAGAACTCTGTGCTGTGCCTTTTACAGGGCTAATGCAAAACATTGACTAGTCTGATTTTAACCTAAATGTTCAAAGAACCTTTTTTACCCTACTATGAAAACCAATTTAAATAAATAGGTATACCCATGTAAAAAATAAATCACTAGAGACTAGACAAAATTCTGCTAACATTGTTCAGTTTGTATATAAAACTTGCTAGTGGAAATATACTTTCTTCTTTTCCTGACTCTACAGCATGAATACTGGTTGCTTGGTGAAGAGAAGTTTTGATTATAAATGGAATGTATGTTGAGTCTGAAGAAAAATATAATTGAAAAACTATATCTTTTCTAGAATACTTTAAGAATAATTGGGAGATTTCTTTATGGTTCTATACTTTAGGTAATTATTTATATCAGGGAAAATCTGTGCTAACTGCTGCAGTAAATATGTTTGATGTTATTTGGCAATGATGCATCCTGCTTTTATAGTGCTAGAGTTCTAAAACTGATGCAGCATCACCAGTGCTTCTTGTAGATTGAAGTCCACCCTGGTAGATGGAAGTCTCATAGATATGAGACTGTTTTTAAGCCACTGAAACAACTGTGATTTAAACTATCTAACCTTTATACTCACTATACTTTTCATATATACAGTAATGTTTATTACATTCTTTATAAATTTAATATTTGCAAGGAATGTATTAGCCTGTGATTCTTATTTCCATCTGTGTTGTCTAAATAAACTTAATTTTCCCTGAATTAAGCTCAGGGACTTCACAGTAATGTCTAATTTCTCTGCATTTGTTTTTTTCTGAATGGTAAGGCTAAAATGCTGCATACAGTATCTTCAAACAGTTTATATTTAATTTCAACAGTTAAAATGTAAAGCACGTAAGATCAAAGTTATACATGATTGTATCCTTTCTCTTCTCAACTATCTTCTTTAGAAATAATATTTAAAAAATAAGTCAATATAACAATTATACCATTAATTTGTGGATTATAACTAAGATCCAAACTAGAAAAAGTAATAAATACAGTATAGGCAGCTTTTCTTAATAAGGACATTCATTTTCTATGCTGTAACTCACGCAAATAGCAAAGGTTTTAAATTATACATTTAATACCTAGAAGCCATTCAAATGCATAAAATACTCATATGTTCAGGGGTTTGCATGATTCCCATGAATTTTATTGACATGTGGGACTCTTCAGTGTGAAGATGTGAGCTGTTTTATGTTATACAAATTTGCAGAATCATTAACTTTTTACTGCTATACAGAGCAGCAGTCTAAAATAAGCCATAGAATCTAATTCTTTATTTGTGTACAGATGCTGAGGGTTATGTCAGTTAAATTACACCATCGCAAATGAAGTAGAAGGATGAGTTTTTTCTCAGAAAAACTCCAATGTACAATTCTGCTTAGACAAACTTACACTTCTGCAGTGAAGAGCTTTGTAAAGTCTTTGGCATCAAAAACATGTAAAGACTTTGGATTTCCATTGAAGGGTCCTGGGAAAGAGGCTGCTACTACCTTCACCGTTCTTCTTGGATAGTCCATCCTGCAGTGAAATTGTCAAGATGTAGGATAAAATAAATTATTATTTATGGCAGGAACTTGTGATTTTTTTTCCCATCTTTTTTTCCCAGTTTAAGAAAGTAACCCACAAGATTTATAGGTCCTATTGAAATAAATCAATGAAATGATGCAGTAAAAAACTAGAGCACCTCCTAGATGTGGCATTCCATGACCACCCATATCTCCCCTTAATTTTCAATGAGCTTTACAGTATGTAAAGTATTCAAGTCAGAGTTAACATTTAGTTGATCAATACCATCAACAGTTATATAACCTAGAAAAGGTATGCCGAAGGACACAGAAATCTGAACTGGGAGAATAATTCCTAATAATTTGTTAATCAAGTCTTTCACAAAAGTTAAAGAACTTAACAAGTAGAGATTTAATCTGAGAAAACAGATAAAATTCACAGAATAGCCTGAAATTACTCCTGAAGAATTCATTGACGATAATCAAAATTTGCAACACGCTGCATACACTGAGCTTATGTTCCTTGATTTCCTAACTCAGCTAACCATTTGGCAACAGCTGAATTGTGGTCTAAATGTCCTATTTACCAGGTTTGTATGCAGTTCTACAAACTCTTCCAATCAGTCTTTATTTATCCAAGATCAACATTTACAGTCCATTTTTGTGGGTTGTATTGCTAGTGAAGATTCTTTGCTGGAATATTGAAAGCAAGTGAAACAGAAATGTTGCAAACATGGTTAGAATTAATTCATTTATTTTGTAAATGCACAATTTTACCAGTTCTGATTGTAGTTCTTACTGGACATTTTTTATTTCATGTGTTCATATATAATAAATATAAATCCATTCAGCTGTCTTGAGGTAACATAATAGGCCTCCTATTAAAATCTTAGTATAATTATAAATAAGTATTCTCACAAATCCTTTTGTTTTAATGAAGCCTATCAGATATTCTAATATTTTCACAGGCCAGATAGGATGCCAGCTATTTCTCTATTTTTTAATTACATCCTACATTTTGGCCTAGTGCCTAATCTGAGCTCCTTATGCTCTCTTTTCAGAATTAGCATATGCCAAACACTGAATGCTTCATAGTCACCTGTGTCTACCTTTGACTTCCTCTCAGATTTTAGAAGAGAGTCCATATTTCAATGCCATCTCTGAAACCAAGACATATCCACATCTTTAAGCTTATATTTTTTGTAGTATTTTGCAGTATTTTGACATGTTTAGCATTAAAATCAAATATATCTGTTATTAACACTGTGTATATTTAAAAATCCTAGAATGAGGAACTATGCATGAGATTGATAGGGGAGAAGGAAGAAAATTTTAGCCTTCACATTAGCTGTCACATCCAGCTTTCCTGCTGCAGCACTGAGGCTACTCATGCTCTCAGAGCAGCGACTCAGCTGCTACCTCATGCCTTGATTTTATGAGTGCAGTTCAATTACCTAATATTGAGTTAAATATTCGAAACGCTCTAGGGTATCTGAGACAACTATATGGAACCTGCAAATATGAGATCTCATTTGTAGGAGACCCTTGCCTTTCTGGAGAAGAAGGACTATCCCTCAAGCGCAGATGTCTGTTGTAAGGCAAATGAAACACAGTTCATGTAAAAGATGCTTCATATGTCTGAAAGTCAGGGACAAGAAAGAAATGGAGAGAAAATTCCTCTCCTTATTAAAAAAAGTCCCTGGATTGCTGGCCTGCTGCTGTTTCAAAGATTTCACAGAAAGGAGGAGACAGCCTGACAGGTGAAGTGATATGAAGTAAGGTAGTCTCAGCTGTCCCACCACTCCCTATTCACATCAGAGATGCCTTTTCCTTGACTTGTTAGTTGAAGCATAAACAACCTTGGTTTAGTAATAAAACAGAGAATGAAATATATGTCTCCAAACAAATTGCCGTTCTGTTTTGATGGACCAGCTACTGAAAGTGCATGAACATGGTGTTGTCACCATGAAACCATTTTGCAGTTTTGGTGGAATTAGTCATGTAAAATTAGATTTGCAGCCTTGAGTGGTGAGAGCATATACCGGAGTCACAAGATATCGCTCATTGATCTATACCTTATACCTCTCCTTCCCACTGAAAAATGCTGTAATAGTGGTTTGAGAAAAGAAAATTTCCACAGGAGATCCCTTTACAAATCCCTCATTAGCCAGGCGGTTGGGCTGTCCTCATGGAAGAGCACAGAGTCCCTCTTCTTCCATTATGCAAATCTCAGAGGATTTTTGCAGAAATTAGTCTGCATGAAGCCTTAGTTTCCAAGTTGGCTTTGAACAGTTTTTTTTCTCAAACTTTTGGCTATGTTGCAGCTGTGCTATGAGCAGCTGCCTAACCAGACCTTACCAGATAATTTTATATTGTATTTCCTGTATAATTCCAATGGGACCAGTCTATAAAAAAAATCATAAATAAATGTTATATCACCATGGTGCCTATAGACAGTAGTGCAACAACTGGCACAAAGACTGGAGCCCAAGAAAGAGCAGAACAGATTGTAGCATAGGGAACAAATCAGAAGATATATTATAGGATTTACATTGTTAAATATTGTAGCTTGTTACATAATCTGAAATCAACAATATAAAGCTTATGCCTTAAGCAATTGTTAGAAGAAAAGATTAAAAGAAAGAGAATAAGAGAATATTCGTGCAAATTCTGGAATTATATTGTCTATTATGAATCAGACTATGGATATTCAGTTTGGTACATACTGTAATTATAATTTAGTGACTTAGGGAGTTTGTAAACATAATTTCATGACTGTAAATATAATTTTGTAATATGACTTAGTTTATTGTAAAGATAATTTAGTAATTTAGCTATATTTAGTAATTTGTCCAGAATAAAATATGTAATGATACTGGATTATAATGTCAGGAATTAACAGAAACAGGAAAGAAGAACCTGCTGTTGATTAATGAATCCCAAATATTCAACTGTAAAAAAGTGGAGGTTGGAAAAAGAGCACATCTGTTGGACTTTTTTGATCTTCAGAATTTGCCAAAAAAAAAAAACCTAGGCATTTTAACACATCTATGTATGCATTTACAGTTGTGTTTAAAATGCTTCTCTCATAGTGTTTTTGTCTATTTGTTATGATACAATCCAGATCCACAAAATACCCAGCCATATGAAAATATAGCAAAGTTATGAGAAAAAAATGGATTTTAAATGAGCAGATGTTCTGCACAGTGCAAGCAAACAAACAAACAAGGAAAGAGAATGATTCTAAGGAAGAGCAAAGATCTAAAGTTTGGAAGGGATTTGTGTTTCCTAAAAAGAATATAATGTCCCATCATCAGGCTTCCTTTAAAAAAGATTAATTCAATGACATTACTCAGTGCAAGGGACAGGGTAGGTAAAATTAAATAAAAATATTATTGTTCTTTCTTCCCTTCACCTACTGAACTTAACAAAGGCAATAATATTTAATTTACAAAGCTCAGTCAAACTCACCTTTGCTATTGGATGGTATTTATAATCTCTCTCCATGACTCCCATGCCTGTACAAATGTCACTGATTCCTCAGGGTTATAGAGTGGTTAAGACCATGCACTACATTTTATTGAAATCCATGCTGGGTAGGAAACAACAGCTTGAATAGCCACAGTTTACAATTTCACTTTCATAACAGCTAAGCCTTCAGTAATGTCAGTTTAAGCTGGTGCTCTGCCTTGACACAGAAGTCTCTCAAAACTTTTCAACACACCATAGCTCAGTGATTAAAAAAGCGGTGAGGGCCCATAATACTCTCTTCAAACGGGAGAGCCACAGAAGTACAGATGGCATCTTAACGGGCCTAAACTGGCCTAGCTCCACGTTGTATCTGCACCGCTCATTTTAAATGCTGTCTATATTTTGATGATTTTCAACAGAGATTTATTAATGTCTTAGTAGCAAGTTAACCAGTTTGCCAGCTATACTGTTTCTAACTTACAGTCAACATAAGTTGAAATTTCTGACATCAATTAGTTTAAAAAAGATTAGACACATACCTTTTAACAAAGTCTGATGTTTGTAAAAAGGAAACCTGAATGTACAAAACTAAGAACCACATTTTTAAAGGTAGCTATCTAACCTACTCTCTCTTAATGTTACTGAGAGATTGGCATCTGCTTATTTTTAAAATACCTCCTCTCTTCTGTGCATTTGTCTATAAAAGAGTGTATAAAATACAATTATGTGGGAATGTTACTTCTGAAAATGAGGGTAGACTTGAACTCCAATAAGGTGTTTAATTGTGAGAAATATTGGGTTTTGTCTTATCAAATTTATTTTCCCTTCTATTCATACACCTTAAAAACCTAAAAAAATTGTATGAGGAAGCCCAGATGTCCTAAATATTTTAAAAAGGTAAAATAACTGTATTTTGCAGTAATCTGATCATAGAATTGTTAGATTTTTTTAAATTTTATTTTCAAAATGTAACATTTAAAAATATCATATTCAGACATTTAAATGTTAAAGCCATGCAAGATATGGCAACAGGTATACCTGATGTTTGTCATTGTTTAGCCCAAGCCAGCAACTAAGCACCACGCAGCCGCTCGCTCACTCCCCCTACCCCGATGGGATGGGGGACAGAATTGGAGGAGTAAGAGTGAAAAACCCCACTCCTGCGTTGAGATAAGAACAGTTTAATAATTGAAATAAGGTAAAAATTAATAATAATAACAACAATATAATAATGATAATAATAATAATAACAATACACGAAGCAAGTGATGTACAATGCAATTGCTCACCACCCGCCGACCGATACCCAGACAGTTCCCGAGCAGTGATCGCTGCCCCCCGGCCAGCCTCCCCCAGTTTCTATACTGAGCATGACGTCATATGGTATGGAATAGCCCTTTGGTCAGTTTGGATCAACTATTCTGGCTGTGCCCCCTCCCAGGTTCTTGTGCGCCTGGCAGAGCATGGGAAGCTGAAAAGTCCTTGACTAGCACAAGCAGTACTTAGCAACAACTAAAAACATCAGCGTGTTATCAACATTCTTCTCATTCTAAATCCAAAACACAGCACTGTGCCTGCTACTAGGAAGAAAATTAACTCTATCCCAACCGAAACCAGGACATGTTTCAAGTACACTAGACAGCAGTATAAGCAGTTGTTATGATATATTGTGTATTTTTGAAGTCAGATAGCCTCTCCATGTATCTAATAAGAGTTTAATTAAGCTTTATAATCAAGACTTGTTTTTGATGAAGCTTGCAATATGAATTGAACAGCATGATATTTTGGAAAGAATATGCATAATTTTCTTTGAGTTTAATAATTTTCTTTATTAGGGGAATATTAGCCAGAAATGCATTGGAAGCCAGAAACTTCTGTACTGTGATATTATTTGAATTTCTTGAATTTATTTGGCATCAATTCATACATGTCATGTTAGTAACAGCTTTAAATAAAGGATGTGGCTGCTATGGCTGACATCTACCTACACAGAGCACCTAATGGGATATCAAGTAGGTATGCCTTTACTACTCCAAAGTCACTAAGCTATTCTACAATCTTGGTCAGTCGTACTACCCTGTAAGAATGAAATTTTTTCCAACTTACTTCGGGTTTTAGAAGGAATGCTTTATTTTTACTCAGTAGAAAAATATATGCTTTTCCACTGAGAGGTTTCTAAGATTACTCAGGAAGTTAAGTGACAAGAATTTTACTTTCCACTGATTATAAAGGAAACACATATGTGTCACTGCTGTATTTTCAGAAAGTAGAATTGAAATAAAAGCAAATGAGTCCACCATCTATGGTTATTTGTTTGGAATAACATTTCCATTTCAAAGGAAAAAAAATTCTTATTAATATTCACCTTAAAAACTTTAAAAAACCTTATAAAGAAAAGCATTTGTGGCATATTTACACTGCTATCTTTTAGAGAGTCAGAGAAAATTTAAGTGCTAGACCCTTAATCATCTGTAATGTTTCTTTTCTCACTCCCTGCGTCTGTTTGAGACTTTTCAAAGCATCTCTTTGAATGTCCAGTTTTGTTTAATATGGTTACAATAATAGTTTAGTTCAAGGGCAGCACTGAAAGGGTAGTTATTAGTATGATTACACCAACTTTAGTTACCTCTACCCTCTGCAGTTCTCTCCACTCTTTTGGCACGCCTTGCATCCCTAAACATTCCTACATACTCTCATGCTACATCTCAGGGCATACAATGTAGATACTCAATTTTGTCCTCTAAGAATCATTCTGCTGAGCTGTTACACCACTGCATGCTATTCCAGGCACTTTGAACTACATAAAAATAGAAAGAAAGAATTATTATACTTGAGGTCTGAGGGTCACCAGAAGGGCCCCAGAGGAGATCAAGAACCAAGAAATTTGCTTGGCTGTGATTCAAAGGGAAGTTAAAATAATTGTTTTCAAATTTTTATGCTCCATCAAGTGATGAAACTTGTAAACAGCTGACTGGTTTTTTTGGTGTCTCAAAAAACTTTAGTTACTCTTTTGATAATAAAACAGAAAGGGGAGCAGAACATGACATTGTTTTAAACTCTTAAAGCAGTTAATGAAGTAAAAAAGGTAATATTATAATAGTACTCACTGGATTCCAAAATGTTAGAGATACAGGGGCCTTCCCCTTTTAACCTGCACACCATTTAAACTTATTTTAATCTTAAACAAAGCTTACAAGCCTTAGCTTGTAGGTTTTAGCTCCTGTGTATATAATAGGCAAAAATATCTAACATGTTTTTATAGTATAGTGTGCATGTGTGAACACTGTTTATGTATGTTCTTTCTAGATAGACAGAATATAACTGGCAACAGTGAGGTAGAAACCTTAACACATTTGACAGCAGTTCCCTCCTACATCCTCACATTCATACTTAAAAACAAGGCTGGGAATAGCACAGTACATTGCAATTACATTACTTTGCAATTTCAAGACAGAGCTGGCTGCTAATAACTAGAGTTAGTTCTGGCTGCATCTGTCATCTTCTTGACGTTCTGCTCATTTGTGTTGTGTAACAGGAAGTGAAAAAAAAGTGGACATAGTCTGGAGGCAAAGTCATTTCTCTATGCCAGCTCTAGCAACTATTGTAACTGTGCAGAGGACTTGTTAGAAACTTTTTTGAACAGAATGTGTTCAAATGCTTGCCTTGGAGGAAATTCATGAGGCAGAGTCGTATGTCAGTTTCTGTAGGATCCTCCTGAGTACCTGATGACCTGTGGAAAGGAATGGAAGAAATTTGGTAAGAGAATAGATATACCAAGACCTTACTTAAATTCTTCTCCTTGGTCAGCCTTCCTATGTGAAGTTTTGTGATCCAGCTGTCACACAAAAACACCTCCCTAGATCATTATTCCAAATGCGGTTCATCCTATATAATTGTTTCTGTGTGCAAACTTGCACTTACAGAACAGGGTTGCCTGCCCAGCAGGATCGTGACTTCTGTTCAGAAATCTTTTGATCCCATACATATCCCATTGTATTGCAGGCATTCTTGAGGTCTGCATGGGGATGCTGTCTAAAGAAAACTTTCCTTTAGGAGAATTCAAGAACCAGTTCAGATGTGATATAATACCTCTCCTTCTTGTTAAAAACTTAGGGAATAGAAGAAGTGTAGAAGCAGTACTCTGCTCAAAACAGATTGAGTCAGAGCTGGGCATCACCTAAAGGCAAAACTTGTGCTCTAAAGATTTGAGGACACCTATAGTTGTGGCAGATAATAATTGTGTTGGAAGAGTGAATTTCTGCTAGGTCTTATAATGATCTGAAGAGTTTGAGAAAGGATCAGAGCGTAGTAGGAATATATAAATGAACAATTAAAATTAACAACATTTGAGATGGAAGAGTGGACTACCATGAATCACAGAATCACACAATCACAGAACAGTTGAGGTTGGAAGGGAACTCTGGAGGTCATCTGGTCCAAGCCCCCAAGCAGGGCCATCTAAAGCCAGTTGCCCAGGAAGATGTCCAGACAGCTTTTGAATATCTCCAAGGAGGGAGACTCCACAACCTGGCTGGGCAACCTGCACCAGTGCTCAGTCACCCTCACAGTGAAAAAGCATTTCCTGTTCTTCAGAGGCAACCTCCTGTGTTTCAGTTTGTTCTCATTGCCTCTGGTCCTGTTGCTGGGCACCACTGAAAAGAGACTGGCTCCTCCATCTTTGGGACTGGTAGCGTTTTACTATCTTCATGAATGTCATAGACAGTGGGACCAAGTGCACCCTCAGCAAATTTGCAGATGACACCAAGCTGAGTGGTGTGGTTGATACACCTGAGGGATGGGATGCAATCCAGAGGGACCTGGAGAAGCTCGGAATTGGGTCTCTATGAACATCATGAGGTTCAAAAATGCCAAGGGCTGGGTTCTGCATCTGGATTGGGGCAACCCCCAGTATCAATATAGGCTGGGGGATGAAGGGATTAAGAGAAGCTCTGCAAAGAAGGACTTGGGGGTACTGGTGGATGAAAAGCTGGACCAGAGCCAACAATGGGTGCTCACATCCCAGAAAGCCAACTGTATCCTGGGCTGCATCAAAAGAAGCATGGTCAGCAGGTCGAGGGGGGTGATTCTGCCCCTCTACTCCACTCTCGTGAGACCACACTTGGAGTACTGCATCCAGCTCTGGAGTCCTTAGCACGAGAAAGACATGGACCTGTTGGAGCAGGTCCAGAGAAGGGCCACAAAAATATTCCAAGGGCTGGAACACCTCTCCTATGGAGAAAGGCTGAGAGAGTTGGGGTTGTTCAGCCTGGAGAAGAGAAGGCTCTGGCAGACCTTATTGCGGCCTTTCAATACTTAAATGGGGCTTAAAAGAAAGATAGGGACAAATTTTTTAGCAGGGCCTGTTGTGATAGGACAAGGGGTAGTGGTTTTAAACTAAAAGAGGGTAGATTTAGACTAGGTATAAGGCAGAATTTTTTTATGATGAAGGTGTTGAAACACTGGAACAAGTTGCCCAGAGAGGTGGTAGATGCCCCATCCCTGGAAACATTCAAGGTCAGGTTGGACAGGGCTCTGAGCAACCTGATCTAGTTGAAGATGTCCTTGCTCATTGCAGGAGGGGTTGGACTAGATGACTTTAAAGGTCCCTTCCAGCCCAAACTATTCTATGATTCTGTGATTCTATGATCTTTGTATTCTCCCTTCAGCTATTTATATTAATTGGTAAGATCCCCCCGAGCCTTCTCTTCTATAGGCTGAACAGTCTTATCTCCCTCAGACTTTCTTCACAGCAGAGACACTCCATTCCCTTCATGATCTTTGTGACTGTTTGTTAGACTCTCTCCAGTATGCCCGTGTCTCTCTTGTACTGAGGAGCCCAGACCTGGACACAGTACTCCAGGTGTGGCCTCACCAATAGGTAGCTGCTTAATAGACTCAAGGTAACTTCACTCAGGAAACAGTTTCATGGTTATAACAGAGTTTAAGACACTGGATAAGCATCAAAAAGAAAAAAAAAATGGAAAATTAAAAGATGACTTGGATTGATCAGCTCTGCTAGTGGCATATAAGATCTCTGGAAAAATCTCTTGCAGTATGTGTAGCGTCTCTGGTATTAAACATCTGAGAGGGTGGTATTTGCTGAGAAAAATATTATGAATTAATAGGTGGAGAGGAGAGAAAAGCACGAAAGAATAGACTGGGCATGCGAACTTAAAAGTGTGAAAGAATCCACAGAGGAACCTGCCTAAGCAGCCCCATGCTCCTCAGCTGTTAACTTTTTGAGTGTCATTTCCCTAAATGAAACTCAAGAATTACCTCCTTTGAATGGCCTCGCTTATCAGCAATTTCAGTTAGTACAAAAAGTCTGTAACCTCATCAAAATGTGATACTGTTATTAATGGACAAATACAGCACTCCAGATAATTAATTTTTTTGCATACCCTCTACTCTTCATAAAGGCAAACTAATAATATGACATTCACAGATGCAGACCAGCTGATTAGCTTATTGGCCTATTAGTTAGAAGTGAGATTAAATGGTAATTTTCAAAGTATTGTACTTGCTACTAAGTGGTAGGTCTAGTAAAACACCTTGAGTTCTTGAATACCGTACTGATTTGTGGATTCTACCGAAGAATCCAAGACAAAAGAGAGAAAAAGACACAAATTATTTCTTCTCTTTCTCTTCTACATATTAAAGCATTACATCATCACACATACGCAAATATTCAACTAAAATTTGATTTTGCATATCACTTATATTTTCATTGTCTGTGAGTACTGCTAAAGATATTTTCATAAGTGGCAGCTATTCATTTCAAATATATATGTTTATGTGTTATGCTCAGCATTTAAGTCATTTTGCAAGGAACAGTAATGGGGAAACAAGTAAATTATTAAAGCTAAATTCAGAAGTTCTCACTTCGGCAAACTTTCATTGCAATCAACAGGAGTTTTGCCTAACCCCCCGCCCTCAAATTGTAAGAGCAAGTGACCTTATTTCTCTTTTCTTTCCAAACAGTACTCGTGCAACAAATATTCCCACTGAATTCAGAAAACATTTTATTTCTACTTAAAAAAAAAAAAAAATCTAAATGGCAAATCAGACAGGATGTCCTCGAAAGTCTAGGGCAGCTGAGCAACATGATGCAAAGCTGTCATTTCCTACACTTCTACCATTCACATTTCAAGTGATCTGTGAAGTATTGTCAGTATGCTGAGGCAACTGTTCTAAGCAAATGACATTGATTCAGCTTCAAGGATGACATGAAAACATCCAGATGGCATACATGCTTTACATTATAAACATCAGATAAATTATAACTTAAAAATTCAGAAAGGTGGTCACAGTAACAATTATATCAGTAAACAGAAAAAAGATTGGTAATGTGTTTTCAAAATAGCAGTATACATATGCCTTGTTTGTCTGAGAGAGAGTGATGTGTACCATAGGCTATAATTAAGATTTGAAATCTAATCAGAGTCAGCTGAAATGATTATTGCCCCTTTCTGAATCTAATATTGCTGAAATTAAATAAGAAGGAATTGGGAGATTTTTTTGGATCAGCTGTCATACACATCTCCTGAAGAAAGATCCTGTGTAATGAATGAACTGAAAGTAATTTTGAAAGAAATTCTCTGAGGAGGAATTTTCTTATCATCTACAATTCATGTTAGTAAAAAGGGAGTATTATCTTATGCTACCAACCCATCCAGTAATTACATCCAAAGGACACTGAAGATTTGTCATTCTGTGCAAAAGTCAAAACTCAGAAGTTCATTCACTTGCAAAACCTGACATTTTGGCAAAGGCGGGGGAAACAACCTAAAAAATTGCTCGTAAAGAAGCTGATGCTTAAGAATAATCTCCTATGGTAGGAAAAAAACCCTTGATGGCGACAGCTAAGGAAATATTAGTCATAAACCACAAGTCTTGAGGTGTGAGAACTGCAAAAATGTAAAAAAGCTAATTAAGATATGTTTCAATGTATACTGAATATTAATGTACCACTGGAAGAAAGACAGTCATCTTTTAAAGCTAACTTTTGTTTATTGCATACCGCAGCCAGTGACAGTACAACCCATACATTTTTGAGCCAAACATCTTCTTAAGGCAAGATTATTCAGACTTAAAGGGAACACTTAGAAATATTCTTCTGCAAATTAATTTTTTATGTAATTGTCAGTAAAATTATTAAGAGCCTTTTGTTTCCAGAGACTACTCAGTAATTAAAGATTAGATTAAATGCAGGAATAATGATTTATTACAGTAGACAGACAGAAGAGCTTTTATAGTCAAACTTTCCATCAATCTTGTAAAATGGAACAATTACCTACTTTTGACAAACATTTGACTAAGGAGATTACTGGAACTACTTTTAAGTACATAGATGATGTTCAAATAAATTATTTATTTCCTCAAATATTCAACACATGCTGTAGTAATATTTATTATGCATAGGATTAGGAAGACAGTTCAAGAAATTTTACTCGTTTTGGATAAGCAGATTAACAGTGGAAAACTTGATGGGATCTTTTGTGTCTATATGGAGGGTAATCTAAAAGGATGTTCTGTCATAAGAGTTCTTACCCTTCCTGCTTCAATATATGAAAAATACTATGAAGACAAACTCTTGGGAACAGAAAGATTTAAATATCCCTTGTGACAACAAAACTAGAAAGTGTAGCAGTATTCAAAACTTGAAGAACATCCTACCCACCCCACCCCCCAGATTTCCAAATATGCTAGATTTGGAAAGCAAGCTTTGGAACTGTTAAGTTGTTAATCACCAAGGGTGATCAGTCACTTAATGCTGAAAAAATCCAAATGTTCAAACAACACATGGGAACATGCTGAAGTGATAATCCTGTTCCCTTCTACAACACAGGGAGTGAATCCATCATTGACAGAGTATGGACAGCAGTACAAATCTATGATTTATGTTCCTTGGCTTCAGCCTAATTTTAGGTAACTAAAACAGATGTTGAATAACTATTCTTTGAATATAATCTTCTTCTTCCTAATTTTCATCACAATATTTTGTTAAATCTGGCTAAAAAACATAATTACAAAAGTTTTCATAACATTAAGGGCAAACATTGCATTCCTTGGTTTACCTTCTCCTTGGAGTAACATTAGCTGATTCAAGTGAGTAGCTTAAACAAATTCATAGTTTTTACTTTTTCTTAGTACCACCACCAGAATTCTTCTGCTCCAGGGATTCAAAACTCCATTATATTAAGTGGCCAGATCAAGCTGTTTTATCAGAAGAAACAGATTTTCTTATCTGTGGCTACAATCCATGGATTTATCTGTCATAACACTGTAATTAAGGATTATAAATGCATTGGCATTCTTCAGCTGAAGAATGAAGGAATCTTGAGAGTGGAATGAAGCTTGCTTTTTTTACTCAGAGAAAGTAAATCATGGTAGTGTTCCATAAAAAAAAGTATCTTCTCTTTAGAAGAATTAATGCATACTATTTTTCACTGTAGTAAGAAAAAGCTGTATCATGGTAACAAATAAAAAAAAAAAAGAAAAGAAATCCAAATATTCATAAAGTGTATTAAATAACTGGAAACATTGAGCAGTAGTAACATTCACTATAAAGGTAAAGTTAATGAATTTTATTGGTGCGTTAACACTGGCTGAATGTCAGTTAACTACCAAAACCACTCTATCACTATTCCTCCTCAGCTGGAAAGTGGAGGGAAAATAGAACAAAAGGCTCCTGGGTCAAGATAAGGACAGAGGGAGATCATTCACCAATTACTGTCATGAGCAAAACAGACTCGACTTAGGGAAATTAATTTATTACCAATCAAATCAGAGTAAGATAATGAGACATAAAACCAAATCTTAAAAACACCTTCCTGCCACTTCTCCCTTCTTTCCCAGCTCAACTTCACTCCCGAGTTCTCTACCACCTCCTCTGCCATGGCGCAGTGGGACGGGGAATGGGGCTTGCAGTCAGTTCATCACACATTGTCTCTGCTGCTCCTTCCTCCTCAGGAGGAGGACTTCTCACACCCTTCCCCTGCTCCAGCGTGGGGTCCCTTCCATGGGAGACAGTCCTCCACGAATTTCTCCAGTGTGAGTCCTTCCCATGGGCTACAGTTCATGAACTGCTCCAGCGTGGGTCCCTTCTACAGGGTGCAGTCCTTCAGGAGCAGACTACTCCAGTGTGGGTCCCCCCACGGGGTCACAAGTCCTGCCAGCAAACCTGCTCCAGCGTGGGCTCCTCTCTCTCCACAGGTCCTGCCAGGAGCCTCCTCCAGTGCCAGTTCTCCACAGGGTCACAGCCTTCTTTGGGCTCATCCACCTGCTCCAGGGTGGGGTCCTTCAGAGGCTGCAGGTGGGTATCTGCTCCACCATGGTCTTCCATGGGCTGCAGGGGCACAGCCTGCCTCACCATGGTCTTCGCCACAGGCTGCAGGGGAATCTCTGCTCTGGCACCTGGAGCACCTCCTGTCCTTCCTTCCTCACTGACCTTGGTGTCTGCAGAGTTGTTTCTCTCGCATATTCTCACTCCTCTCTTTGGCTGCAGTTGCTGGTTTTTTCCCCCTTCTTCAATATGTTATCACAGAGGTGCTACCACCATTGCTGATTGGCTGGGCCTTGGCCAGCAGCAAATCCGTCTTGGAGCTGTCTGGCATTGGCTTTATCAGGCACAGGAGAAGATTCTAGCAGCTTCTCACAGAAGACACCCCTGTAGCCCCCCCTTGCTACCAAAACCTTGCCAGGCAAACCCAATACAACTGGCTATTTTTGTATACTGAAATTGCAATGGTACCATGTAAGCTTTGTAGTGGAATTATAATACAGTACATGCAATTACCATTTGAGATAAATCATGCTAAACTGACAGTAGAAAGAAACAGTGATGCTAGCTACAGTATCTCATTTGCAAATTATTATGCAGTAACTACTCTCTTTAGGACTGCCGGAGTTCCCAATCTTTCAGTGTTCCAATTTTATGCCTTTTTTCAGGATTTAACAACTCAGCCATCATACAGGGCTGAAATTTTATATATAGAAGATATAAATAAAACTATATCTTAAAGTGGTATTCAAATCTATTTAATTGTGTTCCATTTAGTGAAAAGCGTAATGCCTAAAATTTCATGAAACTCTTCTTAAAAAAAGTTCTAGACCAATGTGACAAAACAAATAGTACTTCTAAGTCAGTGTTTGTTTTTCATTATTATGAAGATTCCTATTACTCCTCCATACCTTTTACTCTCAAGACTGAGTTTTGATGAAAACCTTGCAGTTGCCCCAGCATTTGTCTTTTCCAACCAGCAGCCCTCATGTCCTTGCTCTCACAATCAGCAAGGATTTCTTGTTAGATTAACTAGCTTCTCACCTTAGTTGTAAAACAGTTCAGCTGAAGCTTCTGAATCTATTAAATTCAGCTGGAATTGCTTTTTATTATATTTTAAAGTTATATTTTGAGAGGTCTTTTTGAAAGATATAAACAAAGTTACCTCAACAGCTCATTCTATGGTAAGCAAATAAGTAATATATTTAAAATTCATAATTAGACTACAGAGCACAAGCAGTAGTTCTAATTATATTGTATATATTAACATTTTCTAATTCAATTACAAGATTTAAATTAATAATTGACATTATTAAGAGAGTATATTTCAAAGTATATGTATTAGTACCAAAATTAATCTCAGCATGACAGTCTCTGCTGAAGTAATGAGAGGGGGGTGTAAATGAAAGAAAATTAGTTTTGCAAAAAATAGGGTGAGCAGTCTGGGGTTTTTCCTTTGTCTTTTGCTTATTTCTGCAAACAAGCCTGAGTGTTTTGTTCATTTTCCCCTCCCCCCCAAAAAAACTTCACCTCCCTCCCTGCTATTTGTGGTAATAATATGGAATTTATTAAGACCCATTTTAACTTGTAGATCTCAGAATTAAGGAAGGATTCAATATTTGTGAAGTTTGAACATCATTTGGCCATGACAACAGTCATAGCTTTGAATAGTTGTGTTTTCTTTATTTCTCTCAGAATCACAAAAGTAGAGTGATAATAACTTCCCTACTTGTATTACAGAAGCTTTGATCAATGTCCAGCAAGTGCTTTTTACAGTATTTTTAAAAGCAGTGCTTTGATACAAGGGAGGAAGAGAGTCTGTGCAATTCAATTTAGTTTCTTGAAACACATAGCATTTAACACAAAGAATTCCAGAGCACTTATTGAATAAAACACAGTGCAAAGACTTTCCAGAGCTATTTTTTCTTGAGAGAAGAAGATATTTCTTTAATGTTCTTACTGTCCACACCTCAAAAATCTGGCTTGAGAGGACAGTGAACAAAATATAGTGGTTTTGGCAATAACTTCAAAAATACAATGCTTTCAGGTCAGATTTACTTTAGTTTTCACCAACACAAAACCTACCATGAAATACATATAGACCAAAATAATAACATTGCATTCCACTTCAGTCAGCATTCTGAACAGCAGGATTTGCACTTTTATGCCAGCAGTGGACACCTTTGAGTTTCATTAACTTCCTGTGAGCTTCTGTGTAGAATGAATGCATTAAGGATTCACCTCCAAAAACCTAAACTGTTCTGGTTAGGCTGCTTCTTTTCTTGTACCATATATCCCAGATGTGATAACCACCTCCATTTAATCAGCTGTCAGGCTGTTTGATTTAGGACTACTTGATTCTGGATATTTTTTTCCCCTCTTTGGTCTGCTACAGCTCATATCAGTTAATCTCATGGTCTCATTATAAACCCCATCTCTTCTCCTGTGCAGCTGTAGAGAGGCTGGATGAAACACATTAACATGATTGCTATTTTCTGGTCAGCATACATCTAGAGAGGCAGGTTAGTCCACTGTGTGGCAAATGAGTGTGGCTAATCTCATTTATGTCAGGAGTATAAGGGATTAGAACCCTTTGGATTGTATTTTTTAATTAAAAAGACATAATCTGCCATACATCATGTTAGATGAAGTTTAACAGATCTGCTAGGAACTACCAAACCAGCCAATATATTGTTATGGAAAGGATGAAAAGTAATGTAGTGACTTTAGTACTGTATTCTACATACATATTGGGATGATCTAAATATTGGTGAATTTGTTTATGCATATTTATTTCTCAAATAATAATAATTTTAAAAACTTTAAACAAATTTTATACAGTAACTAGAAATGCAGTTCATATTTTTCATTCTTCAAGAGCAATATGTAATGAAAAACTAACCATATGCCTTTACATTATTTAAATATTAAAAGACAAATAACAAGCTTCATTAAAATTACAGTTTCCTGTCTCAGCTATAGTGGATTGCTAGCAGTTTTCATTGCATTTGTTTGGATTAAAATATTTATAAAAAATAATAAAGTTTCTGGTGAATCTAATCTGTTACCATGAATATTCAGTGGGTGACTGTAAACTTACCTGAAAAAAATGTTAAATTAGTGTAGGATAGAATAGAATAGAATAGAATAGAATAGAATAGAATAGAATAGAATAGAATAGAATATTTCATTTGGAAGGGTCCTACAATGATCATCTAGTCCAACTGCCAGACCAACTCAGGGCTGATCAAAATTTAAAGTAAAGCATTTTATTAAGGGCATTGTCCAAATGCTTCTTAAACACTCACAGGATTGGGGCATCAACCACCTCTCTAGAAAGCTTTTTCCAGTGTTTCACCACCTTCTCTGTGAAGAAATGTTTGCTAAAGTCTGTTCTGAATCTCCCCTGATGCAGCTTTGAACCATTCTTCCCATGTATCCTATCACTGGATACCAGGGAGATCAGCACCTCCCTCTACACTTCCCCTCCTCAGGAAGCTGCAGAGAGCAATGAGGTCACCCCTCAGCCTCCTTTCTCCAATTTGGACAAACCCAAAGTCCTTAGCTGCTCCTCATAAGACATGCCCTCCAACTCTTTCACCAACTTTGTTGCCCTCCTCTGGATATATTCAAGTACCTTAAATGCATCCAGATGAGTACTATATAAGTGGTTTACTATCTAAGTACTATTTAAGTGGTTTGATGGATATGCTTAAAATCATTACCTAAAAACTTCTTTCTTGCCACTAACATCTAAGGACATTTAGCAGGTCAGATAAACTAAAACAAATGTTTGTGGCACACTGCCTCATTTTAGGGCAAAAACCTTGTTCTGGACTACCTCCTTGTTGGATTCTTTTTGTCCTTAGCTAGACAAGTTCAGTCAGAGCAAGAAATTATGTTCATTTAAAACAAGTGTTAGTGCAGTAATTTCTTTCTGATCCAGTGAAGAATTTAATGCTCTTTTTTTGTTTTGTTTTTTTTTTTTTTCTAAATTCAATTCTAATGCAAAGTGGCTTGTAGGCTTGTATGTTCTAAAACCCATGCTCATTGTTTTCCATAGAGCCTTCTTTCCCCTCTATAGACAATATAATTATAAGCAATTTCAAAAACTGAGATGAGAACACTATGGATTTCCCTAGGCCTTTCAGTTCTTATTTGAATTTTCTATTATATGTTAGCTTTTTAAAAAAATGGAAAAGATCACATGGTTGATCTATGCTAGACTCTCTTCCTTTTGAAAACAAGGCCACTAATTTATGTACTTAAATAAGAACAAAAACTTATTACCATTCTACCTCTTTACTCAGATATCAGTAAAAGAATTGATATAGCTATAGAACTCATAAGAGATGCAGAGATCTATCAGTCCATTTTTCTGTCCTTGTGGAATTTTCTATTAAAAACCCCAACATTTATTTCAGACCCTTTATTTAGAGCCTAATAGGAATAGCATTATATATTCCCTCAGCTAACTATAATGTTGCAATTAGCAATACAAATGGTTTCCTAAATTCTGTTGATATCACTGCTGTGCTTGTCCTCATTTATAATTGGTTTTAAGGTTCAAATAGGAAATACTTTCCTTTGATGTTTTCAGAAAAAAATTATGTGCCTTTTTGTGCATATCTCAACAGAAAGTAAACAATTTTAATAGCCTGTGGGATTGCTAATTAGAGCTAATTGTGGCTTGATTGACCTATCTTGACAGTAAGTACTTTACAAAACTTGCTTTCTTCACAAAGTGAGGATTTATTTGCATGAGTAACTTGTATGCACTGAACCTCCAAGGCAGAGAGTTGTTTGGCTGTGATCCTGTGAATTTGTTAATTTATATTTCATAACTTCTTATTCACTTATAAACCAATGGTGAAAACTCAGACTCATCACTTGTGTATTGAAACATGTACTTTCTTATGCTGTTGTTGTCTACAAAATCATAAACTAACACAAAGTCTCTAGTGAATCAAGATCTGAATATCATGGATAAATTGTTCTCTGTACAAACACAGAAAAAAAGTCAGAGTGAAATTATGAAATCCCAAAATCTTAAGGGTAATGTAGATGCTCAGTGCAAATGACTACGATGAAATTATGGACTCTTCCAGATCAATAGAAAACCTCTCTCTCATGTCACCAGACACAGGGTTTTTCCTTTTTCCCCAAATTTTTGTTGTGTTTCTATAAAAAAAACCTTGTTGAGGGCTGAATGTTTTCCGTAAGACATGCATATTGCCATAAAGTATTCTGAACTTTTTGAATGTTTTTTGGAACATTTGTATTACTTTCTTTTAACAGCTGTTGTAACTGAATGTAGCGCACCCAGCAGTACCACCCAGACAAATGAGACCTGACTACATCTGCTCAGCTTGAACTGACTAGGCTGAATCAGTGTGATTTGGCTAACAAAGACAACATTTTTTTCATAACACACTTGGGCAGCAACCTAGACAGTGACAGAAACTGTAGATGTAACCACAGGTTGGCCCCTGGGATGGAGAAAGTAAAGAGATTGGCCCAGGGTTATAAGAATAGCAAAGCCATTGGTGGTTTATGCTGATAGGAAGCAATAAATAGTTAAAAAAATAGCCCCCGTGGGGGAGAGGGTGACACAATACACAGTATTCAGTGCAGAAACTGTGCAGAAGTTGAAACCCAAGGAGAGGGATTTCTACCATACAAGGGCTGAGCTTTGGCCATGGATTGGCTGGAGTGAATGTCTTGTTCCACTGGGTCATTGGCTTTGGACTGGTTTCAGCTGGACAGATGGAACTGAAGATGCAATTTGTAGGGTGAGTCTAACAGTTAGATAGCAATCACTGTCCTGCAAACACAACAGTGATTGCTATATACCTGCTATACCCATCCTACCAAGCAAATAAACTATATTGTATGTCCCTGAATCGTGTGGTCTAGCAGCTACCTTACCCAGTCTTCCCATGACAAAGTCTCATAAATTCTGTTAAAAACTAATCTGAGTCATTCAAAACCAGGCTGTTCAAATAGAAACTACACAGATTTTGAGAAATTACTAAAACCATGTTACTAACTTGTAAATCTACTACTGCTCCCCAACAAAAGAACATATTGGATACAGTATTTCTAGAAAGCATCTGGAAACTATAAAAAAAAAATTATAGAAATCCTAAGAATCTGAAAAATGAAAATATTTGAGCTGTGAGGTGTCCTAAATGAGGTTCAACTCTCAGTCCTGAGCTCTTCAAAGTTAGTGGAGAATCACAGTTCCAGACAACTAAATAAATAAGTCAGTCAATAAGTAAGTAGTGGATAAAACGTGTTTGTATTTGGAAAGTAGATGACTATACAAAAACATGTGATAAAATTAGGAGGAAAAAGATGTTGTTCTGTTAATTTTCCACTAGTTGGAAGTAGGGTTTTCATGATAAGGAGAAAAACTGAAATTTCTAAGAATTTTTAAATTTAAAGCCCTGTAGTTTTAGTAATTTTCATCAAAATGTAAATTTTAAAAAAATCATACTCAAATTGTATGTGGCTTTGTTTTTATTCTGTTTTTATTAAAGTAATTTTTTAAGGCAGAAAACAAATTATATAAAAATTTACAGGCAGATGTGGAAAAATTAGAAGCCTGTTTCTTTAACAGAGAATTATTGCTTGATATTATTTTGTATGGCATTTAGGAAAAGTTTATTTGTTTCATGCTTTAACTGACAAAACACCTGGTATTTCAAAATATGTATAAATGCATTCACTGAGAATATGTGTATGCCTCTAAAAAAATTTAGATGCAATTTATGTGTAGAATTTGGTGTTGCCAAAGGATAAACTAGCTCCTTAAAAAACCTGGAATTACTAAAATGACCTTTTTGAGAAAAAGTGGGGCGGGCCTGCCCACTGTATACTAATATCATGCAAAGAAATTATATACTTACAGAGCCTTTGATTCTTTTTGGTCAATAAAAAGCATTCAGAATTTAGAAAACTATGTGTCTCCTCCAGGCAAGAAATCAGCAATTTAATTTAATCTCTGTGTGTCAGTGTCGTGGTTTAACCCCAGCCAGCAACTATCTCCAGGCAGCCGCTCGCCCACTCCCCCTACCCAGGCAGGATGGGGGAGAGAATCAGAGGAGTAAGAGTGAGAAAAAACTCCTGGGTTGAGATAAGAACAGTTTACTAATTGAAATAAAATAAAGTAAAATAGTAGTAAAAGCAGTAATAATAATGATATAATAATAATAGTAATAATAATATACAAAGCAAGCGATGCACAATGCAATTGCTCACCACCTGCCGACCGATACCCAGACAGTTCCTGAGCAGCGATCACTGCCCTCCAGCTAAATCCCCACAGATTATATACTGAGCATGACGTCATATGGTATGGAATAGCCCTTTGGTCAGTTTGGATCAACTATTCTGGCTGTGCCCCCTCCCAGGTTCTTGTGCACCTGGCAGAGCATGGGAAGCTGAAAAGTCCTTGACTAGCATAAGGAGTACTTAGCAACAACTAAAACCTCAGTGTGTTATCAACATTATTATCATATTAAATCCAAAATACAGCACTATGTCAGCTACTAGGAAGAAAATTAACTCTATCCCAGCCAAAACCAGGACAGTCAGTTACATCCTGAGCCTCGCAGAAAACGCTCATAAACCTGCAAAGCTTCCTATGACATAATTCCTCATCACTGCCCTGTCCCAATGTATGGGTCTGTTCTAGAAATGCATAACAGCTCAGAGCTCACAGGTGAGTGTTTGCATCTAGGAATGTGTGTCTTTTCATTCTATCTGTTGCTCTATAGCTTAAGTCAGGAAAGATGCATGTAGTTGGCACAGTCATGTTTGGTGTGACTGCAGACAAGGAGCTAGAACATGTAACCCCAAAAAGCACCCCAAGAAAGGATACCCTAGACCAAACTCAACTTAAAAAAAAGCATCTGGAACTGAAAAGAAAGAAAGAAAAAAAAAAACCCACAACAACACAAAGCTTCAAAAGTTGCACAGTTATAGCTACATTACACTTGAAAATATCTATCTTCATAATTTTTATAGCTCATTATGCAGGGGGATTAAGAAGCAAAAATATTTTCAGCTGATAATAAAGATGATCACTATATACTATCTTACAGATTTTAATAAAAGAAAGAGTGCACAGAATAATCTATTAAAATAATATGTATCTAATCTGCTTTTTTTTGATTGTCATGTATGTGGTACCTGCATGTTATTTTCTGTGTAAATCAGAAAGAACTCTGAGTTTGTAGGGTCTGAAAAGTGAAGTCTTACAGGTTAGCAGGATCCAGCTAGGTCAAGATTCCTGGAGAATGGGTACAACTCTGAACTGGACTAACTATTTGACACAAAGTACTTCCTTCCAGGCAGTTAGCATCAATGATATCACAATAGTAATGTACTCTATTTACTCTTATTGATTTCAACAACTTCTCTGTCCTTGTGTATCTTTAGTATCAGAGAGAAAAAGGATGAATATGAGCCTTTAAATAAAAAATAAATTTAAGAGGGAGTATAAACTACTGGATGAATTATTTTACTTCAGAATGCATAAATAAATGTAATGATGTATTTATAAAGTAAATGCATGGTCAAAAATGAAGAATGAACCATTTTTTCATGTGATCATTGGGTAGTTAAACTGCCTGTATGTATTATTTCAACAACAGCAATACATAAATCTGCTTGGACTTAATTTCTGTGGAATATGGGTATAAATGGGGGGGTTCTCCAAAGAGCTCAGACAACAGGAGCACTGGTAACCCAAGCAGGGATTACAGATGGCCAAAAGGTGAGCCAACATTTTTTCAAGCTGCCTACATTAAAACCAAGAAAAAGAAGTATTCCAGTGCTGTACGTAGTGAAGTACTAAATCCAAATACCTGTCCTGTGTAGACTTAGGGCAAGAATACAAAGAATAATTAAAAAGAAGTTCTATCTGTCACAAGAAAACCAGACAAGAAAAAATTACCCTGGACAATTGAATTATCTTCTTAATTTTTTTTTTTTTTGACTGAACTTCTTCATGCCTAAACTAGTAGTGCAGTTTATCTGTGGGTCTTAAGTCTTAGCCATTTTTGATGGACTAATTTAACTTCATCTTTACATCACCTGCCTTGTTTATCTCCTGCCATTCTTTGATCCTTTCAAACTCCTTTATTCATTTTATCTCTCCCTAAATAACCTCTCTGTTAAAGCCGTGTGCAGAAATAAATTTTGTGTTCATTTTCCCAGAGGCTACTGGAACATAAACCTGTGGTCGCCATGGGATTGGAGCTTTTTCATCTGGGCTTTTCCAGGAAGTGTGCATTTTTATGTGACCTGATGTAGAGGATGAATTGCAGAAAATAGCTTTGAAGTAGTTTTGATATAAATTATAAAAATATTACATTGTCTCAATATGGGCTCATGCAGAAATCTCTGAAACTGAAACATAGTGAATTATGAAAGGCTTGTAGAAACAAACTGACTGTGAGCTGTGGCATTCTTGTCCATTAGGTACAACTTTACAACAGTGCACCCTTACGTGATGAGTGAGTCAAATGTAAAACATATTTCCAGTTTTTAGGCAATTGTCAGTTTGAAAAACAGCCGAAAAAGAGCTTATTCACACTGTTCTATATCTGATGGTGCTGCACAGTTCTGTTTTTTTCACCTAATGACTGAAAAGCTAATTTATGTATGTCATTACTAGTAAATTTCACAAATTCCCTTCTGAAATGTCATGTATAAGAATTATTCTTTTCCTGTTCTAGGAGGAGAGAAAATCTGTTGAAATTTTTTCCGTAGTCCTTCTGCTATAGTATTTTCACCAGAAAAATTAGCTAAAAAATGATATGAGCTAGTATCAACTCTAGCAAATGACTACTGTGTAGCAGGGAAACTACAAACTATGTTGTTTTGATGCCTTGAGGGGAGAGCAAAAAACCTAAAGAACACAGCTGGACAAGCCTGAAGACTTAAGAAATTTTAAGAGTTGCTACATGATCCTAGTAGTCTTAGCAGCATCACTAACTATAGTAGATCCCCATGCCAAAATTAAAAAGCTGGGCTTGTATTTCCAGATTCTTTAAGAGTGATCACAATGCCAATGGTAAGCTGCAAAAACTTATTATCATTGCATCTACCTGAAATGAGTGACTAATTAAATAATGCAGGTGTACAAAGACCACTTGTGGGCTGCTATGCATGCAATAACACATCCTGAATCATAAAACAATATTGGCTGCCAGTTATCCTTGGAGATCATCTGGTCTAAATCCTCAGTCAAAGCAGAGCCAATTTAGAACATGTTGCTCTAGGCTATGTCCAGCTGAGTTTTGAATAGTTAAGGACTGAGATTCCACAAACACCCTGGAATTCTATAACAGTGTTTGACCACTCTTATGGTGAAAAAACATCTCCCTATATCTAACGACAACTCATCTCTCATCTATCACTGCGCACCTCTGAGAAAACTTTGTCCCTTCCCTCCCCTCCCCTCCCCTCCCCTCCCCTCCCCTCCCCTCCCCTCCCCTCCCTTCCCTTCCCTTCCCTTCCCTTCCCTTCCCTTCCCTTCCCTTCCCTTCCCTTCCCTTCCCTTCCCTTCCCTTCCCTTCCCTTCCCTTCCCTTCCCTTCCCTTCCCTTCCCTTCCCTTCCCTTCCCTTCCCTTCCCTTCCCTTCCCTTCCCTTCCCTCCCCTCCCCTCCCCTCCCCTCCCCTCCCCTCCCCTCTCTGTCCTTCTCCCATTCAGGTAATTGAACATAGCTAAAAGGTCTGTGCTTAGTCTTCTCTTCCTAAGACTGATGAAGCTCAGTTATCTTAGCCTGTCCTCATATGTGCTGCTGAAATCAGAGGATTACAACATATGTGATCTAAGGCTGATGACAAGAACAAGAAAACTTTTCCAAATCATAATCTTACATTCTGAGTTGAATTGTTGGGCTGTAATATTATACACAATTTGCTACAAGACTGGCAAGGATTTTGACATGACAGTCAGGATTTTGTAAGTGTTCAGTCATCCCATGCTCTGCAGAACCTACAGCAAACTATTTATAGCTCAGAAGAAGTCCTAGCAAACTGTCAGAATTTCAGAAGTGTCAAAAAAACTAGCTGAATTACAAAATAGCATCTACAAGGGGAAAAGAATGTGAATCAAAGACCTTGAATGATACTGAATTGTAAGGCAGACAGAGAATTATGCCTGAATGCAGAAGTTGACTGGAGTAAAATTTCAGGCTCCAGGGTAAATCCAAAATTAGAATTCCGAAGATTTCTGAACAGCCTGGGAAAATGACAAGAATACTACACGGCCAAGCATGTGAAATTTTTTGTCAAAATTAATTTCCTGTTATGGCTGTCAAGAATCAGTTCCAAGATCTGGTCCACAACATCCTAAGGACTTGGTTAATTAACCAATGGTATGCATGCCACTAGCATGTTGCAAAGGCCATTGGAGATGTGCACATCCATGTCAACATCTAAAAGTTTAACAAAAGGGTGGGACCCTGAATCACTATCAAAACTTGGTCAGTGTCGTAATACTAAAAAAAAACTTTCACAGATACCCCTCTTGGGAGTTATCTGCTCCTGTCACATTCATTCTTCCATTCCTGAGATTCAGATATTTGCTTTTTGTAACTTCATATCTACCTGAGGTATTTCAAACATGATGGAGGGACTGGAAAATCTGTTTTGCCATCTGGGTTCATGTTAAGATCTTCCAAATCTGGTAGCCCAATAGAATAGAGGCTGTTGCAGCTCTCTGTTTCCAGGTCCAGCCACTAGCGAGGCTGAGCATGTATTGTCAGTAGGCACACGCACAAACACACATACACAATACATACATACATGTGCACATAGCTGTCCACACAGCTGGGCACACAGCCAGAAGCACTCAGGCAAGTGCAGATGACTTAAATGGCTTGATCCCATCCCCTTCTCTGGCTGATCAAGATGAAAGTCTGTTAGTGGGAAATATATACATCCATATAATATGGATCCCTCCCGTAACTGGCCTTAAAACACTTACTGTCTAAGCATGCCTCAGTAACTGGCCCTTGATCTTCACTCTCCCCAGATACTGTACCTGGATGTGTGAACGCCCAAAGCCCACAGCTGCACTCCAGTTTCTTATATCCAGACCCCTTGTACACACCAGTGTGCAAGCAGACACATGCTCTACGAATCCATCCAGCAACTGCCCTTGAACACTCTGTCTACAAAGTAGCTGCCCCTTGGAACCTCTCATCTCCAGTTGCCTTACACACAGACAGTCACATGCAAATGGATTTCCAGTTAACCCAGAGACACCACGGTCTGTCCAGCAGTTGCCTTGGACCTTCTGGTCGATCCAGTGGTCAACTTGCAGACCCTCTGGTCCTCCCAGTACTCAGCCCAGACTTGTGGCTGCTTCAATACCTGGCTCCCAGGCCTCCTCTCCTGCTTGACAGCTAGTCTGACTTGATACTTGCTTTGAATCGATAGAGCTGTACAAACCCATAAGGAACATGCAGGAGAAGGGAGAGCAGGAAGGAACAAAAAGATGAGTAGACAGAAAAGGGTATAAAACAGACTGGTTGTATGTAAGACGAGGCCTTCAGGAACAGACTGCTCCAGTGTGAGTCCTGCATGAGGCACAGTTCCTGCCAGGAGCATGGTCTAGCATGGGCTACCCACAGGCTGCAGATTCCCTGAGAGCACATCCGCATGCTGCAGTGTGGGGTCCTCTACAGGCTGCAGGGCAGATATCTGCTCCACTGTGACCTTCCATGGGCTGCATGGGGACAACCTGCTTCACCATGGTCTTCTGCACCGGTTGCAGGTGAATCTCTTCTCTGGTGCCTGGACCACCTCCTCCTGCTCCTTCCTCAGTGACCTTAGTCTCTGAAGGTGTTTCTATCACATTTTTTCACTCCTCTCTCACAGCTGCTGCACAGCATTTTTTACCCTTTCTGAGATATGTTACCACAGAGGCACCACCAGCATCACTCAGCTTTACCTCAGCTTTGGGTACCAGTGGGTCCTTGCTTGGAGCTGTCTGGAACTGACTCTGTCCAACGTGGGGGCAGCTCCTGATCACTTCTCCAGAGGCCAACCCTGCAGCCCCCCGTGCTACCAAAACCTTGCCAGAAAAACCCTGCACATAAACACCTGCACTGCCAGGTAAACACAAAACCATCTACTAATAACAACAAAATCTTAACTACTGGCCTACAGATTTCACTGTAAACAGTATTGTCAACAAGACAAAATTCATTTTCATTAGATAGGATGTTTCCATGAAGATTGTATGGGCAGACAATAAATGTGAGTAAAGATTTATAAAGTTCTTTGTTTGCAAAAGACTACGGTGTAGTCCCTGCCAGTTTGTCTCACTCTCCGTAGTGTATCATTGAGCCAATGATAAATATAGTAGAGCCATATGTAATGTTGTTGGTCCACATTAATAGTTTCAAATGGTTTCCACATTTTTCATTAACTTCTCATGAACAGCCACATTTTCATATCAATCTAGAAAGTATTTTGTTGGTGAAATCATATATCCTTCCTACCTATACAGTCTGAGATAAATGAAAATGCACCTGGAAATAACAAAAGCTTATGATAGACCCCACAGAAGGTGAGAACTTCCCAGTTCAAAGGCACATGACCATGAACAAATCAAAGAGATTAATTTTTTTACTCAGACATTGTAATACAATATCTATATGTAGATTATCTGGGAATCAAACCAGACTACAGCAATAAAACAATGTCAATTTAATGTTCAGTCTTTGCGTCAGCTGTTCCTGTGGCACTTCCACTGACATCAGCAATTCATGATTAGGGTAACTTATAAGGACGTATATGCTGGTAAATAAAAGTATTATATTCAAAGACAGCTAAAGCAATAGTACAATTTAAATGATGATAGACTTATTTCAAGACTCTGGACTCTACAGTTTCAACACAGGCCACCAAAACCAATTTTTTTCTTTTTTTTTTCTGTTCTGATGTTCAAATATTGTGCAATACAGTGCTTTATCTGTACACCAGCTCTACATTTTCAGAAGTTTAAATACTTATGTACATTTACCTATACAAAACAGAGTCTGGACTCAGCCATGAGGCTTGTCAGGCAGAGAGCTTTAAAAACAGAAGTGTTCTAATTATGAAAGTTTGGATATGGTTTTCAGGGTTAAAAATTCAAGAAAACTTGGGTAAGTAGTCCCTATAAGAGCAAGATTAGTAACACAAATATATAAAGTAAATATCCATAAAATATATTAAAATGTTTTGCCACCATCTGTAGTACTTCATATTAATATATCATATTTTTGATAACACTTCTCTGTCCACATGTTTGAATTTGTATCTTGAAATGCATGCATAGTGCATATATTATAATACAATACCTATTTTATTGCTATAAAATGAATAGCATTAAAGTTTTTATGGAAAGAGTTGCTAAAGCTTTTTAAGTAAAACTGAAAGCTAACTTAACCAAGCCATTTGTAGGAAGAATGTACTGTCCTGTGGGTTCTGTGTCAAGAAGCAGAAGCAATGTCATTTTATTTTTCTATTGCCTTTATTCCTGTTGCCTTGACATCCTGTATTAGCTGTTTGTGGTATTATGTATGCCCCCATGATAGATGAAGGGGCATTCTGGGATGATTATTTTCTTTAACTAAAAAAAAAAAAAAAGGAAAGAAAAAAAACCCAGAAGAGTCCATTTGCTTTTATGTCCAATAAAAAAGAAAACTGGTAAAGGAGCCACAGCTCTGTTCTTACTTCATGTCACTAGAGCTTTTAAGGACAGCTCTTTAAGGAAGGTAGAAAGAGAGGAAAGAAAGAAAGGAAGGAGCAAAGGGGAAGGGAGGGAGGAAACAAGGAAAAGGGGAGTGAGAAATGTTATAACTAATCAGAACAGAATTTCTATTACTAATTAATAAATTGGATTAAATCAAATTCAAATGAAAATAATTTGGTTTATGGAAAGAAGATAAAAGGTGATTACCAAGACTACTAATCAGATTTTTGTACATAATTCCTTCCTCACAATGCTAACAAAAATTACTATTTTTTTAAGAGACAATAAATATCCTGATGCATTATAAAACTAAATACAGGTAAATTGAAGGTTCAAAGATGATCAAATAGGTTCTAAGAATATCAGTCAGAATAACTAGTTAAATGTTGAAGGAAAAATGTTTTTGTGTTAACTGTCATGAATTAAAGCTTGTTAAGAGAGGTCAGGACTATACAGCTATATTTAAACCACACCTTACTAGTTTCATGAGGACTATCTGGATAGCTATTTGCTATTGACAGCAAAAGCGGCAAAATCTGGTCCCCGGTTACTAGAGAATTTCAGTACAGATTTTTTTCAAAGATCTCTGTATTCCTTGGAAATATGAATGCCACCTCCACAACTTAATCATCATATTCCTACGTAAGTCCTTTTACTGAGATTTCACGAAGAAAACCTCAGTTAACTTAGCTGAAAGATGAGCAGCATAGTTATGCATCTTCCTTTCTTTCTCAGGTCCTGAATCTTTATTCAAAAATAAAATGAAGACCTGTGTGACTTACTGATGGCATCCTATATCAGTCCAAATATTCAGCATCTTGTTGCTTCTAAACAAGTCATAGAAATTTTGGTGATTCATTAATGATGAATCTTCTGAAATCTTTCTTGCAACTCACAATACAGTGATTAGTACTAATGTGAGTAAAATATTAGACTTTTAAGTCAAGACAGAATCCAAAATTACTATAAAAACACACACACACACACAAAAAGTACTTGACCCAAATGTTGTTGTGATTTGACTTTTTAAAATAATCTCATCTGATTTTCTAAAGGACAAGTAGCATCCTTAAAATTCTCAATTTTAGAGAATATGTTTTTCATACCTTTATAAGGTGTTTTTGATTTTGAAAGAATGGCAGCAATGCAATTTGGGGTAACTATTAAGTACTACTTCATGTCTTTTTTCTCCTGTGAAGATTTGCTTATTCCCTACATTGGCAGTTCCTAACAATCATTCCATAACCTCAAGTAGATGAAAACATTAGAATAGACACTGGACCCTAATCATAAAAATGAACTAGTGTCAGCTCTAAAAAATAACCTTGAGTATTTAAGCAAAACTTAAATGGGTTGTAGGGAATCAATTCAGTTGCCTATATATTGGCATCTAATACAATTTAGGATAACCTAGGCTATCTTGATTACCACCTGCCAGTTCAGAAAAGTTCAGACCTACCATAAGTCTTGTGCAATATCTGTCATATAACCTAGGGCATGGCAAATAAAACTGGGTACCTGTGTTCAGGCAAATAAACCCTAGATTTTAAAAAATCCACGGTTCTTTAGGCACTTGGAATGGGATTTAATCTCTCAGTTTACATTACCTCACAAACTAGACTTCCTCTTCCACATTCTATTCAGCAGAAAGAAACACTTCCAGCCAATCACTGAGAGAGGTGCATCCCTAAGAGAGGTGCAATGAGTTTGCTCTCTAGAGATGCCAGAATCTCTCCATTGATTACACAGGTAACCCAAACAGCTGGCTTAGAATATGTGTATGATTCAACTCACTCCTAATTTTAGGTGTTTGCATGTACATTTGTCATTTCGGTACTCAGTCACTGGATTTCCAGTCATCAGGGCTTCATTTAGGTGTCCAACTTTACACACCTATTGTGTAAAGAGTTCTCTCGGATGTGCTGTGGCATATATTTCAGTCCTTTGCAAAAGCTTTTATTAACCAGTACATTTCACATGGAGCAAGATTCCTACCTGCGGACAATGAACTGAGTCTAGTTGAGTCTTTGGAGTCTATAAAGCTATTCAGATACGGTAAATCTGCAATTTGTTTGCCTAAATCTGCTCCCTTCTTAGAAGTTCTACAGTATCTGAGACATGTCCTCATGGGACAGATGAGACACAGGACAGATAGGAGACATACATCTTTCTCAAGTGGCAGCAGGAGGCCACACAGGATATGGTACAGCTTCTCAAATTGCACTAGACGTTTATCTTTAGGCATATGAATCCTATCCTATAGAACTGATTTTTGGCTGACTAAAGTTAGCTGAGAAGATTTTTCATTATTACAGTTATGTATTCAGTGTATGGATAGAATTGTCTTGGCCAGAATGACTGTAATACACAAACTAAGTGAAAGGCTGAGTCTCCGATAATAAATGAAATTTGTTCAGGACAGATCTTTGGCTCTGAGACCATAGACTGGTCTGCACACAGACCACTAAACTGTCTCCAGAACAAGGAGTATGAAGACTGTCTATTTAGAATGGTCCTTAGCTTATGATAAGTTTCATAGAATCATAGAAGGTCTTGAGTTAGAAGGAACCCATAAGGATCATCGAGTCCAACTCTCTGCTCCTCACAGAACTACCTAAAACTAAATCATGTGACTAAGAGCATCATCCAGATGCTCTTTGAACCCTAACAGGCTTGGTGCCATGACCACTTCCCTGGGGAGCCTGTTCCTGTGACGACCACATTCTCAGTGAAGAATCTGAACATCCAATCTGAACTTCCCCTGATGCAGCTTCATGCCCTTTCCTCATGTCTTATCATTGGTCAGCAGAGAGAGGAGATCTGCACCTCCCCCTCGGCTGCCACCCTTGAGGAAATTGTGGACAGCAATGAGGTCACCCCTCAGCCTTCTCTTCTCCAAAATGAACAAGCCAAGTGACCTCAGCTCCTCCTCTTAAGTCTTGCCCTCGAGGCCTTTCACCATCTTGGTTGCCCTTCTCTGGACATACTCCAACAGTTTGATGTCTTTCTTATATTGAGGTGCCCAAAACTGCACACTGACACTGCACCAGTGCAGTGTAGAGTGGGACAATCACCTCCTTTGACCAGCTAGCTATGCTGTGCTTGGTGCACCCCAGGACATGGCTGATCCTTTTGGCTGCCAGGGCACACTGCTGACTCATAGTCAGCTTGCCATCAACCCAAACCCCCAGATCTCTTTCCGTAGGGCTGCTCTTCAGCCTCTCATCCCCCAGTTTGTATGTATAACCAGGGTTACCCCAACTTTGAATGCATGACCAAGAAATTTGGGGGAAAATTCTAGTTGCCCTTGGTCAAAGCCATCACTGGACCATTTGAACAGGTTAACAATATTATCTATATAATGGAGTCTTCTACTGGAAATGTTCCCTGGTAGAATTTAGTTTGTTAATATAGATATCTGTTTCTTATTGTCCAACACCCCTTGTGAAAAAGAAACAACAAAACCAAATACTTCTTGGTACATACCCATAGCTACCTTTTCTCCCAGACTCCAGATTTATGCTTTTTGTAGATGGAGATACTGCCTTGACAGCACCATTAAAACTGCCAATTCTTGACAGTGGAAAATCATTTAGATATAATTCTCTAATTAATTGTGTTTATTGGGAAGGATTTCAGATGTTGTTTATGTTTTTTATTATTCAGAAACCTGATGTATTTAAAAGATTTGTTTAACACTCCACCTTCTGAAAAAGATTAATCTAAAAATCATAACTCATTAATCAGAATTAAATTGTCAAATATATATTTTTAATAAAACTGCTAATACAACAAAATAACAAAAGCAAAATCTACTTCTGCAACTCCAGTCAGTCAAATAATTTATATTCTGTGTAATCACCTTCCATTACCAAACTTGTTATATTAAATTACAATTAATTGTTCATGTTCCTGCATGTTTATGTCCATGTTTATGTTTTGGGTGTAGGTGTCGAGGTGTTGGCTGTGGAGGGGGCTGCAGGGGTGGCCTCTGTGAGGAGAGGCCGGGTCTGTCCTGTGCTGGACACAGCCAGTTCCAGCTGGTTCCACCGGACTCGTTGCAGGGCACAGCTGAGCCCCTCAGCCAGGATGGTGAAAAGAACAGATTTACTGGCTGCCATCAATTCTACTTTGAACTATTTTTCTTACAAGTTGCCTCACCTATAATCAATCTGTTGTAAAAGAGCAACTTCCTGGATCAAAGACATATGTTTCTGTGAAAGAAAAATAGATCACTACATCCTATACAAGAAAATACAAAACACAGCACTGAAATATGTAATAATGCCAAAGATCAATAAAATATGAATGCTAACATTTTAGGTTCAGCAACATAAAGAACTGAGCATGAAGTAACGCAGCTGTAGGTATATGGATAGAAATTTACAGATTCTAAAGGACGCAAATCCAAAGCACACATAAATCTCATTCGAGGTGAAATATTTTTAAAGAGTCCAGAATTTCTTACTTAAGACCAGTGCTACTCTAGTTAGTAATTCCATTTACTTCAGTGAGATATCAAGATTTAACTCAGTGTGAGCAAGCATATCAAATTATTATTGATTATCAGGTAGTTCTACTAAGACAATTAAGTCCAGTCTTAAAGGCCTCTATTATTGCAGAGCTGGTTATATGATTAATGTCATTGCTTTCAATAATGATATTCTTATAAATAACCATCTACATTCATAAGTGTAAAATGTATTCATATGGATATATTGAAGTATCTGTCTTTAAATGTCTACAGTAGGATTTGACTCATGCAGCTTTAGATGTTTATCAACTAACCACTCCAGGCTTCTTTTCATACTCAAGGGAGAGAAATAATCACTTTTAGGGAATAATTCACACCTTCTATTTTAGACATCTATTTTATGAGAGGAAAAATGTTTGCTGCTCTCCATTACTCTCTACTGACTATAAGTGAGTCTATGCTGAAAATTCAGATGCAGAGGTCTACTTTGTATTTTCCTATAGTCAGCTATATTTCAACTGATGAATCCCATCCCAGTTATCATTTTAGAAAAGTTTTTCTATGTAATGCATTGATGATACAAACAAACATTAAAAGGTCCAAAAATAGTACAATATTTTTCATTAAATATCTGGTTTGTTTCTGAATTACATTCATCTCATGAAAAAGAGAAGTTACTTTTACAGGATTTCAGTCAATCTTGCCAAGTGAAATGTAGATTATGAAAACATTCAGTTCTGGATATATATCTAAAAGTGAATCAGTTTATATAAATAATGTCACTCATATCACATATTATCTAAACTTTTTTTGAGAATATTACCTTTACTGACCCTAAAAAAAAAATTATGAATCAATAAAATATATGTATTGTGAAAAGTAATGCTATTTACAGAGTTGTGCATATTATCAAAAGGGCACTGACTTCCAAGTGTTTTGCATATATATAAATAAGTTCAGATTGTTTAAGATTTAGAATTTGCCAGGATCCAAATCACATGAAAAACAATGACACAGGATTCAGATAAATGAAGCAAAGTGGTGCCAAGTAACAGGGATGGAGGGAGGCACCCCAAAAAACTCACCACCAAACCCCCCCAAAACCCCAACCAACCAACCAACCAAACCAACTCAAAAAAACAAGCACATTTTGGTATCCCTAAAAGCATTCCAAGACACTTCAGTGAATGGTAGATATAGAGGCTAAAGCTTTTTCCAAATCAGAAGTATTTTTCTGAGCTTGGAATGCATTAAGTTATGAAGTCGTATAGCATGGCATTTGCTACAGTTTGAGCGGATTAGGTAATAGAAACGTTCATGCTGAATTAGTGGATTAAGGACATTTTCTTTCTTGACATTAAATGCAAACTTAATTCAGTCTAATGATCATCAAAGGCAGCTTCCTGATGTTCTCCTTTCTTTGAGTGAAATGTCTTCATGATGCTCATAACTTAAATACCCTCAGATACAGCTACCTGTACTGCATTGCAATAAAAATTCCTAGAAGTTACAAACTGTAGCAGGAAAAGGAACTCTGTGAGATTGCTGCATAAGGATTTTTACTTGTGTGAATGACCAGCTTAGTGGAAAAGTATATTCGTAAGACAATTCATCCTGGCAAACTCACTACTTCATGAGAAAGATATGAGCAAAAGAACTGTTGAAATTTAAATCTCAGAAAAATATATTAAAATACCAGTAAATCAATAAGATCTCCATTGGTAGTATATTACAATGTGCCTCTTGGACTGTTAGATAAAATATCTAAATTAATTTCCTGTATCCTAAAAATAGCCTCACTCTTTTGGGCATGACTTTTTAGTAAGTGTGCTAAAGTATTAGGGAAAAATTGATGATTGTTGTGTTCTATATGGTGTATATGATAAATAATTCTACAAAAAGACAGACCATAGAATTCATTGTAAAGAATGCATTCCAGATTTAAAATTTGCCATTGTTTTCTGAAAAAGTTATCATTTAGCAAATAAATTGTATTTTAAATCTACTTCAGGAAATGAACAATCACATTTGTAGAAAAAGTACAGAAAAAGTACAGAGTACAGAAAAGCAGCCTGTTAGTACATACTATTTGGTTCAACAAAGAGGAAAAGCAATTCCTGAAATAATTTTCGGGAAAATGGTTTGATAGCCTTCTGTGTCAAACCATTTTGTTAATCTAACCTAAGTTCCTTTATAACATAGGCCAAAAAATTTTGATCATTGATTCCTTCCATAAAGAAATCACTTTTCTTGGGTAGATTCACATTCTTTGTCATAATAACTGACTGGCCACACTACAAATATGACAAGTGTCATTAGGGATTTGCGACTAGTTTGATTTAATGCTGAACTATCTATGATGGAAGATGGCTATTTCTCCTACACTTCAAAAATTTTGTTTTTAATTTGAAATTATTCCAATTAAAATGATTCTGTCAAGTCAATTCCCAAATTCCTCTGTTTCCTTCTATTGGCTTTCAAATCTTCAGGTTGTTTTCTTCGGCTTCCAAGCATGTGACAGATTCATTATATAGTTTTTACCTTCATGTCTTAGTGTAATTTTAACTTCACCTATTTTTTTTGGAAGCAGGGGGAGGGAGGAGGGGAAGTATTTTTTTCCTAGCACCTCATAGTACTTATTGCACTCTACCTGAGAGTTATCTTGCACAACTAGACCTGGATGTGCTTTCCTGTTCTCTGTTGAAAGTACATAATTAGGTATCTACAAAAGATGTGGGGGAGATGGTAAACATGATGGTGAAGGGTCTGGAGCACAGGCCTTATGAGGAGCGGCTGAGGGAACTGGGGTTGTTTAGCCTAGAGAAGAGGAGGCTGAGGGGAGACCTTATCGCTCTCTACAACTCCCTGAAAGGAGGTTGTAGTGAGGTGGGTGTTGGTCTCTTCTCCCATGTAGTTAGCGATAGGACAAGAGGAAATGGGCTCAAGCTGCACCAGGGGAGGTTTCGGTTGGAAATTAGAAAAAATTTCTTCACGGAAAGGGTAGTCAAGCATTGGAAGAGGCTGCCCAGGGAGGTGGTGGAGTCACCATCCCTGGAAGTGTTCAAAAAACAGGTAGGTGTGGCACTTCGGGATATGGTTTAGTCTAGTCTACCCTTGACTGGTTTAGAGTAGACTTGGTAGTGTAGGTTAATGGTTGGACTGGATGATCTTGAAGGTCTTTTCCAACCTAAACAATTCTTTGATTCTATGATTCTATGATTCATTACAGGAAGTCCGTTCAATCCAGATAACTGGAGAACTAGGATACAAGGAGTTGCCATGGCACACTACAAAAGGTAATTTAGTTCTTAAGTGTTCTCGTAAGTTAGTTTTTTCTAGCATTTCCTGCAGCGTTATTGTCTTTAACTGCTAAGAAATTTTTGTCTTTCAAATCCTTCAAGATATACATCTCAGGAAAGTCTTAATCATTTTTTTTTAGCACTAAGTCTCCAGATTGTCTTGCTGCTATTCAAATTAATAAAATAATAAATGATGCACCTACAGCTACACATTTGATAGAGTCCTTTCTAGTTCTGCTAATACAATGTATTTAACAAGGACTACATTTATTAAAATGGAAAGAAATGTACACATATTTTTTTCCATCTTCCTGATTATTTTGTAATGTTACAGGAAATATTCTTCATTCATTCAGCTGGTATCAGCAGGAAATCTAAGCACATTAATGAGTCATTAATGGCATTGCAATAACTTGGAGCAGGTGCACCATTAAAATCAATAATTGAAATTATTTATGGACCTCTGGATAGGAATGTATGGGTAATTTTAATAATGCTGTCACATTTTATACACTAAATATGTAAAATGTCTGGCACTGGTTGTCTAAGAAAGGTGTTAAAAGGTGGAGAGTGGAACAAAGTGTTTACTATATCTCTCAGACACTTTTAAAACTTCAGAGGTCTTCTTTTCAAACTGAAGATACATGGACTTATATTTAGACCCATGGGTATGCCTACACAGTTAAACAAGCTTGAGCATTCATCCCCTAATCATCCACATTGACTGAACATTAGTTTGCTTCCTGATTTCTTGGCTAACCACCCCTTCCCAAAATAACTCTTTTAAGACAAAGCCTAAATACATTTGTGGGCAGTCCATGGACTACCCTCAAAAGGGGAGGAAAATGAATCACCTTCATCCTCCTCTGTCCTCCAACACTACTTAGGCTTTTGCTCTTTAAATTGTCCTTCCTCATGATCACATCACACCCCATGTCATAGAGCAACATGCACACTGAATTTTTGAACTAAAAAAATGACGACTCTGGTGGTCTTCCACACAACCCTCACATTTTGTTTTGCACAATTAGAGCTGAAAATCACACTCAAACAAAATTGCAATGTATTCTGCCAGTAGGTTACCACTTGGCACCATGAGGAGACCCAGAATCAAGTGCTACATGGTTTGGAACCAGCCAACCTCCTCTAACAAACGCTAGCCCTTGAGCAGAGAGAAAGCAAGCCAGATGGCATCACCCTGCTTTGGAACCATTTAGCCCAGTAGATACAGCATTGCCATTGCTAGTTACAGGCCAGAGGCTTTGCACCAACTGGGCTGAGGCTCGGCAGGCTGTGCCTGAGCTCTTGTTGGCCTGCCTGCAGCTCTGTTTTAGCTTGTTTAGCTGTAACAGCAATTTTCTAATGGCCAAGTAGTTATTATCTTATTTGTTTCACTTTGCTTAGCTTTGTTTAATTGTGTGGCATAACCACAATTTTTACACTGATAGTAGTAACAAGTTGGCAATCTGTGTAGATAGCAATATTCACTATTAACATAAAAATATAATTTAGATGCAAATAGGTCTGCTATGATAGAAAGGGCCTTGAAAGTAGGGGCCCAGGATGCAGGGTAGAGGAGCACTGGTATGGGACAATAATATAAAGGGCACAGGATTATACTGGAGATCCCAGGACTATAAACAACTCACCAAACAAAACAAAACAAAACAAAACAAAACAACCCAAACATAAAACGTGTAGAACGATATAACAAATTCAGAACCAAAGAAGCCTGAGGGGCAGTGGGGGGGTGAACATAACACCAGAGGAAATGGGAGATACAAGAAAGTGTGTCTATAACAATTTAAACTTTATTATTATGAAACTTTTTCTGAAATGTATTCTTTTCTTTCTTTTTTTTCTTTCTTCTGTAATAATTGAACCCGGGCAAATAATTTATTGATTACACTGCTGAGATTTCAATTGAACTAAAAATAAACTCTTCATTTTATATGCAAGATATATTTCCTTTCACTCAAAAAAAGGTTTTGAGTAGCCACTACATGGATGTCTTCAGCTTAGTTGTATGGACATCACCATAACTGTTTTGAGTATTCAAAAGCAAGACATTCCTCTTCAGGAGTTGCTCTGAGCAACCTGATGCAGTTAAAGCTGTCCCTGCTCACTGCAGGGGGGTTGGGCTAGATGACATCTAAAGGTTCCTTCCAACCCAAAGCATTCTATGATTCTATGATTCTATGATATGTTATTTAAAAAAAAAAAAATACAATGAGTATGTGTAAAACTTTGGAAAAAAAAAATCTCATATTAAGTTTCTCAAAGAAGCAATGTCCTATTTCATAATCCTTCTCAGCTTTGTTACTAACAACCCATAAACAGAACCTTTGTAAAAATTTTTATGAAATATTTTTTCCAGAATAAAGCACAGTTTTGCTAAATTAAAATGTTTTTCATAAAAAGACAAAGATTTTTATAATTATTTTATATATGAGCATTACAATAATATTGATTCTGAAAATAGTTGGATTTGATTTCAATATTTTTTGGGAAAAAACCTCACTCAGAAGATATTTATTCAGAATTAACTTATATATTTTATATAAATTAAAATTAATATTTAATATTTCCATTTAATGCTCTGTAGCAAAATGTTTTGATATTAACTATATAACTATTAAAACATGTGGAAAGTAAATGTTTTGATATTTTCCAATGTATTCGCACAGATATTTATTTAGATGTAAAAATCTTTTTTTCAATTTCTGTTCAGGAAAATTAAAAAATGTCAGAACATCCCAGTGAATAAAGTCATAGTTGATCAGTTCTATCATAAAGTTGTAAATAATGCATAATGAAGTTATGAATTAAATATTGATTGTAAACAGTCTGTAAAAACATACGTATTGTCATATCTTTATTTCTCTGCCCTTAGGTATGTTATATTTTAACAGAAAATTCAAGTGAAATTGCTTTTATTAAACTTTTTTTATTTTTAATGTGGTTGCTATGGTGAGTCAGAAATCCATGAGGATAATGTGTCCATAGGTTTAATGAAAATTCCTTAACACTATGATTCAGTGTAGGAAAGTAGCTTAACTGTTCTGATTCACTCCCTTTCCATTTGTCTAATTCTGTAAAATGCAACATTTTAGTAATTTCATTATGTATTCTTAACCTGTAAGAAATAGGTTTAAATCTATGGAAGAGATTAAAAAAAAGGCATTATGCCCCTTATCACAGTAAAAATTATGCACAATTTATCTTTGAAGTTTTAGGGATTTTGAACATATAAGGAATTTATGTACTTTTATCACTTAACTGATATGAAATGCAGTAGCAACTGAATAGCTGACCATCCTTTCTTGCATCAAATATCCTGACTATAGAGATAAAATACCATATTCTTATACAATGGGAATTTTCCAACATAACATCTCTGATTTACTGTGAATAATTCTTATTTGCTTTATGCTCAGTAACAGGTGTCTTAATGAGTAGTACCCTCCACAGATTCCCTGGCTGTAAAATCAAGCTGTAAACGTTCAAGATAATCATAGTCTTTTTTTAGCAGACAGAATACATTTTTGTGGACTGCTTTCAAATACCAAAGTAACAGGACCTATTTCTCCAGGCTGAACAACCCCAGGTCTCTCAGCCTGGTCTCGTATGGGAGGTGCTCCAGCCCCCTCTGATCACCATTGTGGCCCTCCTCTGGACCCTCTCGAGCAGGCCTATGGCTTTCTTATGCTGGGGGTCCCAGAGCTGAACACAGTACTCCACATGGGGTCTCATGAGAGTGGAGTAGAGGTGCAGAATCAACTCCCTCAACCTGCTGGCCATGCTTCTTTTTGATGTAGCCCAGAGGCTAGAGCATCTCTCCTGTGAGGGCAGGCTGAGAGAGTTGGGGTTGTTCAGCCTGGAGAAGAGAAGGCTCTGGGGACACCTTATAGCAACCTTCCAGTATCCGAAGGAGGCCTACAAAAAAGCCAGAGAGGAACTTTTTACAAGGGCAGGTAGTGATAGGACAAGGGGTAATGGCTTTAAACTGGAAGAGGGTAGATTTAGACTAGATATAAGGAAGAAATTCTTCACTATGAGAATGGTGAGGCACTGGAGCAGGTTGCCCAGAGAAGCTGTGGATGCCCTCTCCCTGGAATTGTTCAAGGCCAGGCTGGATGAGGCTTTGAGTAACCTGATCTAGTGGAAGGTATCCCTACCCATGGCATGGCAGTTGGAACTAGATGATCTTTAATTTCTCTTCCAACCCAAACCATTCTAGATTCTGTGTCTATGATCTTGCTGGGCACAGAGGTGAGACTGACTGGCCTGTAGTTCCCCAAGTCTTCCTTTTTTTCCTTTTTTAAAATTGGGGGTTATATTTTCCCTTTTCCAGTCACTGGGAACTTTACCAGTCTGACATGACTTTTCAAATATGATGGATAGTGGCTTATCACCTTCATGTGCCAGTTCCTTCAGGACCCTTGGATGTATCTCATTGGTTCCCATAGACTTGTGCACATTCAGATTTTTTGTATGGTCTCAAACCTGCTCTTCTCCTACAGTGGGCAGTACTTCATTCTCCCAGTCCCTGCCTTTGAATTCTGTCAATGGGTGGCATGGCTAGAGCCCCTGCCAGTGAAGACCGAGACAAAAAAGTTGTTGAGTACCTCAGCTTTCTCCATGTTGGTTGTAGCCAGGTCTCCCACTCATCAGGGTGGGTACAGTTTCTTTCATCTTCCTTTGTTGGCCTATGTACCTGAAGAAACCCTTCTTGTGATTTTCCACATCCTTAGCCAAGTTCAGCTCCAGCTGTGCCTTGGCCTTCCTGATCCCCTCCCTGCACTCTTGGTCCATATCCCTATAATCTCCCCAGGGTGTACACCCCTGTTTCCACTGCCTATGCATTTTGGTTTTGTGTTTTAGCTTGGCTGAGAGATCTTGACTTAGCCAAGCTGGCCTCCTGCCTCCCCTGCCCAACTTCTTGCACATCAGCATTGGGAGCTCTTACACCCTGAGAAATATGTCTTTAAATATCTCCCAGCTCTTGTTCGCTCCTTTGCCTCTGAGGGCGGTTTCCCAAGGAATGCCATGCACTAGTGCCCTAAATAGCCAAAAGTTTACCCTTCTGAGGTTTAGGGTCCTAACTCATTCTGTACCCCTCAAGGCTGAGAATTCCACCAGGGCATGATCACTGCAGCCCAGGCTATCTCCGATCTTGACCTCTCCAATAAGTTCTTCCACATTAGTGAGCAATAGGTCCAGCAGTGCCTCTCCTCTGGTAGGGCTCTCCATTACCTGTGCTAGGCAGTTGTCCTCAGCCCACTCCAGTAGTTTCCTAGACCACTTGCAGTTCACTGTGCTGCTTTTCCAGCAGATGTCTGGGTGGTTAAAGTCACCTTTCAGGATCAGGGCCTGCAAGCGTGATGCTTCCTGCAGTTGAAGAAAGAACTTGTCATCAACCTCCTCTTCTTGATCAGGTGTCCTGTAGTAGACACCAACCACAATGTTTCCTTTCTTGGCTTCATCTCTAATTTTCACCCATAAGCTCTCAACCTGCACATTGCTGTTCTTCAAAGACAGCTCCATGCAATCAATCCCATCTTTTGACAGAAGGCAACTCCCCCACCTCTCCTTCCTTGCCTGTCCCTTCTGAATAGTTTATACCCATCAATCACAGCACTCCAAGCATGTGATTCTTCCCACCAAGTTTCTGTGGTGGGAAACAGGTTGTCCTTTTCTATCTGGGCAGTGGCTACCAGCTCCTCCTGTTTGCTTCCCATGCTGCATGCATTGGTATAGAAGCACCTGAGCTCAGCTATTGGCCACATCCCCTTTTTAGAGGAGCTTGCCCTAATTCCCTTGAGGCAATTCACAGGTATTTCCTTGTTGCTTCCTGATGCCTCAGCAGCCCCTGGCTCTTCTCCAGTACTTAGAACACCACCCCCTTCCCCTGCTAAATGTAGTTTAAAACTCTAAGTCTGCACAGCTTATTGCCCAGGTTCTCATCATTTCCTAAATGGGTCAGCAGAGTTTTAAAACCATGTTAAGGTATCTGTTTCATGAACATATGGACAGAAAAGCCAAACATTAATATCAAGATGAGCCAGTATTATTGCTCAGTAAGTGGAGTAGTCAGAAGGGTAACGTGTCATGGAAACTGAGATGTATTACCTCTAGTCCTCAAAAGCCTTTGTTAGTATTTACCTAAGTACTATAACTTCAAATAAAGAGAGTGGATTCCATCAAAATGCTTATTTTCCTAGAACAGATACTCATTGTCCTTTAATTCCCACCCATATGTGGACTAATGCCATTTTAAATCAATCATTTACTGCTTTAATTTTTTTTAAGTATTTCATAGCTCTTAAAATATTCCACCCTACTTGCCAGACGTCCTACCCCTTTGAACTGGGAGGGTCAGAAAAATGAGAATCTGCATGTCATCTCTATAACTCTCTCTAGAACTGTAAAAAAAAAACAAAAAAAGAAAAAGCATGGTTTTGCATTGGGCAAGCAAATTGTTCTTATCCTGGTTAAAACCGATCATCACAAGTTGTCCTGTGTCTATAGCACTAGCCCTAAATAAAAAAAGCAGAGAAAGGTGTATGACCTTGAGGCCAAGTGGAACTGCCTGTCCACAATACTCAGTGATGGTCCTCTCCAGAGCAGTGTTGGCCATCTCTATACTCCACACCTACAAAACCTTTAAATCTGTCTAACAGGTCCACCCTTGCTAAATTTAATAAATATTTACGTACATGTATATGTGTGTATACACATGCACATACAAAAAAGAGATTTTGTCTTATATATATTTGTAAGACAATTAAAAAGGAAAACTCTAAGGGTGAGATTTCTCTGACCACACTCTAGACCTATGATACAGAGTTCCAGTTGACAGTGCTCATCCCCTCACTCATCCTCCCTCACTCAGGTCCTCCCAGTAGCTGGTTTTAGGGACACACACAAGTCCTGCCCCAGTGGCTGGGGGCTAAAGACCCCCTATTTGCTGGTGCTGAGACTCCACTGGCTCCAGTAGCCGACGCCACCAGCCAGGGGTGCCCACACCCCCATTCTGACTCCAGTAGCTGACAACAAATTTCACTCACACACACACAAGTCTCACCAGCAGCTGGTACTGAATCATTGCAGCACATATACACACGAGAGAGAGAGTGAGATTACACAGAGGGAGACTTAAGAAAAGATTTAATAAAAAGATATAAGATGACAGGACAGACTGCAGTCATCAGGCACAGGGCTCAGCCAGACAAGTGTACCAGAAGGCCCTGATTTACACACAACTGACCCCTTTTATAATCCTTTCCGCCTTCCCTCCTCTCTGTTCCTTCCCCTACACATTGCCTCATCAGCTGGCACAGTCCCACGGACCCCCTCCAACATCCTGGACCCTCAGGTTTGCATCCTTATCAGTTGCGAAGTCCCAGTTTGCCTGCAGTTTCTTGATAGCCCATCGATTAGTGTGACTGATGAGGTTTGCTTCTGGTTATTGTTAATGCTATTTGGCCAGGTTTTATGTCTCTGTGCATTTGTCTCCCTCCCTGTCCTTACCCTTCGGACTGAAAACATAAACATTTTCACACCCTACATAACCTCACCAATTCATGGTACTGACCAGGTTTATTCTCTTCACAACTTCCATTACCATGTGTTCGTCAGGCTTGCCTCTGTACGTTCTTGTTTAAGGTTCATTTGACCAGGTACCCTTAAAGGAGCAGACATTCTACTTACAGTAAACACCTTCATTCAGGGTGCAGTTACCTTCATGTTGACCTGGTGTAAATGCTGTCTGCCAACAAGAAGTGTGTTTCTCATTCACCCTTTCCCCCATCTCCCAAGTTTTTGATCCTGTCATCTTTGGCAACACCCTACCTTTATATCAGTTCAGGGGTTGTGAATTATTTCCGTTATTCAGCTACACCTCAAACCCATTAACAGAAGTGGGCTACGGAAGAGATTTCTAATGAGTATCCCAAGCCTTACCAAAGCTGTCATCTCTTTTGTTTGTGCAGTTGGTAAAAGACTGTACTATTTTGAGAGGTAACATAAGATTTTGCTTGTTCTATTTAATTATATTTATAGATATTAAGTTTTAGAGGGGGGAAAAAAAGCAAAACTTATTTTCATTACTTCTTTTGAGATGCTGGACTTATAAACTTTAAAATACATATTTGTTTTCCCATTTCTGTCTCTGAATCTGAGTCTTTTAATCTCAGAAAAAAGTAATCTACATTTATGAACTAGTCAGTGATATTAGAGAATATTTCTTTGCTTACCTAAGAAATTATATGGTAATTTAACCTTTAGTGACTAAATGAAATTAGCTATAAAATTGTTATTTTCTGATATTTAATATGTCCTAAGTTCCTCATGATTTTTTTCTGGTCCAGAGCTCCTCTCTATGAGTTATATAAACACTCAGAATTATTATACGGTCAAATTACTACAGGAATTGCCTGAAAATGGCTCTAGCTAAGGTGTAGGCCAGTCATCTCCTTCACATTTAAAAGGTCACACATTCAATAGAGAAAACTCGAATAAAGTCAGGGTTTGTTCACCACTCAAGTTCATAAAAAAATATAAAATATTTTGAGCCCTTTAGCAAGTAACTTCAGCTCCAACACAAAATGATTTTAGGGCAGGTCTGGTATAGTAACTTTCATAAAAGCTCTTGACTCTTGCTTCTCTAAGAAATCATTTAGAACCTTTAAACACATATGTACTGCTTAGAAATCCTGTGGTAAGTACCTTAAGATGTCTTAAAGCTGCAAACTCAATTACAAAAACATATTTTGTTTCTTTTTTTTTTTGTCTATTCTGCTTGTTTGTGTTTTAACTACAGAAACCTAACACGGTCACCAGCCAGTGATGAACATAGTAACTAATTCTTTACAGTTCAGTATCATTAATTTTTAGTTTAGCTTTAGTCCAGCATTTCAAATCTCGGCTAGGAGATCACTGTAACCTTAGGCATTTATTGAAAAGAATTGTTACACCTCCTAAAATTATTTATGAAGGGAAAAATTGCTTCAGAGAATCAGCCTATGTTTAATATTTGCAATTCGGATTCCATCAAGCATGCTTCCTGGAGAAATGCCATTCAGGATTTAATTTCCTTTAAGGACTAAAGGCGTAGGGCCAAACTATGTACTGAGGGCCAATTCATGCACATCCAGGCCTCCTAAATATCCATTCAATTACATTTACTCTCCCACTTCCTGGAATAGTTTAATCTTTTTTGTAAGTGAAATGATGAAAGAGGTGCTGTGGCACAAAAAAGCACAAATGAGGGCCAGGATGAACAAGGTTTGGATACAGGGATAGGAAGAAAACCACATTTAAACAACATCATCCGGGCAGTTGCCAAGAAGAACTGAAACAGATTCTGTCAATGTCAAAAAGAACAGAGTTCAGAATGCATTTATAATTTAAATTTATATACACAATCTTTAGTAGGTAATCATTAGACCACTCGTAAGAATGTGTACTAAAGGGCACTGAATATCCTCAATGTCTCTTTAAGAATAAACAGAAGTGTCCCAAATATCTCAGCCTTTCAGGACATGACTGCCCTAATACAACATAAGTAAAATAAAAATGGAAGTAATCCAACAGGAATTCCTTTCAAAATGTTACTTTGTCTCAGCCTTTCCTACCTCCTTGTAGATTAAAGGGGGAATTCTAAATCTTGGCAAACAGTAGCTGTTGGGTTAGATGGGTACCTAACGGCAGGGAAGAAAACAATGCCTATGTAAAACATACAGAAAACAAACATCCTACCTCTCTGTTGTTTGACATCCCCACCCCAGAAATGGGAGACCTGCTGTTATGCAATGAGAGTTTCTAACGTATACAAGCTGGAACAGCTTGTTTTCATTAGTAAGGTTCAGCTTGTTTTCTTTACATCCTGTATAGCAGATCTAAATCTGGGATAATTCCCTAGCAACTGCTTACTGGAGACCTTAGTTATATATAAAATACATGGACAGTCACTGACTCCAGTGCCTGTATTCACAAATTTACAAATATTCAGTGGTCATCAGTATATCTTCCCTCCCTCTGGAGATCAGTTCCAAATGCTGCTCTCAAACTGGCCCTCCAAGAGAAATTAATCCCATCCCAAGATGTTTCTAGCTTCCAGCTTTCTATAATTTTATTATGTCTCTTTTTGTTAGAAAAGGGGAATTAGTTAATTTTTCAAGCTTTCTTAATTAAGTGCATAAAATTTTAAATGTTATTGCCATTATTCAAATAACAGGAATAAAACAATTATTAGAAAATGGTCCTTGTGGCCATTTTTACAATGATTACTGGGTGCCTAACTTGTATTTAGGAAACTCAACTTCTGCTGAAATCAGTAACAGTTTAAGAAAAAGGTGTCTTCCACATTTCAAGATAAAAAATTTAAAAAAAAAACCAAACCATTTAAGTGCTTAACTCTTAAACTGTAATTGACTTCTCAGGTCTACTCTGAGGAAACAATTTATTTCCTCCAGAAAAGAACCTGGTTGCTGTGTAAATGGCCACTGGGCAAACCAACTTCATGATATAAGTACACCTGAATAAGGGTTAGGAAGGAAAAATGCTATTTTTTAACTCACCATCGTGTGTCCATAATGGGTGAATAATGGAGGTAACTTCTTTTTATTATTTCCATATGGATATGAATCTGTTCACTTAAGAATGACCTTCATTTACTACTTTTGGAGAGAGAATGGTGGCTCCAGAGAAATAAGTCATTCTCTGCATATATATACAAGTGGGTACACACAAAATTTAATGAAATACACGACAGGAGAATGCAGAACAGTGGAGATCATTGACAGGAGATCACAATGTCCACAAGGCTAGGAATCATAGGAAAGGCTGAGATTAAGAGAAATGTGAAATACACAGGAATTGTGGAAGATAAGGAGAAGGAAAAAAAATATAAGACTGGATCCAAGGTTTTTATGCATACTCATTTTCAGGTTTCCTGTCATCAAATCTGGGTGGTTTTGCCTGTTTAAAACCGTGAAACTATCTTCTCATTTGACATTGTCCTTAGCAATATCTGAGTACTTTACTGTTACTGAAATATTAGTAAGTAATATTTCAGCTATGTAGACTCCATATATGATTACTGAACTTCTTAAATTCTTCATAAATGACATGTAAAGAGACTTCTATTTTTTATTCTTGCCTCAGAGCAGGGTTTTTATTTTGTGTAACTATCAAAATTCTGTCTTATTAGCACAACTGTACAAAGTGATGTACTAAAACACAGATACTTGCTTTGCTAAATTTGTAATTGTATTCACCCTTTAGGAGATTGAAAATTTCATCTCTATGGTGTCCTACCACATCTATCAACATAATCAGTGATGTACTTATTTAATGGCATGTTGATATTGGAAAAATGAGAACTACGACCTTTGTGCTAATTAGTTATATGAAGAATCCAGTGAGATGCAAAGTGTTAGACTTAATGGTACCTCAGATTACACATTTTAATCAAAACTGTGAAGGTAATACATAATGCTAATTATACAGCAGAAATTAATTCAAACAGATACATTGTAATATACTTGTAGGCTTAAGTGCATTTCTCTTTAGAGGTTACTAATCTACTTCTTAATTATCTAATTAGTAAAAAGTATTTCTAATTTTTTAATCTTTCAATGAGAAATCTTGGCAGGCTGAATACAGTTTTCTTTTTTAGTAGAAAAATGTATGAAATGTAATTGCTACTTTACGAGCAGCAACGTATATCAACTTATACGATGAAATGTCAGGACAATATGTTAAAGCTTATACTTGGCAGTAAAATGCAATGAATATATAACCTTTCTGTGTCTAGCACTTCAGAGGGTGCTAAGGAAAAGGTTCAGGTAGCCGCAATATCCTTCTGGATGTATTTTGATGTCATGCATATGTTAACTAAAAATGCTCATGCCCCTGTCTATTCTCATTCATCCAGGACCCTAAGGTTTGAGAAGATAAAGTAAAACAACTTGAGCTCATGAATTTTGTACTTCCTACTCCAGTGAATCACGGGCTCTGAGTCATTTGTAGTAATGATAAGAGAATGACACATTAATCTGGACACATTTATAAAACCTTTATCCATGGATGTTGTATCCCATTCTTTGAAATAAATGGAACTGCTGATGTTCTATTCAGTGAGAAAGGGTCTTGCTAGGTAAAAGAGAAAAACAGGTAAGCAAGCCTATGAAGAAAATAAATTATTTTTATACACATGATTTTCTTACGTATTTTACTATAGTAGAAATGCAGTAGACAATTTTCATTAGAAAACAGAACAGTCTAGGAAAAAAAGTCTTTTTTTGGTTTCCTGGGAACTTCAGGACAAAATTCTGCTACTTAACTAAATGGAAGGCTGACACAAATTTATTCTCCACCATACACCTAGCCTGAGAATTGCAAACATTTTAGAATTATACTGATGGCTTTTAAATTTACCAAACTGTGCTGGAGACAGCTTCTTTTTTAAAATACAGTTCTTGCAAAAAGCAGCCCAGTCTTACCCTTTCTCCTACACTCCATTATTTCTGCACAGTCTTCTTGAACTTGGTAACTCTGCGTTGTATATAGAGGGTTCACTGATTTCCTCCCTGTGTCTCAGCTCTCCTATGAGTGATTTCAGTTTGACTGCTCATGCATCTGAAGGATCAAATTTCTCCTCAGTAATAAAGTATTGATCTTTCTATCAACATTCAGCTCAAAATGAGCTTCTGAAAAAGTTTCTTCTTCTTTGAAGATTTTCCTCATCTTCCTTTGGTTACCCAGGAAAACAAATAGAATTCTCTGTTTCCACAAAGAAGCTGGATGAAACACTGGAAAGAGGGCTTTGTTCACAGGAAGGATAGTGAAAAAGTCTTAATTTTTGTAACGCACTATTGCCAAAATATTTCTTGCAATCTTTATAAGCCTTTTTATGTTACTGCTGTTACATCAAAATCTTCTAATGGACAAAAAGGAACACAGCATACATACAAAGCCAAAAATTTGCTGCTAGTGCAATTAATATTTTAGCAGTCTAATGGTCCCAGCTGCCTAATTAATACAGAAAGGTCTTATTAACAATACATTTCAAACTGTTCTACAATAAATACCTTCCCAGTATATGACCCCTTTCTCTGGTGGTGTGCTCACCTCTCCAGTGTCCCCATGGTCCCAAGATGAACACTTCCATCTTCCTTAGGCATAATAGGGGGTGGGTGAAGGGTTGCCCAGAGCCATTAGCACTGTGTGGTCCTTGTCAGCAAAAATACGATGGTCACGGTGGAGCAGGGTTGTCAGGGCACAGCATGGGCTGGACACTCCCCAGGGGACAGAAGCTGTGGGGTTCCCCACAGGGTGAGGCAGGGCAGGAGCTGGCAGCCAGGGTCTGTCCCACAGCCCAGCCGGGGAGCGGGGCGGCTGGGGGCACGGGGGCAGCCCCAGCCCCAGGCATCCGGCAAGTACCAGGAGCCTGTCGTGCCATAACCCCAGTCTGACTAGTGGCAGCTCCTGATGAGTGGTGACAGTCGTGTGAGCACAGGGGTGGGGAACCAGCTCCAACCATCTCCAACTGGCTCCAACCAGCCAAGGACACTATAATGTTGATTAGGAGGTCAGAGCAGAAGTCCCTCACTGGGATCTCGCTTCCCCTGGATTTCAAAGATTTTTACTGTGGCTTCTTTCACCAATAAAGTTGCAAGTAAATCACTAAGGCAATCATCCTAATCAGACAGCAGTGTTTCAGAGTGTGCATTGCTCTTGCTTCTTGATCAACACAGGGGTGCTGAACTCTGGTGGGTTTTTTTTTAGATCCCTTTCTAATGAGTGCATTACAGAGAACAGATAATGACACAAGTAAGGTAGATTAGAATGAAAACATATTTTTAAATGCATTTAATAAATGACTCACAAAAATGCTAAACCACAGATGTCAAATTACTCTGACTGTACAATCTCAGATACTTTCTGGCAAAATTTTCCACTCAGTGGGTGCCGCATATTCCACAGTATACTGAATAGCACTGGTGAAAACAAATTAAATCCACCCTCAGTTTCCTTCTTTTTCCACCCAAAAGCTCACCAGATGTGAAGCCAGTCAAATCCAAAACAAATATTTTTAAAACAAATATTCTCAACCAGGAAAATGTAACTCGAGTTGCTTGTGGGACTAAGGCTTATTATTGCTTTAAATATTATTTACAGAATTTTTCACATTAATGCTTTAAATGGGAACCCTTTTCAGCTCAGTTTTTAAAACTGAATGTTCAGATTGTCAGCTGATGTAAACCAGTTCGATGGGATTATGATGGTTAAAAGGATCAGAAAAATTGGCCAGAATCTATTACCACCATCAACAAATAGGGAGCCTTGTCTTTTTTCCTTTGGTTTGGGGTCCTTGACACTTTTAGCCACAGTGACGTACAAGCAATGATACAGTGCACGTTGTTCCCCAGCAGGTTTGTGGCACTTCATTAATAATGCCAGCCAACACTATTCTCAGGGTCAGTCACCCTCCAGTTCTCTAATCTTCAAGACCAAACTACTGCAAAAATATATGAAAACCCCATCTGGCTAGTTCATGAAAACTCAGAAGCTTATCATTTGTCAAAAAGTGATCTTTCTTCTCAGGCTCTCCGTCTCTCTCTTTTATTAAATACAACTGTTCATCCTCATCCCCAAGTGCTGCCAATCTATCTGCCTTTTTGACAGAACAGCGTCTTCCAAAACTTCTGAAGTTTTCAGAGTCTTAACTTCTATGGCCATTTTCTTCTATTTCAGCTATGTAGAGCTTGGTGTTATATTTTATAATGTAGATCCAAACCTCTTAGCTTCTAGTAACTTTCTCAGAAAGAAAAAGGAAAGTAAAACAGTAATTCACTTACAGTCTACCCCCAATAGGAAAGGACAGAAAAATAAGATAAAACAGGTTTCAATTTTTTTTTCTAAATGAGGTTGCTAATAAAACAAACCAATAAATTAACACTGCAATACTGTAAAAAATCAGGTTTATATTACTTTTATCTTTAAGTAAACCCTAGGATGGCTTTTGTAAAATATTTGTGGAAAATCTAAAGGTCCCCAAACCAAAAATAATTTACCAAAAGCATAAAAAGACAGATTTGTTTTTTTCTGTTGGTTTGATGAAAGATTTACATATTCCAAAGAATAAAGTTACTTAAAAAAAAAGCACAGGACAGTAAGCCTTCCTAGTTCAGAAAGTAATCTTACCCTCTATTGAGATTCTGTGACACAGGCTTACCTCTAATTTTCATGTACGTTTTTGGAGACTGAGAATGAATTTAGAATCATAGAATCAGAATAGTTAGGATTGGAAGGGTCCTTTAAAGGTCATCTGGTCCTACCCACACCCCGCCCTGCAGTGAGTGGGGACGTCTTCAACTAGATCAGGTTGCTCAGAGTCCTGTCCAACCTGACCTTGAATGTTTCCAGGGATGGGGCATCTACCACCTCTCTGGGCAACTTGTTCCAGTGTTCACTACCTCATTGTAAAAAATTTCTGCCTTACACCTGGTCTAAATATATCCTCTTTTAGTTTAAAACCATTACGCCTTGTCCTATTGCAACAGGCCCTGTCAAAATGTTTGCACCATCTTCCTTTTAAGCCCCCTTTAAGTAATGGAATGCTGCCATAAGGTATCCCCAGAACCTTCTTCTCTCCAGGATGAACAACATAAACTCTCTCAGCCTTTCTCCACAGGAGAGGTGTTCCAGCCCTCTGATCACTTTTGTGGCCTTCCTCTGGACCTGTTCCAACAGGTCCATCTCTTTCATGTGTTGAGGACTCCAGATCTGGATGCAGTATCCAGGTGGGGTCTCACGAGAGTGGAGTAGAGGGGCAGAAACACCTCCCTCGACCTGCTGGCCATGTTTCTTTTGATGCAGCCCAGGATACGGTTGGCCTTCTGGGCTGTGAGCACATTGCTGGCTCCTGTCCGGCTCTTCATCTACCAGCACCCCCAAGTCCTTCTTTGCAGGACTGCTCTCAGTCCCTTCATCCCCCAGCCTGTATTGATACCCAGGGTTTCCCTGACCCAAGTGCAGGACCCTGCCCTTGGCCTTGTTGAACTTCATGATGTTCATAGAGGCCCAATTCTTGAGCTTGTCCAGGTCCCTCTGGATGGCATCTCATCCCTCAGGCGTGTCAACCACACCACTCAGCTTGGTGTCATCAGAAAACTTGTTGAGGGTGCACTCGGTCCCACTGTCTATGCCATTGATGAAGGTATTAAACAACACTTGTCCCAATACAGACCCCTGAAGGACACCATTTGTCACCAGTCTCCATCTGGACACTGAGCCATTGACCACTACCCTCTGGATGAGACCATCCAGCCAATTCCTCGTCCACCAAACAGTACACCCATGAAATCCCTCTCTCTCCAATTTAGAGAGAAAGATGTTGTGGGTGACCGTGTCAAAGGCCTTACAAAAGTCCAGATCGATGACATCCGTAGCTCTTCCCTTGTCCATTGATATAGTCACTCCATCATAGAAGGCCACTAGGTTGGTCAGGCAAGACTTGCCCTTGGTGAAGCCATGCTGAATCACCTCCCCACCCTCCATGTGCCTCAGCATAGCTTCTAGGAGGATCTGTTCCGTGCTCTTCCCAGGCACAGAGGTGAGGCTGACAGGTCAGTAGTTCACAGGGTCCTCCTTTCTACCCTTTTCAGAAATGGCTGCAATGTTTCCCTTTTTCCAGTCACCAGGAACTTCACCTGACTGCCATGACTTTTCAAATATCATGGAGAATGTTTTGGCAACTACATTAGTGAATTCCCCCAGGTCTCTGGGATGCATCTCGTCAGGTCCATGTATGTTCAGGTTCCTCAGGAGGTCATGGACCTGGTCTTCTCATACAGTGGGAGGAACTTTACTCCCCCAGTCCCCATCTTGCTGTCCATCCACTCAAGAGGTGTGGGCAGAGAGGTTGCCAGTGAAGACTGAAGCAAAGAAGTTGTTGAGTAGCTCAGCCTTCTCCTCGTCCATTGTTACCAGTTTGCCAGTTGGGTTCCTCACAGGGGGTACACTTTCTTTGACCTTTCCTTTTCTGGCTGGCATACCTGTAGAAGCCTTTCTTATTATTCTTTGCATTCCTTGCCAAGTTCAGTTCCAGCTGTGCCTTGGCTGTCCTGACCCCCTCCCTACACAACTGGGCAGCATCTCCATACTCTTCCCAGCATACCTGTCCCTGCTTCCACTGCCTGTGCATTTCCTTCTTGCCCTGTAGTTTGCCCTGTAGCAGGTCCTGACTCATCCATGCCAGTCTCTTGCCTTCCTTTGCTGATTTCTTATACCTGGGGATCGAGAACTCTTGCTCTTTATGGAAAGCGCCCTTAAAGGTCTGCCAGCTCTGTTCTGCTCCCTTGCCTCTGAGGGCAGTTTCCCAGGGGGTTCTATTGACTTACTCCTTGAACAGCTTGAAGTTTGTTTTCCTAAAATTCAGGGTCATGACTTTACTGTTCGCCTGACCCATATCCCTCAGGACTGTGAACTCCACCAATGCATGATCACTGCAGCCCAGGCTGCCTCCAGTCTTGATGTCACCGATTAGCTCACTTGCGTTGGTGACCAACAGGTCCAGTATTGCATCCCCTCTGGTAGGGTTGTCTATTACTTGGCCTAAGAATTTATGCACAATGCATTCCAGGAGTCTCCTGGATTGCTTACACCTTGCCATGTTAGTTTCCCAGCAGATGTCGGGGTGGTTGTATTCCCCCAGCAGGATGAGAGCCTGCGAGTACAATGCCTCCTGTAGTTGGAGTAAGAAGACTTTGCCAATAGGCTCACCTTGATCGGGTGGTGTGTAGTAGACATGAACCACAAGGTTCCCTTTGTTGCCTCAGTCTCTAATTCTTACCCATATTCTTTCAACCTGCTCACAGCTATTCTTCAGACACAACTCTTCATTATCCATACCTTCTGTATGTATTTCTTGATGTAGAGGGCAATGCCTCCACCCGTCCTTCCTCATCTCTCCCTTCTGATCAGCCATCAATAACCACACTCTAGTCATGGGATTTGTCACACCAAATTTCAGTAATGGCAACTAGGTTGTAGCTTTCGAGCAGTGTGGTGGTTTCCATCTGCTCCTGTTTGTTGCCCATGCTGCGTGCATTGATGTGGAGGCACTTCTGCTGGGCTGTCATCTGTGTCACCTTCACAGAGGACACCCTTTATTTCCTTTGAGGTATTTCACTGGTGTTTCTCTGTTTGTTCCTATTACCTCAGGAGCCCCCAGCTCATCTCTGTAAGACTTCAAGTGTGCTGCAGTGCAGCCAGCATGTCTCAGAGCAACAGGCTGAGGGTCCTTGCTAGCACCCCATCCCTCTGACCTTGGCATATCATCCCACAGCATGTCACGGGCAAGCCTGACATTATCCTCCTCCCCTTTAAGTCTAGATTAAATCTCTGTCAATAACCCCGCTAGCTTGTGAGCAAAGACCCTCTTATCCTTTTAAGAAAGGTGGATTCCATCTGATGCAAGCAAGCCTGGTGCTGTGTAGGTCATCCCATTACTGAAAAACCCAAAACTGTGGCAGTGACACCAGCTACAGAGCCATGTATTAACAGACTGGGCCCGTCTGTTTCTTCCAGTGTCACTGCTTGCAACTGGAAGGAGACAGGAAAAAGTGACCCACTCCAGATTCCTTTACCAACCATCCAAAGGCCCTGAAGTCTCCCTTGATCGCAACTATGCATTATGACTGCATTGCCACCCACATGGAAGAGCTGTAATGGGTAATAATCTGAGGGCCATAGCAGGCTGGGAAGTTTCCTAGTGATGTCCTCAACCTGGGCCCCAGGGAGGCAGCAGACGTCCCTAAGAGGAGGGTCTGTCCAGCATATTGGACCCTCTGTTCCACTGAGAAGGGAGTCACCTACAGCTATAACCTGTCTTTTCTTCCTCGTAGAGGTGGTTGTGATATGGGAGGGTAGACCTTTCTGGCCTTTGTGACACCTCTGGTGTAGATGGACTGTCATCCACATCATCCATTGGCGGGCCTTCCACATCCAGACCCTCATGCCTGATTTACAGAGGTACCTGGGAAGGTGAGGTGGGCAAGGAGGGGGTTCACCTGCCACCCCAAGTGTGGACTTGCCTCCATTCACTCCTTTCCTTTAAGCTACTGCCTTCAGCCTGGTTGGGGGAGGACACAGGATCCTCTTGATCTTGTATTTTTTATGGTGGCTGTTCCTGTTTCTGTCTCAGGGAGGGCAGAGAATGGTTCCACCAGACTATCTCTTTCTCAGACTCCCTGATGCTCCTCAACCTTTCTACTTCCTCTTGTAGCTTTGCCACCAGGCTAGGCAGATCGTCCACCTGGTCACACCTCACACAGCTGTTCTCACTACTGCTATCTGTTGCCAGTGAAAGATTCCACACTCCTTGCAGTCTGAGACCTGGGCAGCTGCATGTTTTTGTGGGAGCTCTGTCTGGGTTGCCATATCCATTCTGGTGAGTGCCAAGGACATGGCTTTTCACTGGGTGGATACCATATCTAAGCTCCTTCTGAGAGGGTGATTACCACAAATTGAACTCACCTCTTGAGCTGGCAGGCTGACTATACCCTTCTTGCATGCCTTTTCACGCAAACTGCTGCGCAAACTGCTGCACCATGCCCTGGCTGACGATCCACACCCTGTTTGCCCACCTGTTGGCAGCACTCCTGGTCTCTAGCGCTCCCTCCCTAGTCTGTTTTTTATAGGCAAGGGGGTGATCACAGTTGCTCTGGCAATGCCCAGGCCTTGTCAGCATCTCCCATGAGAGCTGCTGGCTCCTGGTGGGTCTCTCTACTGCCCTGGCATTTTCCTGCCTCGGGAAAACACCCTGTGCACTGAGATCTGCCACTCCACTGTGGATAGTGCCAGCTGCAGAGCAGCTCCCCTCAGCAACTGATCTGTTTCCTATTAGCATTGCTGGGTTGGCTTACCAGTATTTAACTCATTTATTTTCTGTCTCTTATTATTATTTATATAATAATATATTTATTATTACTATTATTTCATTCTCTATTTATTTTTATTTTATTTATTTAAACATCTTGGTAAGTCCCAGACTTACACACTTTCTTTGTAATCACAGGCAAGCCATTTAATTGTCCTCATTTACCAATCTGTAAAATGAAGAAATAAAATTGAAGTTTCCCTATTTAAGGACATTTTTATAAAAGATCAGTATGAGTGTTTACAAAGTCTTCAGAGTGCATGATGATGAATGAAGACACAAATAAGACACAATTCCTTTTATAAATTAGGCACCAGCTGAAAGGTAGAAAATAAAGAAAGGTTATGCTTAGTTTTCATAATTCAGGGTGGTTTCCAGCAGTGTCATCTATGGCAGTTCTGACAAAAAATCTGAGTATGGAGAGATGGATCCCTTTGACACCTCACAACAAGGTATTAATTCTGAGGCTGCTCTGGCTCATCTCAGAGCTCCATTTTTTTTCTTCCTACTGCCCCTGAGCTGAAGTCTCACAGTCCCATGCTCTACAGCATTTCCCAAAGGAAAGGTCCTGAATGGCTGATCTTCCCGCCTTGTCCTCAAAATCACAAACTTCCCAAGTACTTAAGTCATAACCTTTCAAGCAGGTCCACTTTTTTCTGGTCCAAGTAGTCTCCTAGTTTTGTCACCGCACTAGGCTCACTCTCAACTCCCCAACCCTCTGGATTCTGTTATGCTTCTCCCCTGCCCTTGACTACACAATACCAGTGTGCCACCCCATCTTTATTCCCAACCTCAAAGTTTCTGTGTTCAAGAACATAATCTTTCTTGTCCTCCAAGTCCTATAAATAATATAGTCAACTCCCCTGCTTTTTACATAATTTAAAAAGGCTCCAGGGTCTTGTGACTACTGCTGGTGCTCTCCCACTGATCACAAGAACTTGCTTTTCCTCCTCATCTTCCTTACTCCCTACTTGGCAGGGAACATAGACTTGCTGCTGCTGTGGGAGGGATTTAACATAACAAGACACTTGCCAAAATCCATTTGGATACAACCAGTAGCACAAAACAGAGATCCAAGAACAAAAGGGGGAAAAAGATATGTGACAGTCTCGCCCAAGAATCTATGTTAGCTGGGGGTTTTTTATCATTCTTAAATGACTTGGAGAAGGGAACAAATCTTGTAATTTTTCCAGTTGGACAAATCTGAAACTGATGGTAGAGACTTGCAGAAGGATTTGAAAATGTGATGCGAGTAGCTGATGGAACAGAAGATGAAATTCAGTCTTGATAAGTGCAAAGTAATATGCCTGAGGAAAAAATGACTGAAAGTTAGCTCTTATTTCTCATGAAAGTGCTCTTGAAGCTACTGTTGACAGTTCTTTGAAAATTTTAACTCAGTGTTCAGCATCAGAGTGGCAAATGAAATATTAACTTAGGAAAAAAAAAAAAGAAAACAAACTAGAAAGATTATTTATTCCTGTTTAATGTACGGTTTGCAAGCACTTCCAATGCTATGTGCAGTTCTTTTGACCTGTATCTTCATCCAAAAAAGACTTCAACAGAAGCAGAAGAGATTTCTATATCCAAAAGTACTTCCTACTTTGGGGCATGGGGATGTTAGCTGGACTAAGCATTTCAGCTTATGAAAATAAGCTAGGTTAGGGAGACTTTGGTAGAGACGGTTAAAATTGTGAATGAACAGAAGAGGTGAATAGTGATTATTTGCTATTTCTCATTGACCTAATAATAAGTAATACCTAATGAAATTATCAAGCAACTGCTTAACTGATTTAAGCAAGAACTTTGAAGTACTTTTGCATATAATTAGCTATGATTATGTGAAATAAGAATATAATATACATGATGGCTTGGGTACACATTTAGCTTGGTGAAATTTAGTCATATCCTGGTTTTGGAATGATACCCCAGGGAGGATTTACTATTTAATTAAACATCTGCCATTGGGCAGTGTCAAAAAAATTCAGGTTGGTTAGTTAAATGCTTGACATAGTCCCACTTGACAGATGCAATATAGAAAATAGCATAAATTAGACCTGAAGACCTATGGAAATTATTAATTTACTGTGCATTTTTGACAGTGATTGGCAGGTGTACTGACATTAAGCATACCATTTTTTTTTCCGGAAGTCATATTATTTACCCTACACTTGCTTTGCTACAGGTTCAAACTGGAACCCAGGTTCCTAGCCAGTTTATAATTTCCAGGATCAAACTGTGCAATAAAACCTAACTATTTCAAATAAAGAAGCATAATCATAAAAATCCTTGATGCTTGCCACAGCTCCCCTCCCCCCAGAAAAAGAGATATTCCATCAAAAAAGAAAAAAAACCCTTACTGTTTAAGAATAAAATGTCATACTTTGTGAAAAAGATTGTATGTGACAGCACCACCTAGTGTGACCAAACTTCTACCAGAATGGCATAGATGTTAAAGGTGAATTATCAATTAGATTTATAGGGGAAAATAAATTTTAATAGATAAGCCCTAGAGCAAAATTCATTGTTTCGTAAAATGGTCATGAGGAAGTCAGCTCAAGAAAGAAAAGATATAATTCTGTGCCTAAAGCCAAAGAATTAAAAAGCAGAAAACATATTAAATGAAATTGATAAAGGAGAGGCCAAAGAGGGAAGGATTTTTATTTTATTGCAAAGGAAACAAACAAAAATTCTTATACTGCTTCATAACTAGACCATTCACTGCAATACTGCTGGATAGTAACAAGATATTACCATTTTTGTCATTAAAGAAGTAAGAAGGATGAGTCCTGAGAAAGATACATTTTGACACTACAGGCACCAATTTTTTGCAAACGCAGTGTAGTTTAGTTGAGAAACCATAATATTATATTCTGAATGGTGAAGTTCATAAATATAAAGCTGATATGAAACATCAAAGCAATATCTGTGTGCTATAATTCATAAAATGGCCAGAACAAAATAGGTAATGACAGTTGATAAATTAGAGGCAGGGACCATGCCTTTGCATGAGGTTTTCTCCTTTGCCTAACTCACAAATCATTGGTTTCATAGGCAAAGTACTGTTTCCATTAAAATTAATGTGACTCTTTCCAATTACATCAACAGACACTGAATGAAGCCTCAGGTCTGAAAGTTTTAAGTATATCACAAGTCAGAGGTGGAATATGTTTGTTGTTTATGGGACAGTTTTACACCTAACATTTAAGTATTTCTCTATAGGAGACTATGCGAGTATAAATAAAATGGAGTAATATAAAAAGATATAAATATATTATCGATATAAATAAATGTGAGGGATAATCCAGCCAGAGGTCAATAAGGATGCTGTATTATCATATCAAAAGAATATGTGTTTTTCACAGATAATATATTTAGCCCAGTGTTTTATATATAACATTGCTAGACTTTTTGTATCTAGAAATTGACCTGCTAACAGAGAAAGATCACTGCAAACATATACATACCCTGTAATTTTGTATATTGAAATAAAAATGTCTTTCTAGGTAGTCTTTTTTCTCCTAGATTAATATAAATTCTTTCTTATTTTTTTTCCCATATAGTTTTTTCCCCTCCTACATCTAAAGGATCAAATTAAGCTGAAACTTACATTTTTCTGACTTATTTAGGAATTTTTTTCATGTAGGGGAAATTTTGACTGAAAAAAAAAGAAGGGAGGAAGAAAAATAGTAGAGTACGTAAATGCGCGCAAGAGAGAGAGAAAGAGCGAAAGAAAGCAGGTCTTTGAGCCAACTCAAATGGGTAGGTTTCACAGACAGCTATGGTGTGTGCCATGTGGCTGTTAAGAAAGCAGTAGGGATTTAGAGAATCAGAGAAAGAAGAGAAGCATAATGTAGCTCAGTCAGGTTCAGCAAGCTATATAATCTACTTAAGAGTTTGATTAGAAATTCTATTGTGTCTGGACACTGGGCAGGCTGCCTTGTGGACATGAGGAAAGCAATGCATTCTTAAACTTTCATGTGGCAGCACTCCCATTGTTGTGTCTTTTTACTTAATGACATGGAGGCAACCGTGATAAGTCTAAACGGGCAGAGCACGGATTGGCTTAAGTGAACTTCCTATCTATAAAGCCCTGATATTCTCCTCATCTGCTGGATTTCTATAGCAACAACTGAAGGGCAGCAGCACATTGAGAAAAAAGTAGTAAAACACTTTCCAGCACTATAATTTGTTCTTATCTTAACTCTACTTCTTTTTCAAAGATTACTCTTGCTTTATTGGGGGATGTCAAACTGTGTTTGCTTCAGAGAGGAGAAAAGGTTTAAGAGTAAAACAGTCATGCCTACAGTCCTGGCATAACATACACTCCAGAACGCATATATGCATGAATAACTATATTAAATGCACACGTTTTTTAAATTCATTCATACTCCCTACACATATCTTGTATCTTACTGCTTATTTATTTTAATGCCCTCAAATATTATCTGAGGTAAGTTCAAAGCATCCAATTAAATTTTTTTTTTTAATTTTTCATCCAGCTTTGGTCTTAGAAGTATTTGGGATTATGTGTTATAAAAATATATTAGTAGAATGTGATTTTAATGTAACCTCTGTAAACAAGTTATAAAAGAGAGAAAATGGTTTTAAGGAGCCTGTAAAATGTGAAACTTAATTTCAGTGATGCATATATTAATGAGTTTCATTATATTATCTCAACATAGTAATCTCTACATAGTCTTAAACTATGTTTTTGAAATATGCATTCTATCACTGAAACTTTATTTTTGCTCATTTCACACTGTAGAGACCACTGCATGTTCCAAGTTGCGTGTTTATTTGCCATTAACACTGAAGATAATAAGCATGCTGTGCTTTAAACTTACTTCACATTATTTACTCTGTAAATAATGTAAAGAGGAGTCCAAGGTCACACTAGCACTGTATATGCAGTAACAATACCTATATACTACACATTCATGTTGTCATCATTATAACGACTAATGCTGAAGCATTTTGCCACAAGCAAGATGATTTAATTATTCTAGTGTCTTTCTAACAATTGTTACTTTTCCTACAGCTTATTACAACACATTCATTTTCTTCTCTATAAAGTATATTTTATTCCAAGAGCATGCAAGGCGATTGTATCAGTTATACCATAATGTGTTCATGTTATCATCTGATTCAAACAGAATTTTACCTGATGTAGCCATATCAGAAAGGTATAGGGAATTAACTGTGAGTCCTTGAAATGATGTCCTGAATCTGACACATCTTTAAACGGATCTTCACAGTTTTTAACATAAATTTATATCAGTTTCTACTAAATTGCTTAAGAAAAAAGGGAACAACACATATTTTATCCCTGAATAACAGCCTATGTTCATCATGTTTCAGCAAATCAGAAACAAGTTTTCCTTGATTACGCTTACAGACAGAAATTAAAAAAAAACAAAAACAAAAACAAGAGAGAACATTCAGATGGGAGAGAGCTTTTAAGTTATTTTATTATATTTTATTATGGATGTTTTCATCCATTATATCCACTGAAGATTTATTTCACTACTAGGGACTTTTAGTTTTCCCTTCCCTCCAAATACCTGCAGAAATTGCTAGTTAATTTATCGCTGGCTGCTGGACTTGATACACAACATGAATTTTAGACTGGTAGTCCCATGTAAATTAGGTCAACACCACAATAATCCAAAAGGAAAATACTGTCACACTTCAATAGGGAGAACTAAATTACTTCTTTAATTATTTATCATGAGACTTAATAAGGATAAGGTCTAGTTCCTCTGAACTCTGTTCTAAATTTCAGAGATGGTAAAGAAGGCTCCTAATTACATATAGCACTTTTTTACTTTTTTAGCATATCTATATTATCCTGCATGAATACATAGAAAGAAGATGAAATTTACTTCAGCCAGTATATAATATTTCCTTTCTTTTCAGCAGACCTTCTAACCTATGTGAAGTTCTTACCAGAGAAGACAGAAGAGACATGATCAAACACATCCTAAGCCCTCAGGTCTTCCAGGGTTTGGAAAGCAACATAAACTCCTGTCTTGTCATGCTAAAAAACGCCAGCATAAAATTCCAGATCAGCTCAGAAAACATATGATCTACTAGCTTTTATAAGTTTTTATAGGACACTCTTCAATATTCATGTTAGGAACTGCAAAACTATTTGCAGCATCATGGACACTTAAACACATAAAGAAAAAAGGCAGAAGGAGATAAAGCAGAAATAATACAATTCAAAGTAATCAAAGAATCGTTATAGGAAGAAAGGAAGAACAATTCAACTAAATAACTATGAAGCATAGCAATGCCCTTTCCCGTGCTGAATATTTGACCAGGGATTCATGGAAAAGGACAGTTATATGCGTGTCACGGGCAGGAGAGATAATCTGGAGAAATCTCTGCAGTAGAAAGTGTTCCCATTCTAGTTCTGTTATATACTGAATATGTGGGGACATAACTGATGCTGAGATAATCTACTGCATATTGTCTTGTAAGTGGATCAGCAAAGTTGTTATCTTCAGCAAAAGATGAAGTGAGGCAGTATCTGCTAAAATGAAACATTTCTGGAATTCAGTAAAACTTATAAGTATCTTAGGTGGAGAAGTTGATAATACTAACTAATAATACTAACAGGGATAATATTTTTAACAATCATCAGAACCAGTTCTAAGGGCTAAGGAACTCTTGATGTACTTCCACAGTTGTCATAGTAGCATATTTTATTTCTTTACTTTACTTGGTCACTAAGAATTTGATTTCATATGTTCTACTCCCCTTGTGAGATCTAACAGGTTAGATTCCATCATGGTAGTAGGATTGATATTGCATGACTTTAACTATCAAATATAAACTAATGAATCTATTGTCTTCAGACTGTTTCTAGGACAAATTGTGTTATAGGCTTTTTATGTATAAATAGTATGGATAAATACGAAAGCATAGATGTTCAGCTTTTAGATAGGTATATTTAAGTTTCCTGACTTCTGCACCTGAAATTTGAAGAGTTTTAGTCTAACTTAACTAAGCTCAGTATCTGACTGAGTCAAAATGTCTGTCATATCGAAGAAGTCAGAGGAGACAATCAAGTGGTGCTCTTCAGTCAGCAGCTATTGAACTAGTATTGATTATAAGAAAAAGATAATTAAAATGTTAATGATAAGTCTAAAGGGACAAAAAGAGTTTAATCATGATACAGCAGAAATTGACATGCTGTAGGTCCCTAAATAGAAACATCCTGTTAAGATCTTTCCTCAACAATGTGATATAGAAAGCAAAAAGGTATCACATAAAATACAAAATTAATAATTCTTGTCTTGAAGAAAATGGGAGTCATAAAACATTTTGGAAATGATGAAATACAGTGCAGTTGAAGCAACACGATATCAAAACAGAAAATGTTTCCTATTTTTTCTTTTCCAGACAACAAGAATTTGTGGAAATTAATTCCTTGTGCTCTTTGTTTTTTAGAAGACTATATAAACCAGGATAATGGTGGTGCTTAACTCATAGAAATAATAAGGAAAATGTCCAGCTGTGCGTTGTGAGGTCATTGTAGCAACATAAATCCCCATATCAGCATGATATCTGATGACACATATCTGGTGTGCCTTCCCTGTTCAGGGTAAGAAATTGAGAAGGGCAGCTACAGTGAGGCTGAGCATTATCTCAAAGGTGCAATCATTCAAAGGAAAGTCATGAAGAGAATTTTGAAATTGTAAAGAAAAAAGTTAAAGTTAATTATTGTCACAGGAGAAATGACATACATAGGAAAATGAGAAACAGGGGGGTGTGTGTGTTTATGTTTGAAGAAGTCAGAATGAAGATGAGGAAGAAGCATCCATTAATTTGTTAGACTATGGAAATTTTCACCCTATAGAGAGGTTAGATTATGTTACTTAAAGGATCTTAAACTTCAAGGTTCCCAAACTGCTTGTGCATGGGACAGTTGCTCTGAAGCTTATTCCAAATATCTTGGAAGGTCAACAAAACAATGTAAAGGATTATTAAAAATGAAGTTAACATTCTAGCTGCTCAGGTTTCAAGGGTAAAGCAAAGTTTTGTCCATCTTTGGCTGTGACAAACTGCATCAGGACAGTGGGAACTTCAGTTGGGTCTAGAAGACATATTAAAGCACAGTGAGTTTCATTTAAAGGGATTTGTTACAGTTAGTTCTGAGGAACTAACCAAATCTGTTAGGATCATATAAGAGTCTGCATGTAGTTAAGTGGGCAACATTTCTTTCACATGATGAAAAAAATTGACTTATAACATGTTCCGGTATAAAGTAAAAGCAGGCACAAAAGGAGAACATAGGTGATAGACTCAAAAGAATTCAAAGCCTATTGGAAATACCTTGGGGAACAAAGATAATCAACAAGGCTTTGTAATAAAGAAGGAAGAATTAAAGTGTGTTGGTAATAGCAAGATAGCTATTGGAATCAGTATAGTCATACAAATTCCTTCCTACCCTGAGTTCTTTCAATGCACAAGAGACTGCAGATTAGGCTGGTGATGAAATCTGAGTTCAGAGAAATCATAGTCCCTTACATTTTCCCAGAGGGCAGCAAGCAGAGGTTTCTGTGTACATTTTGGAGAATAAGGAAAACTGACCACTTTTTGGCAGCTAGCCAGCCTCCACCAGAATGTTAAATGTATGACAGATGAGGTTGCAGGGCAGGCAGCAGGGCCTGGGCATTCAGAGTAGAGCAAAAGGAGAAAGGTCTGGCTGTGCTCTCTGAAAGACCTTGCCCTGTGATGCCCAGGTGATGGGAGAGGAGGGAAAAAACTAGCCTTTTATTCCTAAGGTTTTTTCTGCATAATGCTTTGAATTGAAGAATAGTGCAGGGAAGTGAGTGCAGAACCTTTTACCTCTGAGAAAAAAATCAATGAGCAATTTCATAAATGTTTCCCTGTGATGTCTGCCCCCTGGGGTTTTCACAGAACAGCTTTTTGGAAAAAAGAATATAGATCTTACTGATCTTGAAAGCCATCCTGTAAATCTCTTATTTTCAAGGAACTCAGATAAAAATGTCAAGGCAACATTGGCTGTTACAGTTTAATACTGAGTTTGTGCCTGGTATAGGGAAAAGAAGTTTATGCAATATTGTTCAACTCAGTTAAGTCAGTACTTCAAAATAATAATACTAGTTTAGACATCAGTAAATTAAATTTCTTAATATTGCTCTTCAGTTTTAAGTACATCAGTTTGGAACCATAAATACATTAACCTGGGTTTCTTGGTGAAGCATTATTTGGCATGTGTTTTGGGCTATCCAGCATCCTTCCTTTTCTTACATGGTCTGTCCTCCAAATCACAGAAGTGTATTTTTCCCCTGTTATGAAATAAATGAAAGGAAAGGATATAATAAGAAGATAGGACAGACTGTGGTGATCACATGCAGGGCTTGGTCAGACAAGTGTACTGACCGGTCACAATTTACATGCAACCAGATCCTTTATATCCCTTTCTATCTGTTCCTCCTTTGCTCCTTCTTGCTGTCCCTTCCCTCATCAGCTGGCACAGCCTAACCAAGCCCCTTCCAACATCCTGGTCCCTCAGGTTTGCATCCTTACCAGTCAAAAAGTCATGGTTTGCCTGCAGTTTCATGATTCGTAAGATTATTTCACATACTTCAACTAGTGTGACTGACAAATGTTTGCTTCTTGTCTTTGTCTCCATTAAGGTTGTCAAGTCTATGCCTCCAAATGTTTTGTTTATGGTTTCCCCCTTTTCCTTGGTGTCCTATTTGACGAGGTCATTGATCAGGCAATCTTATTGAAATAAACATTCCCACATTCAACATACCCTTACCAGTTAGTTTGACTAGCTAAATTTGGTTCTCATCACTGCCTCCCTTATCATTTGCCAGTGAGGTTTGTGTCTCTGTATGTTCTCATGTGTGGCTTTCCTCCTTCTCCTGACCCCTTTTCACACTGAAAATGTCCTTGACTAGAAACCCTTAAAGAAGTAGAGGTTCTCTCCTTCCACTTACCATTACATATACCTTTCACCACATCTCTTCCATCTTCCTTCTGGCAGCATCTTCCTTCTCCTTGTGGTCCAACTCTGTGTCTTCTAAATATCCCTTAGTATTCTATATATTTGCTAGTCCCAGTCAGCAATCTGCAGTCTTACAAAACAGGGCAGTGAATCAGAATCTCTCTTCCCATATCTGCTGATCAAATCTTTGGCTGCTTTCTACTTCCCATTTATTCGCCTTTCAGTCAGGTCTCAGTTGCCTGGCCTAAATAGTGTAAGCTCCTTCATTCCACCTTCCTTCAATATTCTCCATCCCAGGATTCTTCATTCAGCCTGTGTCCTGGCCTTTTTCTTGTGTCCTTACCTTCACTCTATTGCATTTGCTGGTCTTTTGACCAGAACGGAAGTTCAAAATAAATAAAAGATGATGAACAATGAAATAAGCAAATGAAAAACAAAAGAAAAAGTTCAGACCTTCTAAGGTGACTTCCAAGTCTGTGCGTTACAGACAGCTTTTGTAAAGGTAAAAGCTACTGTCATTTCTAGATCAGATTTACCTACCACTTGATAATTACTTATTTTCCCATTGGTTACTGTTGTAACAATAAATGTACAAAAAAGTGAACTGGTATGTTTGGTCTGACCTTTTAAAATGGACTTTCTCACAGTTATACTTAATTTTACACTCAAAACATTAATTGAAGAAACTATTTAATTCACTCTTGTCTAAATAAAGTAGAACAAAGCAGGACAAAAAATTAGGAAATAAAAAGGGGTATATATCAACCAAGTGAAATTGAAAGAGTTGGATTCACAGCTGCATTACAACTAGTGCTGATTCAAGAGATCCACGAACACTTGCACCACATCAGTATAAAAATGATGAATCAAGTGTGGTTGTAGTCTTTTATAGTCAAGATATTTATTGATTTTCCAATCACAAAGGTTTGTTTGATTTTTGTAATTGTGAAGTATCATCTGTTATTCCTTTGTGTAATTGGATTTTATAGGTTTAAATATGCATTTAATTTTGAATTTTCTCATTAACCAAAATAGCTTAAAGTAGGGAAAATTACAGATTATATTATTTACATATATATGTAAATATAGAAATACACAATACAATATATCATGTTACATATAATGATCAAATATGATAAATTTTTGCAGCATTTCTTTTTCCTTTCTTTTAATTTATTTTGGAGGGTAACAAATTAAAGCTCCTTTCCAAAAACCATTATCACTGAACTTTGTTGATTACAAATAATGACAAATGCTGAATTCAGTTAATTATGTCTGCAAATGACATGTGAACTTTTCATTATAGTATTTTTCCACTTGTATTCCATCTCATTTTAAAAATAAATTATTGCAAAAGCCAGTAATGCACAAATATATAAACTTTCTTTTAGATGTCTGTATAATAAGCCATGGGATCATTCAGGTTGGAAAAGACTTCAGGAGATCGCCCAGTCCAACCTCCTGCACAACACTGAATTCAGAGCAGGTTGTTCAGAGCTTTGTCTGGTCCAGTCTTGAAGCCTGCAACCTCTGACAGTAACTTCAATGACGCACAACCTTCACTCCAAATGGACGTAACAGCCATATATCCGCACCGCTGTCCACAATTAGGAACAGAAGACGATGCAGGCAACCGATGTACTGTTACCTTCTGTTGACTTGTAAAAGACTCAGCCCCACTCAGCTAGAGGCACCCTTAGAAATACTTAATACTGTAATCTGAAATGTATATAGGTCCCTCATTTACAGTGATCTAATTGCATATGTCTATATTGCTAAATGAAGGATGTTGAGTGAACAAACTCTTGTACTGCATCCCTGATAATTAACCTTGATTACTTGTGAGACTGTTTCCTGGCTCAGTTTTAGATTGCTCCCAAATAACTCATTCCTTGAGTAGTTTGGCATGGAAAGGGCTGTCCCTTAGCAGTATGGAAACAAGTCTAAAAGTGCCATTAGGCCTCAGGGACTCATGGCTGGTTATCCTTTTCTTTTCTTTTCTTTTTTTTTTTTTTTTTTTAAGTTTAGGAATAGACATTAACTTCACACTTACACATATTTCTACAGAATCAAGTGTCTTTTGGAGCTATATGTGCCTTATCCGCAAATCTGATTTTTTGGGAACTCAAATCAGGTAATGGATACAAAATCGGTTATAATATAACTACTGCAAATGCATAAAATTATGGAGCTGATATATCTCATACAGAAATTAAGGAAAATGTTTCATAAATTTGCCTATAATGTTGAGTGTGAAAGGTTTAAAAAAAGATTTCTTTTTTATTTTTTCACTCCAGAATTTCATACTGTTTGAACTAGACAAATAAACATGCATCAGTTCAATTACTATATTCATTATTCAGTGCAACTACATTATTCAATTAAATTGAAATTAAAAGTAAATTGAAATTGCAATCTGAATAAACTATAATGCAGGAAGTTATAAGTAGTATTGTCTTTGTGCTACACGTGCTGCATTTCATTTAAAATTCCCGTAGAAACACAATTAAATAGGTATTAGTCGCTTACTTTAGTTTTATTTTAATTATATTTTATTGGAAACACAAGAATAAACAGGAAAATCACAATTAAGCCAGCATTTTATTTGCAGGTCTAATGACAACTCCCTAGAGTTAGGGTTTTTTTACAGACAATACTTTTTCATACTTGTATTTGTTGTAATGAAAAACAAAAGGGTAGTTAATGTATACAAGGACATGCTTGAGATATTTGTTGATGGTTTGTAATACCTTCATGTCTCGTTACCTGAAAATTATTTGTAGAGTAAATTGCTCCTCAGTGTAATATCAAAATGTAATATAAAAAGATATCAAAATGGTCATTGGCATATCTTCAGCTTTATGGAAAATGGCTTCTGTCATCACTCCGTTAGGAGCGCTTCACTTTTGTTCGTGAGCATTATCAAGCAAATATTTTTTTGTATAAATTTAGTAACACATAAAATCTCCTGGTTTACATATAGCACAAGACAATCTGACTATTCCCGGTAATATTAATAAAAAGCTGGGTGTTTTTTATTTACATAAGGGCATATACTGAAATTGTGTTTCCTGTTTATCATCAGCACAAAATGAAGCTATAACTCATGCAGGCCATTTTACAGTTATGAATCCAACTTAAACATATGTCATGCTGGAAATTATGTTAAAAATGTTTAAGCTAAATTTTAAAAAGGGTGTATATGCATGTTTAAAATCAGTTTTGTTCAACAAGGAACTGTCTAACTTAAAATCTATGGTTAGTGTTTGAGGGTGAAGATTATAGAGTGTTTATAGGGTTATAAGGCATTCCTTTTATGGCACAATCAGCTACAAAAAACTTTGTGTGGAACAACACATGTAATAATTGAAGTCGTACAGCTATGAGGGAATGACATATTTGTTCTACTTAATAGTGATTCAGTATAACTAGAAAGATCCTATAACTGCTCAGGAGTACCTCAAGTGGTCTTCACGTGTTAAGATGATGAACAGTTGTTCTTCTTTCAATGTTGTACTTCTTTCAATGAAAGCTTCATGTTAAAAAATGCTTTTCATTTTACATATTGCAATTATTATTTACGTTCCTGAAAATAAGAGTAAAATACATAGGAATACTTGAAGATACATGCACAGACTAAGTAATTGACCATGCTTTGAAGCTCCCATGTAACAAATATGTTGCAAAATTTCACACACTTTGGATTTCAAATTTAAAAACGAAATATTTGTCCACTCAGTTGTCATCTAAATGCACTAAACTATATCAGCCATCTGAAAAGTCCTGTGTATTGTGTACACACATGTGCAAAAGGTTCCAAATTGTGCACAAATTTTCTGAATGTGCTTTACAATCACAGGGCAGTGGAATAGACAGTTGCGGTAAGTTTCAAATACCTAAAACTACATTGCTAAGAGAAATTTAAAAATATAATTGATTTTCATTCTAATACCCTTATAATGCTATATAAAACCACAAATATTACATAAGTTATAAATATTTATTTAATTTATGAATTGCACCAAGATACTTGCCTGAGACCAAAATAATATATTACATTAAACAGTATTCTAAAATTAGAGGTGATATATTACAAAAACAGTGTTTCAGTCTTTTCAAAGTTCCATCCAATCCCTGAGAATTAAATAACCACATTTGTACATATTCATATATATATATTTACATATATCAATATACCTATATATGTCTATGTGTATACATATATACATAGGAGGATATCTATGGGAGTCTGCCAACTTTCAGCAATGTTAAAGTGCATTGAATTTCAAGAAAAGGTGGCCAATGACTTCAGCAGTTAATGTAACAGACAAAGACTAATACTCAACCTTTTTCTGCTAGTAGAAGAAACAAACTGCTGAACTGATGGACATCTCTGAAGAGCAGCTGCTCACCACACACAAGAGGTAAATTTTCTTAAGCTTTCTGATGCAGTTTCTTAACCTTAGAATCATAGAATCATAGAATCATCTAGGTTGGAAAAGACCTTTAAGATCATCCAGTCCAACCATTAACCTACACTACCAAGCCCACTCTAGACTAATCAAGGGTAGACCAGACTAAACCATATCCCGAAGTGCCACATCTACCCGTTTTTTAAACGCCTCCAGGGATGGTGACTCCACCACCTCTCTGGGCAGCCTGTTCCAATGCCTGACCACCCTTTCCGTAAAGAAATTTTTCCTAATTTCCAGCCTAAACCTCCCCTGGCGCAGCTTAAGCCCATTTCCTCTTGTCTTATCGCTAACTACTTGGGAGAAGAGACCAACACCCACCTCACCACAACCTCCTTTCAGGGAGTTGTAGAGAGCGATAAGGTCTCCCCTCAGCCTCCTCTTCTCCAGGCTAAACAACCCCAGTTCCCTCAGCCGCTCCTCATAAGACTTGTTCTCCAGACCCTTCACCAGCTTCGTTGCCCGCCTCTGAACACGCTCCAGCACCTCAATGTCTTTCTTGTATTGAGGGGCCCAAAACTGGACACAGTATTCCAGGTGCGGCCTCACCAGTGCTGAGTACAGGGGGACAATCACCTCCCTGCTCCTGCTGGCCACAGCATTCCTGATACAAGCCAGGATGCTGTTGGCCTTCTTGGCCGTCTGGGCACACTGCTGCCTCATGTTCAGCCGGCTATCTACTAACACCCCCAGGTCCTTTTTGGCCAGGCATCTTTCCAGCCACTCCTCCCCAAGCCTGTAGCGTTGCATGGGGTTGTTGTGACCCAAGTGCAGGACGCGGCACTTGGCCTTGTTGAACCTCATACAGTTGGCCACGGCCCATCGATCCAGTCTGTCCAGGTCCCTCTGCAGGGCCATCCTACCCTCAAGCAGATCGACACTCCCACCCAATTTGGTGTCGTCTGCAAACTTACTGAGGGTGCACTCGATCCCCTCATCCAGATCATTGATAAAGATATTGAACAAGACTGGCCCTAAAACAGAGCCCTGGGGAACACCGCTCGTGACCGGCCGCCAACTGGACTTAACACCATTTATCACTACTCTCTGGGCTCGGCCACCCAACCAGTTCTTTACCCAGCGAAGAGTATGCCTGTCTAAGCCGTGAGCTGCCAGCTTCCCGAGGAGGATATTATGTGAGACGGTGTCAAAAGCTTTGCTAAAGTTGAGGTAGATGACATCCACCTTCTGAGGCTCCTGGAGAAGTAGACAGCTCCTTAGAAGGCAGGGATTATGGATTTATGGCCATGTACACCAGAGTCTCTATGTAAAAAAAAACCCAAACCATCCTGTTTCCCTTTCAACTGGTCAGTTAAATGATCTTAGAAGACAATGCAGGGTATGCAAGAAACAAAATCTAATGCAAACACATAAAACCAGCAGCATATGACAGACAGTTTTAAGAAAATATCGCAGAGATGCCACCTGAGCTTTTATCAAAGCTAAAGAAAACAATGCAAGAGAGTAACTACTGAAAGTGCATGATTTATGCTTTTAGAAGCATCTGATAGTACTAATCTAGAATAGCATTGCTAATACCTTCATTATTAATGAGCGTGCAGCTCACAAAAGGTTTCCTATTCTTGTTCATAAATAAGGAGTTTTTCAAATGTGTAGCAGACACTTTTGCACTTAGGTATCTGTAGGAGAACATTACTCTAGGGAGTTATATATGGGATGGATGTACTTATCCACAAGGAAAGGATGATCCTCATCTTCTAACATCACTTTCAGAAACAGTTTCTTCTCATATACAGCAAAATCTTTTAATGACAAATATCTCTGAAACCTGCTGTCTCAAGCTTAAGTGCCTGATTCAACACTAAATTTATTCAGTCAAAACCTCCCCCTTTCCTCCTGTTGGTAACCCAACTTTTATCCATATACTAAAGGACAGCAGCTGTTTTCCTGAAGACTGAAAGGAAATAAGACTCTTCTTTCAACGCAGCTGTAAATAACATTTCATGCAGCTACTAGTATATAATTCTTACAAGTGTTTTTATAATAACTGGCATTTCTTAATGAGTGGCAGAACAGTTTTATAAATAAAAATGCTGAGTACCTTTGAGAAGTGTCAGAAAAAATTACTTTTCTAGAACATATTTGCTTGGAAAATATGCTAAACTTTCAAATCAATTTTCAATAGTTATAACTGAATTACTACAAAGTGATCCAGACTCAGTTTTTCTCTTACTTCTATGACTTAACTCGGTTTGACTAATGGTAAGAAAGTCAGTTATTCCTGATTTATACCAGAGTAAGAAAATACACTTTCTATTTCCTATCATTTATGTTTGTTCATATTCCAACACAGTAAGTAAATCATACTGTATTTTAAGAGAATTAATTACTTTTGCTCACATACACGTGAGTGCTGTTTAGTACCAAAATCAGCTTCTATGAATTTTTAAGATTAAAATCAGAATCAAATTAAGAATGCAAGTAGGATACAGGACCCACTGATTAAAAGCTGATTATGGCAGCTCTGATTCCTTCAAATGGCGTTTTGTAACTGCCTTGGCTCTGATCACTTTCTAGCAAAGATAATTACACCAAGCAGTCTTAATAGCCTTAATAAACTAGAATCCTCTCTGGAGTACTATCATGACAAATAAAATCAGTGGGACTACTAGCAAGGTAACGTATCAGTCTGTGAGGGTCAGGTGGCAGAATCTTATCCATGAGACTATTTATTTTTCTCTTTTGAAGAGCTGATCATTTTTGGGTGCCATCACATTTATTCAAAGTGTGATTGGTTGTCTTTTTCAGGTCCTGGAGGAGAGAAGTTTGTTGAGTTAATTTTTTCTTTTTGAAAAAAGAAACTGCAAAGCACCAACAAATACAATTTAACTATTATGGTCTGAAGCAAGGCTTTTTAAAATAAAGAAGGGAGATAATCTATAAGGCGATTTCAAATGGGCATGGAGTAGTGATCCTACAGCCACAGCCAATAGAAAGTCCATGTGTCCTTTACCATGAGAAAGCTTCTGAATGTTGCTAATATATGTTGCAAAACTGATTGCCTGAAGACAAGTTGAATAAACAATATCCCAATGGAAAGACAGTATTTCTAGGATGCTTGAACATTTAGGACAGAGAAAATCTGATAAACTATGTCAGACTTTCTTCTTTAGTGGAGTTACATGGTTAAATATTAAAAAACACCCACCAACACAGTGAGAAAACAAATATTCTTTTAATCCCATACTTCCAAGAATGCTACAGTTTTTGTTAATGTAAGAGAACAAAGATAATATGGGAGATTAGTGTGCAAAGGTGAATATTATTTAGAAAATTATCATCAGAATTCAGAGGCATATTGTTTAAAGGAGTGACTTAACAAATGCTTCATGAAAGAAAGTATTTTACTTTAAGTTTTTTAAAAACTTCCTAAAGCAATAGTGATGGCCAATATAGAAGCCCCTAAATGCATAGATTAAATGGTGTTCCACTGCTATAAAAATCAGGTTTACAGTACATAGAATTCTGATAAGCATGATAAGTTTTTTAGATAAAACTATTTGGTTAGGTAGTATATCAACAATGTAAATATTGCTACATAAAACACTGTAAAAGATGCTCAAAATACTATGAGTGTCTTTCAAAGACAGATCATTAGGTTACAGATCTAATAATGTTTCTTAGACAGATTTTGCCCTTCTCATGCTGTTCCACATAATTATATAAAAACCACAAACACATGTACTTGCATATGCTTCAGCAAATGTTGATATATACATTTTCTTCTGGTTTGGGTTTTTTTTTTTAAAGATAAATTCTTGGGATTAACAACATATGTATCACTTGTGCTGTGTAGTGCTTGGAGTCTTCATAGTTTTGGAAGTAGCAGCTTTGTCCTTTCCAATTACTTCACGATTAAGTCAGGAAACAGTAGTGCAAAAACTGTATCTTGGCTATTGATTTTTACTGTCAACAAAAAATCAGTCAGCCATTAATCAATAGTTAAAATACAGCTGATTGATTATTTATTCACAGTAAAAATGAAACCTGTTGTTTGTATCCAAAAGATTATGAGTATTGTGCTCCAGTGTCACAAGAACTACTTATGGTCTGCCTAAGACTGTGTGCTGAGCCTACACAGTTGTGTCTGATCTGGTTACCACTCTGTTCTCTGACAGCTCTATTCTCATTGGACACATAATGATTCATAATGAAATCTTCTTATAAAGCTTCACAAGAAGCTACTGACAATATTGACTACTTGTTACATTCTGTTTCTTTTTCCTTCTGGGACCTTCCACCTTAATAAGAAGGCACTCTGCCTATCTACAGAGACAGACAATTACAACTAAAATCTTTCTACTTTACCCTACCTTATGCTTTGACGTTGGATGAAAGGTAATTACTGTAATATATGATAAAGCTTACAGAGAGGCGCCTTCAAGAATGTTTATTTAGGCATTTCTATTGTTTCTTATTGATTATTATAAAAATTATTAAAACATTTCAGAGATAGCTGAGCCCTGTAGAGTGATATGTTCTACCTCTTTAAGGTTTTCAGAAGAAATTAGTTATGTGGCAATTATTCTCTTATTTCATTCCCTCAAAAAAAAATGACGCACTGATTTTGTATATATTTTAATATTACAGCATTAACTTTGATTGGGTTGGTTTTGAAAGAGTAGAACAGGATGAATAAGGTGGCAGGAAATGGTCTGTTATACTTCCTGCAAGATACTTCCTGTGTCGTACTAGAGAGCTAGGTTTAATATTATAGAGATAAATAAACAAATGATGTTAATATTGGCATATACATATATGTTTACTTGCTGCATGTTGTATGTTTGTGTCTGCATAATTTAAATAAGCACACATGTATATGTCTCTATGTAATCACTCATATGTGAACACATACAAACATTAATATACATCCCACCTTAACCTAAGCAAGTAAGGAACATACCTCTGGGAACTTTGTGGGAACATAGTTTTCTATATTGTCAGTGAGGAGAGAATCTCCACAAGAGAAGTCGCATATTGACTGTATTTTCTCTCTACTACCTTTATAGGGAGCTTAGGGCAACCTTACTCCTTGTTCTAAGTGTCTATTTTGATATTTAAATAGGTACCACTGTAGATATGGAAGATGGGTCAAGGCTAAAAAAAAGTAAAAGGAGAAGTTTTGGCCACATCAGCTTTTCTGTGAGAGCTGATTTCTGTGCAGTAAGAAAATGCTTTACTTCTTCAGTCCTTTTTCCAATCCTTTTCTTTCCTATATCCTTTGATTGAAGCCTTAATCAGTGAAGGCTCAACAATTCAGAAATTTCAGTTTTATACTGCTGCAAAGTCCAGAGGATTTAGAAAAGGCATTTGATGGGAATCACTCATGAACAATGTTGACATTCTACCAATTCCCAGATAAAGCTGTCAGCATTGTTGTATGTTTTTAGACAGGCAATCAACATTGTATCATTAATAATGGCAAAGAGTAAAACAGCTGACAGCAATAGCAAAGGGGCTATGGTTGTTACAATAATCTTACTAATGTACAAATCTATAAAAAATATATATATAGAATCATAGAATCATAGAATCATTTAGGTTGGAAAAGACCTTTAAGATCATCCAGTCCAACCATTAACCTAACACTACCAAGTCTACTCTAAGCCAGTCAAGGGTAGACTAGACTAAACCATGTCCCAAAGTGCCACATCTACCCATTTTTTAAACACTTCCAGGGAGGGTGACTCCACCACCTCTCTGGGCAGCCTCTTCCAATTCTTGACCACCCTTTCCGTGAAGACATTTTTCCTAATTTCCAACCTAAACCTCCCCTGGCGCAGCTTAAGCCCATTTCCTCTTGTTCTATCGCTAACTACATGGGAGAAGAGACCAACACCCACCTCACTACAACCTCCTTTCAGGCAGTTGTAGAGAGCCATAAGGTCTCCCCTCAGCCTCCTCTTCTCCCAACTAATCAACCCCAGTTCCCTCAGCCGCTCCTCATAAGGCCTGTGCTCCAGACCCTTCACCAGCTTCGTTGCCCCTCTCTGGATATGCTTCAGCACCTCAATGTCTTTCGTGTATTGAGGGGCCCAAAACTGGACACAGTATTTGAGGTGCGGCCTCACCAGTGCCGAGTGCAGGGGGACAATCACCTCCCTGCTCCTGCTGGCCACACTATTCCTGATACAAGCCAGGCTACTGTTGGCCTTCTTGGCCACCTGGGCACACTGCTGTCTCATGTTCAGCCGGCTGTCAACCAACACCCCCAGGTCCTTTTCGGCCAGGCAGCTTTCCAGCCACTCTTCCCCAAGCCTGTAGCGTTGCATGGGGTTGTTGTGACCCAAGTGCAGGACCAGGCACTTGGCCTTGTTAAACCTCATACAGTTGGCCTCAGCTCATCAATCCAGCCTGTCCAGCTCCCTCTGCAGGGCCATCCTACCCTCCAGCAGATCGATACTCCCACCCAGTTTGGTGTCGTCTGCAAACTTACTGAGGCTGCACTCAATCTGCTCATCCAGATCGTTGATAAAGATATTAAACAAGGCTGGCCCCAAAACAGAGCCCTGGGGAACACCGCTCGTGACCAGCTGCCAACTGGACTTAACTCCATTTACCACAACTCTCTGGGCTCGGCCACCCAACCAGTTTGTTTATCCAGTGAAGAGTACGCCCATCAAAGCCATGAGCTGCCAGCTTCCCAAGGAGAATGCTATGGGAGACAGTGTCAAAGGCTTTACTAAAGTCCAGGTAGATGACATCCACAGCCTTTCCTTCATGCACCAGGCAGGTCACCAGGTCATAAAAGGAGATGAGGTTGGTCAAGCAGGACCTGCCTTTCATGAACGCATGCTGGCTGGGCCTGATCCCCTGGTTGACCTGCACATGCCTGTTGAGTTCACTCAAGATGAACCGCTCCATAATCTTTCCTGGCACCGAGGTCAGGCTGGCAGGCCTGTAGTTCCCCGGGTCCTCCTTCTGGCCCTTCTTGTAGATGGGCATCACATTGGCAAGCCTCCAGTCATCAGGGACCTCCCCCGTTAACCAGGACTGCTGATAGATGACAGAAAGTGGCTTGGTGAGCTCCTCTGCCAGGTCCCTCAGTACTCTCAGGTGGATCCCATCTGGCCCCATAGACTTGTGAGCATCCAGGTGGCATAGCAGGTCATTAACTGCTTCCTCCTGGACTATGAGGGCTCCATTCTGGTCCCCATCCCTATCCTCTAGCTCAGGGGCCTGAGTACCCTGGGGATGACCGGTCTGGCTAATATATATGATATATCATATATATGTGACGGAGAGCAAACATGAGCATTCTATTGCCTAGTTTAGCCCAGGATAATGCAAACAAACATAAACTACATCCTTCTTCCTTGCTGTGGCCACCCATGTCCAGGAAAGTTTTACCCCTAGAAAAAGAAAGTAGCAGTTTCTTCATGAACCAACACCTTAGGCAGGTTTCTAACCTACAAAAACATTTAATGTTATACATGACTTCCCAAAAGCTCTGACACTAGTAAGCTGCTTAGGGTGTTTGTTGAATTAGTGTACCCTTTGATAGTCTTAGCTGCAATCACTTCCTCTTCACTTTTAAGTTTGGTTTGGTTTGGTTTCTGGAAGATTCCTTAATAAAAAGAAGAGATGAAAGTTGATCAAAGGTAAGCATTCAAGGAAGGCTTTTCAAAAGCAGTTAGTGTGTGCAAGCCTGTCCCCATGTAAGGAGCATTAGACTGAGCTTGAACACACCTGAAAATGTTACCTCTAGCTCCTTCAGGAACTCTGATGTCTTCCTAGGAGTCAGTGTAGTTGTATGCCCAAAGGAAAATACAGGCCACTGGCATGACACAGTTAATATTCAAGCTTGGGTATTGGAATCTAGATCATGCTATAATAAAAGGGAATATCTTATGGGAATGGGGATATAACTACACATAATGTGGTAATCTGTTTCCCCACCTTATCAATATTGTGGTCTTTGACAAATACAGAAAGTAAAATGCTAATTTATGATTTAATTTAAATGTCTGCTTTAAACAATTGTCACTTCCAATCAAGGCTGCATGACGGAAAAAAAATCCTGTTCTGGACAATATAAGAGCAGCAGAGAAAGGAGAGAAATCAATGACAGAGAGCGAGTACTTTCAAAGTAATTGAGGGGGAAAACAAAAAATAATCATTTATGTATATAAATAGACAAATTATACTACAAGATGAGTACCAAAATTTTGGTACAATAACAGAACAGCTTTGGGCTTTGAAGAGGTTGATCTGTATGACATTCTGATTTAATCACAGACTGTGACAGAGGCTTGTAAATGCTAATGACCTCTCACGAGGAACAAGAATAAACAAAATGGAGACAAAAAAGTCTATTGAAATGAGGAACATTAAACTGACATTAAATAAAAATATCATAAATAACATCCATATTTGTTGATATATTAGTATAAATAAGATAAATAATATTAATAACTTAATGGGAATTAAATTTACATTTCTGACCCTGTTTTTAAATGAAAGTAAGGGGTTTGTTTTCTGCAAGACTGCCAGGTAAGCAGGATCCTTTTAATTTATACACAGTGACATCATTATTCTCGGGAGAAGAGGTATAACCTAACCAAAGCAATGGATATTATACATGTATATAAACTTTAAGGTAATTTAGGCCCATTAGGGATTAGGTAAATGCTAAACTCTTGAACTGCTTGGCAGTAATTTTTTCTCATGACTAGAGACTTAAGATACAGATGCACTGGTGGTTTTATGGCATCATTACCCAATACTAAAAGTGTATTTCAGTAATCTCAGTTTCTAGTGTAACTCTCACCCCTATGGATGAGATTGGCAGAAAAGATACCAATGGGTATACAGATCTAGCTCCTATGGGCTTGCATTAAATAATCATTAGATAAATACAAACCCAATATTAAGGCAGAGATGGAAACATCATCTCATTCTATCCAAGAATTGTCCTAACCATTAGATCAAAATGTCATAGCTAATCTTGTTCATTCTTTCTTTCTTGAACAATTAATCCTTAATTCTGTTACACAGTGAGGAACAACTGCATAAGAACATGTCCACAAAAAAGAATAACCTGACAAAAACCTGATAGAGCATGGGCTTGACTTCTTCCCTCATAGAAAAGAAGAATCTCCATCATCTTAAATAGATGTTGAGCAAAAATAAAGATTATTTTCTGAGTGCATGGGCTTTATCTATTGTGGGTTTCTTTTTTTTTTTTTTTTTTTGAGGGTGGTAGTGTTTTTTTAACAGAATGGACTAAAACAACAAGACAATTATGTGGTATAAATTCTGACCACATATACCTCATCAATTCCAAGATGAAGATGCATAAATCCTGGGTGATATGTTTCTAGCATATATACTTCTGTTTTGGAGTTTCTTGTTGCCCAGATTAGGGACATTTCTATTCATGGTACTGATTGCTGAGAATCCCTTTTCCACATATCTAACCATTTCATAGAATCATAGAAAGATTTGTGTTGGAAGGGACCTTTAAAGTTCATCCAGTCCAATCACGCTGAAATGGGTAATAACATCTTTCACAAGATCAGGTTGCTCAAAGCCCCATCCAGCCTGACCTTGAACACTTCCAATGATGGGGCATCCACAACTTCTCTAGGAAACCTGTTACAGTGTCTCATTATTGTAAAAAATTTCTTCCTTATATCTAAGCTAAGTCTACCCTCTTTTAGTTTAAAACCATTACCCCTTGTCCTATTGTGACAGGCCCTGGTAAAAAGTCTTTCTCCATCTTTCTTATAAACCCCCTTTAAGTATTGAAAGGCTGCAAAAAGGTCTTCCTGGAGCCTTCTCTTCTCCAGGCTGAACAACCCCAAACTCTCTCAGGCTTTCCTTATAGGAGAGGTGTTCCAGCCCTCAGATCCTTTGTGTGACCATTCTCAGGACCTGCTCTAACAGGTCCATGTCTTTCTTGTACTGGGGACCCCAGAGCTGGACGCAGTACTCCAGGTGAGGTCTCACCAGAGCAGAGTAGAGGGGGAGAATCACTTCCCTCAACCTGCCTGCCACCCTTCTTTTGTTGCAGCCCTGGATACAATTGTTTTTCTGGGCTGCAAGTGCACATTGCCACGTATTATACACAGAATGTGATTGCAAGGCTTTTGGATTCTGCAATCGGAGTCATGTACTTTAAAAATAGTTACTTTGGTACTGAATGTTGAAATATTTAGGAGAACTACGTCTATAAACCTAAATAATAGCTCTACCTGAGTGACGTAGTGGATCAGTAATATATTTAAAAGTGCTTTGTATGAGGATCAGCATACTGAATTGTTCAAATTGAACCAAAGGAAACACTGAGATTAGGAATGTCCTGAAAATATCTTTTTCCTGTCAATATTAAGTTTATAGCAAGATATGTTTCATAGACATTCCTATTCTTCCATAGGTATTGATCAGTAAATCATTTATGAGGCCTCTGCACCTACAGTGTATTTGTTGGTTGTTTGCTTGTTTTTCCTTTGGAATAAATTTGGTTGATCTTTTGGACTGAACTTCACTAACATGCATATCAAAGATATATGGAAGATCAAACATTTCTGCATTCGGTATTGTTGGGCATTTGATGAGCACCTAGAATAGAATTTCCAATTAAGTTTTCTCTATAGGAAGGTGTGTTGTGGGTTTTTTTGTTGTTGTTGGGGGGCGGGAAGATAAAAATAATAGTTCACCTTCATCAAACCTCATTAAAACTACTTCAAAAACCCAACCAATGAGTGACATGGGATGATCAGGAGAATTTCTTCAAAAACATATTTCTGTTCCAAACTACAGTTTAATATAGATGTGGCCTAAGGCAACTTAACTTGGACTAAACCTTTATGCAACAAAGGCAATTGTTTTTCAGAAATTATTTTCTGAACTTCAGTTCAAAGCTGTTATGAACTAATGACGATATGGGTCTTGAATTCATGATTACTTTTGTGAGTCTGTCCCTAAGGACTGGCTTTTTTAAAAATTTATTTTATTAATCTATTTAAGCAATTAAAGATTCAAGTAACAAAGGTGTCAAATTCAAGACATGATTTCTGCATCCACTGATAAACCTGCTCTTGGCTTTCACGTGACAAGATCAAGCTCAAAAATTTGCTATGTCTGATAATGAAAAAAGAGTATCTGGGTACTAACCACTGCCATTTAAAACTGTCTAGGTCCAGAAATGATCAATTAAGTCTATTACACTGTTTAGAAACTGCTGTGTTATAGTAGCATACAATTGCAAGAAGAATATCTTAATTTACAAAAAAAAAAAAAAAACTTTTATTGACAAGAAGACGATTTTAAATCATATGTTGGACAAATTAATGTTTGTATGTTCAGTGACCTACAGTGGTGTAGGAAATCATACATGAATATAAAATTGACTGATACCTACATAATGAAAGATGTGAGGTCTTGTTTCATCAGAGTTTTCTTATTTTTTATTGTTCATAAATACATTTAAAACTTTGCAGATTATTAAACAGAAAAAATTTAATTGTCCCTGTAGCAAATTTTTGACAGGAATGCTATAGGTAATTTCATTTACATCTCTAAAATATTCTAGAGTAACTAAGGCTGTAGGGATGTAACATTTAAATGTTCTTTCTTTACTTGAAAATTGTAAATGGAGAAAAATTGTAATATTTTGTCTTGCCCCCAAGAAAGAGTTTATCTCAATAAATAATGATTTGATACTATACATATGCCAAGTACTGGTCTAATCTGAATTCACTTTCAGTTTCTAATTAGACATCTGCTAAAGTCCATAACAGGAAATCTAATAGAGTTGTGGTGTAATTTGTCAAAGTGATTAATGATTCACAGTGTTAAAGTGTCCATAAATGGAGCTCTTATGTGAATCATTATACAAGTTGAAATTAAGCTCTTTTGCTTTTATGAAGAATGTTTCAAACTTGTATTATTACCAGCAATTACAACAGCAAAACACCCAAAGAAAGAAAAGATCAAATTATAAAGCTTTTTTTTTTTTTTCATCATTCCCTAATTGGAATACTTATGCTCAAAGTAACTGACAAAACTAATGCAAAAAATATGTCTCTTTTTTTCTCTCCTTTTCTTTCTAGCTTTTTGACATTCCAATATTTTAATGAAAATATGCAGAGAACTCTTAACTGTACCTTTTCCAAGTTGATGGGAATATTTGTGAAATAACTTTCATTATTTTGGCACTGTTTAATGAGTTGCACAAAAGATTCTCCTATACCGAATTTATTCATTCTGAAAATTGCAAGTGCAGGATTCATATTATTTCCTATAGTCATTTACAGTTCTTCAGAAAGTCAGCAGAAAGTCAATACGGCAATTAAGTATCACAGCTGAGTTAAGCAAGTTTTTTTATTGCCCTCAAGTTTAAAGTATTTTTCAGTGTTTGCTAAATCTGTGTCTTATTTTGCCTCGGCTTTGATTTTTTAAAAAACTTTCTGGACAAAAGGACAGAACATTTCCTTTTTGAAAATAAATAAGTAAATAAATAAATAAATCTTATATGTCAGAGAAGTTACCATGGGGGTTGTGAGCCCTGTGACTAAACAAAAATTTATTGAGTGAAGAAAATGATGACAATCTGTTTCCTCACTTTGCAGAGGAAGTCACTCGTATTCTGTCATGTGAAATTCCCTTCACACTTCTTATAAGGCAGATGGTATACAAGATTTTCTCCTGCTGCTCTAGAAAATACATTTTTTTCCAACAATATGTAGCTTGTGTGTGGCAATCCTTCTTTTACTCGTCAAGTAGGTGGATAGTACAAAGTACCGAAACTCTGCCCACAGTTCCTGCATACCTTCAAAGCAGTTTTAAGAGGCAGTGACCTTTAGAACTTAGAATCATAGAATTATAGAATGGTTTGGGTTGGAAGGGACCTTAAAGATCATCTAACTCCAACTGCCATGCCATGTGTAGGGACACCTTCCACTAGACCAGGTTGCTCAAAACCCTATCCAGCCTGGCCTTGAACACTTTCAGGAATGGGGCATCCACAGCTTCTCTGGGCAACCTGCTCCAGTGCCTCACCATTCTCATAGTGAAGAATTTCTTCCTTATATCTAGTCTAAATCTACCCTCTTCCAGTTTAAAGCCATTGCCCCTTGTCCTATCACTACCTGCCCTTGTAAAAAGTCCCTCTCTGGCTTTTTTGTAGGCCCCCTTCAGATACTGGAAGGTTGCTATAAGGTGTCCCCAGAGCCTTCCCTTCTTCAGGCTGAACAACCCCAACTCTCTCAACCTGCCCTCACAGAAGAGGTGCTCCAGCCCCCTCTGATCATCTTCACGACCCTCCTCTGGACTCACTCCAACAGGTCCATGTCCTTCTTATGTTGGGGGCCCCAGAGCTGGACACAGTACTCCAGGTGGGGTCTCACAAGAGTGGAGCAGAGGTGCAGAATCACCTCCCTCGACCTGCCGGCCACACTTCTTTTGATGCAGCCCAGGATACAGCTGTCTTTCTGGGCTGCAAGCCACATTGCCAGGTCATATTGACTTGCAGTATTGTGTCTTTTTTGGTAATGGGAATTGTTCCTTATTAGACGAAGAACAGAACAATTGTTTCCAGTTGTGAAAGTACATGGTGAATCAGAAAGAACACAATGTACAAGGTCAAAATTCCATCTGGTTTGTTGGAGCAAGCTCGGTGGTGTTCAGCAGGAGATCAACAAGTTCCATTTCATATTGATTGTGCTTCGGAAGGGGACATATTTAGAATAGTTTATAAAAATATACAGCCTTGTAAAGGTTCATATATGCTTTCCAACATACTTGGCTTAAAATAAATGAGAAAACATGACATTTGGAAGCTACAGATAAATTTTTAATGGAAAAAAAATAATCTAATGCTAAAAAAAAAAATCTTGTACTTTATAAACACCAAGGAACATCTGAAATCTCCTATCTGCCTGCAAAATCATAATTAATTATTTGAAAATATATGAAAATTGCAATATTTCAACAGATATTAATAAATATAATTATGTGTAATATAGGGAAAAATGCTACATAATGTCTTAAAAGTCACTTCAGATAATAACAACATGTTTAAGCACTTAATCAAATACATGGAAATTTCATTTTGGAAACATACATAAAAAACCATCCTACTTGGTAGAATATTTGAAACTTTAATTTATTGACAAAAAATTCCCAATGTTAATTCTTATTTTGAAATATTTAAACTCAGGATCTGATACTATTGTGAACACCTGTTGTCTCCCGCTGAATTACATGATTAGCATGAAACAAATGTTGAGACATTTTCTTTACCATTACAGTTACTGGATACTTAAGTTAGCTTTGGACACTGAAATGCGAAAAGGTTCTTCACAGCAAATGCCTGAATTAAACCATATTTTTTTCTACTCAGTTATCAAAATGAGCTATTTTAAAACATTGTAATAATTAAAACCAAAACAACCAATAAAACAATCAAGAAATACCCCTTACAAATCAAAACAAAACTGAAGTGGGTAATTGAAACTGTTCTGTGAAGATGAAAAAGACAGACACATGCTTTGGACATTGTGAATAAAGTTCTGAAATCCAGCAAGTAGAATTAAGGTGGTACCTAACCTGCACACTTTAACATTCTTAGTTATCTACAATGGCTTCTGTTATAACTGAACTGTGACAGCAGTACTAATATATTGCTCTTCTTTTTATACAATATGTGCTTCTCTCATAATGTATTACAGATGGTTATGTACTTACAGGGTTAAACTCAGAGTACTTAAGTGAAACCAAACAACTTAAAATGGAAGATTTAATTGTATGAATGGATTTGTTAACTGACAAATCACGTTAACCGTGGCCAAGTCATCCCACTGAAGATTTAGACCTGAAAAGGGAATGTAAAACTTAATTTAGGTGTACCAGACTACCTAAGACACTTACTCCCTGGAGAAATTCAGGATGCATTACCAAGAGTCTCTGGAATGCAACTACACTAAGCTGAAAAGACAAAGCTAGACTGTTTGCATAATGTGTGCCATCTGGGGAAAGAAGTTCCCCTTTGAAAATATTATCTGGACAATTTTTACAAAACTACAGGAAAAGGAGAAAGGCCTAAGGCTTATGGATCATGTTCTCGCAGGCATATTTACCACATTTATTTAGAAACCGAGCAAATCAGAGCTGAATCTACAACAGGTAAGCCATGCTGAAGTACTAGCAATTTGCTATATCTTGTTCTTTTACAAGGAGAGCTGTGACTGCTGCACCTGTGTCTGGGCTGTCAAATTTTAATCTGACACTTGAGTCATGGTGGAGCACTGAAGACCCCAGTGGCTAGGAATCAAGGACTGAAGACCCCCATGGGTAAGAATGAACTGCCACAAGCATCCTTTCCAGGGCACCTTGACACACCAGGCGGGAAGCCCCAGGTGCTCTGTGCCATGAGCGTGGACCGCCGGGACCAATAAAGGACACCGGTAGGCCTTAGAGGGTTGGGAGAGCTCAGGGATTTGGCGATTGCCTATCATAGCCGTAGCACTAGACTGCTAGTATTTCTATGACAACATGATGTTATATTTGTTAGAACTATCCACTGTCATTACCATGCTCATCTCACAGTTATCTCATTATGGTAGTAGTCAACTGCTATGGTTTAGTTTATAGTTATAGTTAAATATTGCTAACCAGTAGTTTTATCTGCTACAGCTGTGTTTAAGTTACACAAGCTATTGATCAAAGTAAGCTATTAAAAATCATAAAATACACCTCATACCTTCTCTTGGTAGGTAATACGCTGTAAACTCTTTTTCCCTTGCTTACACATACTGTGAACAATATGTAACTTCATCAGCATACTCCATAATAGAGACATGTTTATGAATACCCATTGCTATTTATATCTCCTGTGAGCTGCCTTGGGTTTGCGTGGCAAGGTTTTGATAACGGGGGAGCTACAGGGGTGGCTTCTGTGAAGCTGATAGAAGCTTCCCCTGTGTCCGATAAAGCCAGTGCCAACCAGCTCCAAGATGGACCTGCCGCTGGTCAAGGCTGAGCCAATCAGTGACAGTGGTAGCTGAAGGACTTTAGGTCCTTCCCTTTACAAAACTTGAATGGTGTTAAAGTACCCTGCAAGCAAGATATACACAATTTAAGAGCACAAAGGACTAGGAATCACACCATCTAGGACTAACCAGCTTCTATGCAAAGCATTACTATGCTCACCATGCAGATGATGCTTCTAATACATCTTACCAAAGTTTTCAATCAGCAGGGTGAGCATCAGCCTCCATTACTGCCTTGAATTGGTCTGATCCTCATTGTTCCTTAGTTGCTACCTTCTGATTTTCTGTTCTAATGTAATATTTTCTCCTTAGGGTTTTACGCCTTTCCATGGCAGTGATTTTTATCTTGAATACTGGCACTGCTATTCCTATCAGAACAGTTATACTTTTGTTTGGTTTTACTTATCCTGAAGGGCTTTAGTTCATTTATGCTCCCACATATTAACAACTCATTTTCTTATTAAAATTAGCCAGGGTCACACAGCTGTGCTGCATCAGATGAGTCTATGAATCACAGGTCAATGGAACTCCTTGGCTGAGAGTTAAATGATGGAGCTTAATGTAGTTGCCAAAATATAGCTATCTAGTGTCATTTGAAGATGTATAAATTTATATGCATGCCTGGCCTCCGTCTGCTACTCCAGAAAGGTAGAGGTATCTCATAAATCATATGTCACATCTGGCAGTGACATGTGGATGTCTAGGATGCCTTAGAGTGTTTTAAGTGGCCTTAGGCACCTGTGTTTAAGCAACTGATTTGTGTCTGTGGTGTCAGATGTTTGCTGTAGGATTTGACCAATCCAATGTTAGGAGGTCACAGTGAGTCTTGCTCTTGCAGCTGGTGGCAGCTACTCATGGAATGTAAATTCTGCTTTATAGAAGGTTTTATAAACACATACTTAGCATTGCAGCCACCTAGTTCAGGGCCCTGGACTGCATGCCTTTCACAGAAAAGAGATTCCAGGCCAAGGAAACTTTTAAAACTCTTTTGTTCCATGTGTTCCTCCAGAAATTTTAGCATTTGATGGCCCGTATTTGAAGCTCTCTATTGGAAGCTCAGTAAGCTTACCATGTCTTAGAAATCTGTTCTTTTAGCAAGAGTATCTGTGGCATTCTTGTGGCAATTTTTGAACTCTTACTAAGCAGTAGGAAATCATTTTTTTGTGGGGAAGTCCGCTAGAGGCATACTGGATCTGGAGGGTAATTCCTCAGTTCTGGGAGGACATTTATTTTGTTGGCACTGAAAGTAGCAACTTCCATGGGTTTACGGTTTCATTGCTTTGAAGAGACTCAATCTTTTATAATGTAAGACTCTGCAAAATTATTGTGACAGAAGCAACTGAGGTTATTATGATGTAAATTTCAGTTTGCTCTCTCCCATTGGAGTAGGCTGACACTGTGAACAAAATGGGAGATTCTCCTTCTGTCAGAATCTTCAACACATCAGCATCCAGAATCTCCAGAATGAGTACCTGTATGTACCCTGAACTATCCTATGTTTCCCTTACATACACAAGTGGATGAGTATCACATTTTTTTTTCAAATAAATCCTAAACTTTTGCAAAGTTATAGCTGAGCGATAATTTCAGCCAACCTGTTGAACAGGATGAAGTCCAAAATTAAGATGATGGTAATCGTCGCCATGTTTCACTGTTAACAAGACCAGTTTCTTTGATGAGGTTAACTTGCCATTCTATCCAAATTAATTTCAGCAAGGCAGGATTATTCAGGTCCTAAACATCAGGTTGTAGCCTGCCACCGTTGTGATTAACAGCTCCAGAGAGGGACCTAAGTGCATAAGTGTTAGCAGTCATTTAGTTCAATGTGAGCAATAACAGAGCATGACACACAACAGCTGGGTCATCCTGGTCAGAGAAAGAGATCTGTGAATGATAAGAACCATATCTAGATATTGATGAACCCCCTTTATACACTTTTCCTCCAGATAAATGAAGTAGAAATACTAACCAAGCCCTTTCTAAGTTCTGCTCACAGAAATGAGTCCCTTCCATACTCACACACAATAAAGCAAGTGCACTCAATCCCTTCTCCACATATGTATAAATTAGACATTTGGCTTTTTTTCTGCAGTTCCATTAACCTTTGTGAGTGTGTCTTCCTTTACCAATTAATTAAAAAATGTAGTGGTTTGACCCTGGCTGGCAGCTAAGTACTACACAGCCACTCACTAACTCCCCCTCCTCCCAGCAGGATGGGGGGAGAGAATAGGAAGAGCAGAAGATCCCCAAACTTGTGGGTCAAGACAAAAATAGTTTAATAAGTGAAGGAAAAAGGAAGAGGAAAGAAAGGAGAAAACCAAACAAAAAAGTGATGCAAAGGTTTCCCACAGTAGACCGATGCCCAGTCACTCACTGAGCAATGGCAACCTACTCAACCCACCCCTCATTTCCATTTTTATAGCTGAAGATTACTCTATATGGCATGGAATATCCCTTTGGTCATTTTGGGTCAGTTTTCCTGGTTATGCCCCCTCCCTACTTCTTGTGCACCTCCAGCCTACTCACTGGTGGGGCAGTGTGAGAAGCAGAGAAGGCCTTGACTCTGGTATAAGCACTGCTCAGCACTAGCTAAAACATCAGTGTGTTATCAACATTGTTTTGATCACATACCCAAAATGTTGCACTGTAACAGGCTGCTATGAAGAAAATTAACTCCATCCCAACCAGACGCAACACAAAGAAGAAAAGGCAGATGTGGCCTTCTTCGTACAAGTGGCAGAAGCCTCATGTTTGCAGGTCCATGTCCTCATGGGTGACAATCCCAGTATTTGCTGGAAGGCCAACACAGCTGGCTGTAAGCAAAGCAGGGTGTTTGTGGAGCACATTGTTGACAACTTATTGACACAAGGGACTAAGGAGCTGACAAAGGGAGACACTTTGCTGGAACTGATTCTTAAAAGAAAAATTGGTCACAAAAGTGAAGATTGGAGGCAGCTTTGGCTAAAGTATTCATGGAATGGTGGATTTCAGGATCCTAAGGAGAAAACAAGGCAAATAGTAGAATCACAACCCTGGACTTCAGGAAAGCAGACTTTGGCCTGTTTAGGGTCCTGTTTGGAAGAATCCCAGGTGAGATGGTCCTGGAGAGAAGAGGATTCCAGGAGAGCTGGTTGATTTTCAAGGAACACCTTCTCCAAGCTCAAGAACAGTCCGTCCAAATGAGCAGGAAAGCAAGCATCTGTTCAACATCTTCAATAATGATCTGGATGAAGGGACAGAGTGCACCCTCAGCAGGCCTGCAGATGATACAAAACTAGGAGCGTCTGATAGATCAAATGATTGTGCTGCCCTTAAGAAGGACCTCAACAGGCTTGAGAAATGGGCCAAGAGAAACCTCAGGAAATTCAACAATTGCAAGTATGGAGTCCTGCCCCTGGGAAAGAATAAACCCATACACCAGTACAAGTTGAGGGCTGACTGTCTGGAAAGCAACTTTGAGAAAAGAATCTGGGGTTATACTGGACAGCAAGTTGAACATGAGCCAGCAATGGACCTTTGCGGCAAAGAAGAGCAACAGCTCATCTTCCTTAGCTGCACTAGAAGGAATGCCAGCAGGTTGAGAAAGGTGATTTTTCCTCTCTACTCAGACCTAATGAGACCAGCTTTCCTTGAAATAAATTATAATTTTCTTGCATCTGCTGTCTTCCTATACCTTCTTCAGACTTCTGCTTCTTCAGATTTTGAGCCTTTCAGGCAGCTTTCAGTCTTCATCCATCTGTCCTGAGAAGATGACCCATACTTCTCCCCAGGGGATGAAAAAGTATGCAAAGGGGCCCATGAATACCTATAGAGACAAGGAAGTATACTACTTAAAATATAAATATAAATATAAATATAAATCTTTATACAAAACACACACAAAAATACAGGCCAGTATTGCTTCCCTCTCCCTAAATGACTTAGTCTAAAAGATAAAAACACACTGAGACAAAGTGAGTGGGATTTATGCATAGATTCTAACAGCCAAATTTAGGCAAGTTTAGGATATCTGCCAAAGTAAGGGTCCACATGTTGAGTCAGTTCCCAAACTTCTAGAAGCCAGCACAGCTCAGACAAGTATGTGAATGTGTGCTGAGATGCATCAGAACAACACATTTCATTGGGAACCTTCATATGCCCCACTTAGGGATTTTTTAAAGTTAAATAAACATTTTTTTTTGCCATTGGCTTCTGGCTGTGATCCAAGAACATAAAAGTGAAACACCTTCTTTTTTTGGAGTCCTAGTCATGTCTCTGGGCCTTTCAGTCATTATCACATTTTTATAGATGTTAGCACCAGGCCAACAAATTAACCAGCTAGCTGAATAATAAGTAGGATGCTCTGCAGCCTGCAGAAATAGTGTTTTTACGGAATGCATACAGACATATTCACAGATACAACGTGTGAGGTGTGTTCATGGGGGTGTTGTATGAAAGAAGGGAAGTGTCCTGTGATGCCTTATACTGTTGGAAGTGAAATAGTTTGGAAGATTGGGTAGGAAGTGTGAAACTAGCTCTTTCACTGTCCATATTGTTTGTAGGGAGCAAACAATTTTCATGATGGCTTTTTGATTTTCTCCTGAAGGGCGCTTTCTGTTTTACTAAAAATGAATGTACAAGAACAAATTAGCACGAGGTGCAAAGTGCCTAGGGACCAGAGCTCTAGGGTGAAACACAGAGTGACCAGATTGACAATATAAACATGCCTAAAATCTGTTGTCAGTCATTTCATTACTCTCTTGTAATGAATAAAGTCCATTGAAAAGGATGCATGACTGCAGTAGTAGCTTTTATCTCTCCTTTTACTATCTGATGACTGAACATACTAGAAAGCAAAGACATAATTACAAAGAAAAAATATATTGCACATATGTCATGGCAACAACAAAAAGGAAACTAGAGAATAGGCCCCTCAGGGCAATTTTCACTTACACAGATGAGCAAACAAGGGAACAGGGATGAGGGAAAACCAATACATGAATACACATGAAGGAAAACCTACTTGCTACCTGTTTAGGATATGGATAATTCTTCTTAATTCTTTTTCTTGTAAAACATTGTTCTATTTTTACTTTGTGCACAAGCATTTTCAAGCTAAGTTGTAACTGTTACCTTAAGTCCTGCTGGCCCCCACCAAACCTACCCCGAGTGTGAAGAGGAAAAGGGCTGTCGTGGAGGCACCTGCGTACTGTGCCGCTGCTGAATGGTCCACGTAGCAGCAGCTGTCAAGTATGTGAGTGTAACCGGGGGGTGTGCACACATGGGACGCACAAAACTACCCGAGAGGCTTGTGCCTGAAATGTGGTGTTAGAGAGGAAGATGACCATCGGCAGGATTCGACAGCAACCAGGAAATGCCAGATGCTTCTGAAGAGGTCAGTCTTAAAAGAAGTATGAAGGAAACACAGACATTTGTGACATAGGGAGAGACAGTGGAGGGGAAGCGGAAGCTGTTGCAGGGGGTCTGTCCCTGCCAGCAGTGTCCCCAGGGTGCCCCAACCCCTGCCCAAACTGGGCAGTGCAGCCCCCCTGTGGGGTGCTGGGAGCAGCCTACACCCAGCAGTGGGCTGGCAGGGTGGAGGCAGCATGCAGGGACCCCCTCTCAGAGCATGGGGACACTTCCCAAGATGCCTCCTCACCATCAGGTGCATCAGGAATGACAGAAGGGCATGCAAAAGTGGGGAAGGGGTGTTGGCAACCCCTACATCTGGGGGGTGTATGTGTGTATGTGCGTGTGTGTGCTGGGGCTAGACCATCATAGGATTAGCTCTACAAGGGTGGTTTTAGATTTGTAGGTGTTTATTACCATCTCCTAATTTATCTATAATTGTGATTTATCTGTTGTATTAAGGATGTTGATTCTGAATATATAGTTCATGGATAGCCAGTTAGTTACATGTCATTAATAAATCAATAAACTGCTTCAATCCTGATTTCATTGAAATCACAGGAGCTGAGTAGTTTTTCCTTGTGACAGGATAGTAAAAATGATTATTCACAGTCTCAAAAGGACATACTTTTTTAAATGCCCTCTGATAAAAAGAACAACTTGCTGGTGCCGCTTGCAAACTGCATCAATAAAATGTGTGATTTGCTTTTAAACCCTCTGAATGAAGCTTTATAGCCTTATTGTTTTCAAATCCTTAACTCAGAATGCACCAAAGCACTTAGAGTCATTTAGTTTTAATCAGGTTTCCTTGCAGTTTTTGGAGCTTGGTGAGGATCCAGAAATTATGAGTTCTCAGAAATCATCTCTACCCAGTTTAACACTGCTTAAAATAAAAAATCTGCTGTGGTTTTAGCTTCCTAACTTTCCACCCTTTATCCCAGAATATAGAACTAGGAGGTACACATCTACCTTCCTCCAGTTCCCTTGTTTTCCCTGCCCTCTCCCAAGAAAATCACTGTAGATGGATGTGATATACTCCTTTTGGACATACTTTGTATAGAGCAATATGTGCATTATAGCAAATTATATGCACCTCAAATACAGTTGCAGGCTCAAAGGTTATTTTCCACCTTGAGCTCTGTGAGTTCTGCAACACTTCTGACTGACAGCAGAAAAATCACTATTTGCTGGAAAGTATTCAAAAAAGGCCATCAAAGTGGAGATGACATTCAGAAGAACAAGATTTGAGAAAACAGTATGTGGCTTCTGAAATTCTGGGGGTGCTAAAAAATGCACTTTTCCCTATACACAAACTTTGTATTGCAGTTGCCCATATTCTAGTATACAGAGTTCTTTTTACAGTGTGGTTGGATAAATGACAGTACAGTAAGTGATTTACAGCATGACATGGTCTTTGTGTAGTGCAAATTGGTACTTAAATTATCATATCTATGTTTGTATCTAATGCAGTGACTTTTAGGCATATCACACTTACTATCCTAATGCAATATTTCCATTGTATTCATCTGCTATATAGGACTTTCAATCACATGGGGAAAAAATAGCAAGGTCTCATATCATGAGACGAAAACATCCCTACATTGAGGCCCCAGATATGCTTCTCAGAATCCATTCTTATTTATTTTTTTGACCCTGAAATGAACACCCCATACCACCATTGTTTGCAGGTGGAATTCATATCAAGTATCTTTAAAAACAATGGAAAAAACACGTACTATCTCCCACTGAGCCAGTCTGATATTTGTCAGACCTTTCATCTTTAAGGGGTAGGTTACCTCATCCGTTCTTTGAATTGCCCTCTGGAGGTGCCAGTCCTTTTATTTTGATTGAAATGGAACTTTGACTAATAAACTCCTGCCTTTGTTGCCTCTTAAGTAGCTAAAGTGAGATGGAATCTAGGCTAAGGATTTGAGTAATATAAATTTATTAATGTGTAACCTATACACTGGACAAATGGATAATTTAATTCTTTTTTTGCTTTCATGTTTTAATTCCACCTTAAAGTACTTTTATTTAATGCTTTCATTACAAATTATTTACATATTTAAGCAATAGACTGTCAAAAAAAGTTATCATTAGAATTTGTTTTCAAATGCTTAACATTGTCCCTCTTCCTAGCATTTGCAATAACCTACATTCTTCTTAGCCACTTAGCATGGTTGTACGTAGCTTTAAATCCTGAGACTTGGCAATCTGTGTCAATGAAGTGGTAGGATGATAATGAAACAAGTCACATTACACTTTTATGTAATTACCTTCAAAAAATACAGTCAGACAATTAGGGGGAAGATTTCTAAGCCAACTGGACTCTCAGCTTCTTGCTATTTTTCTAAGAACATAATTCATGAGACTAGCAATAATAATGATAAATATCTACTACTTTCCCATATGGAGGCTATGTGGAAAATGCACATCAGAAGATTAGGGATGACTTTTACACCATTAGAGATATATCAGTTTGTTCATTTCCACAGTACCTAATCTGTGCCACATGTAAAATGATAACGATTTTACCTCAAACCCTTGACTAATTTAATATTCTAGTTTGATTTATATTTTTATATTGCTCCTGATCCAGAATGATAAAACATTTATCTACTGCTGTCATTTAGTTACTCTGACCCTGGGTTTGTTTTTTTTTTTTGAGTTTGGGTGTTTTGTTTGTTTTTTGGGGTGTTTTTATTACCTCTATGGATGTCATCCATAAAGTGGTTTCAAATGTTAAAGACCAGCGCAACCAAGACCATGCATTGCATAGATAAATACAAACTAAATCCAACTTGGTACTAAGTCAGAGAATTATAATATGTTCCATACACCCAGACTTCATCAGGTGCAAAACTTCGTTAGCTGGTAAGGATATATTCACTGTCATTCATTTGCACAGATTCCCTTGAAGTGCTGAGTCATGGGCTGATTACTAGTAACATCCCTCAGGGATCAATACTGGGGCTGGGGCTGTTTAATGGCTTTATAAGAGACCTGGATGGTGGACAGAATGGACCCTCAGCCAGTTTTCAGATGATACCAAGCTGGGGAGAGCACTCAGTGTTCTGGAGGGGTAGGAATGCTATTCAGAGGGAGCTGGACAGGTTGTAGAAATGGTCTGACAGGAACCTTGTGAAGTTCTACAAGAACAAAGGCAAACACCTAAACCAAGGTCAAAGTAGCCCCCTGCAACAGTGCTGGCTGGGAACTAAGTGGCTTGAAATCAACTTTGAGGAACAGGACCTGGGGTCCTGGTTGACAGAAAGTTGAACATGAGCTAGCAATGTGCCCTTATAGCAAAGAAAGCCAATGAAAAACTGGGTTGTAAGAGAAAGAGGGTAGCAGGTCAAGGGAGGTGATCATGCCCAGCACCTAGAATGAATGCACCTAGAGTGCTGTGCCCATTTTTGATCCCAATACAAGAAGGCAAGGACATATTGGAGTGAGACCAGTGGAGGGCCACTGAGATGATCCAAGAGCCGGAGCACATGAAATATAAGGAGAGGCTGAGAGAACTCACTTTGTTCAGCCTGCAGAAAAGAAGGCTCCAGGGAGACCTTTTTGCTGTCTACAGCTAATTAGCGTTTGGGGGAGGTATAGAGAAAAAGAGATCCAGAGTCTTCCAGAGATGCACAGTGGAAGGACAAGAGGCCAATGACCAAGTTGGAACATGGGAGATTTTGACTCTCTAAGGAAACAGTTTTTCTGCATGTGTGTAGTCAAACGTTGGTGCAGGTTTCCCAGAGAGGCTGTGGAGGATCCGTCCCTGTAGATATTCAAAACTCCAACGTTGAGGGCCCTGAGCAATCTTAGTGGCTGGCTCTGCTTTGAGCAGGAGGTTGGCCTAAGGACCTAAAGAGGTCACTTCCAACCTGGGTTATCCTATGATTCTGTGATTAGCATTAATGTAAATTCTGCTTACCTGAACGTATGCCATGCCCTACTCACACGTAGCTTCCACAATGCTTTGACAAGGTGGTATATAGGTTATATGATTACCTCATTAGAAAGAAATAAAGAAATAAGCAGCAGTGCAACAGTAGTTTGGTTCCATTTGCAGACTGAAACTGAAGACCTCCCTTTCACCTTGGGTTCATGATCACATACTTGAGCTGTGTCATTTCCATAGGAATCTCTGTGGTTAGGATTTTGTGTCCAATTTACCAGTATCTTGTCTACACAGAGAGAAAACGAAGGTGAACTGGCTAGTCCTTACAGATATTCAACAGCTTTTTTTTCCCCTCTTGTTTTCTTTTTTTTTTTTTTTAAAAATAGAGTATTTCAAAACACTCTACTGACAGAATTTTCCAAGGGGATATAATCTCCTTTTCAAAAAATCATTCAATTAATAATCTGACTGGTATTGAAATAAATATTTAAAGTTTGTAGTGAAGAAATCTAGCAAAGGGTGGTCTGGAACTTCTAACAAATTCTGTAAACATTTTTTCAAGTGCAAATTATATTTCACTTGGGATGTGCACTTCTGTGATATTTAAGCACATTTTTCCTTAATGAATAAAATAATTCTATGAGTTTAAAATCTGTTTCTAAGCTCCTCTGAATCCTAATTAGACATATTCACCAGATATAAAAGGCAAAATGAGTTATAGCCAGGACTTGTTGACATTTTGCTTTTGTGTTGTTTGGTTTGGTTTTTTATTCCCTTTCTTTCAGAAATAAGCCAATATTGTATTAAGGAAAAAAATTTCAAGGCCTTAGGATTTAATAAGCAACTTTCTTCATTGTCTCAAAATATAAAAATATAAAAGCTACTTATTGTCTTTAGCTAAGAGCAATTCATAGTTTAATGGTTCAGATTTTTGTTCCTCAACTATTTTGAAGCGATTTATGATTTCTCTTTTTACAGGAATATTGTTTGTATTTTGTTTCCTATTTTCTCTGGGAAGCTCCTAAATGTCTCCAAAAGTGGCTTACATAAACCATTACCACTATCATGTATGCCTAAAATATATAAACATGTTGGTTTTGTAGCTCGAAATTTTTTAGATACACTTGTCTAATAACTTAATAAAGTCGTTATGTACAGTAGTCGTTTTAGCAGATATTATGTGGGAGCATATATACTTTGAGTGGCTCTTTATTTCATTATAAAGTAGTGTAAAAATAATAACGACAGGTTCATAACAAGGTTCTGCCTCTGCTGTACCTGACGCCAGCAGAAACCATGCACTGTCACAAAAGCAGGGTCTCTCGTTCCTTGCAGCTCTACCTCTATTTCCTCCCGGTGAGTGCCTGTGAAAAGGGCAGGACCAGAAATGCTCATCTGTGTCAGCTTCCCCGGTCTGCTGAAACCTGCATCATCACTGCTGACATTTTCACCAGAACTACCACCTGAGCTCTCTGGACTGTAACTCTTCACATTCTCATCACTTTCTCATACCATAGAAGCCAACGACTACACCTAATGCCACTCTAGATTTCCAAAGAAGTGACTTCTGCAAGGTCCAGACTCTCTATTACACTTCATCACCTGTCCCACAAAGGATACTACCTGCAGACTAGGACGCATGGCAATCTGCTTCCTCACTGTCCCTTCACTACCTTCCACAGCCTACATACTGACACTGACGTGGGGGGTGGGGCCATAGCTAGGTGACCTCCTACTGTTAGCCTTTGTCTCATTCTTTCACATTGCAGTGATACCAGGGAGTCTGATCTCCCCCTTCCTCCAATCCATTGCTGCTTTGGAAGACCCAACCCTCAGCTATCTTAGCATTCACACTTCCTCCATTTGAGACGACTCAAAGTTGTCAGCTTCTCTGAACCCCAGGCAAGTTGGATATCTCCATCACCAGGACGAGAAATCTTGATGGAGTGGATCCTGGGCACTGTGGGGACAATTTCTGACAAAACCAGATCTCAGTGGGGTGCGTCTTCACACACAGAACAAATTTTTATTCAATGGTAGGTAGATTTAGGTATTTCACATCAGATATATTCAGCCTTTTTCATAAATGCATTGCTTATTTAACGAAGAGCACCTCTTCTTCAATACAAAAACCTGATTTAATCAGATTTACTTGACACTACACCAATACTTGTATTAGAAGAAATAGTATTCACCAATCCTTATTCATCCTTTCAAACCACTAATTATTTTTCCAGTCTCAATATTTTCTAGATTTCAGAGTTACAGCTTACTTAGCCATGCCTCACAGGGCAGACACTTCATACTTCCTTTCATAAAAGTACCTAATAATTTTTCTGTTTTAAACCTCTACTGAACACTGAGCTGAGATTTCCTTAGAACTTTGTCATAACTATCACAAACTTTTTCAGAATGAAAATTATCAGTTTAGATCCCATAACTCTACGTGTAAAAGGTGTTTTTTTTCTCCTATTTACATGATCATACACTTGCCTGTATTGAATTTAATTTTCTTTGTTACTTGATCAATCTCACAAGACCTTTCTTCAGTTCGCCACAGTGGTTTATTTTTACTGTCCTAAAGAACTCATCTCTCACTTTTCCAAGTTCTTCATGAATATGTTGAAAACCACAGGTCTTATCACAGATCCTCATGGAACTCCACTGGTCACTTCCCCACTGTCGTGGTTTAACCTCAGCAAGCAACCAAACACCACGCAGCTGCTCACTCACTCCCCCTACCTCGATGGGGTGGGGGAGAGAATCGGAAGAGTAACAGTGAGAAAAAACTCCTGGGCTGAGATAAGAACAGTTTAATAACTGAAATAAAGTAAAATAGTAGTAGTAGTAGTAGTAATAATAACAACAATATAATAATAATAGTAATAATAATATACAAAGCAAGTGATGCACAATGCGATTGCTCACCACCCGCCGACCAATACCCAGACAGTTCCCGAGCAGCGATCGCTGCTCCCCAGCCAACCCCCCCCAGTTTATATACTGAGCATGATGTCATATGGTATGGAATAGCCCTTTGGTCAGTTTGGATCAACTCTTCTGGCTGTGCCCCCTCCCAGGTTCTTGTGCACCTGGCAGAGCATGGGAAGCTAAGTCCTTGACTAGCATAAGCAGTACGTAGCAACAACTAAATCATCAGTGTGTTATCAGCATTCTTCTCATTCTAAATCCAAAGCACAGCACTGTGCCTGGTATTAGGAAAAAAATTAACTCTGTCCCAGCTGAAACCAGGACACCCACGCAATAATATTTTTTTTATATATATATATATCTATAATCTACTTCCTATCTTTTCATTCTCTGTGCAAGAACTTTCTTATACCAAAGCTGCTTAGTTTCCTCTAAAGTCTTTGATAAGTGACATTGTTAAAAGCCTTTTGGAAATCCAAGTATACTATAGACAACATATCACTTTACCAAGTACCTAATCAGTTATGCTTTGTAGTATAGAAAGGCAGCATGGAATCATCTAATATACAATGATTTGTTATAAGCCTTTCAGTCTGGGTTGACTAATCTTTTATTTTCTTTTCTCATTGTCCTTTTTTTCTTGGGACTTGTCTTGGTCTGTAGTATCTCCCTCTAGGACCAATGCAGTTTTTAAGACACACAGACTGTAATTTTTAGGGCCTTATATTGAGTGTAGGTGGCAAGGTTTTGGTAGCTGGGAAGCTGCAGGGGTGGCCTCTGTAAAGAGAAGCCAAGGGTTTCCCTGTGCCAGACACAGCAGCTCTGCAATGGACACACCACAGGACACAGCTGAGACCAACAGCAAAGCTGGTGGTGCTTCTGTGTAAACATATATTTAAAAGGGCAAAATGCTGCACAGCAGTGTGTGAGGAATGAGGAAAAAAAATCGAAGTGCAAGAAAAAGTCTGGTGAACACCAACGTCAGAGAAGAAGTAGGGGGAGACAGTGCTAAAGCAGACATTCCTCTGCAGCCTGTGGAAGTTTTGGAAGAGACCAGGGTGGAGCAGGTATTTCCCTGCAGCCCATGGAGACGATACATCTGAGCAGATATCCACACTGCAGCCTGTGGAGAGCCCGTGTTGGAGCAGGTTTTTCCCAAAGGACTGCAGCCCATGGGAAGGCCATTCTCAGAGCAGGGGTGTGGTCCAAACAGTAATGGAATGTCACATCACAATATAAACCAAATTTTATTGAGGCAGTAAGAAAGATGAGCAACAACATGCCCACACAGTGACTCACCCAATCACCAATAGCAAATACAAGATTGTGAGCGATGTCATGGCTCCGTCAGACTATCGGACACTCGATGTCTGGGTCATCTGACAGGAACAGCCAAATGTGCAGATGCCTTCTGAATGCAAGTAAGACTCACGCCACCCCTTCACTCCACCAATGGTAGTGTGATATGAGAGAATTATACTTTACATGGCAGTAACATGCCCTACGCATGATCTCAGGTGATGTGGGAGACATCCTGCCTATGTGGCAACACTGGCCAAGGGGTAGGATGTCAAGGGGAAAAATATAACAAAGAATGAGAGGCAGAGAGGAGCTGTTGCAGACTCATGGTAATACCCACTTCCTACTCCCCCATGCTAATTGGGGTGGGTGGGCAAGGAGGAGATTGGAGATGAGAATGAAGAGGTGAAGTTGAACAAGGTAAAAATGAGGTGGGGGAAAGGTGTTTTAATTTTTTTCTCTTTATTTATCCTCACCCTACACTATTTTTAATTAGCAATAAATTAAACTAATTTTCCCCAAGTCAAGTTCATTTTGCTCATGATGGTAACTGGTAAGTGATCTTCCTATCTTTATCCCAAGCCACAAGGTTTTTTTCAACTTATTTTCTCCCCTGACCTCTTGAGGAGAGGCAACGAGAGAGCAGATGGGTGAGAGTCTTGTAGCTGGCCACAGTCAACCAACCACAGGCCTTTAGCATTCTTTCATCATATGTTGTATTTGAAAAACATCTGAAATAATTTTCAGATGCTCTTTTAAGTGTTCAGCAGTACTGCAACAGAAAACCTTTATCTGTATCAACTGTAAGAGAATCCTGTCTCTTCCTTCATGCCACATTAACTACAAAATTTCCAGTTTCTAGAATAAGTATTCTGCAATTTGAAGCCTGATTTCTTACATAGATCTAAAACATGTTAAGCCTTAGACCTTTCCTCTGTGAAAAAAAATCTGAAGTTTATGTGGAAAACAGTATGTGATCATGTAATTGCTGGAGAAATGGGCTGACAGGAATGTGGAGTTGAACAAAAGGAAGGGCCAAGTCCTGCGCCTGGGGAGGAACAACCCCAGGCACAAGTACATTCTGGGGACCATAATTTTTCCAAACCAGCTGGAAAGCAGCTTGTCAGAAAAGGGCCTGTAGGTCCTGGTGGACACCAAGTTGAACATGAGCCAGCAATTTGCCCTTGCCGCAAAGAAGGCTAATGGTATCCTGGGCTTCATGAAGAGGGTTGTTGCCAGCAGGTTGAGAGAGGAGATCGTTCCCCTCCACTCAGCACTGGTGAGGCTGTACCCAGAGTACTGTGTCCAGTTCTGGGCTCCCCAGTACAAGGGAGACATGGACATACCAAAGAGAGTCCAAAAGAGGGTCACCAAGGTGACTAAGGGTCTGGGGTATCTCTCCTATGAGGAAAGGCTGAGAGATCTGGGACTGTTCAGACTACAGAAGAGAAGGCTCAGGGGGATCTCATCAGTGTATATAAATACCTGAAGGGAGGGTGCAAATAAGATGGAGCCAGGCTCTTTCAGTGATGGGACCAGAGGCAGTGGGCACACACTGAACACAGGAAGCTCCATCTGAATGTAAGGAAACACTTTATTACTGCGAGGGTGACCAAATATACTGACGCAGGTAGCCCAGAGAGGTTGCAGAGTCTCCCTCCTTGGAGATATTCAAAAGCCATCTGGACACAGTCCAAGGCACCCTGCTCTGTGGGGCCCTAAGTGTGGGGGTACTGCCCTTAAGCTGGAGGGGATGGACCAGGTGACTTCCAGAAGTCCCTTTCAACCTGAACCATTCTGATTCTGTAATGAATGTTGCTTTAAACATTTAAATTTTAACATTGTTTCTCAGCTTCTAGCCTTCAACTTGCAGTTGGACTGATGATCGTTGTAGGTCCCCTCCAACTGAACTATTCCTATTCTATTCTATTCTATTCTATTCTATTCTATTCTATTCTATTCTATTCTATTCTATTCTATTCTATTCTATTCTATTCTATTCTATTCTATTCCATCCTGTCCTATTCCTTTCCTATCCTATTCCATCCTGTCCTATTCCTTTCCTATCCTATTCCATCCTATTCTAACTTTTCTCTCCACCCCCAGGTTTTGCCTTAATTTCTTCTGTTTTGGTGATTCTGCAATTTAATGAACCCTGATTGTTGAAATACACCCTTTCAGGTCTTCATGCCTATGCCAAGCTGCTTTTCCTTGTCCCTTAGTGCTCTTAACTATAGGTAAATCAATCTGCTTTTCCCATCCTGCTTCTTGCGTGTGAGTGATGAGACCACTGAGAAGAGCTAACCTCACCCTCTTACTCTCAGTTTCTGCACTTACCTGGAAAGGTGTCCCTTTTATCAGTATTTCAAGTCTATAATCTAAATATTGCTCCATCAAATGGTTGCAAAAATGTTTTGTCTTAGGGAAAGGAAAACAATTCTTAAAACTGTTTGAGCTGAATACTGTCAAATGAAAGTTACTAGAAAAGAATCAATATGAGGCAGATGATTAAATGTAAATGTTCAAAGACTTGGCAAATCAAAAGAGATTGTTCCCTTTTTTGAAGAAGTTTTGAAGAAGTCTGGGAAAACTCAATTATACATAGCTACACTAGAGCTGTCATGTTGTGTATAACACATACAAATATATAGAATTTTTACAAGAAGGAAAATTGTGGCACTGCTTTTTCTTCTTTCAAGATATTATTGCTGTTAGTTATAAATATTGTTGTAGCAAGAGTTCTATGGCTGGCTGGGGCCAAACACTGAACAAAACTTAACCAGGTTATGAAATATTCAGTAATGGAATTATTTACTTAATATAAGCACATTATCTTACTGTTATGTTTCTACACAGTTTGTTTTCATAGAAGGCGAAACACAATAGTCTATGCCCAGGATATTACCTAATGTTAAAAGACAATATTTGTGAATATAATTTGTCCAACAAAACTAACTCATTTTCTATTTTGTAGGAATAAGTAAGGCATTATAAGTGAGGAATTATTAAAATTTTGGAATACAAAAGAACACTGTGGATTTCTGGTTTTAATGTTCTTAATTGGTTTAATTTTGTTTTCAAAATAAATAAATTATCACAACAAGTAAAGCATTTATTCCTTAATATCTACGAGCAGCTGTCTTCATGTTTTCTATCATGAGTTTCCATCCCAGAAGGGAGAAGAACATTCTCTACTTGCTCATCAGTGTTTTTTTGCAAAGACTCAGAGAAAACAGCACTTTTTTTGATCTCAACTAAATGCACCCAGCCTTCCTCCCCTCCTTCTCTCCTTTCCTCCTCTTCTTGGCTGTGGCCTTTCACTATCAGTCCTGAAATTCCTCCACCTGGAAGCACAAAGTCACTAATTCATTATTCTTGCAACAGTGAACATGAAGAATATATTCCTGTGAAATATATTTAGTTATTGGTTCTAGGAAGATAAGGAAATTATATTTATTTTTCTTTATATTAGAAATGCCATGCCCTAAATCTCGTTGGTTTTGTCTGTGTGTTTGCTTTTACCTGGCAGAAATCTTTCTCGTCTTTGAGGTCATGATTGAAAAAACTGAGAATATAATTAACAGCTTAATCAAGTTGTTCATCATCATAATCAAGAGATTTGTAGGCAAGTGGCAGCACAGCATTTAACACAAAGCTGGAAAAGAAAAAGACAGTCAAGGTTATTTTTGGGGGGGTTTTCTTTGGATATACTTTTAAAAGGTTGTTAGGGCCTTAAAGCTGACTCAAACTCTTACAAATACAAAAAAAAACCAAAATCTATGGACAGAACCGGACAGGGTCAAAACAGTGTATCAAGTCATAATGAGTATAAATGGTACACAGAATCCATTTACACTTTTTGAAAAATAAAATAATGTGTTACATTTCCTAGAGACTAACAGTTTCAAAATAAAATTACTACTACTAATTCTCAATTCAACTAGTATGTAATAATAATGTTGCAGTTACATTAGTTAATTTACAGTATATAAGTTGGTGCGTACCTTTTTAACATATACCTCGCCTTGTAGAACAAGGAAGAGAAATTGTCATTTTCTTCCTTTTATGTTTTGGTGACTCAAAACCTTCAAGAAAATAAAAGAAACGCTATCTCAGGGTAAAACTGTAAAATGCCAGTATTGGTAATGAGATGCTCCTTAGAGACAATCAGTACCATTAATGGCTTGTAGGCCCCTTAAAACAAATCTCTGGAGCTAGAATCATAGAATCGTTTAGGTTGGAAAAGACCTTTAAGATCATCCAGTCCAACCATTAACCTAACATTACCAAGTCCACACTAAACCAATCAAGGGTAGACTAGACTGAACCATGTCCGAAAGTGCCACGTCTACACATTTTTTGAACACTTCCAGGGATGGTGACTCCACCACCTCTCTGGGCAGCCTCTTCCAATGCTTGACTACCCTTTCCGTAAAGAAATTTTTCCTAATATCCAATCTAAACCTCCCCTAGCGCAGCTTGAGCCCATTTCCTCTTGTTCTATCGCTAACTACTTTGGAGAAGAGACCAACACCCACCTCACTACAACCTCCTTTCAGGGAGTTGTAGAGAGCGATAAGGTCTCCCCTCAGCCTCCTCTTCTCCAGGCTAAACAACCCCAGTTCCCTCAGCCGCTCCTCAGAAGGCCTGTGCTCCAGACCCTTCACCAGCCTTGTTGCCCTTCTCTGAACACGCTCCAGCACCTCAATGTCTTTCTTGTATTGAGGGGCCCAAAACTGGACACAGTATTCCAGGTGCGGCCTCACCAGTGCCGAGTACAGGGAGACAATCACCTCCCTGCTCCTGCTGGCCACACTATTCCTGATACAAGCCAGGATGCTGTTGGCCTTCTTGGCCACCTGGGCACACTGCTGGCTCATGTTCAGCCGGCTGTCTACCAACACCCCCAGGTCCTTTTCAGCCAGGCAGCTTTCCAGCCACTCTTCCCCAAAGAGCTGCTTGGCTCTTTGTCAAATTAACGTTATGATAATACCTTTATCAACATTTCTTGTCAATTGAACATGAACGTTATCACATAGTTAATAAGACTATGGAAGACATTTGAGTTTATTTTATTTTTCTTTATGCTAGTAAGTCTACATTTACCCCTGTTCATCTTATTTTTTCTTCAGACTTTTTGCTTACTTGTTTATACTAGGCTATTTAATAAAGTAGTCATTAATTTTATATTCTTTTGGATTCACTGTGACAAAATTAATTGTCATAACATCAAAAACTTCAAAGGAGACATTTCTGATAATCAAAATCCTCAGAAAGCTCAAAAGTTTTTTTATAACATATGGTCCCCATTCTCATTCACATTCTAATCCAAGTTGGAGAGTAGTAGGTTGTTCAATTCAGAAAATCCTACCTGGGCAGAAGCAGGATCTGACAAAGAGAACATTTAATGTTTTTCTACGAGGTTTCACTGCTGGTTCAGACTAAATGGTTCTCTCATGATCTCAGGATTCTTCAGGATCCTCCACCTAAAATGACTCCATCCCACATGCACTGTATCTGAAAACAATACTCAGCAAACACCTAAATTCTTTTTAAGTGCTTCACTGAAGCATGTGTATTAACGAGGTCATCCAATGGTGACTGCACAGTACATATAGATGGTGATTTGGTCAATATAAAGGATTCCTTGCTGAGGGTGCCCATCTGTGTCAGTTGACCATAGAGGAAACTTTGGTCAACAAATTCAAAACTTAGCCAGCTTAGCTTAGAGCCTGACATGAGGTGGGATAAATGTGAAATGAAATGTTTAACATTTTATTTTTAAAGCAAATTTGTCTTTGTTTCAAATTGCTTCTTTCCCCAGCTACCTTAAATGAAGGGCAGAAATGACAATTATCTCCTGTGTTAACCAAAGAAATGCCAAAGATCTCGCAGGCTGTCATCCTGCTGGGGGAATTCAACCACCCCGACATCTCCTGGGAAACTAACATGGCTGGGCAGGGCAGGGCTGTGGTGGAGCTGGAGATCGTAACTGCTGCAGTGTCGCTGGTTTGGGAACCGGCAGTCCTGGGCTGGACTGAAGCAGGGTCCTAGGCCCATGAGCATTTTCAGCTGTAAAGAGCCACTAAGAAAAGTGAGAAATGAAAATGAAGTTATTGATTTGTATTTAACAGATCTTTTCTTTGCTGCCTTGGTGTCTTAGCACAGGATGTGAGCCTCTTAGCCAAGCCATCTCCCGCCGTAATTGATATTGATGTCACAACTGGGCTAGTCCCTGAACTTGTAACCCTTCTGTTTTTATTTTCTAATAGAACAAGCGGGTACACCCAGGACAGCTTCTCCTGGGTAAAGCTTTTCTTTAGTTTTGTTTCTCCCTAGGCAGTTTGCTTCTCAACATGTTTAGTTTGATCTCTTTCTGTTTATTGATTCTTCACAAGTGCATGCTGTCTTGCTTTCCAGAATTGGGCCAGAAGGACATTCATGCTGAGGCAAGAGAATGAGGTGCTTCCTCTTTGTCCTTGTCAATGTTTTTCAATTTACATGACCACTTTATTCCTTAATTTGCATGTTTTTTTCCTGGCAGGCTGTTACTGCTAATTGTTTTCTTGTAACATTGATAGGCTTCAGTAATCATATATCATGATTTGTACACAAAAATCACTAGATTAATAGCTTGTATTTCAGACTCTATAGGGTCCATGACTGTGAGTTAATATCATGGAAGATAGCTTGAAAATTCACTGCCTAGTAATCAGTTCTCAGGGTTATGCCAATATATACACCAATGCACGAACTAAAATATCTGTAAAATACAAAAAAATGAAAAGGAAAAATAATGGTAGATATCTGATTCTGCTGAATAAATGGAACGTGTTATCATTGATTACAATTGAAGTGTCTAATAACACAGACTTCCAAGATTCAGATAATTTCTTTACAAGAAAGTTCCCTGGATTAGATAACTAAAGTATAACAAGAATAAGATGGCAAATGGAGGAGGGGGGGAGGGGGGGAGCAGAGAGGAGAGAAAAGAGGGGGAAAAGAGAAACAGAGAAAAAAGGAGATAAAATGAGAGAAAAGAGAAAAAAGAGAACTTATCTTCATTTGAGCCTGGGTCAAAAATTGTAAAAAACCCAAGATTTGCCAAATAAAACTCTTGCATTCAGAGTTCATCCTTCCGGTTTCTCCATCTGGATATGTTGTTATCAGCAAAATGAATTATTATTAAAAGTACTTATTTGTTTCCACTGGCTATCAGGGAGGTGGCGCGATTGGGTATGTGAAGCTTGAAGTAGACATCTTTTCTTTTAAGATTAATTTCTTAGCTGAGATTAAATCCTAGTTCAGGAGGTAAAATTAGCATGAATACTGCCAGGACAGTTTGAAGGAGGCTGAGCAGTTTGACAGTTTGAAGGGGATGTGCTGAGAGGTGTGTCATGACTCTGCGAGCACCACTGGAATCTGAAGATCCAAATATGTTCCATATCAAATATTGTCTTCATTGTCTTGTACATCATGCCATAAATAGATAAGAGAATTTACAAGCAGCTTTAATTTTTCAGAATGTTTTTGATATCTACAACTTCTTTAACTCTTTCCCTTAGCAGGAAACACATGTTTTCTGTTAATTTTACTCAGTTTAAGATTTCATAGTTGATGGCAACTGTGATACTCACTTTCCTGTGAAGTATATCTCACTCTGCATTTAACTGTACTTTTCTCAATGTGGGAAAAATATTCCACATTTACTTTGGACATTAAAATTGATGATTCACTCAGCAGACACACCATACCAAGAAAAATGAATATGTAAAAAACCATTTTGAATAGCAAACAAATCAAAACCAACCAACCAACAACAAAAAAAAAAAAAAAAAAAACAACCAACCAAACAAAAAAATCTAGCCTACCATTATGTGAGAAAATCTAGGAAAGTACAAGGTTTTAGAGCAATGAAACCTATATGAAGGAAAAGTTTTCTGAAAACAAAGCAGAAACTGCTAGGAAATAAATTTCTGCTAACTGATTGTGCTGGTTTTGTCTGGGATAGAGTTAATTTCCTTCATAGTAGCTACTATGGGGCTATGTTTTGGATTTGTGCTGACAACAATGTTGATAATACAGGGATGTTTTCATTATTGCTGAGCAGTGCTTGCACAGAGTCAAGGCCTTTTCTGCTTCTCACACCACCCCCCCAACAAGTAGGTTGGGGGTGCACAAGAAGTTGGGAGGGGACACAGCTCGGACAGCTGACTCCAACTGACCAAAGGGGTATTCCATACCATATGATGTCATTCTCAGCATATAAAGCTGGGGAAAGAAGAAGAAAGGATGAGACATTTTGAGTGATGGCATTTGTTTTCCCAAGTAACTATTACACGTGATGGAGCCCTGCTTTCCTGGTGTATTGGGTTTGAGTGGGGGATACTACAGGGGTGGCTTCTGTGAGAAGCTGCTAGAAGCTTCCCCTGTGTCTGAAAGAACCAATGCCTGATGGCTCCAAGACGGACGTGCTGCTGGCCAAGACCAAGCCAAACAGCAACAGTGGTAGCAACACTGTGAAAACATATTGAAGAAAAGGGGGAAAAAAAGATAGCTGTGCAACTGCAGCCAGAGGGAGGAGTGAGAATATGAGTGAGAAACAACTCCGCAGACACCAAGGTCAGTGAAGAAGGAGGGGGAGGAGGTGCTCCAGGCACTGGAGCAGAGATTTCCCTGCAGCCTGTAGTGAAGACCATGGTGAGGCAGGCTGTCCCACTGCAACCCATGGAAGTCCATGGTGGAGCAGATATCCACCTGCAGCCCAGGGAGGACCCCGCACCGGAGCAAGTGAATGTGCCCAAAGGAGGCTGTGACCCTGTGGGAACCCTGCACTGGAGCAGGCTCCTGGCAGGACCTGTGGACCTGTGGAGAGAGAGGAGCCCACGCTGCAGCAGGTTTTCTGGAAGGCTTTGTGAACCCGTGGAAAGCACCCACATTGGAGAAATTCATGGAGGACTGTCTCCCGTGGGAGGGACCCCACACTGGAGCAGTGGAAGAGGGTGAGGAGTCCTCCCCTTGAGGAGACAGGAGAGGCAGAGACAGTGTGTGATGAACTGACCACAACCCCCCACTCCCCATCCCCCTGTGCCACTGGAGGGGAGCAGGTAGAGAAATCAGGAGTAAAGTTAAGCCCAGGTAGAGGGGAGGAGTGGGGAGAAGGTGTTTTAAGTTTTGGTTTTATTTCTCATTATCCTACTCTGATTTGATTGGTAATAAATTAATTTCCCCAAGTCGAGTCTGTTTTGCCCGTGATGGTAATTAGTGAATGATCTCTCCCTGTCCTTATCTTGACCTATGAGCTTTTCATTATATTTTCTCTACCCTGTCTGTTTGAGTAGGGGGAGTGATAAGGGGGCTTTGGTAGACACCTGGCATCCAACCAGGGTCAACCCACCACACCTGGAGATGGCTGAACACCTGTCTGCCAATGGGAAGTAGTGAATGAATTCCTTGTTTTGCTTTGCTCATGTGTGTGGCTTTTGTTTTACCCATTATTCTGTTATCTCAGCATATGAGTTTTCTCATTTTTACTCCTCTGACTCTTTCTCCCATCCCACCAGGGGGGAGTGAGCGAATGGCTGTGTGGTGCTTAGTTGCCAGCTAGGGTTAAACCATGACAGTCCTTTTTGGTGCCCAACATGGGGCTTGAAGGGTTCAAGATAATGACAGGTTTGATTGGAATGTGCTAGACTGAATTTATAGCTGTTATTGCTGTTTAGCTGTTAATTGGCAGGCTCCTGTGCTTGCCATGGGGCTTGCTTGCTTTACTGTATATTAGAATCTAGTAGTTGTTAGTGGCTGCTTTTTGCTTTCGCTGCTTGCTGTACTGCTTATCATCTTACTTTGCTGTGCCTAGGAACATTTTGATAACAGCAGTGGTGATGCGTGTGGGCTGGCAGATGGCCAGGGCATTGCTGCTGCTGCTGTGCTGCTGTACTGGACAGGCTGGAACTCCAATTGAAGGGACTGTGACCTGTGGATGAGTCCACATGGGAGCAGGACACCCTGAAGCCTCTGTGGCCATTGATAAGCCCATACCAGAGCAGGTACATCTCAAAGCGTCTGTGGCCGTGGTTATGTCTGTGCTGCAGCAGATACACCTCTGAAGGGATTGTGGCCCAAGGATAAGTCCACACTGGAGAAGGTACACCTTGAAGCATCTGTGGCTGTGGATAAGTCTATGCAGAAGCAGGTTTACCTTGAAGCATCAGTGGCTGTGCATGAGGTCATGCTGGAACACCTCAAAGTGTGTGGCCATGAATAAGCCCATGACAGAGCAGGTACTCCCCTGGAGGGACTGCAGCCATGGGTAAGGCCACGCTGGAGCAGGTATATCTCTGAAGGCATTGTGGCCCATAGAGAAGGCCACGCTGGAACAGCTACGCCTCAAAGCAACAGTGGCTGTGGATAAGTCTATTCTGCAGCAGATATACCCCTGAAGAGACTGCGGCTCATAGATAAGGCTCCACTTGGAGTAAGTACACCCGTAAGGGACTTCAATTGGTGGATAAGTCCAAGCTGGAGCAGGGGCAAGGGGAGGAGTTAATTGCCATGTTAAACCCAATGGTCTGGTGCAAAGGGACCAGGGGTGGAGATTGTAATGGAAACACCTTTAAATTGTTTTAACTCATGATTTGAATTGCATGTTATGGGAACTACTATAGCAGGAACCACCTGAATCAATGGAGGACAAGCCTTACAAGAAGCAGTGCAAGTGCAGCAGTGATCTGACCTGAGCTGGTGCCCAGTGACTCCACACAACACACCACCTCTCCTGTCCTGAGTGACTGCCATAACAAATGGAGCCCAAAGTCATGGACTAAATGAACTCAATGAATATTTTGTGGACATTCGTGGACATTTTAAAGACATTTTATAGGGGTGGTCTATAGACTAAGGGAATGATATCTGTGTTTTATATCAAAGGATGGGAAGGGAGGTGGTGGTTAATGAGGATGTATTGAATAGTGTGGGACCTGAGCATGATGTAAGTGGTATGGAATAAGGGGTGGAGAATGTGCTGGTTTGGCTGGGGTAGAGGTAGTTTTCTTCATAGTAGATAGCATGGGACTATGTTTAGGATTTGTGCTGAAAACTAGCTACTATGAAGAAAACTAACCCTATCCCAGCCAAAATCAGCATATCGACAGAGCAAAAATCATATGGACTTTATACTTCTACACTAGCAAATTAAACAAGACAACTACCAAACAGTAGGACTTGAATGCTCTTAAAAAGATCTGTAAAATATCTTTGACCGGTGCCAACTAACAGTCTCACAGACAATAGCAGAGCATGATTCAAAGAATACCACAGACCAGAAACCATACCTAGTAGACAACACAGCCAAAGTCACCATAGTAGGAAAGGGCAGGGAAGGAGAATCTAGTTTTACAGACAAGATCTGTGACATATCAGCTGTCTGCGGTGCCAAAGGATCAGCTTATTTTATTTAAGAATACAGACCCTGTCACAGGGTCCCATTTATTGAACTTCTGTTCTTCATTATGTTCTCATGCAAAGCATTCAGAATTTAATTCATACTTGTGAACCCTTTCAGGATGAGAAAGTGTCACACTAGTGGTGCTTCTAGTAGTGGAATCTTCAAAATGCAGAAAAGTCTGTGCTCTGAGACTGTCAGGAGGAGCACTCAAGAGCCTTTCCTCAGTGGAGGGGAAGGGATTAACTCAGGGAAGTCAGTTTACACAATCAGCTGATCTACCCAACTGATAAACAGAGAGCTGATCTCTTTGTCTAAAGAAATGGTCTTATGACCACCCTTTGGTCCCCTTTGTGTTGAGATAAGTTCATCTTTACAGCAGCTGTGATCACCCCCATACTCTACCCTGAGCTTCATAAGTGCATCGCCTGTGCTCACCTCCTCTGACCTTTCTTCCACTCTAGAGGTTTTTTGATCAGTCATGTGTATATCTGTGTGTGTGAATAGCTTTATTACTTTCTTGGAAATGATGTTGATACTGCTGTTTTGGAGCCATGATACTTAGGCTTGACGTGCATATGAAAAACTTCTATCTCAGTTCATACTTCAGAGTTTCCCATTCATACAATGTTTACATGTACACATAAAGTAAACATAATTTTTGACAGGATTTTGAGAATATGAGTATCAGAGAATTACAGAATTAACTGGCGCTACTGAGGAGTGTGTATACTATAGCGTAAGACTAACATAATGAATTGGGCATTACTGTTACTCTGATGCGGAAAAAAATGTTGAGGTTTTTTTAACCTGCTATAGGAAGTTTCTCATTCATTTATCTGGCAGACAGATGAATCTAAAATAGGAAATATACTGTTTTAATTATGTCAGAAGTTAAAGTCTGTGAACTGTATAAATTAATAGGATTGTAAGGTATTCTGTTCTTCATCACCCTTTGCATGAGCCTTTCCTTCCTTCTGTCCAGACTATGTGAAGTGACAAAAAAAATGCCTAAAATTTAATTAGATTCTTAACATGAGTTCCTGATTTAGGTACTTTATGTTATGCACCACAAATACCTTACTAAGTTTTGTGTCATTTGAAACATGTTGTCATCAGCTTCTTAACACAAAAACAAATACATCTTTTTTGTGTTTTTTATAGTAAAAATGATTTGCAGTTTTCTACATTTGCCTCCAAAAAAGTGATCCCATTTAGTGCTGTAAACCAAAGAGTTTTTCCATTGTACTCCTGATAAGATATTAAATGGAAAAGTAATTCCCCCTCATAGAATCAAAGAAGTTACACATTTTACTGCACTGTAGTTATCTCTGGGTTATCGATTCATTTAAATAAGACATAAAGAGAGTAGTCCTCTGGACAGTGATGATAAGTCTTGCTGGATAGTAGCAGGTGAAAGAAATGAAATAAGAGGGTAAGATGGGTTGACCTTGGCTGGCTCCCACGTGTCCACTAAGCCTCTCTATCACTCTCCCTCAACAGGACAGGGGGAGAAAATATGATTAAAAAGCTCATGAGTCAAGATAAGGGCAGGGAGATCACTCACCAATTAACATCACAGGCAAAACAGACTTGAATTGTGGAATTAATTTAATTTATTACCAATTATATTGGGTTTGCATAACAAGGTTTTTGTAACAGGGGCTGCAGGGGTGGCTTCTGTGAGAAGTTTCCCCCATGTCCTATAAAGCCAATGCCAGCTGGCTTCAATAAGGACCCACTGCTGGCCAAGGCTGAGGCAATCAGCAACGGTGGTAGTGCCTCTTAGATAATATATTTAAGAAGGGGGCAAAAAAACAACCAGGGACACAGACTGCAGCTGGAGTGAGGATATGTGAGGAACAACTCTGCAGGCACCAAGGTCAGTGAAGAAGGAGGGGGAGGAGGTGCTCTAGGCACCGGAGCAGAGATTCCCTTACAGCCTGTAGCGAACACCATGGTGAGGCAGGCTGTGCCCCTGTGGCCCATGGAGGATCACACTGGTAAAGATATCCATACTGCAGCCTGTGGAGGACCCCACACTGGAGCAGGTGGATGTGCCTGGAGGAGGCTGTGACCCTGTGGGAAGCTTGTGCCAGAGCAGGCTCCTGGCAGGACCTGTGGACCCGTGGAGAGAGAGAGGAGCCCAGGCTGGAGCAGGTTTGCTGGCAGGACTTGTGACCCCGTGGGGGACCCACGCTGGAACAGCCTGCTCCTGAAGGACTGTACCCTGTGCAAAGGACCCATGCTAGAGCAGTTCATGAAGAACTGTAGCCTGTGGGCAGGACCTGTGTTGGAGAAGTTTGTGGAGGACTGTCTCTGATGGGTGGGACCCCACGCTGGAGCAGAAGAAGAGAGTGAGGAGTCCTCCCCTTGAGGAAGGAGCAGCAGAGACAGTGTGTGATGAACTGACTGCAACCCCCATTCCCCATCATACCCCAGGAGGTAGAGAAAATCAGAAGTGAAGGTGAGCCCAGGAAGAAGGGAGGGGTTGGGGGAAGGTGTTTAAAGGTTTAGTTTTATTTCTCCTTACCCTACTCAGTTTTGATTGGTAATAAATTAAACTGATTTTCCCCAAGTCGAGTCTGTTTTGCCCGTGATGGTAATTGGTGAGTGATCTCCCTGTCCTTATCTTGACCCAAAAGCTTTTCATTATATTTTCTCTCCCTTGTGCAGTTGAGAAGGCAAGTGACAGAGCAGCTTTGACAGTCACCTGACATTCAGCCAGGGTCAACCCACCACACCAATTAATTACAGAGTAGGCTAGGGAGAAATAAAAACAAAACTAAAACCACCTTCCCTTCACCCCTCTGTTCTTCCCACGCGCAGATCCTGAGTCTTCTACCTTCTCCCCTGTGAGCTGTGCAGGGGGACAGGTAATGGGAGTGGCGATCAGTGCATCACATGTTGTTTCTGCTGCTCCTTCCTCCTCAGGGAAAGAACTCCTCACATACTTTCCCTGCTCCAGTGTGGAGTCACTCCCATGGGATTACAGTCCTTCACAAACTGTTCTAATGGGGGTCCTTCCCACAGGCTGCAGCTCTTCTAGAATTGCTCCAGCATGGGTCCTCTCCACGGGTACAGTCCTTCAGGAATGGACTGCTCCAGCATAGGTGGACCCTACAGGTCACAGTTCTTGCCACAAACCTGCTCCACAGGCCACGGTTCCTGCCAGGAGTCTGCTCCTGTGTGGACTTTTCCTGGGCTGCAGCTTCCTTCAGGCACATCCACCTGCTCCAGTGCAGGGTCCTCCACAGGCTGCAGTATGGATATCTTTACCAGTGTGACCCTCCATGGGCTGCAGGGGCACAGCCTGTCTCACCATGGTCTTCACCACAAGCTGAAGGGGAATCTCTGTTCCGGTGCCTGGAACACCTCCTCCTCCTTATTCACTGACCTTGGTGTCTGCAGAGTTGTTTCTCTCACATTTTCTCACTCCTCTCTCACAGCTGCTGTGCAGCGGCTTTTTACCCTTTCTGAAATGTTATCACAGAGGCACTACCAACATCACTGATGGGCTTAGGTTGGGCCCCCAGTGGGTCCATCTTGCAGCCTCTGGAACTGGGTCTGCCCAACACGGGGGCAGCCCCTCCTGTCTTTTCACAGAAGCCACCCCTGCAGCCCCCCTGCTACCAAAACCTTGCCACTTAAACCCAATAGAGATGGTAAGTTGAAGGGAAAGTTTTAGGAACAGTAATAATAACATAATTAATTATCACCATTATAAAAATTTTTAAAATTTTGTTTCTTCATTAAAAGTAGGCTTTTTTGGGTTTTGGTTGGGTATTTTTGTGATTTTGGGTTGTTGGTGTGGTGGGTTTTTGTTTGTTTTTGTTTTTTTTGTATAGGATTTTATTTCTCAAAATACAATATTTTGTATGATAATGTGAATGGTGAATTCTGCAGGTGTCCCTGCTTAGGCATTTCAAATATTTATGTTTGTTTTCATAGGCCCAAACAGATATAGACCATTAAGAAAATTAAGACATCTTTTAACTGCTCAAAAACTACATGAAGGGAAGATGTGTCTACTAAGTAAAAATTCTGTGAGCCTAAGTTCAAGTTGTACCAGATATCAACCTACATCTGTCAAAATACATCTTGACTGAGGTCATGTAATGTTGCTCATTTCTTATATCTACAGGAGCATTAAAAAGCTCTGTTAAAATTCCTGACTGTAGAGAATATATTAAAATGCACACTATTTCATATAAAGTAGTAAAATGTTCTATTACATTAAAGTTTAATTTTAGTAGAAGTAAAAAATTATGGTATTTCAGTTGCTGTATTCATTCGCTGCATTTTCAAATGAAGAGTTATTTAAAATAGGATATTTTAGTGTTAAATTACATATTTTCTTGGTAGTTTTGAGAACAAATGAAGGGCTAATGAAAGGCTAAAAGCTTTTTGCATCAGCTAAAGAATAGCTATAAATTTTATAAAATAGTGTTAGAACCAACTTATACCAGTGATTCCTGATGCCAAGGGGCTGTTTGGACAACTAGAGATTAAAAGCCTACAAAAATATGTATATGCTTTGAATTCTATTGGGATTTACCAGCCCAACTGCTTAAAAACATGGTATCTTGTCTAAATTATGCACTGTCTGTTTACAGACCTAAAATATTTTATTAGACCAACAAATACATTGTGACATAATAGATGACCTTTTAGTCACTTGAAAAAGTTACTGTGTTTTCGAAGGTTGTCAGACACATACAATTCAGGATAGATATCTAAGGGCAATTGAATTGTCCTGTAGGTATGTTCCAAGATTAGTTTTGAAAAAATTGTTTTGACCATTCATGAACTCAGAATTTCTGAGCAGAAATTCCTGTAGAGAACATCTGTCGGCTTTTCTGCCGCTTTTGTGCAGCTGAAGTCATACAGCTGATTCCACAGTCTGGTGCAGGAAACCTCTCTCACTGCTATTGCTTTATCAGAAGAGTCTAGTTTTATGTGTGATACAGTATTATTTATGCTAGTGTACCACAAAGCATACTGTAAATTTTTAACTCATTATTGGAAAATTCTGAGCATTCAAACTCATCAAAGTTTTACTAATATTAGTAAATTATTTCATTAAGTGTTTATTGCTATAAGTGTGTGTGTAGATGATGGCTTTATGATTTTGACCGCTGTAATAATCCCAGTGCAACATGCTTACAGAAATTACTAAAAGACTTCACTGACACAGAAATTACCTGTGTTTTGTTCATTCACCAACTTTTGGGTTTTGCTGCAATAAACACATCTGCCATCCTCGCTTTACATTTCTGCTTTGGGTGAAACAGGAGGACTTTCTGCAGCTGCACTAGTGAGCTAGCCAATAATGTCATTGCTCTTCTATCTTCTTCAATGTCTGTGTTTCACCTTCTACATCAGGACAACGTAGCCTTGCTACAGATATGTAGTCAAACTAGTACATAATGGCATTCTTCCTAAAGCCCAGGGCCTGAAGAAATATCTTTCATTAATTATAGAATTTTTATAAAGAGAGTTAAATAGATTACAGGTGTCCTTTGTGCTTCAGCTGGGTGCCTTCAGTAACAACCAATCACCATGAATCATTTATCATATAATTTTGTCCATATTCACACACTCTTTTTAATTGTAGCACAGTGCTAAAAGCTACAAGTGTTTCAATAAATCTTCCAACTATCCATGGAATGAAGTACTACTCAGTGTGGATAAAGAGATAAATGTTTTATACACAGTCTCCATCCATTCAGGTATATAAAGAAAATGTGTTTCACATGCTGCACTTTTCACATAGATTTCCCCAGAGCAGTTGTTTTCTTGCTTTAGTTATTAAGATAAACATAGATTATAGATAACAATTGAGTACATTAAACTTTTATATAATCTTATCTTCTATTGTACTCATTACAAAAATTTATGAGTTGCTTTTTTTTTTGCTTTTTTCCCCCTGATTTTTTCCAAAGTCTACTCCATTGTATTGGATGCAGGTGTCAAGGTTTTGGTAGTGTGTGGGCTGCAGCATTGGCCTTTGTGAGAGGGAGGTCAGGGCTGCCCTGTGCCAGACACAGACAGTTCCAGATGGCTCCAAAATGGACCCACTGCAGGACACATCTGAGCGCCTCAGCCAAGATGGTGGTGCCACCAGCGGAAGCACATTTAGAAAAGGCCAGAAAGCAACAGACAGGCGGGGCGGGGGGCGAAGAGAGTGAAAACAAGAGGTAACACCACATTCAGAGGAAGAGGAAGGGGTGCTCCCTATGGCCAGAGCAGATATTCCCCACGCAGACCATGAAAAGACCAGGTTGGAGCAGATATCCACACTGCAGTCCATGGAGGACCACATGCTGGAGCAGCTAGGTGTTCCTGAAGGAAAGGTAGCCCATGGAGAACACACACTGGAGCAGGGGAAAGATCTTAGAAGAAAGGAGCAGCAGAGAGAAATGTCTATGTACCGACCATATCCAATTCCTGCCCCTGCCCCCAGCCTCCCTGTACTATTTGGGAGGGAGGTAGAGGAGTCTGGAGTGAAGAAGCAAAGCTGAGCCTGGCAAAGAGTGGAGGAAAGGTGTTAGTTTAATGTCTTTCTGCTTCTCACTACCTGAATCCATTTAAATTGGTAATAAATTATTTTTCCCCAAGTTGATTGTTTTTTTTTTTTTTGCCTGTTACAGTAATTGGTAAGCAATCATTCTCTCATCCCACAAGATTTCTCATCCTATTTTCTCTCCCTCTCCTGTTGAGGAGGGGTAGTGAGTGTGCATTTGGGTGGGAGTTTGACTGTTAGCCAAGTCTATCCCACCACATCCATAGACCATGATATTAAAAAGACAGTTAATCAGGGATTGAGAATGTCATGTGGGAATTGGAATGCTCATAAAATCTGTCATGTTTAAAAATAAGGAAATTTGGAAAAAAATTATATTTCTCCAAACTTTTCCACCATAGATGTCTATAATGTTCCATGCTATTGTAAGAAGTGAAGCTATACCTGATCATAGATTAAGAATGCTTGCATATTATTACCAATGTATTAGTTTTGAGTAATAAACTTCACTGTCACCACTAGGCTCAGTCATGCATTTTGTAGAAGGAAGATTATTTTCCAATGGTAAAGAAAGTCTCCATGTTTCAGTTAAGTTTTTTTTTTTTTTTTTTTCCCTAGGGAATGGGTGTCAGGGAGTAAAGGCAAAGGAAATATTAATTTTCTATAGTCAGCATCTACAAAACATTTAGTCTATTGCTATCAACCTTGTTGTTTAAGTAGATCACATAAGTAGTTTTCCAGATGTTTAGGGTTTTTTTATTACCCACTCTTTTATGTTTTTCACAGGTTTTAACTATATCATGAGTCTGCCATTGACTAACATGTAATTTGGAAAGTTTCGCTTTGACATTTTAAGGTGGTGTATCCCCTTCATGTGTTCAGAGGAAAGTACACTTGAAAATAACACATTAACAAATTAGGAATACTTGTTGTGGATTGTTTTTCTGAGTTAATAATTTTTGACTATAACTCCATTACCATAGAGTTTTCACATATTGGCCTGTGTGCCCGCCTGCCTCTCTCTCTCTCTTGTTCAATCTTTTCTCCTCCCACTCTTCTTCCCTTTTTTCCTTCCTTTCATATTAAAGATGAATCTATTTTAGTTTATTCAGAATACATATAATGTATAAGAGAGCCAAAACTAACTTCTCTACCTTGGGTTAATTCAGAATATTGGAAGGTTGTCTAACTGTAAGGAGAGGTCATTTATATTTCATATTTTAATTTACATTATAATTTGGAACAGGATCAGATTGAGAAATATTGCTAAATTGTGCAACATGTAGTTTTCATTTACTGAACAGTTTTGGTAAATCCCAGCTGGTGTTTATCTTATCTGCAGTCAATGAAATACTTTTGTCAGTATGATCCCAAAGCTGAGTTAACCTAAGTTCTCTCTGTAGTTATACAGCGAGGGAAAGAAAGAGGGAGAGAACAAACCTGCAGGGTTCCCAAGGTAATTATCTTTCCATCCTGAAATGCGACCTAGAATACCTTCCTAAACTTTAAGATCCTAACTATAGGTGAGATTATAATAAAAGACAAGCAATTCAGTAGACATATTTTCTTTGGAACCTCAATCTGTTCTGAATATAGAATTTGGATCTTTTTAATGCTACCCATGTTCTGTAGCTATCTGGGAAAAAATCCTGCATGCAACAATATATTATACAGGAAGGTATATAAGAACAAAATGCAAAATAATATCCTGACATTTATTAAAGTAACATTTAAGCTGAATATAAAAAATAATTACTTGGTCAAGACAATTATTTGTAGGAGAAGCAATTGCCTAAGCTGAAAGCCTCAATAACTAATTAAATTGAAATTATATTAAAAATGTAATATGAGATGAAAGAATTTCTGCTAAATGGTTACTAAACCATAAATACCTGAAAGCCCTAACATTCATAATAACTGTAAAATAAGTATAAATTATTTTTATCATAATAGATGTTGTGATTTTTATCATAAAGTCCCAAAAATAATGGCTGTTAATAACCCCATAAGGATAAGAATGAGAGACAATACCCAAGGAAACTGTTAGCCTTACATATAAATTATCTTGCTTACAAATAAAACAAAGTTATATCAGATAGAAGGAAACAGGAATTTTTTTAGACCATCTTCTAGAGTACTTATTTTTACTATTTTTTTGCCATATAATTATGTTTGCAGGGTTTGAAAAGTGTGGATAACTAGGAGTAGGGCATGAATCTGCTTTCTGAAAAAACAGTTGTTCTAACAATTCTTCTTGAGATTTTTATAAATAATGTAACTGTCCTCAACTGTAATGCAAACAGATTGAAGCATTGGAAAACTGTTACTGTATACTACAATTATCATGTGTTAAAATAATGTTACTATGCCAGTTAACCTTTTAATTATTATTCAGTAATTTATATTCTAATATAATTAAAACCAAACTTCTGTCTTGGTAACTGCCCTCCAGGTAGTTGTGGACCATTGTTAGATCATGCCTTAGACTCCTCTATGCAAGACTGAAGACCAGCTCTATCAACCTGTTTGTATTTATGTCCTCTAGGCTCCAGGCCAGCTTGGTAGCTGCCTTCTTTTTCTGCATATTCCTTATAATCAGGGGACTCAAAACTGGACACAATATTCCAGGTGCAGCCTCACCAGGGCTGAGGAGAGAGGAATAATAACTTTGTTCATTCTGCACATCATACTTCCCCTAATGTAGCATAGCAGGGCAAGATTTGCTTTATTTGAGATGAGTACACTGTTAGCTCATATTCAGCCTAGTGTCCACTGTGCCTCCCTTGTCCTTTCCAGCAGGACTTCTGTTCAGTCAGGTGCTTCCCAGATTCCCCTGTTGGTACGTAGCCCTATTGCCTCCCAGGTGCAAATCCTTGCATTTCTGCTTGTTGAACTTCATGAGGTTTCTGTTGGCCTAATGTTCAAATTTATCATAGCCTCTCTGGGATGAGGGTCTGCTACATGGAATATCAGGCCTTTTGCCTCCCTCACATTACTTATTGTTCTCACATTTGCTAAGGGTGCACTCTGCCTCCTCATGTTGACGAAGATGAGGTAGTCTGCTATCTACTGCTTGCCTATGGGCAGCTAAGCCATTGATTATTAGTATTTGATACTCCAAACTCAAGGTCTTCACCTAAAATTCCTAAAGTTAAGGTGGATTCAGGGCCAAGCTCACTGTATAGAGGAATCATATGTTCCTGATCCGAAATAGATTTCTTTATATTTTTATCACAGTGGGTAATAAATGTCATAGAATCATAGAATTGTTTAGGTTGGAAAAGACCTTCAAGATCATCCAGTCCAACCATTAACCTACACTACCAAGTCCACACTAAACCAATCAAGGGTAGACTAGACTAAACCATGTCCCAAAGTGCCACATCTACCCGTTTTTTGAACACTTCCAGGGATGGGGACTCCACCACCTGTCTCTAGCCTACAGCCAATACCTTCTCTTCCTTTATACAGTCATCAAGAAGGGTGTTTATATAAACATCAAAGCAGACTGAAGAAGACCTACTGGAAGTACTGAGGAAGGACTGCAGAACTGAAAGGAAATATGACCTACAAACTCTTGTTGACCAGAAGTGTGTGAGCTAATCAGAAGATAAGGCTCTGGATCATGCACATCTGCAGACAAGGTCACTGATTTTAAGATTTGGTCTGATTTTATGTTCCTTACTATCATTATTTTTCATCATTGTCACAATGTTTATGCTGTTTCATTGACTTTTTTTATTTTTGTCCAATTTTGAGCTATGTAAAGAGTAACTAATGCTTCTTATATCCATGACAACAAAACCAAATACAATAAATGCTGTTTATTTTCCCCAGGCATGCCTGCAAAATGTAAGTCCTTCTCTTACAGTTCCCTGCTCACCTATCCATCTAAAGCCATGAAGCTACAAGAGTTGAGAGTAGTTGTAGAACAGCTGGGTGTTAAGTTTTCTCCTACGTTCCACACAGCTATGTGTCCTTGGAATTTAAGATTAATTTTCTTCACAGCACTTTGAAGCATGTTTTTAGAAACTGCTGAAAAATAGGTCAATTTATCTGAAAGGCAGAACTAAGGAATAGAGGGTTCTTTCGAAATTTAAACTTCAGTACATAGTGAAAACTACAATAAACTCTTTGGAGAAATAGATTCATCTGCTCTTAATTCTTACATGCTCAAATAACAGAAATAATATCTCATATTTGACATATAATATGGACACTAGCCTGGAAGATATTAATAAGCACAAAACAAAACATTAATTATTTCTTGATTAAAGCTTTCTCTTTAAACTCACAGTAGGTGTATTGGGTTATCTGTGATGGGGTCAACTTTCTTCATTGCAGCCAATGTGCTGTTGTTGGTTTTGTAACAAAAATAGTGTTGATAGTACATAAATGTTTTAGCTGCTGCTGAAGAGTGCTTACACAGCATGAGGGACTTTCTGTTTCTCACTCTACCCCACCACTGAGTAGGCTGAAGGTGCACAAGAGGCTGGGTGGGAACACAGCCAGGACCGATGACTCCAAATAACCAAAGGGGTATCCCATATGATGTCGTGCTCAGCAGTAAAAGCTCAGGATAAAGGGGGCATGTTTCTGATTATGGCATCTGTGTTCCCATGTTAACTGTTATGCATGCTGAAGCCCTGCTTCCCAGGAAGTGGCTGGACATCTGCCTGCTGATAGGAAGTAGTGAATGAATTCCTTCTTTGATTTGCTTGTGTGTGCATCTTTGTTTCACTTATTAAGCTGGTTTTATCTCGACCCATGTGTTTTCAGCTTTTGCTCTTCCAATTCTCTACTCCATCCTACTGGTGGGGGAGTGAGTGAACAACTGGGTGGAGGCTTAGATTCTGGCCAGGGTCAACCCAGTAGGACAGGAAATTTCATTTTAAATGTGCTATATTTAAATTCATTTAAGTAAGCATATTACAGTAATGCAACAACAACAAAATCTGATACTATGGAGTAGGATAGGTGAAGTACCTAGTTCTATATATATATATTTTTTTTTTTTTTTTTTTTACATAGAACTCAGTGGAAACATTGTTGAGGAAGCTTTCTAATAATTCCTGAAAACAGACTTTAATATAACCAATACAAAATGTAAGAGCTTTAGGGTATATACTTCAGGGTTGAAATTAAGTAGTAGATAAAGTGATACCTGGTTGTAAGAGGTATTTAGATTCATTTTTTATGATTTTTTTTTGTTTTAATGAATGTTGGCTCTTTTCTTCTTTATAATCTCAGTTTACTCATTGCAATTCCTTAACTAACTGATGTGCATGTTTTCTGTCTGTAATTTCTTTTTTACGCGATTTAGTGTATTCATTTTGTTTTGTTTCTTCTCTCCATTTTTTTCATAGGAAAAATAAATAAATGCTTAAAATATAAATGTTTCCCACCTTACATTTTCTCTTTTTTGTGTCATTACCTTTGTATTTAAATCCTAACCGCTACTAGTTATCAAAAACAAGAGTCCAAAATAAGCATTGAATCACCAATGAGGAGCTTCAGGCATTGAAAATTAAATCAAAAGCAGGATCAAAAGCAAAATATGTAATCACTTAAGGCAATGTGACAAGAACTAATTAGTTCTAATGATTTTATTAAATATTGTTTCCAGATTAATATGATAACAATAGTAAGGAAAGATATAACACAGAGCAACATGTGCAATTACAGTATCTACATACTGGATTATGAAATGGATTAAATAATGGAGTTTGAGACATCATGGAGATGGCCAAATGTCTATATTTAAGCAGGAAGTTTGATTAGTTGTAAAGGGCCATTATGTGTCCAGTTGTTCTTCCTATGTACAGTGCAGTCAGGGTTGAAAGACTAACAGCTTAATGTCCCTATGCTGAAGCCAGGAAACATTCCCTCAGAGAAGCAAGAAACACTTGCCAAATTCTTTAAAAAGGCATCAACAGTATCCTTCTGTCCCTCCAACTGACAAGGCTTTATTTACGTATTTATTAATTTCATTTGGAAATTACCCATTTTGTTTTGGATGGTTGGAATTATTTACATTAAGAAGCAGCAGAGACAAATTTTTAATAATTTCTCATTGAACTCCATAAACTATTAGTTTCTGTTTCCAATAAAGCTGACATTTTCATAAACTGAGTCCATGATTTGGTCTACCTACTGGTTTCACTCCATGCTTGCCCAGAGAAAATGAAATCACAAATTAATGAGATCCATTATTATTGTACTCATCCAGTGTCCCCAAAGGTACTTCTGAATATCTGAATTTTCTCTGTTACCCCCCTTCCTCTGTCCCCCTTCCCCCCCTTATCCTTCACTGTTGATGCATTTCCACACCATTTGGAAGAAAAAGACACATAGGTGTTAGCTTCAGTTGAACAAGTTGATTTACATGATTTGGCATGATTTGGCAAGTCTATCCCCAGCCCCAGTTTTTGTCTCAGACTACTGTTTCTCATCTATGAGAAGTTTGATTCTATACAAGTGTAAATGTGAGTGTGCATGTGTGTGCCCATGTACAAACATACCTACATAAATAAATATGGCCATATCTCCACTTCTATCTTGATACAGAAATACCTAGGTAGCAACAATAACATTTAAGATAGCATTTATCTGTTTTATCTTTCTGTATCCTCAGATTTCCACATCTGAGATAATTATTTGAGGCTCTTTAATTGACAACAGAGAGAAAATAAAAGTTTAGAGAGGTTGTTTTGTTTTGTTTGTTTTTTTGAGTGTGATTATTCTCTCTCTAAGCCTGCCTGCTTCCTCCATTGACTAAAAAAGGTGTTTGAATCTGATACATATACTTACATTCAGTGAACCGAATCTGACCCTGGAACAAGAATCCAGTGTGCAGACTGGATGTAGCTTTTAATTGGCTAGGTTTCCCTCTAACCCTGTCCTCTGACCTGCAGATTAAATATTTTGCACTCAGGTGTCCTGAAAAGGACAACACAAGAATATCCATTGTAAGTTTTTTAATCTAAGACATAGGTGCTCCATAGGATACGGGAATTTTTAAGTCATTTCTTATGGTTAGATATCATAGCTCCACTAGATATTGTCTAGAATAATCCTTTTTTATTCCTTAGGAGTATTGCAGCATATTCATATGTGTTCAAAAAACAGGTAGATGTGACACTTTGGGACATGGTTTAGTCCAGTCTACCCTTGATTGGCTTAGAGTAGACTTGGTAGTGTAGGTTAATGGTTGGACTGGATGATCTTAAAGGTCTTTTCCAACCTAAATGATTCTATGATTCTATGATTCTATGATTCTATGATTCTATTCTGATCTTCCTCCAAGATTTAAGAATATGGCCAACAAGATGACATGTAGCTATCTGCAGGAAAGAAGAGTTAGCAGACAGTTCTGCCATGACAAAGCTGAGGAGTTAAACGGTACTTTGAAACTGAGTTTCAGGAGGGATTCACCTCAAGATTAAGACAGCTCAAATTAGGCTTCTATTGTAGGAGTCCACAAATAAGCAAGATATCCAAGCTTCCACTGTAGCCGGGGAATATGGGACACAGTATATTTGCCAAGATGTAGGTGGTTTTTGGTATCATTTGGGACTCAGGTCATCCTGCCTGGCCTCCAGTTGCCTCTCCAGAAGCGCAGGTTTCCCATACATCATCTTTCTTAGTTGCCTGTGCCCTGCAGTTTCTTGAATATTTTGTAGCACCTCAAATGGTGCCAGATGGCCATAGTTAAGCAACTGAACTGAACCCTAAGTCTCCACTAAAGTGTGTTGAATCACTTTCCAAGCTCCTTTGAACGAACATAATCTTAAGACCTCTTTCTGTCTTTAAATCTGAGCTGGTTTTTTTTCTCTATGAAACAGTTAAAAATCAGTGCAATTGTTAATACTGGTATTTCTTCTGATTTTAACTATATCAGTGAATGCTTTAGGAAAACTAGATTTCCTAATAGCCGTTGTCAGTCTACATCGAAAAGTCAAGTTACCTTTCTGTTTTCCTATTGGCCTTAAAGCTACTTGTCTTAAATTTTGGAAAATGACATAACTGTACCAACTATAAAAAAGTAGGAAGGAAGCAGCTGCCCTGACATTGCTTCGAAGGCACAAGGATGATATCTCTCTGGAGGAAATTTGCAAATGGGCAAGTTCCTTTTCCAATTAAGATATTAATAAACTAGTTCAGGTGTTTTGCCTCATGGCATGGCTGGAAAATCGTCAATATGTAGAATATAGGATAAATATAGGAAACAAAATCAAATTAAAGTAGTTGATTTCATAACATTAATACGTTACTTTAAAACACAACAGATAAGCAAAGAAACAAGACTGTGGTTTATGAATATTCCTCTCTGCTGGCAAACCAACAGGTCACTTCTGCTATAAGTCACTCTAAACCAATTTAATATAATAACTTTGTTCTATGTAGTATTCTAACTAGCTATATATTTAGTCACTAATGCTATTAAACTATCAACAATTCCTAGGTTTGCATAGCATGAAACTCTTTAAATACCTTTTGAAAATAGTTGAATATCCTCAAATTTTCTTACTCAAAATTTTCACTTCCAAAGTATAGGTAATGTTCTATAAAACTGTTCCGATAACTTGTTAACAATTATTCAAATAACCACAACACTTTATATTTTGAATTACTATTATTTTTAGCATACATTTTTCATAAATTGTATCAGTATATTCCTCTTCACAGTCATAAAGATTATTATGCACAGAGAAGAATACATGAGCTTCTCACACAGTTAGCTAGTGTGCACCTTTCTGGAGATACTACGTCCAGGTTTAAGCACAAAATAGATTAAGGACAATCTAGGAGAGAGCAATAAAAATTTTACAAAATATGAAGTATGAAGAATTATCTGTTTGTTTTTTTTAATTCACAGGTAAGAAAAATTAATGAGGTGGCATACATAAAAGTGAAAACTTTAGTTACTCTCCAAGTCCAGAGACAGCACTGTCAGACTCTGTTGATCCAGCTATACTAATCTCATGAAATTTAATTAACACCTTTTTCAGTGGCTTTTGTTTGTGCCAAAATGGCCACATAGTTGTGTTTCTTATATGTTTGCCTTGATGACTGCAACAATCAAAGTGATATATTGTAATGATTGTTATCCCACATCCACATCTCTTTTTCAATAAGTTGCTCATAACATATTCTTCTGCAACATGTTCTTAATAGAATAAAACCTGTAATTCTTACTGCATACCACTAAGTATTAAGAAGTCTGGATATTCTACACAGAGGTTTAAATAGAGTTCAAGCTTTGCAACATCTCTGAGGTGCTTCATATAACTGAGTATCAGACTTGGTAGGAGGTGTGAGTAAGAAATAAGTAAAAATAAAATTACACAGATATAATATTTAATCTGCATCAGTAGTATAAATTGCTGCAAATTAAATTTATTTCCTACTATTTTATTTATAATACAACATCATGAAGACTGTATAGTTTGTGAACCATTAGTGGGGTATTCATCTCATTTAATTCAGATCACCTAAACAAGTCACTAAAGCTAGGAGCCTTACTGCCTTGTATTCTTTCTACAGTCAATGGATATCCAGAATACAGGTGTGGGATATCTCAGCAAGGTATTTACTCACAGGTGGACCCATTTTCCTTAAAGGGGCTTTTACAGTCATTAATTAGATTTGCCTCACACATGATTAGAAAAATAGTATAAATGGAAATCAGGCATTCACAATTATGACCTTGCTGTGAATATTATTTTATATTGTAAGTAACTCCTGTAATTAGAAGCAACATGAATTTATTTAGCTTGGTATTAATATTGCAGTATGTCTTCCCTCTTGGATGCCTAAGTGAGAATTTGGGGGTTTAAGACACAAAAATGAACCCAACTGAGCTTACTTGGCAATCAGCCTATGAGGCCTCACATACTAGTCCTTTAATTTAAAGCTCTGAAGCAGCTTGCTCCAGGACCAAATATGAAGTACAAACATTTATAAGTAAAACAATGCAAGGTATATAAGCTTGTTTTTCCTTTCCTTCACTGAGATAATGGGGGAGAAAAGAAGTCCTCATAAAATTAAATGGGTTCATTGACAACTTTTGCTGAGAAATACTTTGTATGATAGCAATATGCAATATATTTAAAGTGGTGAAGTTAAAATATCAACAACAAAAACCCTCACTCAGTAATTTGTGAGGTTATTGGTGTTACCTTGCTTATAATTAATAAAGTATCAAACATTCATATACTTACTATTTCTATGTATTGTTTGTTTATTTAAAGTTATAATGAGAAACATTAAAGAGTAAAAAGAACATAACCACTCAGCTGTACAAAGGAAACTCCTGTAGACTTCATTATGTTTGCAGTATTACACTGCCTGCACTGAACACGATCAAAGACACACATGAATGCTAGTCTGCTTTTATTATACTTGTAAAGAGCAGTCCAGGTTCATAAAAAGTGTAGCTGGCAACTTCTGTTAACAGTTTGTTTGTAGTGGTTCCTTCATAGCTATCTAACAAAACAGTGCTTTCCAAAAAATAGCTAGCAGCTATTTATGTTACAACTGCCTTGTTTGTCACTGTGCAATGAGTATTCTCACTGTATTCTAGTTCATAAAGAAGGGAGTTCTCTCCTGCCTACTGCTCAAAATCAAATGCAAAAACATAACATGTTCAATGTATTCTAGACATCAAGGATTAGAACTGTCTGAATAATACAGAGGTCACCTTTAGACGGATGCATTTAAATTCCACTTAGACATTTTTGTACGTTATTGTTAATTTTCTGAATAATTCTATACAAACATGTTGTTCTCATAAATGTTTAGGGAATTAATATACTCATTAAAGATATTCATTTTTTATGTGGAGAGCTATATTCTTTGTTCATTTGTTATTCATCACTCATTTGTGGGTTTTTTTCCATTGTAAGAGTTTCAGTTATGCAATCACAAAAAAGATTACGTGTCACCTAGGTGAGCAGTCCTGCACTGAAATGGAAAATGGCAATAGGAAATAACTACAGAAGTCTAAGAACACTCACAGACTGCATTTTATTTCATTTTTCCATGGGAACCATTCACAGCTAAATAATACATTTGTAGAAACCTGTACTGGTTCACAATCTGTTATCATAAAAATGGTTGGCTTTGTCAAATAACTTATTCACAAAATACCTTGTCACTTTCTGGCTTTATTATGCCTTCAATCATGAAAAATCTCTGAAGGCTGACTGTCAGGATTTACTCTATTTTTACTATATAAAATCTTATGTATTTCAAATAACTTGCATTGGAAGAAAAAAACAAAAAAAAAAAAAGAAAAAAACCAGCAACACCAAATTTTCATCTACTAGTTTTAATTTCCCTGTGACCTGAAATGAATTCTGACAGAATTATTTACAGTCAGATGCTGTTAAGATTAAAGTTGGGTCACCAGCTTCTATCGTCATTTGCAAAAGTATTCTTTTTCTAGCACAGAATTCTTCTTCCCCATCACCATTAAGAAGCTAAATAGGGAACTAGGTGATACAAATGAAAGGGGTAAATTTTATCCTTCCTTTTCCTATATAAATGTAATGCCCTGCTTTAGGCATTAGTACAGCATGAAGAAAGAAAAAAAAAAAGAAGTTCCCTTTTGAGGGCTTTCTGTACCTTGCTGGGAAATTTTGGAAACAACTCCTGGTTATGTCAAAGAATTTTGATTTCCCAAGAAGTGAAGTCAGTTAATGGAATTTCTGTCACAGATGGTGGTATGCATTAGGTATGGTTGTTGAAGAGATGAATCATCTTGCCTGATTATCTTTTATCCAGAAATTGAAAAGGCCTGAGGAAATCTTTAGCACACACAACCCAACTACACATAGCCATTTCAAGTGTTATCCTTCTTCAAAAATTCTCCACTAAAGTGCTACCTTCAAAACTCTCAAGTGGCAAGTCATCATTAGCTTTAGCACCCTGATGGATTTATGGAGCAGTTCTTTGTAAAGCTCAAAGAAAATATTCAAAGCTTGCACCTGTTCAGAAAGGTTACTTTCTGCTCCTGAAATATAAATGGAGTATAACAGGACTGGTTGCTGACATTATTTAGGTCCTGCCTACACTAAAGAACCTCTGGCATCATAAATATGAACACCTTGGTAGAGAGACAGCATTTGCTGTCTGAAGGAGTTTATCTACTGGTTTAGTTTTATCACTTCACTAAAACATGAAAAATGAATTAACCAAAGCTTTTTTTGACAAAGCAACCTTCAGCCCAGGTGGTTTGCCTGTAATTCCTGCCCTTTAATTCAGCTAATTCAGCTGCCTTCACAGTTTGCTCTTCCAGGTCATACTTCCTCAGCTTCATGACACTACACTGAGACCATCTTAAAAGCTTTGGTAAAGTCAAGTTATATATTAAAATCATAGAATCATAGAATCATTTAGGTTGGAAAAGACCTTTAAGATCATTGAGTCCAACCATTAACCTATCACTGCCAAATCCACCACTAAACCATGTCCCTAAGTGCCACATCTACACATCTTTTAAATACCTCCAGGGATGGTGACTCAACCACTTATTTGGGCAGCCTGTTCCAATGCTTGATAACCCTCTCAGTGAACAAATTTTTCCTAATATCCAAAGTAAACCTTCCCTGGTGTAACTTGAGGCTATTTCCTCTTGTCCTATCACTAACTACTTGGGAGAAGAGACCAACACCCACCTCACTACAACCTCCTTTCAGGGAGTTGTAGAGAGCGATAAGGTCTCCCCTCAGCCTCCTCTTCTCCAGCCTAAACAACCCCAGTTCCCTCAGCCGCTCCTCATAAGACCTGTGCTTCAGACCCTTCTTTACCAGCTTCAGTTCAAAACTGGACACAGGATTTGAGGTGTGGCCTCACCAGTGCCAATTACAGGGGGACAATCACCTCCCTGCTCCTGCTGGCCACACTATTCCTGATACAAGCCAGGATGCTGTTGGCCTTCTTGGCCACCGGGGCACACTGCTGCCTCATGTTCAGCCGGCTGTCTACCAACACCCCCAGGTTCTTTTCGGCCAGGAAGCTTTCCAGCCCCTCTTCCCCAAGCCTGTAGTGTTGCATGGGGTTGTTGAGACCGAAATGCAGGACCTGGCACTTGGCCTTGTTGAATCTCATACAGTTGGTGTTGGCCCATCAATCCAGCCTGTCCAGATCCCTCTGTAGAGCCTTTCTAGCCTCAAGAAGATCAACACTCCCACCCACTTTGGTGTCATCTGTAAACTTACTGAGGGTGCACTTGATCCCTTCATTGATAAAGATATTAAACAGAACTGGGCCCGGTGCTTAGCCTTGGGGAACACCATTCGTGACTGGCAACTAGATTTAACTATTACACCTACCGCTTTCAGCTCATCCACAGAGGCAGTCAGTTCACCATCAAAGGAGTTGAACTTGATCAAGCATGATTTTGGTTGTGTTGGTAAATTCCTGCTGATTGCTCCTGGTAACCTTCTTCTTCTTTCCATACTTGAAAGCATATTCCAACGGGACATGCTCAATGTTCTTTCCAGGGAGTAAAGGGAGCTTGCATAGCTTATAACATCCTGGGTCTTCCTTCTTACCTCTCTGAAAGATGTGCTTTATACATCTTTTTTTCAGTCTCCAAGGCTCTCTACAGGATTTTTCATATAAGGTGAGGGAAGGGAAAGGGCTGCAGCTGTAAAAAACTGAGGGAGAATGGATGGGATACCTACACAATAGATATCTAGTCAGAAGAGAAAAAATATATATAATGACAGCTATGAGAATTGTTACAAGGAGTTAGTATTAGTTGTGTATGAAAACAAGTATGTTTTTCCCACAAGATTTGCAAAGTGAAAAATGAGAAATTATTTGGGTGAACAGATACAGTTTTCTGTATAGATGAGGAGCTGGAATAGAAGAATAATCCTAAGCATGCAGAATCAAGCATGGGAATGCAAAACTGGAGAAACTGCACCCTGAGATGGAATGAAATTTGAAATATATGTTTATCGGTCTAGAGACTGGTAAAATTCAGTGAGAAATTAAAGGAAATGTTAAAAAAAAAAAAAAGAAGTTTTGATAATCTATGCTGAAAGAAAATACATTAGTATAGATACATCATCTGTGTAAACCAGCAGACTGAGGGAAGACTTGGACAAAAAAATCAGAAAAAGGGCAAGTGAAAGTAGCAAAGGCTGACAGAGAACAATAGACTGGAAGTTTTAAGAGGTCTATGATTAAGTGGATGGATGGAGAAAAAAAGGATTTATGGAGATAGTGGTTGAAGAGAACAAAAGGGTCAACAGACAGGGAAATACTTTTTGTGAAAATAATCTGCATATATATTTAAATTTTACATCAAATGTACAGACACTATTAGCTCAAAACTTTCTCAGGAATTTTAAGACCAGCATTTCCTCTCCTTTGAATGTTGATACCCTAAACCTATCTTTTTTTCTTTTTTACTTTTCTTCACACACATATATCTCTCTACATAGCAGTCATATATATGTATGATTATTCACTGTTCTTCAAGGTACCATGAGGTCTAGCTTATTAGTTGATACCACATTTTCTTAAAAATAGAAAAAACAGAATTCAGGAATGTGAACAAGAGAGCTCTAATATAACTGATGAGTGGAAGAACAGAAAAACCTCTTGTCCTTTCCTGCTATCATACTGTATAAACAGAACTGATACTACTTCACTAAATTTGTCTACATAAACATCTTACTGACATGCCATTGACAGCCTAAAGTTTGGTGAAATAGAAATCTTGATAGTACTCTAAAATGTGAGGTATGAGGTGATGCACAGCTTCTAAGTGTGAACCAAATCTAAACTTCCTCTTTATAACACAGGTTATCAGAAAAGCCTTTGAAAAATTGTAAGCCATTCATTCAAATGTTTATGTCCATTTGATGGACCATTGGCATACAAGTAAACACAGGACCATATTTCTTCCTTTTTATTTTTGGTGGCAGCAAGACAGAGATCTTTTTAACAGGATACTCTGTTGGTTAAGGAGGACCTAAGAGGATTAATACCGTAGACTGCCTGCATAGCTACCTTGCAGTAGTTTCTACACACAGTAACTGTACAGATAATTAATTAAAAACAGATTCTACTGTGATTTTATAGTCTATAATCTATGCAAGTTCATGTTCAGTGCTTCAGGTCTCCCAGAATTTAAGGTAGCCATGCTTTAGGAAGCATCCTTAAAGGAACAAGTCAATGGCAGGAAAAACAGAAACTTGAACTCTGGCTAATGATCCTCCTACCCATAACCATAGTTCATTCATTGTCTTAAACTATGACATCTATTCAGCAGTCAGAAAATCTGTGCAGAAATTTTTGCATTCTTTCCAGGAACTTGCTACTAATGATCCAGTGTTCCCACACTGTAGATACACTATAGATGTCTCTATTACTATAAAACTCAGCATCAACATTTGTCCCTAAGTTCCCGTAAAATTCCAAGAATAACTTTGCAAAGGGGTAGAAGAAGGAATATCATCAAATGAATTTTTGAATAACAGGTGAGAAAGATCTATCTGAATAAATTTTCTGCTTTCTATAAAAGTCTTAGAAGAAGTTGAAGAGTCAGTTTCACTGGATAAGCAAATAGTTTATAATCTCTGAGTAGACGGCAGCAGTCAGTTGGTATTACAAAATAAAAAATATCATCCTGTTTCAGAAATATTGCTTTCCTTTGTGCTTAATTTCTTATTCGTCAGACTGAGGGAATGATCTGAAACCTATTTTAACAAATGACTGGACTTCCCATTTCCTTCACTGTGTTTTGAATAATGTCTTCAGTGAAAAATTTCACTGTCCAAAGAAATCCACATCTAAAATTTATAATTTTGTAGATTCAATGCACTATATGGTATTGAGATGGGGTGTTTTGATGTACTTTCTGGAGTTACATTATACATTAAGTGACTCTATGCTGGACTTTGATATGAAGATCTCAAGTACTGTTGGATTCAGGTTATTAACTTAAAAAAACACATGAAGGGAATGTTTTACTGGTAAATGTTGCAATTTTTCATTCATCCAGGTCCTGGCTGAAAGCCTAACTTCCATGCATAATGGTTCCTCCTTGGGTTGGTTCAGCTTTCTTCACAGTGCTTGGATATCCATGCTTGTTTTTCCCATCAAGGGACTATCGTCTTCACTACTTATTGTTTTCTAACTTAGTTGGCGTTGTTGGTCATATCCTGCAGGCCAATCTGTTTGACTTGCTTCATATCTAAAACCACTTAGCTGTTGCTATCTGGGCTACTATCATTTTCTGATTTCCCAATCCAAATGTGTCATATGGATGTAAAGTCTTAAACAGCTCATCTGTGCTTCTTTTTTCTTTCCCATACATACCTAAATTGTTAAAAGAGGTCAGATGTAGTCCAGAGCTTTTGGTAAGCTTTCCCCAATTATCCGTCCTCCTTCATTTTCCCAGCACCTACAGGAATCATGTACTGAGTCAAAGCTGTGCAGATGCAGTCAAGGTTTCACTTATCTGAGCAGTGCTTTTGGGTAGGCTTCAACCTGTGACACACAGAGTAAAGAGGGATTATGCAATATAGGTGGAAGTATGAAACTCAAATATTTTATTAGCGTTCCTATATATGATTATTTTATTTAGTAATTAAGCAAATTTAAACTTATTACAGCAAACCACTGTCCTTCAGAAATGGACTGCTCCAGCATGGGTCTCCTGCAAGCCACATTTCCTACCAGAAAACCTGCTCCAGAGTGGGTTTCTCTGCACAGGCTGCAGCTCCTGCCAGGAGGCTGCTCCAGTGTGGGCTTTTCCTGGGCTGCAGCTTCCTTCAGGCCATATCCACCTGCTACAGTCTGGGGTCCTCCACAGCTGCAGTGTGGATATCTGTTCCATTGTGGTCCTCCATGGGCTGCACAGGGGACAACCTGCATCACCATGATCTTTACCATGGGCTTGCAGGGGAACCTCTGCTCCAGCACCTGGAGCACCTCCTCCCCCTCCTTCTTCACTGACCTTGGTGGCTGGGCTGTTTCTATGACATTTTCTCACTCTTCTCTCTCAGCTGCTGCTCAGCAATTTTTACCCTTTCTTAAATACATTACCACAGAGACACCAGCAGCATCACTGGTTGGCTCAGCTTTGACCAGAGGCATGTCCATCTAGGAGACAGTTGAAACTGGCTCTGTCTGACATGGGGGTAGCTCCACGGAAACCACCTCTGCACCTCCCTCCCCAGTACCAAAACCTTGCCATATAAATACAATACAGGCATTTACCAAGTAGCCTTACAAAGAAAAATTATATATGCAGTGTAATGGCTTATGGTTTCTCATGAATACCACTGAAATTAACAACTACAAAAATGTTATTAAGTAACCGTGTTAAGTCACAGACTATAACTACTTCCTGGGCAAAATCTGACCACTCATGAAGATATGCAAACTATTGAAAGTCTCTGAAAATAACAGGATGTGTGAGTTTGGTTGTTGGGTTTGGGCGGGGTTTTTTTAATTGATAATCCTCAAGTGCATCTAAACCTTCAGTACCTAAACTAGTGGAAGAATTGTGACTGGAACCCATAAGCAAACTAACAAACAAACAAATAAATAATCTTTAGAGTACAAAGTGAGCTTTTGGTTCAAGCAAGGTGTCTGAATCTCAAGTCATGAAGTGATGCAACTCCAGTTTATCTGTTGTTTACTTCAGAGTTGCAGGAATTTTGTCTGTCTATGTACATTCATATTTCCCAGGTCCTAGAACGGCACAGAAGTCAGCATCCAACATTATACAGAATGAAATACATCACATCCCAGAACAGGATTCAGTTGACTAAACATGAGCATCTAGTGCTTGCTGGGATGCCCTAAGGTATGCCATCTGGACTCTGGCTATTCTGCAGAAGGACACAGCTTTCTTATTTTCCCATTTATGAGGCTCATGTAGATGTCCTGAATGCCTTAAGGCATCTGAGACAGCATTACATTCCTTTGTCTGAGCAAATGAATAAAGTCCCAGAAGGCTGGCACTTAAAAGTTAGAATTTCAGCTGCCTAAATATTTCACTAAATCTATACTAGTGTGGGTAAATATATTAAAATGACAGAAGATACAACATAGGTGTAAACCAGCTGTTTTAAAAATCATTAAGTTTTACAAAACCGAAAAGATATTAAGAACATTTAAGTGTTTACCATTCTTCAGTAGTAATTTATTCTGAAAAATATATAACTCCTGTGGCAATTTTTATGGTTTCTTTTATGTTCTTTTCCAGAGAATCATAAAATTCAGGAAAAAAAAGATATTTTACAACTCATCTGTCGTGCAGTCTTATCACTCCAGATAAAATTGCTTTTTCATTGAGGTGTTTTCTTATGGTTTCATTTTTTTACACAGGCTCCCATATACCCACTATCCATTGTCTCTGGTTCATAGGATTTACACAGTCCACTGCTCTGTGAAGATTGTGTTGTTGAAGGTAAAGTAAGTATCCAACAAAGATGTAAGTTTCAAATTAAAGTCAAAACTCCTTTAAAAAAGTAAACCAGCTCTACTTAGCTCTGGTGAGGCCACATCTGGAGTACTGTTCCCAGTTCTGGGCTCCCTGGAGAGACATGCATATCCAGACAGTCCAGCGAAGGTTCATGAAGATGCTCATGTGAGCATTTGTCCTATGAGGACAGACTGAGGGAGCTGTGACTGTTCAGCCTGGAGAAGAGAAGGTTCTGGACAGGATCTCATCAATGTATTTAAATAGCTGAAGGGAGAGTGCAAAGAAGATGGATCCAGGCTCTTTTCAGTGGTGCCCAGTGACAGAAGAAGAAACACAGGAAGGTCCCTCTGAACATCAAGAAATAATTTTTTACTGTGAAAGTGACCAAGCACTGGCACAGGTTGCCCAGAAAGGTTGTGGAATCTCCCTCCTTGGAGATATTCAAAATTTGAATGGACGCAACTCAGAGTAACTTGCTTTAGTTGACCATGCTCTAAGCAGGTGATTTGGCTGAGATTACTTCCAGAGATGCCTTCCCACCTCAGCTGTTCTGTAATTCTGTGAGAAAATTATACTGTTGCATAGCAAAGAATGAAATGAAAATGGCTAAGTAATCGTAATAGCCTAAACTCTGCCCTCTCCTGATTTTGTATTTATTCACACATATATTTATAACATTATTACTGTGTAGAACAATATTCATACTTTTATCTTTCTTATAATATGTTTTTGAACATAAAACTTGAAAAACAACATTTAAAGATGCTTAGGCAGTAACTAGTGAAGTTTACAAGTCAATGGATCTATAAACTCAAGTTTTCCAATTCAAGTCAGGTTTTGGTCATTGCCTGGGTTTCATTTTGTATTTTATATTTTTTTATTATTATTATTTGTTTTGTATTTACCCATATTTAAGACATAACTACACAGAAGACTGTGTATATAGAATCATAGAATCATTTAGGTTGGAAAAGACCTTTAAGATCATCAAGTCCAACTGTTAACCTGATGCTACCAAGTCCACCAATAAACCATGTCCCTAAGTGCCACATCTACACATTTTTTAAATACCTCCAGGGATGGTGACTCAACCGTTTCCTTGGGCAGTGTGTCCCAATGCTTGATAACCCTCTCAGTGAAGAACTTCTTCCTAATATCTAATCTAAACCTCCCCGGCGCAACTTGAGGCCATTTCCTCTTGTCCTCTTGTTACTTGGGAGAAGAGACTGACACCCACCTTGCTACAATTTCCTTTCAGGTAGTTCTAGAGAGGGATAAGGTCTCCTCTGAGCTTCCTTTTCTCCAGGCTAAATAGAATTATAGAATCATAGAATCGTTTAGGCTGGAAAAGACCTTCAAGATCATCCAGTCCAACCATTAACCTAACATTACCAAGTCCACACTAAACCAATCAAGGGTAGACTAGACTAAACCGTGTCCCAAAGTGCCACATTTACCCATTTTTTGAACACTTCCAGGGTTGGTGACTCCACCACCTCTCTGGGCAGCCTGTTCCAATTCTTGACCACCCTTTCCATGAAGACATTTTCGTAATTTCCAACCTAAACCTTCCCTGGTGCAGCTTGAGACCATTTCCTCTTGTCCTATCGCTAACTACATGGGAGAAGAGACCAACGCCCACCTCACTACAACCTCCTTTCAGGGAGTTGTAGAGAGCGATAAGGTCTCCCCTCAGCCTCCTCTTCTCCAGGCTAAACAACCCCAGTTCCCTCAGCCGCTCCTCAGAAGGCCTGTGCTCCAGACCCTTCACAAGCTTCGTTGCCCTTCTCTGGACACGCTCCAGCACCTCCATGTCTTTCTTGTATTGAGGGGCCCAAAACTGGACACAGTATTCCAGGTGCAGCTTCACAAGTGCCGAGTACAGGGAGACAATCACCTCCCTGCTCCTGCTGGCCACACTATTCCTGATCCAAACCAGGATGCTGTTGGCCCTCTTGGCCGTCTGGGCACACTGCTGCCTCATGTTCAGCCGGCTGTCAACCAACACCCCCAGGTCCTTTTTGAGCCAGGCAGCTTTCCAGCCACTTTTCCTCAAGCCTGTAGCGTTGCATGGGGTTGTTGTGACCCAAGTGCAGGACCCGGCACTTGGCCTTGTTAAACCTCATACAGTTGGCCTCGGCCCATCGGTCCAGCCTGTCCAGGTCCCTCTGCAGGGCCATCCTACCCTCCAGCAGATCGACACTCCCACCCAGTTTGGTGTCGTCTGCAAACTTACTGAGGCTGCACTCAATCCCCTCATCCAGATCGTTGATAAAGATATTAAAGAAGGCTGGCCCCAAAACTGAGCCCTGGGGAACACCGCTCGTGACCGGCCGCCAACTGGACTTAACTCCATTCACCACAACTCTCTGGGCTCGGCCACCCAACCAGTTTTTTACCCAGCAAAGGCTACGCCCATCCAAGCCATGAGCTGCCAGCTTCCCAAGGAGAATATTATGGGAGACGGTGTCAAAGACTATTGCTAAAGTCCAGGTAAATGACATCCACAGCCTTTCCATCATCTACCAGGTGGGTCACCAGGTCATAAAAGGAGATGAGGTTGGTCAAGCAGGACCTGCCTTTCATGAACCCAATAATATATAATAACCCAAATTCCCTCAGCTGCTCCTTATAAGAGATAGATATATACATGTATATATAAATATGTGAAGACCTGAATGATTGAAAAGTAGTGTTAATAAAAATTAATGGAAAGAAAGTGAACATCATGTAAACTAACAGATATTGTATCCTCAAAAGACAACTAATGAAAATATTGTATTAGGACAAAACAAAATTTTTAACTAAAACTTAATTTTTATTACACATAATGTCACTTGTGAAAAAGTTACAAAATGCTATCTATGGTGAATTGTTTTCTCAGCCTCACTTGTGAATGCTCTATGATAGTATAAAATACAAAGAAACATCATTTGGGAGCCTATTAAGAAAGTTCATAAGTTAGTGCTAGTGTCAGAAGATCCCTATAAAATCTTTGTGATTTTTCTAATGGTAGCTGTGTATCACTCCTGGCACAGTTTTAAGCGGGTTTGTAGATCTACATGACCAGAAGGAAAATACTTCATCTAGTAGTGCAATATATTTCTAATTTAGTCTGAAAAAGTGTCTCTGAAAGTGTTTTAGACAGATCATAAAACAAAATTTGTCTACAGTTCATTATAATGAAATGAAAATTATAATAGAGTTTTAAACTGACAATGTATTAAAATTAATGCAATAACGTGATGACAGTGATTAAGATGACAGGTAGATTTATAGGACAATTTACACATGGAATGAAGTTTTCTAAAGTGTAAGCATTAGAATGAAAACTGAAAAAAGCACACTGGATAAAAAAATCTGCACAGCAGTAACACTTCTAGTCTTCAAAGATATTTAAGATGAGGTATAAAAAGGTAGTGTACTTTTTCTAATGTTTATGTTAATTGAAAAAGAAAAGTAAGTATTAAAACTACTTAAAAAACACTTGGAATTTTAATGAATAGCTTTGCAGCTGTTCTTGGACAAAGCTTGTACTTTGAAATTGGAATTCATCAATGATTACAAAGCTACACTCACTGTCCTTTTTTTTTTTTTTTTTTAGAATTAGTTACTTGAAGGTAAATTCCAGTTCTGTAGGATATTTAAAAGCTCTTTGATGGTCTAATTCACAAAAATCAATGTGAACAGAGGTAGGTTAAGACTAAGGGTTTTGAAAAGGTTAATTACTTAATGAGTTGTTAGAAAACACACGAGACTGAATGAAAACATCAATATGCCTCTATTTTTCTTATACGATGGAAGTACATCGGCAGCTGAGAGCTGTAAGAGTCACTGTCAGATCTATATTAAAAATCAAGTGACATTCATGTTTGAGTTAACATAATTAGACCTTACTGTTGATTTCAATATTCTGTTCTTTTTCCAATGTGCAAGACAGTAGCAGCTGTGAAAAACAGATCCAAAGAACTTCTGAAGCTAGACACAGTTTCTGCCGTTATAGAAACTAGGTAAAATTATCAAATATTATCAAATTTCAGGAAGAAAATATTCCTTCAGTTTTCTAGTTTTATATTGAGGAGAAATTTCAATGTTTGTCAATCATCTGTTTAAGAGAATGACTCCAGCCAATTATTATTGGAAGTATAAATGACTGATTTAATTATATAATTCTAGTAAATAGGATGATTCTTTCCATCTTGTACTGATAATAGTAATATCGAAATAACACCTAGATATCACAGTATGAGATTGGTCCAGTGTATTTAGTACAATGCATATGTGTGAAAGAAAGAGAAAGAGACCATCCTCATGATTTAAACGTGTGAGAAACTGAGAGAAGATTCTGTAAGGCCTAAAGTTATATGGGACCTGAAAGTCCAAATACAATGGAAACATACTTTGTGGCAGATATTATCCAGTGCAGATCATTAGTGTCAGTTCAAGTCTTTTCAGCACTGCAGAGAAATATGAAATTTGCTGCCCTCAAGGGTTAGGGGGCTGTCATTGGGCTAATGCTTTCCTACAGAAAAGAGATGGAAAAGGAGATCAAACTCAAAGTGCTGGTACTTGCTCTTCCAGCTGCTCTGCACTGTGGATTGGGAGCTTCTTCAGAGCCAAGTGGCATACTTTTTTGTAGTTACCATCTCCTACTATTTCATTGGTAGAAGCAGGAGTGACCTATAGGCCATGCAGAAGTCAGCCACATACTTCATCAGTGTTACACACTGTGCCTCATCATACATCCACCAACCCCGTGGAACAGGATGACAGATCTAGATAACAGCTGTATACTCTTCATTACAACGTGCAAGAGCTGAATATCTCTCCCTTCAAAGTTAACCTGGGCAAAGCAGGAAGTTATTTACCCATTTGTGGAATAATAGCTGAAGTGACTTCTGTTTTTTGGTTCTCTCATGCAGAATTTTATTTGTCTGTTTTTGAAATAACATTACTCATTAAATTGTATGCTTAAGCAATTCTCCATTTGTTTATGTGTGCAAACTGCTGATTTTTAAAAATGTAGTGCTAAATCATAGTGTCAACATACTGGTGCAAAACTAGAAGCAATAAGAATGTACAATGAAATATTTAAGACAGAATTTGGTTGCATAATGCCAAAAATCTCAGTATTTGTGTCTGACGGCATAATCCCCCATTTCCCAAAAATAAGTGGGAATAATTGTCAATAAATGATAATAAAGCATGAAAAGTAGATAGAAGAGAAAAGAAAGTCTTCAAAATGCTTTGAAATGTTCACAGAAACTTTATCTAGAACTTCCAAATACTATGTTGATGAAAAATAGTTACTAAAACCCCAATAAAATATAAATAAATAAAAATTTGTGTTAACTTTTATTGAAAAACAGATCATTACTATTTTGCAAAAGGAATTATGCTGAAATGGAAGCAAAGGTGGGAAGAAAACTAACCTGAAGCAAACTGATTTTCTGTAGTTAAAGAACCACTTACACTGGGAAAATGCCAGCAGCTGCTTTGATGCAGGGGATGTTATAGCTGTCTAATTCTCAAAGTGACAAAATCCCAGTAATCCTTAAAATATACTGCAGATATTTTTGGCAAAGTTCCTAGTTTTGAAGGAGTGGATTATTATGAGTGGTGACAAATTTTTGTATTAACTGGTCAGTTAGATGCTTAAGACCAGAAAACAGAAAAAAAGCAGGTATTTTGAAACAGTCTTACAATAAAAAATAAAGAAACCCCAAAGAAACAAAAAACAAACAAACAAACAAAAAAAAGACAAAGAAAGTGCCCTAACAAAATCTCAGCAGGACTTTATGTGAAACACTGTAGTGTTTATCTTATTTAATTTGAGAACATGATAAGTACTAAGAGAAAGATGTTTCGAAACTCATTGATGCAAGTTGATTTGATTAATAATTAAACAAATTGTACCAGTAAAAAACCTCATTCTAATCTTCCTCCAAAAGGTAAAGGCCCCTGTTTAATATAGATATTTTTCAATGACAAGTCAGTCTGAACTGTGGATATTCAACTTTACAGTCTTGAAATATATACTCAGAGCTCAACTGAAGCCTCTCAGCGCTGCAGCTGCCAAATTAGATGAAAAAATAGTTGCATCTAAAACCAAATATGAAGAAGATTCTTGAAAAACATAAACACACATTCAGATATTTTTATGTCAATTTTAAGAAAATTGCTTTCACATTGGGAGGGAGCAATGGGAGGAGAGCAAAGTTGTTTATTTGAAAGGTATTTTAAAACAACAAAAATAAGAAATTGTTCTTTACTTCTCTACTGTATTCTCTGCACCAGAAAAGTTACTCTGACAAAAATAGCTGTAGTGATTAGATATAATAAGATGGAATAGATCAATCTAGTAATTAGAAGTTATTAATATTAACTGTGGTAGTTATGGTGAAAAACTATTGGATTACTTATTTACTTGATTTGAAAATGACGGAGGTTAAAAACTGCCTGGAACTTCTAGAACAGAGTCTTACTCCTAGAAAGATTGGTGACATTAATACTGCTTGAGTGCCATGGGTTGCAAGGCTCTCCTAAGATGAGGAATCAGACACTTCTAAGTGCCTTTGCAGAGATCACCGGAAGCTATCTCAGAGAATTATTTTAGCTATCTGCTCTTTCTAGAAGTCATGAAAGATCTGGTGTGGCAAGGGCACTGGGGCTCAGTGAAAAGGCTCAGTGAAAGAGCTCCCTAGAGCTAGCATTCCAGCAACAACTAACCACAGCAACTGGTTTAGCCTGGGGGTCACTCTCCAACGTACTTCTTTCTGTGTAGATGCATTTGCAAGTAGCAATGATATACAGAAGATGGGATCCACAAACAAAATGCAAAATGTTCTAGAACCAGTATCAGTGGTTTATGTATCTTCTGTTTTCTTTCTGCTCAATTACCTGTTTTGGTTTTGTTGTTATTGTTGTTGCGTTGACATATTTTACTTCTATTGCTAATATACTGTACATGACTGATAATTATTGGTGAAATCATCACTGACTTCTAATGAAAGAGTAATGTCATTTAACTGTATGAAGTATCTGGCACCACAGGGAACCAAGAAAATGGTACATACCTTTATCTTTTAAAGTGGAGCACATACAAACAATTTGGTAAGAAAGAATTTTCTCTATATGTAAATAAGTAATTACCAAAATTATTTTCTATTTTTCCTTGCCTTCCTTTGCCTTGCCTTCCCTTCCCTTCTTTTGTCTTCCTTTGTCTTCCCTTCCTTTGTCTTCCCTTCCTTTGTCTTCCTTTGTCTTCCCTTCCCTTGTTTTATCCATTTTTTTTCCCCCTCTGTTTTCCCCTTTGTTTTAAGGAGAGTTTATCCTCCTCTAGACAGATGTACTCTCTTAACTATTCCATAATCTGTGGATGAACAATATTTGCCATGTATTTACTCAAGATGAATTATCTTGGAACAGAACAAACAAAAGGTGGAGCTGGCTATTTTCTGCATATGATCTCTTTCTAAGTACATTATTTATATAATGTGTATATACACACACACTACTTTTATATACATATATACACACTACATATGTGTATATAACATGTATATAGCATATTGTCCTGGTTTCAGCTGTGATAGAGTTAATTTTCTTCCTAGTAGCTGGCATAGTGCTGTGTTTTGGATTTAGTAGGAGAAGAATGTTGAGAACACACTGATGTCTCAGTTGTTGCTAAGTACTGCTTATGCTAGTCAAGGACTTTTCAGCTTCCCATGCTCTGCCAGGTGCACAAGAAGCTGGGAGGGAGCACAGTCAGGGCAGCTGACCCAAACTGACCAAAGGGCTATTCCATAGCATATGATGTCATATGTATATGATATCAGTATATACAGCATATAAACTGCGGGGGAGTTGGCCTCAGGGCAGCGATCACTGCTCAGGAACTGGCTGGGTATTGGTCAGTGGGTGATGAGAAATTGTATTGTGCATCACTTGCTTTGTATATTCTTTTATTATTGTTGTTGTTATTTTCTCTTCCTCTGCTGTCCTATTAATCTGCCTTTATCTCAACCCATGGGTTTTACTTTTTTTCGTGATTCTCTTGCCCGTCAACCAGGGGATTAAGGTCAACCAGGGGATCAGGCCCAGCCAGCATGGGTTCATGAAAGGCAGGTCCTGCTTAACCAACCTCACCTCCTTCTATGATCTGGTGACCCGCCTGGTAGATGATGGAAAGGCTGTGGATGTCATTTACCTGGACTTTAGCAATAGTCTTTGACACCATCTCCCATAATATTCTCCTTGGGAAGCTGGCAGCTCATGGTTTGGATGGACGTAGCCTTTGCTGGGTAAAAAACTGGTTGGGTGGCCGAGCCCAGAGAGTAGTTGTAAATGGAGTTAAGTCCAGTTGGCGGCCGGTCACGAGCGGTGTTCCCCAGGGCTCAGTTTTGGGGCCAGCCTTCTTTAATATCTTTATCAACGATCTGGATGAGGGGATTGAGTGCACCCTCAGTAAGTTTGCAGACGACACCAAACTGGGTGGGAGTGTCGATCTGCTGGAGGGTAGGATGGCCCTGCAGAGGGACCTGGACAGGCTGGACCGATGGGCCGAGGCCAATTGTATGAGGTTTAACAAGGCCAAGTGTCGGGTCCTGCACTTGGGTCACAACAACCCCATGCAACGCTACAGGCTTGGGGAAGAGTGGCTGCAAAGCTGCCTGGCCAAAAAGAACCTGGGGGTGTTGGTCAACATCTGGCTGAACATGAGGCAGCAGTGTGCCCAGGTGGCCAAGAAGGCCAACAGCATCCTGGCTTGTGCCAGGAATAGCGTGGCCAGCAGGAGCAGGGAGGTGATTGTCTCCCTGTCCTCGGCGCTGGTGAGGCCGCACCTGGAATACTGTGTCCAGTTTTGGGCCCCTCAATACAAGAAAGACATGGAGGTGCTGGAACGTGTTCAGAGAAGGGCAACAAAGCTGGTGAAGGGTCTGGAGCACAGGCCTTCTGAGGAGCGGCTGAGGGAACTGGGGTTGTTTAGCCTAGAGAAGAGGAGGCTGAGGGGAGACCTTATTGTTCTCTACAACTCCCTGAAAGGAGGTTGTAGTGAGGTGGGTGTTGGGCTCTTCTCCCAAGTAACAAGCGATAGGACAAGAGGAAATGGGCTCAAGCTGCACCAGGGAAGGTTTAGGTTGGAAATTACGAAAATGTCTTCACGGAAAGGGTGGTCAAGCATTGGAACAGGCTGCCCAGAGAGGTGGTGGAGTCACCATGCCTGGAAGTGTTCAAAAAACGGGTAGATGTGGCATTTTGGGACACGGTTTAGTCTAGTCTACCCTTGATTGGTTTAGTGTGGACTTGGTAATGTAGGTTAATGGTTGGACTGGATGATCTTGAAGGTCTTTTCCAGCCTAAACGATTCTATGATTCTATGATTCTATCCCACTGGGGGCGGGGCGGGAGGGTGAGTGAGTGGCTGTGTGGTACTTAATTGCCAACTGGGGTTAAAGCATGACATGTATCTACTACATAATCTGTACATGCAGTATGTATCTGTATTAAATGTATGCTACATAATGTACATATATTATATAGTATAGGAATAATAAAAATATTTTTATCCTTAATATGTTAAATTGTCTGCTCTTTAAAAGCATTGAACTGATTTTGCCTTACTTCAGTGAATTTATTCTAATTCAATGAGTTTCAGTGAAGTTACATGAATTTTACATCAGTATGAAATTAGATCTCTTTATCATGAAAGATTGTAATAAAACAAGATTCTGTGTGAATTCATCTCCCCCTTCATTCTTTCCGTTCCACACCTGCTATTCCTACTACCTCTGACTTTTCTTCTTATTTCATCACTGTTTGTTTCAAGTAACTTTTTTTTTATCATTTTACAGTACTTTTACATTTTACTTTTTTCATTGCTTCATCAGCTTCTTTCAAATTAATAATTTTATTCAAATTCTTTCTCATCTCAGTAGAAGCACACAAGACTAACAACCTTTCTAACAGAATCCCTCTTGAACGGCACTTTTCCACCGCATCTCGTTTTCACTTTTGTGGTGGGTTGGCCTCATCCAGTAACTAAGCATCCAAGCTGCTCACTGAGTCTGTTCCCCTAGAGGGATGGGGGAAAGAATTGTAAGACCATTAGCAAGAAAAACTCGTGGGTTGGGATAAAGACAGTTTAACAAGTGAAGGAAAGCAAGGAAATAAACCCAAGTGATGCAGAGGCAATCACTTACCAACTCCCACCAGCGGACCAATGCCCAACCAGTCTCAGACAGTCTCTGAGCAATGAGTATTTTGGAAAGACTACTCCCCAGTTTTATTGCTGAGCATGATGTTACATGGTATAGGATATCCCTTTGGTCAGCTGGGGTCAGCTTTCCTGGCTGTGTCTGCTCCCAAACTCTTACCTACCCCCAGCCTTCTTGCTGAGGGGGCAAAGTGAGAAACGGAGAAGGCCTTGATGCTGTGCAAGCATTACTCAGCAATGGTTAAAACATTGGAGTGTTATCAACACTGTTTTAGTCGCAAATGTAAACACAGTACAATATGGGCTGCTATTAAGAAAATTAATCCCATCTCAGCCAGACCCAATACAACTTTTTACCTCTAAACTTGGTGAAAGGATTGTGTCTTACAGTTGCTGTAAATTCATTTGTAACATGTCTCTTTGGTATTTTCCAGTACGAATTCTGTTTTACTAAGATTTGATCATACTAAAAGAATGGTCTCCCTTGGTATCTTTTATCTGTTTTGTTCCACTATTTTGATAGTATTTTTATGCTCCCAAATTTTCCCCCTTGGTTGTACTTCATTATTGTAGCCTCCCTTACTTCTCCTCTGACTCTTGAATCCTCCCCCAGAGAAAGCTGCGGCTGTTGAAAGATACTGCTTTCCCCTTCGAAAATGACTGTAGCATGGAGTTCTGCCTCTCACACAGAAACAATGCCTTTCTCTATTGTATATCCCACTTCTCATATGCCATAGCAACCATTATAATGTCATGCAGTTTGTACTAGATGTCAAAAACATGACTGATGAACCTAGTTTTGTAATTGCGTTGAGCAGTTTAGATGTTGCACAAGGATACTAGCAGGAAGAAGCCAGGACTCCTTGTTCCCAGATGAGTGGCTCTACCAAATATTACCTCACGTATACACACATGCATCTTTCGTTTCATCCTGTGACTTTGGCATTTTTGAAGCTGTATCACTGAGCAACAAAAAGGCACCTGGAAAACATTCCCCGTCCTTTATCTGGACAAGACTATACCCTGATGAATTAGGAAATTGTCAGGGATATTGGGAGCTACTGTTTTTAACTCATGAGAAGGAATCTGAAATTAACTTGTATACCTCTTATGTGAGTGTTTCAATTCCTAGACATTATTGTTGCATTATTTAAAATGTGCAATGCATGAAGTTACACAGTTTCTCCCCTCACTTGAATAATGGCAGCCTAAGAGAAGTCTGTAGTAGTGCTAATCCTCTGCATAAAAGTGAATTTAATCTAAAGCTATCTGACTCAAGTCTGTTCTTAAATTCAGAACAGATACTATAAGGTGTAGTTATGTTATTTTCAAGACTTTTCAGTACTTAGCAGTAGAGCTATCAGAAATGCACTGTCTGGGAACATTATCATGCCCTAATCTTGAATGAACAAAGCTTCAACAAACTAATGTATTATTCCATTGAACAGAGGAGAGGCACTGTACTATGAAAGACTTTCAGATTTGTAATGTAAATTAGACAAAGACAAACCAGACTTAAGCATACCTCTGAAACAGACAACAAGCTAGGCTTTCCTAAATATGCAGTGTATTTCAGGGTATTCTCACTGTTTTCATTATGAGAAACAAAAATTCTGCAGAGTCATGGGTGACAACTTGTAGCATCTTCTGTTCTCTTTTCAGAAATTGAATGTATTTGTTTTGTTTGGTTTTGTTTTGCTTTGCCTTGTTTTGTTTAGCAGTCTTTACCAAAAAAGCAACACTCCTCCTTTCAATAGTAAGAGCCCTTTTACTTCCACCCCTCTAAAATCCTAATATAGTTTCTCTCTCAGCCTGCGTTCCAGGCACTGATGGTCTATAAAAGTCATTGCTTCTGCCCTCCACACTTTTTAGTAGAAATTATTTCCTTGGGCAAGAAAAGCATAAGACAAATTTTGCTTAGTATCTTTATGCCTAAATCCTGGTATGATTGATCTATAATCACACAGACTTGTAATACAGTATTGTTGTTGCTAGTAACATGCCATAAGCTTTTTAGCAAATTTGCAAGGCCTCAAGACTGAAGCTTGCCAGCCTTCTTCAGTCTTAGCTTTTCTTGACATGGCTGAAGCTTGTTTTACTTGGTTTAGCTGTGACAGCAATTTCCCTAACTGTCCAGGTGTCTAAGTCTAATTTGTTTTACTGTTGTATCCCTGTGTGTAGTGCAACTATAGTTTTATATAGCTAACAGGAACAAGCAGTTGTCCTATGGAGACTGAGACATTTAGAACTCTGGCACAAAGATGTAGTGTAGAGAAAGACAGGCCGGGTATGATTACAGAGGCCTTGAGTAGTGGAGACACAGGATGTGGTATAGCTGAACACAGGCACAAATTGATAAGAGACTGAGACACAGGCTTGGCCCTGGAGATGCCACAGCTATGAACAACTAACCCACAGTTAGTTAAAGATAAGCAGACTGGGACCTGGACAAGACTGGTTTTAGACGTAAAGAGAACAAATAAATACTGACATATGCATAAGGCACCTTGTACAATAAATTCAAATTCAATGTAGAACTGAGACAAATGAGGGAAAGGTGTAAAACTGTTAGCAAACGTGAAAATGACCCTAGTGTATCCCAGAGTGTCAAAAAAGAAACCATCAACGTGAACAGCACATTCCAGAGGACTCCAGATGCCAGCAACTAGATGTAATACCTGCCACACCACCAAAATAAAACCACCAGCCCCCAGGGACTCTGGGGAGCAGTGGAAGGGTGAGCATAACACAAGGAAAAGGGTAGGAAAAAAAGTATGTGTATAACAATTTTAAATGCATTATTATGCTGCTTCTTCTGTAAAAATTAGATCTAGATTTATAGTGATTCTTGAATTAGACTATCAAGATTTGTATTATACTAAAAATGAATTCTTGTCTCTCTCTATATATGTGTTTGCTTCCTATTTGTCCATAAAGGATATTTTGAGCATAATACTTATATTCTTTCCAAGATTCCTTAAGAAAACATTTAAATACTAAAATTCTTATTCCAAACTCTTTGTTCCTTTGTTTTTTTCAGGTTTTTGGGGGGTTTGTTTGTTTGTTTGGTTGTTTGGTTGTTTTTGTTTTTTTTTTTTCCTGGCTTCTTACTCTCAACAACCACACTTTCTACCATCTTGTCTTTCCAGTCATTTCCCACATAAATGTGTTTTTCTTAGGATTACTTGTTGAAAGACCCTTAAAGGCTGTTGAGAGAGACCATAGATCTCCTTCTCTCCAGGCCTCTTCTTCTGAGTAAAAAAAAATATTCTTTTTTTCAAAATTCCCAGTTTAGAACGTATCCACAATTCTCTGGCATCTATACAGGTTCTGTATCCTTTTTGTTTGCTCTTCTAACATAATATTTCATTCATTCAAAACAATTCAAGTCACAACTTCACTTTCTTCTGTCCACCATCCTTCTGTCTTTATTAAGACATCTGTTCGTATCCAGTCCCAGCTCCTTAACACTTGGTAACCTATTCCACTCTTTTGCATACTTCTGCCACACTGATTCCACAGTCCAGGCTTCAAAGAAATATCCACAGTGGTAGCTTTACAGAAACCTTTCTCTTCTTGTTTAGAAATAGATGGAAGTCGGCGTTATACTGTGCCTATGCACAGGTTTGGCAGATGCAAGAGTTGGAGTCAGATACTGGATCTCCTTGAAGGCAATAAAAGTGCTGAAGGATCCAAAAGCTAGCCCTCATCTTTGCCTGTGGGCAGGAACTGATGAAAGCCTGAAGCCAGTATTTGATTCCGACTACACATTTTGAATCACAGGAGCTCTCTTTTTGTGCTGCCTTCCCTGAGCTGACAGCAGAATCAACTCTTGACTCTGCTCCAGATCACTCTGAGGTTGTCCTAGTACCACTAGTATTACACATATCAAATGCAGGAAAACTCACTGTAAAAACTGTCTTGATAATAATTGGCCATTGTGGCTCAGATCTAGAACAGTCAGACTTCTAAATGCTTACATATAAAACCAGGATAAACTGAGAGTAGGAGGTTGTATTGTGTTTGCATAGCAAGGTTTTGGTAGCAGGGGGGGCTACAAGGGTGGCTTCTGTGAGAAACCGCTAGAAGCTTCCCCTGTAGATAGAGCCAATGCCAGCCAGCTCCAAGAGGGACCTGCCACTGGCCAAGGCCAATCAGCCAATCAGCAATCAATGGTGGTAGCACCTCTGTGACAACATATTTAAGAAGGGAAAAAGAAAAAAAAAAAGAAAAAAATGGGGCACAAACTGCAGCTGGAGTGAGGAGTGAGAATATGTGAGAGGAACAACTCTGCAGACAGAGGAGCAGACATTTCCCTGCAGCCTGTGGTGAAGACCAGGGTGAGGCTGTCCCCCTGCAGCCCATGGAGGTTCATGGTAGAGCAGATATCCACCTGCAGCCCGTGGAGAACCCCACACCAGAGCAGGTGGATGCACCTGAAGGAAGCTGTGACCTTGTGGGGAGGGCTGTGTTGGAGCAGGCTGCTGGCAGGACCTGTGGACCCGTGGAGAGAGAGGAGCCCATTGTGTAGCAGGTTTGCTGGCAGGACTTGTGACCCCGCAGGGGACCCACGCTGGAGAAGTCTGCTCCTGAAGGACTGCACGCTGTGGAAAGGACCCACACTGGAGCAGTTTATGAAGAACTGTAGCCTGTAGGAAGGACCTACATTGGAGAAGTTTGTAGAGGACTGTCTCCCATGGAGGGACCCCCTGCTGGAGCAGGGGAAGAGTGTGAGGAGTCCTCCCCTGAGGAGGAAGAAACCCCCATGCCCCATCCCCCTGCACCGCTGGAGGGGAGGAGGTAAAGAAAATCTGGAGTGAAGTTGAGCCCAGGAAGAAGGGACGAGTGGGGGGAAGGTGTTTTAAGATTTGGTTTTATTTCTCATTACCCTACACACGTTCTCATTCCTTTCTCCTACTCAGTTTTGACTGGTAATAAATTAAACTGATTTTCCCCAAGTTGAGTCTGTTTTGCCCATGACAGTAATTGCTAAATGATCTCCTTGTCCTTATCTTGACCCACTAGCTTTTTCGTTATATTTTCTCTCCTCTGTCCAGCTGAGAAGGTAGAAGATAGAAGATAGAGTGACTTTGGTGGGCACTTGTCATCCAGCCAGGGTCAAGCCACCATAGAGGTAGATATCTAAATACGTATGCACATGTTCTATCTTTTGGACTAAATAATAAATAATAAATGAAAAAATAAATATTAAAGAAAAAAAATACAAGGTTGGGCTCATTTTTCAATTTGAGGTAGCATAAGACAATAAAAACAGTGTTAGAATTTATATTATCTGAAAACAGCATGTATAATTAGAATAGTGAGGAAAATATTTCTCAAGTTAAAATTTTGGAGAAGATACATCATATCAGCTTTACAGCATGCAACACTTAAAAGTCCTCTGTGAAAAATCAGTGCACAGGACTTCCAACAGTGACACACCACGGTGTATATGATCTGTGTTATATGTTCATGATTATGTATTTATGTGGAATGAGGTAATTGAACAGATTTATCACTTCCCCAAATCATGAGGAAAATAAAGACTAGTAAGATTAGTTAGATTTTGTTTAATAATTCATGAGCTCATGCAATTTCAAGATCAACCATGAAATTAAGAAGCCTGTTAGCTTGCAGTGAATTTTGCTTTGCTAGAAGGAATATTGAAATAGCCTCGCTTTTCCTTTAAAATATTTATTGATCATATGACTCTAATTAAAACAGTAGAATAATGAATTACATGAAAAGCAACAACTGTAAAAAACTAGCTCTAAAAGTTATAGTAAAACCCACCACAATTGCTTTAAAGATGACTGACAAACAATCTTGCATATATATGAATGATTAAACAATAATAATCACAAATGACAACTAAAAAAAAAATATTTGGATACTTAAAGTGTGATTTAAGGCCTACATTCAGAAGCATAATCCACCAAAACCAAGTAAAATCTGATTAAGGTCGAGGAAAGTCAAGTATCAGTCCAAAAAGCTATTGTGTCTCATGTTCTGGAATATGAATTCTGAGTACCACTTTCTTTAAAGAACTGAATATCAAAATCTACATCCTGCTTAGGGCTACTTGGGATCCAGACACTAAGCTTGTCTTGGTTATTAATAGAGGTTACATCAGCTGGAAACACAAAGCATGGGCCAACAGTTTAAAAGCTTGTTCTGAAAAAGTATTTTTCAGGTTCACTTCTGTCTATGAAAATATGAAACTGCCTTTCCCCATAAAGTGTCTTAAATGCCAGGAAACATCTGTTACTTCTTTATTTTAAATTGGGTCAATATAAAACATATTCCTAGGCAAGAAAAAGCCTGATTGCAACCTACTTGCAAGGAAAGGAATTCCCTTAAGAGTTGTGATCCATGACTATAATCCCAGTTTGCCCAGTTTCTAGTTTCTGTTTCTGGTTTTCTCTAGCTTGATATAAAATAAAAAAATAAAATAAAATTAAAAAAAAAAAAGTAGTCCTGGAAGAAATTGAATAGCAGATCCCCTGGTGCTTACAAAAAACCTAATCAATAGGCTCCGCTTTCCCATGTGTGCTGTACCCCTGCCCCTGCTCGCTGCAGTTCGGAACATTCAAGGTCAAACAATCTTCAAAGGAAAGTGATTAACTAAAATACCGAAGTGAAAGGAAATAAAAAAAAAATAAAACCCCTGCAAACATTAACCTCAGGAATGAATCCAGAAATGACACAAAGTGCACTTCAGAATTCAGTGTCAAGAATCTAAATTATGTAGCTTCATTAAAAAACTCTTAGACAGTCTGTGATTATAAACCAGTATCCATAAATAGAAAGTTTCAAAAATCATAGAAATAAATTAAAAAATTAAAATGACTGATGTATTTTGCATCTCGTTTCTTGTTTGGTTTTTGTTCATTTCTGTGTTTTGTTTATTTAATACAAAACTTTGAGAAAAAAGTATAGAATGGAGAAAAAAAGAAATACAAAAACCCCCTCCTTGGTAAACACTTTAACATAAAATCATTCTTAAAAATGAGTCAAAAATAACTGAAGTAATAGCATAAGTGGAAATATAAAGATAAAATTATTTTTCAAGAGAAAACAGATTTCATATTAATATAATCATATGGATAACACTTTCAAATTATTCTCAGCCCTTGTTCCCCAGGGCTCCGTTTTGGGGCCAGTCTTCTTTAATATCTTTATCAACGATCTGGATGAGGGGATTGAGTGCACCCTCAGTAAGTTTGCAGACGACACCAAACTGGGTGGGAGTGTCAATCTGCTGGAGGGTAGGTTGGCCCTGCAGAGGGACCTGGACAGGCTGGACCGATGGGCCGAGGCCAACTGTATGAGGTTCAACAAGGCTAAATACCAGGTCCTGCACTTGGGTCACAACAACCCCATGCAACGCTACAGGCTTGAGGAAAAGTGGCTGGAAAGCTGCCTGGCTCAAAAAGGACCTGGGGGTGTTGGTTGACAGCCGGCTGAACATGAGGCAGCAGTGTGCCCAGACGGCCAAGAAGGCCAACAGCATCCTGGCTTGGATCAGGAATAGTGTGGCCAGCAGGAGCAGGGAGGTGATTGTCCTCCTGTACTCGGCACTTGTGAAGCTGCACCTGGAATACTGTGTCCAGTTTTGGGCCCCTCAATACAAGACAGACATTGAGGTGCTGGAGTGTGTCCAGAGAAGGGCAACAAAGCTGGTGAAGGGTCTGGAGCACAGGCCTTATGAGGAGCGGCTGAGGGAACTGGGGTTGTTTAGCCTGAAGAAGAGGAGGCTGAGGGGAGACCTTATTGCTCTCTACAACTCCCTGAAAGGAGGTTGTAGTGAGGTGGGCGTTGGTCTCTTCTCCCATGTAGTTAGCGATAGGACAAGCAGAAATGAGCTTAAGCTGTGCCAGGGGAGGTTTAGGTTGGATATTAGGAAACATTTCTTCACGGAAAGGGTGGTCAAGAATTGGAACAGGCTGCCCAGAGAGGTGGTGGAGTCACCATCCCTGGCAGTGTTCAAAAAATGGGTAGATGTGGCACTTTGGGACATGGTTTAGTAGGTATGGTGGTGGTGGGTTGACAGTTGGACTGATGATCTTAGAGGTCCTTTCCAACCTTAATGATTCCTAGTTTTACTTCATTAAAAAATAATCCATCCACCAAGCCAGGAAACATGAAATTGCTACTCTACCCTTAATTGTTTTAGTGGTGGACTTGGTAGTGTTATATTAATGGTTGGACTGGATGATCTTAAAGGTCTTTTCCAACCTAAATGATTCTATGACTCTATGATTCTTTAAGTTTCATAATTTAGTCTTAAATATGTGTTTCACAGGGGCAAAGGGTGGAGTCTGTAGCAGGCATGTTTGTAAGTAGGAGTAGGCTGCAGTGGTGACCTGTGGGGGAAAGATCATAAGCTGCAGTGTGCCCATTGAAATGGGGTCCAGCCTACCTTGAAACAAACAAAAACAGTGGAAAATATTAATTGTGCATCAAAACTTCCCTACACTGTACCTAACTTGATCCAATGAGAGAAACATCTGCTCAAACATACCTAAGACACTGGCAGCTTTCAGGGGCTGGAGAGAAACACTGTGGGGAGGCACTTTATGAAGTCCCTAGAGGCACGGGGATCTGTGGGTGACCCACGCCAGGGCAGGGACACCCCTGTGGGACTGCAGCCCATAGATAACCCGTGTTGGGGCAGAGAGACACCTGAAGGGCTGCACCTCATGAGCGACCCACACGAGGATAAGAACACCTCTGTGGAACTGTAGCCCATGGGCGACTCCGGCCATGCAGGGACACTTAGGAATGGAGCAGCAGGAATCATTAAAGGCATTAAATCATTAAATCCTCCTACACCACGCATCACCTGGCTGGATGAATTGGACAGACTGAGTATAAACTATGGTGAAAATAAGTAAAATTGAGACAGGGGAGAGGAGGAAACAGATGTTTATATATGTGTATGTGTGAAAGTGTATGTGTGAAAGTGTATGTGTGAAGTGTATACTGGTGTTCTCTTTTTTTTTTTTTTTTTTTTTCTGAATACCTTAATCAGTGATCAGCAGTTTGTGTTGGATGGCAATAAATTAAGTTAGGTAAAATTCCCCTAGTCTAGGGTTTTTTTGCTTGTGACAGCAATACGTAAGAAATACATCATCACTCCTGCGTGGAAATTGCATACTATGACACTAATGTACACTTCAGTCTACAACCTTTGGCTATCTTCACTTTATTAGCTTAAATTAAATATAGAAATATCTTAAGGTAATCACTTTAATACATGCCTTTTAGTAAGCTAGTATTAACAAACAGGTAAGAAACCTTTAATGTAGAACTCGAAGACATGCTTACACACTTGATTACTTAACTACTGGTCTTGGCCAAGGAACAGTATTTGATAAACTTTCTAATAGAAGTGTTTCACAAAAAGAACAACATTAGTTTAAACTTTGCTGTAATATAACTATATATAATTTATAATATAACTGTATATCATGTAATATATAATATATATAACTGTAATATATTTTAAAATTTAGTATGCTGCTTTATAAGCAGAGCCACTCATAAATTGTCAGTCCATGTACATTGTCATCACCTTAAGCAGAACTAATTAATGACAATTAACACATTACAAGACTGAACTTTGTAACAAATTTTTGTCTTATTTATTCATATAGTCTGTGATATTTATCACAGAAGTTTTATATATTTATAATAAAATTATATAAAATAAGTATAATTAAATAAATGTGTATATATTTACATATTTTTATATTTACATATGCTAAACTACTATTTTATATATATGTATAGGCAAATTTTTATTTATAATTTAAATACATAGATAAGTACATTTCAATTCAATATAGTAACACCCAGCCAAATTGATTTGAAAACATGGAAGTATAATATGATAAATTTATGAAGTTTGACTCTTATGCTTGTCTTTAGACATTTACATGACTGTACTCTGAGATTAAATTGATATCAGTCAAGTTTAGTGATAGTACTTGGTATTTTAGAACCAGAAAAGCATGTTAATAATTCACTTCTAAAGACTTCTTATTTCACGGAAAAATGGCTTCTTTGAAATATTATTTATTCTGAATAAAAAATATTTTGTAAAAAACTGTGTTGTCATCATGAGGAAATGAAAAAATATCAGATGAGAATTTCTGTTTTTCAAACATTTATTTTAAGAAGGAAAAGAAAACATGGGGGTTTTGGGGTTTTTGTTTGTTTGTTTGGATGGAGGGAGGGTTTATTTTTACAATTATTTCTCTCAGGAGAATAAACTTTGTGATCACCCTGAGCAATAAAAACATTTGACCAGTTAAATAATGACCTCACTCCTTTTAGATATTAATTTCCAGTTACCTTGATCATTCTGTAATGAAATTTCCTTTTGACTCTTTGAGTGTCTATATATTTTCCTATCCACTACGACATATAATTACACATTTTTAGCACTATGCAGCTTGTCTTCAGGTACAAAACATCGAAGGAAGCATACTGTTCTTAAAGTGAGTTTTATCTGGAACAAACAGAGCTTTCAGTGTGACTTCAGAATGAATAATATTGGACGTATTTTGATAATATAAATGGGGGGGGGGATTCTTGTATTGTTTTTACGTGAACAGCTTCCGACTTTATTTTCTTTTGAGCTGCAGTTGATAACATTTTGTCCTCTCTTGACACGAGAACCACAACAAAAAGGTAACCTGAAGGACAGGCACAGCAGGAGGCAGCCATCTTTACTGTTCTTCATGCAGGGTGAAATTTTCTTTCTGCTGCTAGACCTTGTTCTTAACTGATGGTGGAGTGGAGGGGAAGATTCGTGCAGGAGAGTACTAGTGTCAAGGCAGAAGTCCATCGTTATGCATTGTTATGCAAGATATCTTACCTTTTGTTGCTGTATAGCCCTTTTGTCAATTAAACTTCTAATAAGTGTTTTAACCCTTGCTAAAGACAGGCAGGAACCTCTCTCAGCTAAGATCCTCCCCACATGCTGTTAAGAGTGTAAGGTTATTAAAGAGACTAATTTGTTAAACACACACACAAAAATCCAAAGCTGGTCTCACTGAACTTTAAGCAACATTAGAAAAAAAAGACTCTGACCATGTAAGTCTTTGGGTTTAGCAGAATTCTCCTGATTTCTGTATTTATCCTGCTTCTGTTATGAACTGAGCTTGCAGCTGGCACTGAAAAGCAAAGAACAGAAAAGAGTAATTTCATGCTTCCTAATATACTCTTCTGATGAGTAGATGCTGTTTAAACTAAAAGTACATTAACAAATTTCTGCACCATCCAGGAGATGCATAAATGAGCTGACTGATGAGTCCAGAGATGAAGTAGGGCTCATTTTCTTCCTTTTCATGTCCCCTCACTTCTTCAGGATTTATACAAGTTGCCACCTTTCTTTGATAGGTTATTAAGGTAAGCATTATTGTCAGGAATGCAGTAGGAGTTTCTGGCACAATTGAGGGGCTCTTAACTGACCAACTCACTACACAAAAGCTGCGACCTGGAATTCCTGAGATCATAAAGTGGCCGAAGAGAAAGGAAAAAAAAAGAGAGGGGAGGGGATGCACCATCACAATTATTTAATGAATCTTAAAAAACCTTCACTACAAAGTATACTTTGTATTTTACAGGATCCTTAGCATACTGGATAACACAGTTTTGTTAAAGACTTTTAGTAATTGCATCCAATGAAAGGTAGGCAATAACTATCCAAATGCCTTAAAAATCTGTCCCGTTGTCTTTGTAATGTGTTACAGTCATATCCAAAAACAAAGGCATGTGTATAAATATATACGTATAGCAAGCTTCTCCTTGATGTCAGTGATGGCAGTGGGTTAGACTGTGTTTTGGCAGTACCATATAGCCTAAAGTTATTTTAGCCACTTTTCAGTCTGTCACGGATATAATCATCCACTACTATAAAACTTCTCCTGTTTCATTGGGAAAGAGTAGATATAGAAACTTCATATTTTATCTAATGTTAAGGACAACTTTCCTTCTTCTCAGAAAATGAGCTGTCCATTTATTTAGACCACTTAGTGCTTTGTATCTGCATCCTAACTTTTATCCTTGTCATACAAGGCTTTGTGTTTTGTCGTGTCTGAACATGTGACTGTTAAGCGTATATACATGTTTGGAAATATAATGGTAGATAAATGTATTTAATGAAATTCGTGGATACCAACTCCTGAACACCAAAAAGAAACCAAAGCAAGTCCAAATTTTTCTCCCTTTTTTGCAGCAACAAAATTTTTTCCTAAATATAAAATTCAGTATTTCCTTCTACACACAGTAGATCATCAATAATCAGGTCACTGATACAGATGATTAATTAACTTGATAGATAGGCAAGATATAAATTATCATATCTATTATAGTAACTACTATGAGCATGACTATGTTAGGCTTTCCCAGACAAGATTTAAACCACTTATTTCAGGGAGAGATAACAATAATGGAGAATACAGTAAAATATAGCTATTATAATAGTGACTCCTAGGCAAGAAACAACTTTTACATGCAAGACTCATGTAAGGAAGACTTAAGCATGTTACATTCAAATACAAAAAGGTTGCTATTGCTTGTGCCTAACTGAGAAGACAACTCTGAATAGGACTCTCTAATTTATTTCAGTGTTTTATAGCCCATATTAAATTTAAATAAAACAGGAAATACCCACTTCCTTGTCTCTCCCCAGTCACTTAATAGCTTTCTCTAAATTTGGGATGCAATAGGCCACGATTTCGTGTGGATAGAAAATGAGGTCACAAAACTTACAACAAAGCTTTCCTTTATCCTTCTTTTCTACCAGCTTCCCTACTGATGAAGATATCTTCACAGAAAACACCTTACCTCTGTGTCATTATTAGAGGAAATTATTATCAATGTAAGAGATTAAATATGGTGTGCTATCTAATCAGTAATGCATTTCAGTTGAGGTCCTGTAGGTATCTGTCATGAGATTAGTACTATTCAACTTTTTAATTATTTACTTAGCTGATTGATAGAAATTGCACTTAGGAAAACTGTGTATGACCCCAAAACTGAGGAGGTTAAAAACTCTTAAAAAGATGACATCAGTATTTTATCAAAGTTTTGGATGACTAGCCCCAAATCAATAGGATTACATTTAATAAAGTACTTGAGAGAAGAAATCCAATATATAGCTACAAAATGAGGAAAAAATGACTAAGTGTCAGTGTTGCAAAGAAAAATATGGAGGTTATAAAGGACTGAAAACCAGTTTTGAACAGAAAAGGTAAATCTCATTCTGAGACCGACTAATAAGATTGTTGCATGTCAGGCAAAAATAGTAATAGTAAACAGTAACAGTAAAAGAAAAATAGTTTTCTACTATCTGATGTTGGCAAGACTGCAGCTGTAATAAAGTGTGTTTTATAAGAACACAAAAATAGGTTCTTAAATTAATAAAACTCTCCTTTCCTTTCCTTTCCTACACAATTTCCCTAATCGTGAAGATGTTCAGGAAGGGAGATACCCTATTATATTGACTTCCAGGCACCAACTCTTAAGGAAGATATTAGAGATCTGGAGGAAAGCAACAAAAATTAATTGAGTAGAGGCTGAAGAAAACAGACTTACCTTAAGAGAAGATCTAGAAAGACTCAAACAATGCAGAAAATATTACAGGGAGACTGGTGACATATTTGTTCTCTTTAGTAATTTGGGTTATTAAGACATTATGGGGTGGGAGGAAACAAAGCAAAATATCTTCTAAATACAAGGATCATGAAATATTAAAAGTTTTTGAGATCTCCCTCTCTGGAGTTTTCTAAGAGTGGGTTAAACAAACAAAATCCAAGTATACTTATCCTTTCTCACTAAACAATAGAGTCAATGTTTTCTGAAAGTACCTTCAAGACCCATATATTTATGGCTGTGTGATTATGATGGATCATATAATCTGTAAATTTGAACTTGGTTTATATATTATGCTTATGCAAATACATCTGAATTATATTAAATTATTTGTTTAATGTGTAACTGCCATATTGTAACTTGTAAGAATAAAAAAGACACAAGTAAATCTTATCTGATTTCAGAAGGGCCCTTTCCCTGCCTTTTAGGGAACTTTTATTTATCTTTTATTTACAGGTAAAGAAATAATAAATTCTAATTATGGAGACAAATTTTACTATAGATTAATATTGACCTAGGATACGTTAGTTGTAAGACTGAATTTCTGAAAAACACCTACAGTTGTTAGCAGTGCAAGTTCCAGTGAAAATTAACATGTATTCAAGTTATCCAAGATAAGATTTATGTGAAATAACTGTACATCTTTACTCAGCCTACCAAGAGTTCTTCCACTGAATGGATGGTTATAGGCTCTTTGTGAGAGATCATCAGGACAGGCAAGGCAAAGAGGTAGCATTGCATGTAAAGGAGGGGTTGGACTGTACAGCGCTGGCAGTTGGGGACTACATGGTTGAGAGTCTCTGGGTAAGGATTAGGGGGAAAACTAATAAAGCAGATGTTGTTGTAGGAGTCTACTGTAGATCACCCATCCAGGTGGATGACATGGATGTATTATTATATAAGGAATTAAGGGAAATCTTTCTCAGTTGCCCTTTTCCTTCAGCTTCCTAGATGTTAACTGGGATTATCATACAGCAGACAGAAACAGGTCCAGGAAATTCCTGAAGCACATTGAAGATAACTTTTTGATACAGGTACTAAGAGAGTTGACTAGGAAAGGGGTAGCACCTGGTTGGCAGCCAGTCACTAGTTATGAGACTACTGGGCTCATATTTTAAGGCCAGTTCTCTTCAATGTTTTTTTCAATAACCTGGACACAAGTCCTGAGTGCACATAAAGTAAGTATGCTGACAATACTAAACTAGGAGTAGTTGTTGATCCCTTGGGGGATGAAAGGATTGAGAGCAGCCCTGTGGAGAAGGACTTGGGGGTACTGGTGGATGAAAAGCTGGACAGGAGCCAACAATGTGCACTTGCAGCCCAGAAAGACAACCAAATCCTGGGCTGCATCAAAAGAAGTGTGGCCAGCAGGTCGAGGGAGGTGATTCTGCCCCTCTACTCTACTCTGGTGAGACCTCATCTCGAGTACTGTGTCCAGCTCTGGGGCCCTCAGCACAGGAAAGACATGGACCTGTTGGAGATGGGTCCAGAGGAGGGCCACAAAAATGATCTGAGGGCTGGAGCACCTCTCCTATGAGGACAGGCTGAGGGAGTTGGGGTTGTTCAGCCTGAAGAAGAGAAGGCTACGAGGAGACCTTATTGTGACTTTCCAGTACTTAAAGGGGGCCTACAGGAAAGATGGGGACAATCTTTTTAGCAAGGCCTGTTGTGACAGGACAAGGAATAATGGATTTAAACTAAAGAAGAATAGATTTAGACTAGATATAAGAAAGAAATTTTTTACAATGAGGGTGGTGGAGCACTGGAAGAGGTTGCCCAGAGAGGTGGTAGAGGCCCCATCCCTGGCAACATTCAAGGTCAGGTTGGATGGGGCTCTGAGCAACCTGATCTGGTTAAAGCTGTCCCTGCTCACTGCAGGGGGGTTGGGCTAGATGACCTCTAAAGGTCCCTTCCAACCCAAAGCATTCTATGATTCTATGATTCTATGATTCCCTCAAGGATTAGAGAGGCCTTACAGACAGATCTTGATAGATTAGAGTGCTGGGCAATCACCAGTCATATGAAACTTAGCAGGAACAAATGCTGGATTCTGCACCTGACACTGTAATCCTGGAAGGACCTACAGGGCAAGGGAACAAGAGGATGGAGTGCAGACCTGCAGAAAGGGATCTGGGGGGTTTGGTTGATGGTAAGCTCAATATGAGTCAACAATATGCCCTGGAGGCCAAAGGGGCCAACTGTATCCTGGGAGGCACTAGGCACAGTATAGCTAACTAGTCGAAGGGATTGTCCAACTGTACTCAACATTGGTGAGGTCTCATCTCTAGTGATGTGTGCAGTTTTGGACTGCTGAATGTGAGAAGGATATGAGATATTAGAATATGTCCAAAGGAGGACAACAAAGATAGTGAAAGGACTAGAGTGCATGACTTATGAGGAGAGGCTGAGGACACTAGGTTTGTTCAGCTTAGAGGAGGCTGAGGGGTGACCTCATTGTTGTCTACAACTTCCTCATGAGGGGGAGTGAAGAGGGAGGTGCTGATCTTTTCTCTCTGGTGTCTGGTGATAGGACACAAGGGAATGGCTTACAGCTGCACCACTGGAAATTCAGATTAGATATTAGGAAAAAGTTCTTCATTGAAAGGGTGGTCAAGCACTGGAAAAACCTCCCTAGGAAAGTGGTCATGGCTCCAAGACTGTCATTGTTCAAGGAACGTTTGGGCAATGCTTCTTAGCTATATGATTTAACTTTTAGGTTGCCCTGTGTGGAGGTAGGAGTTGGACTCAGTAATCCTCATGGGTACCTTCCAACTCAGGATATTCTATAATTCTCTGATTCTAAATAAGGTATCCTGGAATACTTTTAGAGTGAATAAGAGGAGATAAATTCTTCTAAGGCATGACTCATCTCATTCTAAATTAGATTTTTACATATGGTCATCCAAATTTCTCCTTAAAATGGCCTGTGGGTTGTTTTTTTTTTAATTATTTTTTTTTTTATCATTTACTATGATAGTATTTTAGAATTCCAGACAGCTCCATTAGAGATGTCTGAAGCTATGTCAGCTGAACTGTATCCTTAGTCACCTTAGTCCTTAGGATCTTAGTCCTTCAGCATTGCTAAAAAATCTTCTAAAAGGAAAACAAACCAAAGAAATGCAACACGCCTGAAGTCTTAATCTCCTTTGTTAAAGTCAAGGACTTTGTCATTTTCCTTTGGAAACAAGATTTGAAATTAAGCTATGCTATCACAATACTTTTTTTTCTTAGAAAAAAAGAAACTAAATTCAAGTAATCCATTCATTGCATTTAAAAGTTATTTTAGAAGGTTCTTTCATAAAGTATAATTGTTTACATGAAAAAGCTCATTTTATAGTTCACATTAAATAAGATAAAGGTAGTAGTCTAAATATAGGCTGTAAGTAGTACAATGAATTTCATAAACATGTTTTCAGGCAATTGTCTAAAAAACAGAGCAGGCTAGAAATAAGCTAAAACAAACAAAAAAAATCCACCCTCTATTCTTCTTCAATCCTCTTTTTTTTTTCTTGCCTTCTATTCAATTTATTTTATTTCCTAATAGGGAGTGCATTACACTGACATATTCTGCAATTGCCTGCATGATGTGACAATGTCTCTTGTTGATCTGAATGTAATTGCATACACACATATGCCCTAAGCATATCCTGTTAGCGTCTTCTCCATATTTGAAGAAATCTCCCTAATCATCTTTATCACTGGCTATATATACTTTTTATCATTTGAAATGTGCCTCAAATATTTGTTAGCAAAATCACATTTCATAAAAATAAACAGATCTAATGTGATGTGAAGACTCTGAATGAAATCTAATGAAGCAGAGAAAAACCAATAGTTTTATTCGCCTCCCAGCTCTGAAAACATTTCTTGGTACTTTAACAGGGAACAGTTTCCATCAATTGCCCCAGAAAGTCAGCATATTATTAAGTTGTACATGCAAGACAAGCAAAATAGAGCCTAGCAAAAATATGATCCCTCTGCTGAATAGAGCAGGGCATCTAGTGACAAAGGACATGGAAAATACTAAAGTATACAATGCTTTCATGAAAAAAAAGATGAACTTGGTCCTTACTGATAAGACTAGCCTTCAGGAGTCCCAGGCCTCTGAGACCTGAGGGGAAATCCAAAGCAAGGAAGACTCACACTCACTAGAGTATTTTTAGATTAGGGAACATTTAAAAAAAATGGTTACACAGAAGTCCTTCGGACCTCATGGGATGCACCCACAAGTGCTGAGCAAGCTGCTCGATGTCATTATGAGAGCACTCTTGATTATCTTCGAAAGGTCATGGAAATTGGGAGAGGTTCCTAAAGGATGAAAGAAAGCCAATATCACTCCTTTCTTGAAGAAAGGAGGGCAAGAAGGAAGATCCAGGGAATTACAGCAAAGTCAGACTCACTTTGACCCTTGGGAACATAATGGAGTTAATAGTCCTGAAAACCATTTCCAGACACATGAAGGACAAGAAGGTGATGGAGACCTGTCAGTATGAATTTATGAAGGGCAAGTCATGCTTAACCAACCTGATAGCTCCTATGATGAAGTGACTGGCGCAGTCTGTGAAGGGAGGGGAATGGATGTTCTTTATTTCAGCTTCAGTAAGGCTGAACATCCATAACATCCTTTTAGATAAACTAATGAAGCACAGGACAGATAAATGAAAAATGAGACACTCTGAAAACTGGATGAAGTGCAGGCTCAAAGAGCGGTCAGCAGCAGGACCAAATACAGCTGAGGCTAGTCACTAAGTGGTGTACCCCAGGTGTTGATACTGCAGCCAATGCTGTTCAACATCTTCATCATTTGAGCTGGATGATGGGACAGAGTGTACCCTCAGCAAGTTAGCAGAAAACACAAAGCTGGGAGGAGTGGTCGATAAACCAGATAGGTGTGCTGCCATTTAAAGGAACCTTGCCAGGTTGGAGAAATCAACTGTCCTGGTTTCAGCTGGGATGGAATTAATTTTCTTCCTAGTAGCTGGCATAGTGCTGTGGTTTGGATTTAGTAGGAGAAGAATGTTGATAACACACTGATGTTTTAGTTGTTGCTAAGTAGTGCTTATGCTAGTCAAGGACTTTTCAGCTTCCCATGCTCTGCCAGGTGCACAGGAAGCTGGGAGGGGGCACAGCCAAGACGGTTGACCCAAACTGACCAAAGGGCTATTCCATACCATATGACGTCATTCTCAGTATATAAACTGGGGGGAGTTGGCCAGGAAGCTGTGATCGCTGCTCAGAGACTGGCTGGGTATTGGTTGGCATGTGGTGAGCAATTGCATTGTGCATCACTTGCTTTGTATATTATTATTATTTCCCCTTCCTTTTCTGTCCTATTAAACTGTCTTTATCTCAACCCATTAATTTTACTTTTTTTTTCCAATTCTCTCCCCCATCCCACTGGGGAGGGCAGGGAGTGATCGAGTGGCTGTGTGTTGTTTAGCTGCCTGCCAGGTTAAACCACAACAGTCCTTTTGGCACCCAGCATGGGGCATGAAGTGTTGGAGATAACACAGATCTGACCAGAGTGTGTTAACACAAACTTGTGATAAGCATTTGTTATATTAGTTTAATCGTCACTGCTCACAATGTAGATTCATTTGCTCTCAGAGTTGTGTTAGTTCTCAGAGTTGTGCTATGTAACACCTTACTTGCCGTATGCACTCCCTGTGGTGCTGTTTATCACCTCTTGGAGCTGGATTAAAGTTATCACTTTGCTGTACTGTGTAACACTGGCTTATGATATGATAAAATTATTGGTCATGAGATTGTACTCAGCACTGTCGTCATCCCCATACTTTGGGAGCTTCAGGAGCAATTTCTTAGTAACGATTAATAATTACACTTTTTACCTCTTCTCCTTGGAGAACCAATCTATGGGGGAGACAGAGGAGAACACTTTCTCCCACTCCTTCATCATCCCTTTCTACTTCAGGCTGGTTACAACAGCTCTTGAGAATTTTGAACATCCTTGGGATGTTCAAACCAGCATCCTCCTACTGCTATGTCTCTTGAAAGTGGTTCAGGTCTTGTTTAGGGTTAAAAAACTATTTAAGAATGTCATCCAGAGACCTACACCTGTGACAGGCACTGCAGTCGCTCTAACCCTTGCAACAGACACTGTGGCCACTCCAAACGCCATGATATGCATTGTGGTTACTCAAACCCCTGCAACAGGCAATGCAGTTACTCAGACCCCAGTGACATGTACTGCAGCTACTCCAACCCCCATGATATGCAATGCAGCTACTCAAACTCCAGCGACAGGCACTGCGGCTGAACTAGAGAACCAACCCATGCCAGTATCAGTCACCCCTATACACAAGAAGAAATACACAAGGCGATTGGCTCATTTAGTAAGGGATGATGATGAACCAGGGCCATCATGAGAAGATGAGGAAGAGGCAAAACCCATAAATGAGATGGTAACTACCCAATCGCTATCCCTGAGTGAGCTGCAAGACATGCAAAAAGATTTCAGCAGTTGTCCAGGCAAGCACGTCATCACCTGGCTGCTCCAATGCTGGGATCATGGGCCTTGTTAACAGGGCCTGGAATTAGAGGGTAGAGAAGCCAAACAGCTGGGATCTCTTAGTAGGGAAGGGGGCATGTACAAAGGGATTGGAAAAGGGGCACAAGCCCTCAGCCTCTGGAGGCAACTCCTGACAGGTATGAAGGAAAGATAACACTTAAAGAAAGACGTTATATATTGCCCAGGCAAATGGACAACCATGGAGAAAAGTGTCCAGTACCTGAGGGAATTAGCTGTGTTGGAGGTGATTTATAGTGACCTGAATAATGAGCAGTTATCCAAAGATCTAGATGAAGTCCAGTGCACACGACCCATGTGGCAGAAGTTTGTGTGGAGAAATGGCTGTGTGGTGTTTAGCTGCCTACCAGGTTAAACCACAACATCAACCAATAGTAATCTCATTAAATTCAACAAGTGCAAATGCTATTCCTTTCCCTGGCTAAGAATAAACCTGTGCACCATGACAGGTGGAGGGCCTACCAGCTGGAAAATAGCCTGGCAGTGGAGGACCTAGGGGTGCTGGTGGACAGCAAGTTGAACATAAGCCAGCCATACAACAAAGAAGGCACAGGGCTCAGCCAACTAAATGTACTGACCTGGCCCTTTTTACATGTGACCAGCCCCTTTTATACCCCTTTCTGTCTACTCTCCTCTGTTCCTCCCTGCGCCCCTACCTCTGCACATTGCCTCATCAGTTGGCACTGTCCCACCAACCGTCTCCAACATCCTGGACCCTCAGGTTTGCATCTTAGTCAGTTGAAAAGTCCCAGTTTGCCTGAAGTTTCTTGACAGCATATCAACTAGTATGATTGTTGAGGTTTGTCTCCTGTCTTTGTCCCTATCATGTTTGTTTTCATATTTGTCTCTATGTTTTGTTTACAGCTTTCCCCTTTCCCTTAGTATACCACTTGACAAGGTACTCCATCAGGTAATCTTACTGAAATAAACATTCCTACATTCTACACCAATTAGTGTGACTGACTAGGTTTGGTTCTCCTGTTACTTCCTCCCTTATTGTTTATAGTCCAGGTTCATATTCCTGTGTGTTCTTGCTTATGGGATCCTCCTTTTCTTGTTATTCCCTTGACCAGTGTCATGGTTTAGCCCCTGTCAGCAACCAAGCACCACACAGCCACTTGCTTACCCTCCCCCACTGGTGGGATGGGGAGAGAATCGGAAGAGCAAAAAGTAAGAAAACTCATGGGTTGAGACAAGAACAGCTTAATAATTGAAATATAATAATAATAATAATAGTAGTAGTAGTAGTAATAAAAATTGTAATGAAAAGGAGAAAAACGAGAGAGAGAAACAAAACCCAGGGGAAAAACCCCAAATGATTCAACTGCTCACCACCCGCCGACTGACACCCCGAGCAGCAATCACTGTCCCCCAGCCAACCCCCCCCAGTTTATATACTGAGAATGACGTCATATGGTATGGAATAGCCCTTTGGGCAGTCTGGATCAACTATTCTGGCTGTGCCCCCTCCCAGTTTCTTGTGCGCCTGGCAGAGCATGGGAAGCTGAAAAGTCCTTGACTAGCATAAGCAGTACTTAGCAACAACTAAATCATCAGTGTGTTATCTACATTATTCTCCTACTAAATCCAAAGCACAGCACTATGCCAGCTACTAGGAAGAAAATTAACTCTATCCCAGCCAAAACCAGGACAACCAGATTAAGGGAACAGACCCTTTCTCCTTCCTTATAACCTTACAGTCTGGATGCATGTTTCATTTCTGTCCTGACTTTATTTTAGGGTGAGATCCAGGCCCATTTCAGTACAAGACATATTCTGAAAGTATTCTCTGTTTGTGCCTTAATTCCCATAGAAAGATGACATGCACACATTACAAAGGACTGTGCTGTTTATGAGCCAGTTCCCTACTCTTGGTGATTGAGTAACAAAGACTAAACACACCTTCCCATCAGTCTACACTTAGGCTATAGAGCCTACATGCTAATGGAATTTTTCTAGTACTGTCCACTAGTCTGAGCAAATATTAGGATGGTTATTACACAGTTTCTTCACAGTTACTCTCTACAGAATGATTGATTTCTGGGACAGAGTCAGACCTGAAGCAGCTCTTGAATGTACAAAACAAAGTTCAGGATGTAAATAATATAATGCCATTTTTTATACAATGTAATTTTGTTACCATATTAAATATATTTGTGGAAGTTAAAATGAAACAAAAAAGACAAAAAATAAAAGCATCTAAAGCTAAATGTTATTTATCTTTAAAAGGGAAAAGAAATTAAAATAGGATCAGTTGAACAGATAAAATGGTAACATTTGGTGGGAGACTATGTCAGAGTTGCTATCAATGGAACAATGTATTTGTTAAAACAACCTCAGTATCAGAAGAAACAGAGAAAGTGAAGTGACAGCGTTTTTTTAAAGGATTATAAAGATAACCTGGGGCACTACAGACCAATAAGTCTGAACTTTGAATTGTGTGAATCTGTACAAACTATAATACATAATAGAGACATAGACAAAGTTATTATATTAGAGAAGATTGATATAGATTCTTAAGAAACAACTTCCCTCTACAAAAACTATTAAAGATTTTTTGAGAAATCAAGGAGAAGATGAGTCACAATGAACTAATCTTGTTAAATACTTGTATTTTTTTATGTCCTCCAAAAAATTGTTCATCAGAAGTGTTTAAAGAGTGCAATCTTATTACATGATATGTAATAAATAATACTAATGATATGTTAAAATATGAAACAATAGAAACAACTGGTTAGTTTTCCTAGCAAAAGGAAGTTAACAGAAAAGCTCTGAGATAGTCTGTCTTGGGAGGTGTGCTTTTCAGTGTACTGAGAGTTGGCTGGAGATGCAAAATAATTTAGAATAGTCAAATCTGATCTGATTGTGAAGAGCTAATGAATATTCTTATGAAAATCTAAAAGTGGATTAGTGTCACCAAAACTGAAGCAGTTCTGCAGTATAGTCAACTATGATCTAAGCTAGTAATCAACACTCCTTTTATACTTCCTGAAAAGAAGGTACACCTCTAGGATCAACTCATTTCACCTTAATGCAAATATTTAAAATAAGTTGGTGCTTATACCTGATATTAATTTCCCTCAACATAGATATATACTGCCTGGCTGTGAGATGCCCAGAGGTATTGTGTCTGGTTTCCAACTCCAGCAGATCTGTCTCAGGTCGTGTGTCATCTCTGCCACCACAGTGTGGATGCTTCAGATAACCTAGGATGTCTCAGATGGCACTGGATACTTATGCAGAGAAAACTGAACCATCTTGATTCTCCCCATTGACTAGAAAGCTAGATACAGATATCAGACATAGATGCTCGTCTCATGTATATCTGAAGTTAGACAAATTGAAATCTAATATGATTCATTGGGCAATAAAATCAGACTCAGTATATTTTGGGTTGGAATAGACCTCTGGAAGTCATCTAGTCCAACCCTCTGCTCAAAGCAGGGCCAACTTTGAAGTCAGATTCACAACTGCTAAGATTCCAGTATTGATAAACATGTGAAGTATGCATGGCAAAACTGAATGGAAAACCCTCTCTAATATCCTAATTATATATTTACAATAGTGGGCTTTAAAATTAACTGTTCTTTTCAGGAGAGATAACATAAGACTTTTTTTGGATAATCATCTGGAATTGTAAGCATAATACTCTGCTGTGATCAAAACACTCAGAATACAAAGAATTATTAGGAAAAGAATGGAGAACAAAACATAAACACTGTAATGTCACTGAATAAGTTAGAAAGGCAGGAGGAATGTTTCTTACTCTAGAGAAGAGAGAAATTAAGTTAGTATTTTTCCCCTTTGCGAAGAGATGACATAAGTAATATGACAGAAAATTCTATAATCATTAATAAATAAAGGATACCGACAGCATTTTAAACATTTCCATATTACACCTGATTGTTGAATATCAGAATATATATATGTATTTATTTAATATTTTAATACATTAATTAGTATAAAAAGAAGCAGAAGAAACTACATTAAAAGGCAGTGTTCAGTCTTGCATATATTACTCATGAGGAACTTCTGAGAGGTCTATATATTGCTTACCACTGTGAGGGATCTCACTGCAATAATACAGTAAATAAAGCATATAGCTTTATTTGCTGTTAATTGTTATTGCTATTGATAGCTATTGTTATCAATTATTTTTTCCACAAATTAGACAAAGAAAACCTATAAGCTCCATAGTTTTCTGAAAGCTGCATATTTCATAGAAAAATAAATCCAGCAGCAGTTTTGATGCTAGTTCTTCTTCTAAGTTAATGTGAATATTCTTATACAGAGGATGTAGAACTAGAGTATAAGAAGTGATACCATGATAGCGTACACTCTTGTAAGTTATATCCAGTACACTTTTATAGCTCAGTTATATCCAGTACTCTATTATAACTCAGCTTACCAAAATTAAAAAGAACACAACAATATTCATTTTTATTGAAGTACTTTGCAGTATTTTAATTGAATTCCAGAACTTTTATTAGTGCTGTTTAACAGGAGACTCTTGTAAAACACAGCTATTTACCAACTAAAGCTGAATCAACATAAAGGCAGAGTAACATGACCACCTGAAAATATGTCATTAAATGGAGCAAACAAAGGCAGTTAACAGAGTGCAGCTGTTGTCATTATAGTTAGTGCAGTAAGGGCACAAAGGGACCCAGAATCTCTACTCAAAACTGTGTGCTGATGGAGCTATCACCATCTCCAACACCAACTGGAGTGGCTATTCCTACCACAGCAGAGACCTCCATCCACACACAACTCCTGTGGTAGGGTGCTGCTATCCTAGACTCTGGCAGTGCCTGCTGCTCTGGGAGTGCCCTAGCACTGCGTGATGCCTGTCTTTAGGGCTTAAGGAGTGGCATCCCCTGTGAGAGGTGTGCTGTGGTTGAGGTGCTGAGTCACAAGCTGAAAGGGCTGTGGGAGGAGGTGAGCAAGCTGTGCACCATCACGGAGGGTGAACCAGAGATTCACAGGGTCTTCAAAGACCAGACAGCGGCAACAGCCCCAGCCCTTGCTCCAAGAACAGAGAGGCAGCTGGAGATTACTCTAACAGGGAGCAGTGGATGGAGGTGCCCACAATGGAAGAGGCTAGAACCTTGTGACTTCTGGCAACACAGCAAAGCTCCTTCTCTTTCTGCAGTTCTGCAGTTACTGAACAGGTATGGGGATGGGTGAGGAAGGTGACCTCCAGTTAGGCAAGCATCAGAGACACCTCAGTCTGAACCAAAGAAGAAAAGGAGGGTGACAGTCACTGGAGACACCTTCTGATGAAGGATGGAGGCACCCACCTGTTGATGTAAACTGATGTTTTGGAAGTCTTGCTGCTTGCCACTTGGTTGCCCTTTGGATCTCAGAGAGAGACTGGCAAGGCTTATCCAGCCCTGCAAGTATTCCCCTTGCTGCTCATCCATGTACGCATCACTGATACTGCCAGGGGCAATGGTGCACATGTCAAGAGTCATTACAGAGCTCTGGAAGCAGGAAGGAAGCAAAGGACAATCAGTATTAGGGACAGTTATGCCACTTGGAGGCCCAGATGAAGGTCTCAGTCCCTCCAGTAAGGGGGAAAGGCTGAGGCCAGAAGTGGGCACACCAGCATATCACCACCAGCTCCCTTGGCTGGTGACCCAGATAGGACTTTGGCTGCTATGACCATGGGACCCTCTTTGAGGAAAAAGGACTGCCTACAAAGGACAGGATCCATCTGACAAATGGGATGAAAGGCTAAGGTAGGTATACCAGGGAAGGGTTGTCATCATCTGAAAAGAAGCAAAGATATGGAGGGGCAGTGAGGAACTGTCTGAGTCTACTGGCTTTGGCTGGGATAGAATTAAATTTCTTCATAGTAACTTGTACAGGGCTATGTTTTGGATTTGTGCTGAAAATGATGTTGATAACACACTGATGTTTTAGTAATTGCAGAACAGTGCTTACACAGCATCAAGACTGAGGCACTGCATGATGGGGGAGTTTCCTGCACTTTCCTTGTGAAAGCAGCACAGCTGGGATACATCTCAAATGGCTGCATACAAACACATGCAACATGGGAAATAAACAGGAGAAGCTAAAGGTCTGTTCACAGCTGCAGAGCTATGACCTCACTGGGATTAGAGAGGTGGTGGAATAGTTTGCATGACTAGAGCCTTAGTGTCTGGGTGCAGGCGTTTCAGGAAAAACAAGATGAAGAAAGTGAGGATGAGGCGATGTACTCAGTGCAAATGAGTGACTGGAGTGCATGCAGCTTTGCCTTGGAACTGGGAATGAGCTGCTTGAGAGCTTGTAGGTAAGGGTAAGAGGAGACACCAGCACTGGTGACGTTGAAGTAGGCATCTGCTACATTTAGCCAGTACATGAAGTCTTTAGACAGCTGAAAGAAGCCTTAAAATCAAAGGCTCTGGTTCTCTTGGTGGAATTCCCCACCCCCACATCTGCCAGTAGGGAAATGAGGCTGCATGCAAGCAATGATACAGGCAATTGCTGACTATAAGATGGGTATAAAATTGACCGGACTCACAGAGTCAAAAAAGTGATGGTAAGCAGTACTGAGTCCAACTGGTGACAAATTACTAGTGGTATCATTTAGGGATCAGTTCTGGGGTCAGTATTGTTTAAAGCCTTTATTACCTATCTGGATGATGTAATAGACTGCATGCACAGTAAGTCTGCACACAACACTAAATTGAGTGGAGCAGTCAATATGCTGCAGAGTAAAGTTGCAATTCAGAGGAGCCTGAACAGGCTGGAGAAATTGGCCAGTGGGAACCTCAAGAAGTTTACCAAATGCAAATGTTGAGTCCAGCACTGGAGGCAGAAAAACCTCCTGCAATAGTACAGGCTGGGGGGCGAACTGGCTAGAAAGTAGCTTTGCAGGAAAGTGTCTGGGAGTACTGGTGGACAAGCTGAACATCAGCCAGCTATGTGCCCTTGTGGCAAAGGCCAGCAGCATAGCATCCTGGGCTGCATTAGGAAGACTGTTCCAGCAGGTCAAGGGAGGGTGATCTTTCCCCTCTATTCAACACTGGTGAGACTGCAGTTGGAGTGCTGTGTCCAGTCCTGGACAAGTGTGAAATGGATGCAGTAGACTGAGTCCAGCAGAGAGTCAATAAGATGGCTAGGCAGCCAGAGCACATGTCATACAAGAAGAAGCTGAGGGAGTTTGATCAGAAGTTTCAGGGGAAACTGTCTTGCTGTCTACAAATACCTAATGGATAAGTATAAAGAAGATGTGGCCAGACTTTTCTGTGAGTTGCACTATGAAAGCACAAGAGGAAACAGGCACAAGTTGCAACGTCTCAATATAAGAAGTTTTTTCATTACAAGGGGAATCGAACACAAAGAGGTTGCTGAGAGAGTTTGTAGAATCTCCACTCTTGGAGACATTCGAAACTTAACTGGACAAGACAACACACTTGAATTAGATTTGCTTTGAACTGAAGGCTATACTAGGTGGCCTCTAGAGTTGTCTTCCAACCTAGATGGTTCTGTGATTCTACGATTCTTTGAAAAAATTCTTATTGCATAGCCCCAGTACTAAATGTATTTATGTTCTACTCTTTACCATTTGCTTTAGTTCAATCTCACACTGTAGTGAACTGAAACTCTTCTTTTTTCTTTCTTCCCTTTCTTTCATACTTTTTTCTTTTGACCCCCAAAGTGCTTCCCAAGAAACTGTCTGGCACAATTACAGAGCAGAAGTATTCCCCAGTTAGTGTATCTTGTGTTATTATAGCAGAGAATAGAATCTCAAGATTTTGTTTCTGTGAAACAGAGTAAAAGTCATGCTTATATAACGGAACAGTTAGAATGCCTTCTTTCTGATCAGTTCTCTGCAAAAAACCCCCTTTAATCTCTGCCTTGTTGTCCAGTATCCTGCTATTTATTAGGAAGTAGTACCTTTATCTTTATAGAAATTTTATTTCAAGTTATGCTTTATTATATAAAAAATACTTCTAAAATAAAATTATTTCTTAAATCATAAGCACTTCTGAACTTTAACAGTAGCTGTCTTCTTTAAGCTTTCTCAATATAACTGATGTATACTATGTCAAGTATTTTGCTCTTGGTAGCTACTTAATGGATATCAAGTAAAGTGATACATAAAGTGTTAATCCAAATGCTGTGTTGTTATATTCAAGACATATGACATGATGTGTTTTACACAAAGTTATAACTGGAGCGATTCAGTATCACTATTATTTAATAAATGCAGGGAAGGTCATATTCAGCTAATTTTTTTCTAATTATTTGAAGTAATCAGAGTTCAAGATTTTTAATTTCTGTATGTACATTGTAATGTAAAGTCTGAGTATATGGTCATTTATTCTCTGCCACTTTAGACCAGAGTTACTGATGCTCATGACTGCAAAGACTTTGATGTAGAGGCATGCACTTTCAATAATCTTTAAGCAAATTATTATAGTTCTGCTAGTCACTGGCTGCAATTTAAAAATTCCTTCATGCATAAATAAAAGAGCTTTGAAGGCCACAGGCAACCTGAAGACTGCTCTTGAACAACTGGAGAACTATGCAGTTGTATTTTATTTTTTTTAAAAAAGCTTTTTAAAGCATTTAGACTTCAGTAAAATCACTCTTCATACATTCCCAGAATGCTCCCCCACATCATAAATACTAAATCAGGTGAAAGAGAATGAGGCCAGGTTTGAAGGTTTGAAGACACTATCCCGTTCACAATCACTGAAGCTCTTCTGTTGTATTTTAAGCTATTCAATAGAACAAGAAGTGGAAGATGAGTTTTTTGCTGGGTAAGTGTCACCAACTTCACCCAGAATTTTTCTGGCATACCCTTTTGCCCAGTTAAGGTTTAATTAATGCAAAGATGAAGAGCTTAAAACAAATAAATAAAAGGAAAAATACTATCTCCAGCCTTTCATGTGAATACAAGCATTTACTTGACTAATGAAGCATCTATATACTTCATGAGTTACAGACAAATTGTTTAAGTCTCTTCTGGCAGCTGCTTTCACAATCAGAAATTGAGCATTTGTTCTTCTAGTAGCATTCTGCATAAAAAATGACACTTGTTCTTTTCTTTTGCAACACAGAGTTGGTTTACGTATACACAGCAGAACAGAGCTCTTGGCTGGGAATCCTGCATAAAATCCCAAGCACACTAAAAAATATGGTGATGGTTTCCTCAAGCCACAGCCTTTCCCAGGTATTTTTATGCAGTAGCTTAGGTTTCTCCTCTCTTTTAATACATTGTGGGTTTGCTTTTTGGATTTGGGTTTGGTTGTGTCTTTCTTTGGCTGTTGTTTTTGTGCTTGTTTTGTAGAAACTATTCATAGTTGTCAAATCTGTTCTTGTACTGCATAAACCCCCCGAATTCCTGACTTGAAATTCTTCAGTCCCTGAGTCAGTAAGGTGTCTACCACCCAAATCTGAATAAGAGATATATGCATTACAACAGTTAGAACACCTATGAGTTACACACCCCACTTTATGAATAAATGTCACAATGCACAGCTGGGCAAATAAACTGTCATTAATTGAAGGAGGGGTAAGTACACATATGGAATTTCTTAGCATCTAACATATTAGGACACCTACACTGAGCAAAACAAACTAATGAAGGCATGGGTAAATGCAGAATTCTTCCTTTCACCTGTGTTTGGTGTTTTATCTCAGGGGTAAAATTTGGTTATGTTTAAAACCGATATTTAGGCATCTAGGTCACAAGAACACTAGTGTGACTATTAGAAGACTCCTTAACTTGGCAGCTGTAAAACTTCTGTGATACATAGTTCAATCTTCTTGGGATAAGCAGAGACTAGATACCAGTATACTATCCTATATGGTTATTCTATACTATTATTACGTACTAGTTGTAGGTAACACTTTTATCTTGAACTGTCAATTATATTGTCACAGGCTATAGTTTTCCAAAATCCCACCTATCTGTTGTGTCCCAGATGTTCAGACAGACTTTGTGGAACTTCTTTTTATCACTGTTATTAACTCCAGCATCTTTATTGTATGATAGCAATTTTGAGAAAGTTTTAGCCTTAGTCTTTCTCTGGGTAGTCTTTGTAGGCTTCTGAAGTGCTCACATGTCTTTTTTAAGTGGACTTAGTCTTTGAAATTATGTAATTATAGATACATAAAACCATAGTTTAGGACGCAGAAGTAGGTGGAATTAGAACACATCAAATGTGTGTCCACTCAGAACCCCTACAAAATCCTCTATCAAACCCAGAGCTAACAATATTTTTACCTTTAGTTTCTCGGTCAAAGATTTCTTCTAGGTTCCTTCTGACTTTAAAGAATCATTTACTTGCATATCTTAATCTGGTAGGAATCCTCTGACTGCAAATTTCTCCAACAGTCTTTTCAAGGTCAGCTACATCAAGAAGGTATATTCTGAGTATATCTATTGTGAAAAAAACCCCAACCAAAACCCCTCAACCCACAGAGTTTGAGTCACTCTCACTTAAGAATATGACTGAAGAATCGGTAAACTCTATCTGGTATCACAGCATGCTGGCTAGGACACTTTCCTAATAAACAGGATACATGAATTTGAGACTTTCTGCACTTTGAAAGAAGCTTCAGTAATAAATGATTTTCTTAAAAAAAAGCTCAAACTCTCTGTGAAGGTGAGTATCTCTGGTATCTGCCCAAAGACATGTATCAGAATGCCAGTGCTAACAGGTGTTTTGCTTTCCTTTTTGTTACTGGTATTTCTGTAGCAGTAAAGAAAGTTATTTCCAAATCCAAAGAAAAAGGATTTCAGTTTTCTTTATTTGGATGTGATAAAAACACGCTCTTCCTGAAAATATAGAAGAAAAATGTAAAATATTAGAATCAAATAAAGAAGTATGCTTCTATTCTGTTGAGTTTACTGTGTTTCAGCTTTTCATTCCTTTCTCAGTTTTATCAGAGATGAACGGCTAAGAAATAGGTACAACATGTTCTTTGCTTTGTTCAGAAATATCAGTAACTTTACATGTGATTTGTTAATGACCTCTGGCACATTCTCTTTAGTAAGACTTGCTCTACATGGTTTCTGAATATAGACATGTCAAGGTAAGTTAAAGCGTACCATGACTTATTCCCCATAGACAGGCAAAAGTTTGGACAATCTTTCCCAATGTAAATTTTCTTTTGCTGAAAGAGTGGATGACTTAATACTTTTCAGGTTTTCCCAGGGGTTCTCAGTAGTCTTTTGAGGCACTATTTTGGGAAGGAAGTAATTTTCCCCAAATGATCCAGATCTTGTATCCAGGGCATTACCTCCTTCAAGGTCATGTTCAATTTCTTTATAAAAATTACTGACACTCACTGCCCCAGTGAACGGGACTCAGTTTTTAGACTCAGCTTAAACTATTTTGCATATAGTGCCATTTTGACTGCAATTATTAAAAAAAAAAAAAAAAAAGCAGTAAAACGTAAAGGACAAGATTGTGATTTGACCTACATAAGCAAGTAAACAAGCATAAAGCACTTTCTCAATGTGCTGTATGAGCTACTAATATTTCTGGTTGGGTTGTGCAAGCAAAGCAGCAGCTGGTGTGCACACAACTATGGTGCACTTCATCCTACAGCTCTTAGCGGTGGCTGAGGGTAGAAGGAGTAACAAAGTCTTCAACTCTGGGTCTCAGAGACCTTCAGAGGCAACTGTGTGAGTAGACATAAGCTACAGCAGCTCCAGAGGCTGCTCAAATTTATGCTGGAAGCCACATTAGCTCAAAAGAACTGTAAAAACCAATTAGATGTATTTTAAAGACCTTTTACAATCCCAAAGGGTAGTTTGCTGTACTATGGCTCCTGAGTCATTTGCATTGGTCATTTGAGGTGAATGTGTGGGCCAAGGAATCTGTCCTGTGTCAAGTCACACAACAAAGGTGAGCTAATGGTAAATGGCTTCAGTTAGCAAGTTTTTATCTCTGATTTATCCTTGTTTCCTTCTCCCTTTGATACAGCATTAGCACAGAATGCTTAATGTGATAGTGCAGTTTCTCTAGGGACCAGAGAAAACCCTGATTGTTGAAAATGGGATGCATCTGTGTGACTGATCAATAAGCTCCTACAATGGAAGAAGGCACAGCAGAGATGGGCACAGGTGATGTGCTCATGAAGCTGAGGGAAGGACACAGGGAGTGACCACAGGTGTTGTAGAGAAAGCTGAACTTACCCGAAAAAAAAAGGGGACCAGAGTGTGGCCTTTGTGTTAGATACATGACTATATCAGTTGAGTGAATCAACTGATTCGATGAGTTAATCAAAAAGTGTGAATGTCTTCCTGATTTAGCCAGACCAGCATGGGGGAAGTGTATATGCAGCTCATAAAAACTAAGCAACTAACAAAATGACCCTTGAAGAGAGCAGTAGGCTTGAGCTGACTTCAACCCATGTAATCCTTCCTGGCAATTAGGGATGCCCAGCATTGTGGCAGTGAGCATTCTGCTAAATCAAAATCCTGTGTAATGCCAAATAGCTTCAAATAAGCAAATTTGACATTAACACATTAAACCTTCCCTCTGTGGAATACCTAAATAAACCTGGTCAGAGACTGTTGGACACTGAAAGTCTGGTACCAATGCCAGAGCAGTGCATGAAGTGATATATGAAGAGAGACAAAAACCTTCTCATTTTCTCAGTTAGCTTGGCATAACTTCTAAGACCAATATTTTCAAGGCTGTAAGAGATTTCTGTAAAGCAAATTACCAACAGTCAGTGAGAGAACTGGGACTAGCATATGCAATTTGTCCCATATTTTTCACCAATAGTAAGGCCTGATTTAAGCAAGAAAGGAGGTGTTAAAACTGAGGGAAAGTTTTTACTTCCCAATGGCTGAGATTTCGTCAGGGTGGCTCATCACAGGACTCTTGATCCCAGTACCTCTGGCCAAATGGTGGCATTAAAAAGAATGTTGGCATCCTAGACATGGACATGGACATACTCCATTCCTTTATGGCAAATTAAAAAGTGTGCTGGAAGCATGGAGTTCAAGGAAGTGGAACAGTGAGGGTGATTTTACATCTGCCTGTGGCATTGATTGACAAATACCCTAGACATCTTATGGGCCCATGTTGAAAGACAGAGGTGGAGAAAAAACACAAAACCCACAAGAAAAGCCTGCAGGGGTTTGAGAAGATTATTAAAGGAGATAAAGAAATAACTTAATATTTTTTTTGTGAACATATCTGTTTATAATGATGTTTTCAGTATAGCAAAAAAGGCATAATAAGAGCCAAGACAGACAAATGAAAATAGAAAACAAAGTGAAACTAAAGCAGGGTGATTAATAGCTGGTGCAAATAAAGACTTCAGCCAGTGATGCTTCTAGACAAAACAGCTGGGTAAGGGCTAACACAGCTGCTCAACTACATCAAAACTGCACCTCCTAGAACATGTAAATTGTGACATGAAATGCTCGAGACCTTCTGTAATTCACGTCTCTATATTTGTATTCAAATCGTACAGCCCTGAGAGTCTGCATCTTGTGACTTCTGGCCTGAAGACATATTAACTGAATTAAATTGCCTCTCTTAGTATGAAGTAACTGAATGAAATTCTATAGGTTATGTTATACAGATGGTCAGATTAAATTATGGGGTTTTGTCATCAGGTCTTTATGCTTTTGGAAATGCATGGTATAAATGCATTCTTTCACAAAATATTAGTAAGGTGGTTTTGTCCTTTGTCTCATCTTCTTTTAAGCAGCTAATTAAAGCCCATCTAGAACTAAATCTGGCCACTGTTGTAAGAGATAATAAAAAATGTTTCTACAAATACATTAACAACAGAAAGGGAACCAAGGAGAATCTCCATCCTTTATTGGATGCGGGGGGGGGAAAGTTGCAACCAAGGGTGAGGAAAGGGCTGAGGTACTTAACACCTTCTTTGCCTCTGTCTTTAATAGCCAGACCAGTTATCCCCAGGGTATTCAGGCCCCTGAGCTGGAAGACAGGGATGGGGAGCAGAATGGAGCCCCCATAATCCAGGAGGAAGCAGTTAACAACATGCTACGCTGGACACTCACAAGTCTATGGGGCCACATGGGATCCACATGGGAGTACTGAGAATGCTGGCGGAGGAGCTTGCTAAGCTACTCTCCATCATCTATCAGCAGTCCTGGTTAAAAGGGGAGGTCCCAGATGACTGGAGGCTTGCCAACGTGATGCCCATCTACAAGAAAGGATGGAAAGAGGATCCGGGGAACTACAGGCCTGTCAGCCTGACCTCGGTACCAGGGAAGATTACGGAGCTGTTCATACTGAGTGCACTCAACAGGCATGTGCAGATCAACCACAGGATCAGGCCCAGCCAGCATGGGTTCATGAAGGGCAGGTCCTGCTTGACCAACCTGATCTCCTTCTATGATCTGGTGACCTACCTGGTGGATGAAGGAAAGGCTGTGGATGTCATCTACCTGGACTTCAGTAAAGCCTCTGACACCATCTCCCACAGCATTCTCTTAGGGAAGCTGGCAGCTCATGGCTTAGGCAGGTGTACTCTTCGCTGGTGTCCTGGTTTCGGCTGGGATAGTGTTAATTTTCTTCCTAACAGTAGGCATAGTGCTGTGGTTTGGATTTAGTAGGAGAAGAATGTTGATAACATGCTGATGTTTTTAGTTGTTGCTGAGTACTGCGTATGCTAGTCAAGGACTTTTTCAGCTTCCCATGCTCTGCCAGGCGCACAAGAAACTGGGAGGGGGCACAGCCAGAAGAGTTGATCCAAACTGACCAAAGGGCTATGCCATACCATATGACATCATGCTCAGTATATAAACTGGGGGGGGGGGTGGCCGGGGAGCAGCGATCGCTGCTCGGGAACTGTCTGGGTATCGGTCGGCGGGTGGTGAGCAATTGCATTGTGCATCACTTGCTTCGTGTATCATTATTATTATTATCATTATTATACTGTTACTATTAGCATTACTATTTTACTTTATTCCAATTATTAAACTGTTCTTATCTCAACCCAGGAGTGTTTCTCACTCTTACTCCTCCAATTCTCTCCCCCATCCCATCGGGGTAGGGGGAGTGAGCGAGCGGCTGCGTGGTGCTTAGTTGCTGGCTGGGGCTAAACCACGACAGCTGGGTAAAAACCTGGTTGGGTGGCCGAGCCAAACTAGTTGTGGTGAATGGATTTAAAACTGATTGGTGATTGGTCAAAACTGGTGATCCCCAGGGCTCAGTTTTGGGGCCAGTCTTCTTTAATATCTTTATCAATGATCTGGATGAGGAGATTGAGTGCACCCTCAGTAAGTTTGCAGATGACACCAAACTGGGTGGGAGTGTCGATCTGCTGGAGGGTAGGGTGGCCCTGCAGAGGGACCTGGACAGGCTGGATCGATGGGCCGAGGCCAACTGTATGAGGTTTAACAAGGCCAAGTGCTGGGTCCTGCACTTCGGGCACAACAACCCCATGCAATGCCACAGGCTTGTGGAAGAGTGGCTGGAAAGCTGCCTGGCTGAAAAGGACCTGGGGGTGTTGGTTGACAGACAGCAGTGTGCCCAGGTGGCCAAGGCAACCAACAGCATCCTGGCTTGTATCAGGAATAGTGTGGCCAGCAGGAGCAGGGAGGTGATTGTTCCCCTGTACTCGGAGCTGGTGAGGCCTCACCAGTGTCCAGTTTTGGGCCCCTCAATACAAGAAAGACATTGAGGTGCTGGAGCATGTCCAGAGAAGGGCAACAAATCTGGTGAAGGGTCTAGAGAGCAAGTCTTATGAGGAGCAGCTGAGGGAACTGGGGTTGTTTAGCCTGGAGAAGAGGAGGCTGAGGGGAGACCTTATCACTCTCTACAACTACCTGAAAGGAGGTTGTAGTGAGGTGGGCGTTGGTCTCCCAAGTAACAAATGATAGAATGAGAGGAAATGGCCTCAAGTTGCATTAGGGGAGGTTTAGATTGGATACTAGGAGAAATTTCATTACTGAAAGAGTGGTCAAGCATTGGAAGAGGCTGCCCAGAGAGGTGGTGGAGTCACCATCCCTGGAGGTGTTCAGAAAGTGTATGGATGTGGCACTTTGGGACACGGTTTAGTAGGCATGGTGGTGGTGGGTTGATGGTTGGTCTGATGATCTTAGAGGTCCTTTCCAACCTTAATGATTTTATTCTAGTTTTACTTTCATTAAAAATTAATCCACCCACCAAGCCAGGAAACATGAAATTAATTATTACTCTGCCCTTAATTGTTTTAGTGGTGGTCTTGGTAGTGTTATATTAATGGTTGGACTGGATGATCTTAAAGGTCTTTTCCAACCTAAATGATTCTATGATTCTGTGATTCTATAAGAATCATAACAAATTCCAAATGGGACTTCTGTACAGGTCAGGTTGTTAGCTTATAGAATCATAGAATGGTTTGGGTTGGAGGGGACCTTTAAAGGTCACCCATTCCAACCATGCTGCCATGGGTAAGAAGATCTTTCACTAGATCAGGTTGCTCAAAGCCCCATCCAACCTGACCTTGAACACATCCAATGATGAGGCATCCACATCTTCTCTGGGCAACCTGTTCCAGTGTCTCATCGCCCTCATCATAAAAAAATTCTTCCTCATGCCCAATCTAAATATATGCTCTTCTTGTTTAAAAGTGTTACCCCTTGTCACTATAAGCCTTGGTAAAAAGTCCATTCCATCTTTCTTATAAGCCCCCTTTAAGTATTGAAAGGCAACAATAAGTTCTCCCTGGGCCCTTCCCTTCTCCAAGCTAAACGAGCCCAACTCTCACAGCCTTCTCTCATAGGAGAATCATTCCAGCCCTCTGATAATTTTTGTTACCTTCCTCTGGACCTGCTTTAACAGGTCCAGGTCTTTCTTTTGCTGGGGATCCCAGAGCTGGATGCAGTACTCCAGGTGGGGTATCACAAGAGCAGGACAGAGGGGAAGAATGACCTCCCTTGACCTACTGGCCACGCTTTTTACGCAGCCCAGGATACAGTTGATTTTCTGAGCTGCAAGGGCACATTGCCGCCTCATGTCCAAAATGCCCACTGGAAATCCAGATTTGTGTTTTCCTTGGGTAGTAGAAAAAAGTTTATTACAGTTCTGAGTGTAATGGTCTTTTCTTAAAACAGTTTTTTGGATGTGATAGGTTTCTGCTGGGTCATTTAGCCAATGCCTCTGCATTAGAGGAGGAAATATTTTATTATTTCTAAACCAGGACTCACACAGAGGTGTAAACTGGCTTTGAATCTTTCATTGAGGCTGATTGTATACCTGCCATTGGCAATCTTTTCCAGCATTCATCTACTATCACTGAAGTTTTTCCTCTCCCACCATACTATTCCCTTGTCAATGTTGATTTTCCAGGCTGAAGCTTCAGAGAAGTATTCCTTGTTTTCAGATCAGTCTCTCATAAAAATGAAAATATTGTTTATCTAACACCTGAATGACATTCACTTCAAAAAGTGCATTAACTTGTTTTTTTCTTTTTTTTTTCTAATTGCTGGGTTTTGGTTGTTTTTTTGTTTTTGTTTTTGTTTTTTAAATGACAAACTATTTGTTGTCTTAAAAAGAAGAGGCCAATTATCAAAGTATTCCTTAGTAAGCTCCTAATTCAAGTTAGTGGGGCTACTCCTAAATATGTCACTCAGGGGAGAAACTCAGACAACTAATAAAAGCTTTCAACAAAAGAACACTGTTCTTTGCAAGAGCCAGTACTAAACTCAACATTATAATGGTGCTTTATGAACATTAAAAATGTTACATTAGAAATATTACCTACTGTAAAACAGAGTACTTCTTCCCAAAACACTATATTTAGCAGCATAGTGATTCCCTCCTGCTTCCTCTCCCACTCCCCATCATCTCAGTTTGTTTTAATTAGAGCCTTGTTCATGTAATTTAGGAAAAAAATAAACATTGCCTTATAGCTAAAACATTCTAAAATTCAAAGTACTTTGTCTACATGAGAAGTTGTTAGCATCTATAAAGCATATTTATTTTATGTGGCTTAAAGTAAAGCTCTTTCTATCAGTAGTACAAAGGTTCTCTTCTGAGTAATTGGTTCCAGTCATGCTATTTCATCATTATCCAAATTTTATACCTATGTAATTTTTTCTTCCATCAATCCCCAAAAGTCAAAACTCAGATTGGTTCTTGTCTCTACTGCTTTCAGACAAGTCAGCTCCATTTAAACATGTGTGCATAGGAGGAGACATCTTTCTAGAAATACTGAACAGAAGACAAATAAAACAGGGGGAAAAAAATAAACAAAAAGGTATAAACCTTCCCAGGTAGAAACCACAGAATCTCACTATTCAGGCAGAACATTTGGCAAGATCCTACTTTTCCATCTCTTTCCACAGTACTTTTCTTTATGATCTCAGGATATGCTATCACATTAACGAAACACAGCTGATGTGCAAACCTCCATTCAGCAGGTACTCTGGTGTTCCTAACCTTTTCTAAATTAAATATGTGTGAAGGTAAAAGAGATGCTTGCTTGATGTTTTAAAAATAAGAAAGATTTGCAGGAAATGAGCATTTGGAACCTGACAGCTACATATTATTTGCACCCCATGAATCTAAGCAGATTTTCTGTGATTATCACTGTTAGCTAGAACATGTCATTATCTTTCTTATTGTGATGACTCTTTGCATCTTAAGGCAACACGCAAATTTCGTTTTTATAATTTTATGTAAATATGAACTGTTACAGATATCAGCATAATGACACGTATAGCTATAAAAATACTGTAAGTAATGTGTGATGATGCATATAGAGACTGCTTATAAAAGCATGTGAAACACTGAAGATGTAGACAGAAACACTGGGAGTAAATCAGTGTTACACAAAATATATGTGAATAAAGTCACTCAGATTAGTTGCCATATCTGAAATATGAATAAGGTCATATTTGAGATATAAGAAGGGCAACAAATCTGGTGAAGGGTCTAGAGAGCAAGTCTTATGAGGAGCAGCTGAGGGAACTGGGGTTGTTTAGCCTGGAGAAGAGGAGGCTGAGGGGAGACCTTATCACTCTCTACAACTACCTGAAAGGAGGTTGTAGTGAGGTGGGCGTTGGTCTCCCAAGTAACAAATGATAGAATGAGAGGAAATGGCCTCAAGTTGCATTAGGGGAGGTTTAGATTGGATACTAGGAGAAATTTCATTACTGAAAGAGTGGTCAAGCATTGGAAGAGGCTGCCCAGAGAGGTGGTGGAGTCACCATCCCTGGAGGTGTTCAGAAAGTGTATGGATGTGGCACTTTGGGACACGGTTTAGTAGGCATGGTGGTGGTGGGTTGATGGTTGGACTGATGATCTTAGAGGTCCTTTCCAACCTTAATGATTTTATTCTAGTTTTACTTTCATTAAAAAATAATCCATCCACCAAGCCAGGAAACATGAAATTAATTATTACTCTACCCTTAATTGGTTTAGTGGTGGACTTGATAGTGTTATGTTAATGGTTGGACTGGATGATCTTAAAGGTCTTTTCCAACCTAAATGATTCTATGATTCTGTGATTCTATAATCTCCTGTGTCTTCTTTTCTAGTTTCTCTAACATTTCCTTCAGAAATCTTGCTATGTGTAAAATTAAAAGGTGGGGTTTTTGTTTGTTTCTTTCTTTTGGTGTTTATTTCCAAAGTGTATGAACACTTACATTACTAGTCTGAAAGACACTGACCTGAGTGACATGACACAAATATTGTTTCAATCAAGGAAAGTCATGCCAAATTAAAGATAGTTCTTTCATATAACGTGTAACCTAGAAACTTGCCCAATGAAAGAGAAGATGAATGTGTTTGCTTTGAGGAAAGTACTCTCTGAATATTAATTTGCATATTTGCTTTCTTCTTTCCTTAAAAAGTCTGTAGGGACACCTTGTGGATTTGAATCTGTTTTATCTGAACTGTTTGTAAGTGGAATGAATCACAATGTAGTCTTTCCAGTGGACTCATGGAGAAAGAATCAAAGTTTTTACAAAAAGAGGAAATAAAGGCTACACAGTTAGATTTCTGTCATATATTTTTGTAAACCAATGTTACACATTAAAAGCTGAAAGGTTAGAAATAAAGGAAGTTGTAATCTAAATGCAGAATTCAGTTTGAGAAAGGGAAAGTTATTGTTTCAGACTAACAATATGCCAAACACAACCGTGAAATGAGTTTACTAAACCATCAGATTTACACTGTGTGATGAATGAGATGAATTTGACCTGTAGTTTAGACTTGTCAGGGAACATCAGGATATTAAGAGACTGAAGAGTTTAATAGAGTCTTCATTTCCCCATGGATAACTAGCCTTCAGAAAATATTGCTGGTTTTTTGTTCCAGTAATTCATGTGGTTGATTGATCTCTACTTTTGCTCTCTGACTATCCCCACCTGGAGGCAGAAGACATGAGAAGAAAAATAATTCCCTTGGGACACGTAAATCACACAAAATATATGACAGAAATAATAGCATTTAGATAAGAATCTGGAATCCATCTCCAGCTTCATTGTTTTCTAAGGAATGATAGGACTTTGTAATTGGATTGACAGAAGTCAACTAATAATAAAAACCCACTTCTGTATATATACTAGATATGTATACACACTGTAAAAGTCAGCGCTAATAGAATGTTGAAATGGCAAAAATAGCAGCCCAAAACTCATCAATATAGATTTCAGGTACCTGTGGTGGCTAGTACATATGCTTTTTTAAATTAAAATCTCCTCTAAATAATGTCAGTAATATTTGGTTGGGTTTTTTTTCTTTCTTTTTACATAGTTCTTCCCAATGAATACCCGGAGACATACCTATGAATTTATGTAATGAATTATTTCAACTACTTTTTATTATTTTATGGTCAGTGAAACTAATAAATATTAAAACAGTTGCTTTCTAGACCATGAAAACATTATAATTTCATAAGCAATGTTGTCATTCATGGTTACTATAGTAATTGTAGTCACTATCCAGGCCAAAAGCATTCACATTAGGTTGAGATGAAGCTTTACTGCCAAGAGCAACATATATCACTCCATTGTGTGACGTATACTTCTGTGGTTATAAAATAAATGGTGACCACAATCTAGCATATCTTCCTGATGAAAGAAAGGTGTTTTCTGACCAGCTGGGTTAAAGTGTAATAACTAACACACTCTAAACCTAGTGAAAATAAAGCACTTGATTAGAAATGGGTTCATTTCACTGAGTGACAGCTCATCTTCCAAAGATGAGACTGGAAACTAAAATTAAAAACATTGTTGAATACTGAAACCCCAGACTCACAGAGTCCCTGCTATATACGGTATTTTATTATTTGTCTTCTTCCCCCCAGCTATAGTCTCCTGTGTTCCAAAAGCTTCAAGACACAAATCTTTCTCTTTTTTTTAGACTATATTTCCTCTCCCTCTCTTCTTTCTCTCCCTGTCCCCTAAATTTCTGTCTCTCCCCCTGACTTCCAATTAAAATACTTTCTTTTTCACAGATGCCAACTGTGCCACTTATTTCAAAGAAGGCACAATTGATGCATATTACACCAAACTGATAAATTATTCTCAATTTGCATTTAGACTAAAATAAAGAATTGTGTACCCATATCTTGGCAAATTCTTCCCAGTTATAATTGTTGGTCCAGTAAAATATACTATCTTTATCCACAGCCTTGTCTATCTTCTATTGTTAGACCAAAATAGTTTTAACAGTATATCAGAGTAATTTCCATTAGATCCAGTGGGGTTTTGAAGTGTAAATACTGGTAAGAAGATATGCCTCCATTTCCATATGTAAAATGATCTAATTAGAGCATTGTCTAAACCAGTCTCAGACAAGCATGCTGAAGCATAATAGTGAAATTACCATTTAAGACAATTGGTTTATACAGGTATTCATAATAAACAGAAAACATTTCTGATTCTTGTCATTTTCAAAGAAGAAATCTTGCTATCTGTAAAGATAAGTTTTCCCTCAGAACCTTCTGGACACTTTTATGAAAAGTGTCATAGAGATTTTCCTGTTACTAATTTTTGCAAGTGTCAATATACATCCAACATTTAAAGATAAACCATTGCAAATTGACATTAGAATTAAGCTACTGACAAAATCCATTTGTTACATCAAAAGGTTAAACACAGAGGTTTCCTCAGGACTATTTTTGATTAACCATGAATTCTTCAATCTTAATAATACTTCTTTTGTGATCAAGATGACAGATGACGTAAATTAACACACTTTCAACTTTGGTATTGGGTCATTAGTTAACATTTGCAAAGCACTTTTTCGAAGTCAAGCATCACATATGGAACATGCAGTAAAAAAATTGAAATTTCACTGGTAGTTCTTCTGACTGAACCATTCACAAATTCCTTACAAACATTGCCCTTCATCTACTTTCTTACTTCTTCCTCAGTTCCCAAACATGCATGGAATACTCTGGCTGTCTTGCTATATTGAAGGCCAGGATGATGTAAGAAAGACAACAGTTGTCAAATAACATCAGGGTAGAGACCTGTATGCAAACAGGCACTCTGAAAGCTTGATAAGCGAACTTGTGAAAAGAAATAGAACATACTTATTTTTCTTGATTGTTACTACCCATATTGTCAAGAAAAATAGAAAGGGAGAAAAATGAATGCAAGCCTTTGCTTAGATGAAGAAATACACAGTTCTTAGGAGATGGCAAGGACTATGCTTTTCTTCAGCATGGGCTTGTGCATGTACTCACTTGCAAAATGGACCAGAGTTGACAGAAATTTCCAAACCCATACAGACATCCCATATAATCTCCAACCATATCCATCTACTCTTAAACTGATGTAATTCACATGGCACATTAAGCCAACCATAGGGTTCTTCTTGAAAAGTCCTGCACTCTTCTACATAAGCAGACCACTTCTTTAAGGCACAATGGTTGTGCAGTAGGATATCAATATCCATCATCCAACCATGTGCAATTCAGAGAATGTGAAGTTTAGAACACTTTTTTTTGCCTCTACTTTTCAGAATCATTTATTAGTTAGTATACTGGATTTTGTAAAACCATTTCTGAAGTGCTTAAAGCTTCTTAAGCACTGAAAAATGAACCTATGAACATACTTCTGGGTTCATTCAGTCCATTCAGAAGCCCAGTTCTGTCAGTAAATTAAGTGATGCTATGATGAAGTAATTTTTTTCCAGTTAATCCACTGTACATTCTGGATCACATTTACAATTATTACTTCACAGAGTAAACATTCTAGAAACAGAGATAAATAGAAAATACAGGTGTTAAATCTCTTTCTGTTCTGTTTGATTCATAAAGTTATAGAAAGAAGTGTACATTTTCCAAATAAACATGGTTGTTTTTTCAATTATTATGTAGCACTGACAGGTATTTGACTGTTTATGAACCAAACCAGTGCTAAAAGAAATGTATGGTTTTTTTCAGTATTCTTGATCTAAGAATTTAAAGAATGGCATTTTACAAACTATGGGGAATGCAAAGATGAGAAGGTTTAAAGTCTCTCTAGAAGAATTCCTGATTTTATTTTTCAAAACAGAAAGACAAATTATCAAATTCAATCTTTAATGTAAAATGCACTTATTGGAATGGAAGAAGTAGGAGAATATCTGTGGCTCCAGGTGTGATTTGAATCTTATAGTTCTGGAAAACTGAAAAACAAAACCAACCCAAAACCTTAAATAAATATTCTATTAATAATTGTCTAGCCTCTAGCTTTAAGTAAGTCTGTTTATAGGGTTTGCAGTGGTCCCATGAACTCATTCATTCTCCTCAGTAATTAAAACAAACTCTCTCTTTTATGTAGGTTTCTTAAAAGTTACATCAATGGAGCAGTTTAGTTTGAAGTCTACATACCTCCTGCTGTTACATAAAATTATTCTGGAGCATTAAAGCTAAAAAAACTTCCAATCATTCAAGCACAATAAATGCAGAGATGTTTTTGCATCCCTTTATTTATTCTGGATGCTGGCCAAACTAACTTGTAATTCTAAAAAAACCCCACAGCTGCCAATGCAAAGTAATTTGAAGTGACAACATATCACTCTAAATCGCAATCACAGCACAAGGTGTTACAATTTGTAAACCCAAAGTTGGTCTAACATTTATTTTTATAACTACAATTTATTTTTAGAATGAGGAGAGATTTGATCAAGGAAAATAAAACTATGGTCCAAGCATAATTTAAAAGGGATAAAATAAAAATTATTTACAGTTTACATATGTATGCATACTTTCAAAACTCTCTTGGAATTTCTGCTTTATTTTGTAAGAGAAAGAGAGGTAAGGGGAAGACTTACAGCTACTCCTAGATTATAGTGGCTCTCAGAGGCTGAATATTGGTATGTTAGCACAACAGAAGAAAATAATAAAGGAAATAAAAACCATAACTACAACTGCTATTTTCACTAAAATAATAACTTATGAAGAACATTAAATCATAGCATTGTGTATCCTTTTACTTCAATTATGGGTTAATAGAACTGTAACTCTGTTGTTTATTTTATCCCTCTTAAAGTTATAGTTTCTGATTTGTTGGCATCCTGATGACCAGGTAGGTAGATGCAGTTTTGCATGTGTATATGTTGCACATTATATTTCTAGCCATTATGTCAAAGATATTTTTAACAGTTATTTTTCTGAATAGTATTTGATGGGGTTGGCAATTGCATTCTGGAAAATTATGAGTTCTGAAAAAAACCCATGATAAAACAAATTCAGGAAAAAAAACCATATCATTTGATCCCTTTTTTAAAATGGTCAAATTTAATCACATAGATTTTTAAACAATAAAAAACTATACCCATATTGAATGAGATATCAATCAGTAAAAAGCTAGTGACACTTTCACCTCAAAATATTTTAAAGGGAGAGTCAAATTGGTGAAACATATTTTGAAATCCTCTTTACTATAAACACAAACTCAGAAAACTGAGAATTTACTCAACCTTCTTCGTCATGTATTTCCAATGGAATGTGTCCGTTTGTTTGGCTGTAGTAGCTGATCCTGTATAAAAATGTCCTTGGCAGCTCCCACTGGGTGGCAACAGTCACCTGAGTGTGGGATGTTGTCAGGAGAGAAAGGGGCTCCAACCACCTGGGCTTGCTGAGCTCTACCAGATGACCTTACTTCAGTTAGGCCCTTGTCCTGGTTTCGAGCTGGGATAGAGTTAATTTTCTTCCTAGCAGCAGGCATAGTGCTGTGTTTTGGATTTAGTAGGAGAAGAATGCTGATAACACACTGATGATTTAGTTGTTGCTGAGTACTGCTTATGCTAGTCAAGGACTTTTTCAGCTTCCCGTGCTCTGCCAGGTGCACAAGAAACTGGGAGGGGGCACAGCCAGAACAGTTGACCCAAACTGACCTAAGAGCTATTCCATACCATATGACGTCATGCTCAGTGTATAAACTGGGGGGGGTTTGCTGGGGAGCAGCGATCGCTGCTCGGGAACTGTCTGGGTATCGGTCGGCGGGTGGTGAGCAATTGCATTGTGCGTCACTTGCTTTGTATATCATTATTATTATTATCATTATTATACTGTTACTATTAGCATTACTATTTTACTTTATTCCAATTATTAAACTGTTCTTATCTCAACCCAGGAGTGGGGTTTCTCACTCTTACTCCTCCGATTCTCTCCCCCATCCCATCGGGGTAGGGGGAGTGAGCGAGCGGCTGCGTGGTGCTGAGTTGCTGGCTGGGGCTAAACCACGACAGCTCTGAAGTAAGATATCTTTAAAGTGGTCTTGTTTATCAGGTAGCTTTCTCCTCCCCTGGCAATATATCTTCTCCATACAGCAGAAAAGAGCTTATTGGTTTAGAGAAGAAGTGAGAGTGAAGAATGCTTCTGTAGCCCAGCAGCACTCTCAAGAGTATATACTTACACAAATTACTGATTAGTATGCTTACATGGGTTATGCTCCCTGTCCCCAGTAGTACTCATGTATTTTACATAACTAATTAAGCAAATTAAAGAAGCAGCCCTAACAACAAGGATCAGAATCCTATTTCACCACCAGTGTGAGTATCCCATATAGTAGGCTACAGAGTCACTTTCTTATTGCCTCCCTGTAATTATTACTGAAACCTTTTCTCTGCACTGGCAGTGGAGAGTGGAAAGCAGCTGAAGTCCAGGATAGTTGATGATTATTTCTTGGCAATTCAAGCATTTGAGTGCCTTCCAGCTGAGGGTGATAAATAAACTCCCTTTCTGAGCAGTTGTATGCCTCCTGGACCTTACAAAGATTATGTATCTCCCTTTACGTGGTCAGTAATGCCATGTCCAGGCAAATGAACTTTGAAGGCTCTCTACTGTTTGTATGCTGTCCATTCCTTAAACCTTTAGCCAGCAAGAGTCAGAAAGTGAATTTTTGTCCTCAGCTACAGCAGCACAATTCCTATCTAAATCCAACAAATTCTCCAGATTATTCTAGATATACCATAATGTTAGATTTAATTAAAACAAATACTGATAATGTCAAAATGTATCTATGTGGCCATGCATGGTAAGGAAGTGATAGATAGTATTTCAAAAAGATATGTGATTTTACATATGTTTTTTGTTTCCCCATTAACTATGTAATTGGCTGAACATAAATATTTTGAAAATGCATATAATTTATTTGATTGACAGTAATGGCTTCTTTGGAATCAACCTAGTCAAGTGAATCAATACATACACTGAATACATACATAATTTGGAAACTATTTAAGTAACAGGTGAAATTAAATAGCTGCATATATGCATACCAGTTGCACAAGAGGGGACTGCTAAAACTGTAGTAATCATTCTATTAAGTAGTCATACTGTTTTCCATAGTATGTTTCTACAGATTTGTACCCAGAATGCTTTTTAAAATTTATTATTCTTTTTCCTGTTTGGATTAGTAACTCAGCTATCAAAAACTGAAGAGGATAAGAAAGGTATGTGGCAGGGGAACCAAGACTCCAAATTGTCAGAACAGTGCTAGCAACATATGTTAATTAACCTGTCTTTTCTCTGTTCCCACAACAGTCAACATATGTAGGGTGGGGTTCAGGTGAAATAAGAATTAAACAGTACAGAGAAAATATACCCTTGACATCTCAGTCTAATCTTGTATGCAATGTTATGGAAGGACTATGTCCTGACTGGATTTGAAAGAAGAGAAGACCATATAGATCACTTCAACAAGGATACCTTGTTTGTTTGTAAATAATGTGACAAAAAAGAAGGAATTTATTATAACTCATTTTATTGTAAAACTGATATAATGCTATTCATTTATTTATGCCTGACATTTAACATGGTTAATTTAGGCTTATGTTCTTTTTCTTAGAAAAAAAATTTTGGATCCAAGAGAAAGATCATTCTGGTATATTTTATTTAAAATTGAAAGTCATGGATTTTCAGAGCTTGTAACAATGAAGTAGAAAGAATGCTAACACAGGTGCCATGAGATGCGATCTCTATCCTTTTGTGAGTGATCAACAAACCCCAACAATGGAAGAAGACTCAGAGAAGACAGGCAAGGATGGTGTGCTCATGAAGCTCAGAAAAGAATGTAGGAAGTGACCACAGCTATCGTAAAGGAAGCTGAATTTCTCTCAACATCAAGGGGACCAGAAGGTGGACTTTATCATAGATAAAAGGCTGTATCAGTCGAACGGGTCAACTAGTTATGTAAATGGTCTTCCTAAAATAATCAGTAGAAAGTATTATCTTCCTGAGCCAGGCAGATCAACGTTGGGGAGGTGTTTATGTGGCTCAGCCCAACATAGAGTATAAAAATCAAGCAACCAACAGAATAAAATTTGAAGTGAGCGAAGGGCTTGAGCTGGTTTCAGCCTATGTATTCCTTCCCAGTGACTGGGGATGCCCAGTGTTGGGACAGTGAGCATGTAGGGACTGGTAATGGGAATCATGTTTGCACTGTGATCCAACTGTGTATTGCAGTTGCTACATTGTGCTTGTGTTGTGAGTTCAGTATACTGCTGTATCACTTTTCTAAGTCAAAACCCCATGTGATGTCAATTATGTTCAAATAAGTAAATTTAGTATTAAAACATTAAATCCTCCTTGTGTGGAGAATCTAAAAAAATCAGAGAATGTTAGACTCTGAGACCCAGTGTTTTATATTTGTAAAACATACCTAGTATTATGAAATTACCACATTTTAAAAATAATCATTTTATTAAAGCCAGCATTGATTGTATTAAAAGAAATGTGAGAATTATAGCAAAAATAGTGATAGCATACTGTTCAATAAATTAAAGTTAAATCACTATGTTGACATAAATAAAATATTTACATAAGGCTAAATTTAAAGCATGTTTTTAAAAGCCTTGTCTGAACCCAGAACTGCTAATTTACTTTTCCAGGTCTTGTTTGAGCAAAGGAGTTATCACATGTCTAAACTTCTAGCAGAAAGAGCATTTTCAAGATGGATTTTACATACAAAAGTGTCAATATTGAGGTTAGGTGCATTTCAAGATGACTTTTGTTCCTCTGCATGGAAATTCTTGACTTCTGAAATGAGTTTGCTCCTCCTATAATCAACAGAGAGAAGTCATAAAGAAAGTGTTATCCAATTTTAAGGTCGCTGTGTAAAATAGGCCAATTGATTCAAATTTCATACAATCTTTAACAAATACTGACAAGTCTAACTACCCAGAGTGTAAGGGTTCTTAGATTTTTGCACAGTGCCCGGAATTTTTGAGAACTATGTTTTGTACAGTCCCAATTAAACTCATCTTCACCTGTTCCTTGATTACAGGCAGCCCGCTGAATCAGAGCTCTTACGGCAAGAGACCATCCTTAGGATCTAGTCTGACCTCCTGTGAAATGTAAGCATAGAATTTCACCATGCACCTACTTCTGTAATATGGAGGTTAAGTATAATCTATTTTCATAATAGTGACCCATAATAGGTGGTGCAGAATGACGTACATTCCTAGACAAGTTGATCCATGATTACCTTATATTCAATATTATTATATAAGATATATTCTATAATATCTATGCTATATATAGTACATATATATCTATATGGATGTATACATGCATACACATATATATTTCAATAAATTTAGATATAATTCCAGCAGAACACTTCAGCAGCTTTTACATTTGCAGCTACAAAAACAGTGCAACCATTTCACCTAATTTCTTGTTGGTTAGCAGTAGGATTTAAAAAATATGTGAAAGAAGAGAATAATCAGCATATTGAATAACGTAAAATATACTTTTGTCTGATGTCTTTGACTAGGTAACTAAACAAATTACACAGCATGAAGATTTTTCTCTTCACATTAAGGGAGTGTTCACCTTCCTCTTAAAAAAGAATGGTACAGATACCATGTACACAATATTTTTTTTTTTCCATTAAATAACCAAATTTGGAAAACCACCAAAACATTTAACAGGTAATTTTTTTTTTTTTTTTTTTTCTGTAAGTGACTTTCTATGATGAAATTGCACTCTTTTCTTTCATTTCAATAATGGCAAGTTCTGTTATTTGTCTCATTTTTTGTTTAAATTCACTCTTCATTTTGAAATTTCCCATTTCTTAGAAGTTGAATAGAATTTAGAAGTTCAAAATAAACCAAACAATTTTGTCAGAATAAAACAATTCATTCTGCTGTGAAAATATTTGTTTGATTTTTCAGTTCACTGAAAATGATGCTGAATTTTGTTTCAGTTAGCACTTTTATATTTATACTTACAATTGAAAATTAATTTTAAAATCACTTATTTCCTAATATTTACTTAGTATAACATATATTCTCCCTTGGTTTTACATCTATTTAAATGGAATTTAGTGAATCAGTGGGGCTGTTTTTTATCTCTGGACCTGGCATAAGATGTGATTATGCTTTTGTTACTTTTCAGACAGGAAGGCTGAAGAAGAGAGGCTGCAGAGCTCCTTAAATTCTTCTTTACATTTCCATTTTTCTTCAGTAAGCAAAGCCTGTATCAAGTATTGTAAAATCATACGATAAGTTAGAATGAATATTTGAAGAACTTTAGAATAGTCCTATGCTTTTCAAGTCAAAGCATGCATGCAATTCTGCCAAAGAATATCTGTACAATTTAAAATTTTGATATAATTTTGTTTACCTGACTAATTTTGAAAAGCATTTTTGTTTTGCCTCTACCCATAATATGCTTGTTTGCACAAATATGAATATTTAAAAGGAAAAAAAAAGTTTGCAATAGTGCCCCATATATCTCAGGTTCTAAGCAGCTGTTTTCATCTGGGTGGATATTTACAGTGCTTAATTTTAGGCAACTAACTTGAGTGTACAGATTAGGATCTTAGTCTTCATCTGTAATTAGTGAAGATAGATGTGGACTTTTCCAAAGGATGATTCATATTAAAAGCATAACTGAATTATTCAGGTTGCACTATCAAACTAGTCATACTTCCCTAATAATCCACACTCCATACCCATTAATAAGCACCTTTAGCACTTCATATTTTTTATGGGGGTCTAGAAAATCGTGGCTTGGTGCTCAGGGGAAGCAAAAACCTTAAATCCATATGCCTTTCAAGGAAGACAAGTTCTAAGGCAGAAAGCCTTCTTTGTAGATGTACTATAATTTTCCAAAGACCACTGAGGGTGGTTGGTGGAAGATCGCTTTTGTGAAGTCTATCTATCTACCAAATTATTCAGATAATTTTCTTCACATACATCCTCTTATTTGTTATAGGAAAAAACATAGTAGGGTATAGAAACTGGACATACTTTAAAAATCTCTTCTACTTCCTGTTCAGAAAATTTAGTAATGTAGTACATGCACAGGCACACAGAATAATAATATTCTATTCCCTTCAGTCCTCTTTAAGTTATCATTCATCTTAAAAATAGTGGTATTACTAGATCTCTATGCATATTTTCTTCTGATTTTTTCCCCTCTGTAATAATATATTATTATCCTATTCCTCTTGGTGACATCTGTTAATTTCATTTGGCTGTGCAATGTGATTACATTTACCCAATTTCTTAATGATTACATTGTGAATAATTAATACTTTTATATTCAGTTTCATTGCCAGGAAAACATTTATCTAAATTACAAAGAAAACCTTTTCACGTAATCAGCTGAACACATAACTGTTTCCTCTTTTCAAATTAATCTTAACTGTTAATTTTAAAAGTTACTTCTGGAAGATTGTATTATTCCAGCAGTGCCTTTATTAAGTCTGCTTCTGCCAAGAATTGTCCAAATAAGAACACATAGTCTCTGCCCTAAGTGGTTTTCATGCAGCAGAAAAGAAGGAGAAAAGAAGATAGCAACTAAAATCACATGATTTGTAGGCTCAAGTCTTGTGCAGAATTGTGAATTCAACAGTGATTGCCCTTGTTAGTCTAATGTTTCTTTGTATTTTTTGTCTATTGAATATTCTTGTTATCCATTAATATGTTTATTGTACAACAGATGATAAGTCTTGAATAATTTCTTTCTTAAACATATTGAGTGAATTTTTCAGTTGTTACCAATGACGTTGTATCTCCCTTCACCTCTAGTAATTATAAGTTTCCCTTCAGGAGAGAGAGACTGCTTTCAACAGTCACGGTCAGTTGTTTCCTGAGAAGCAAATCCATATAAAAGATTGAAGTTGATCCCAAGATGCCAGGCACCAGTGATGAATCTATATTTCTGAGAATCATTAGTCTGATTCGGCTGCTAGTAATTGATAGCTTTGGTAGGGCTGCCTCAGTGGACAGAATAATAGAAATACAAATTCTTCTTACATTCACTTGTTGGAATATGGAGTACAATTTAATCAGTTAAAATGCAAGATCTCATTTTGCTTTCTGGACTGTGAAAGCCCTGGAAATTTATATAGACACTGGCAATTTGGCAGGCCACTACCATAATGAGATGAATTGTCCATATAGGTAGAGAGAAAAAGTCACAGCCTGATGCATTCCGTAATTCCAAAGTTTACTTGCACTGAGGAAACAATGTAAATTAGTAAACCTATAGTCTCTGAATCTGTTTCTAGAATAGATAGTTTTGATTGCTATTCAATATCTCTCTCAGCATTACTGAGCTAATATCTAAACTGGGACAATCACTAATGGAGATTCTGTAAGTATGATCTATGCCAATTTCCAGCAAATCTACCAAAAATCCTGGAGTACTTTTTGCAATCAGTTGCACTATTGTTATTAATGTGATACCTGAAGACTATTTTTATTGCCCCAATTCCCACAAAAATATTTTCTTCTTAAGTCAATTCTGTTTCTGATTAAAAAAAAAAAAAATATTCTGAAATACATCATCAATACCACCTGGTAGATGATGGAAAGGCTGTGGATGTCATCTACCTCGACTTTAGCAAAGCTTTTGACACCGTCTCGCATAATATCCTCCTCGGGAAGCTGGCAGCTCACGGCTTAGACAGGCATACTCTTCGCTGGGTAAAGAACTGGTTGGGTGGCTGAGCCCAGAGAGTAGTGATAGATGGTGTTAAGTCCAGTTGGCGGCCGGTCACGAGCGGTGTTCCCCAGGGCTCTGTTTTAGGGCCAGTCTTGTTCAATATCTTTATCAATGATCTGGATGAGGGGATTGAGTGCACCCTCAGTAAGTTTGCAGACGACACCAAATTGGGTGGGAGTGTCGATGTGCTGGAGGGTAGGATGGCAATGCAGAGGGACCTGGACAGACTGGATCGATGGGCCGAGGCCAACTGGATGAGGTTCAACAAGGCCAAGTGCCGGGTCCTGCACTTGGGTCACAACAACCCCATGCAACGCTACAGGCTTGGGGAGGAGTGGCTGGAAAGCTGCCTGGCCGAAAAGGACCTGGGGGTGTTAGTAGATAGCCGGCTGAACATGAGGCAGCAGTGTGCCCAGGTGGCCAAGAAGGTCAACAGCATCCTGGCTTGTATCAGGAATGCTGTGGCCAGCAGGAGCAGGGAGGTGATTGTCTCCCTGTCCTCGGCGCTGGTGAGGCCGCACCTGGAATACTGTGTCCAGTTTTGGGCCCCTCACTACAAGAAAGACATTGAGGTGCTGGAGCGTGTTCAGAGGCGGGCAACGAAGCTGGTGAAGTGTCTGGAGCACAGACCTTCTGAGGAGCGGCTGAGGGAACTGGGGTTGTTTAGCCTGGAAAAGAGGAGGCTGAGGGGAGACCTTATCGCTCTCTACAACTACCTGAAAGGAGGTTGTAGCGAGGTGGGTGTTGGTCTCTTCTCCCAAGTAGCTAGCGATAGGACAAGAGGAAATGGGCTCAAGCTGCGCCAGGGGAGGTTTAGGCTGGAAATTAGGAAAAATTTCTTTACGGAAAGGGTGGTCAGGCATTGGAACAGGCTGCCCAGAGAGGTGGTGGAGATACCATCCCTGGAGGCGTTTAAAAAACGGGTAGATGTGGCACTTCGGGATATGGTTTAGTCTGGTCTACCCTTGATTAGTCTAGAGTAGGCTTGGTAGTGTAGGTTAATGGTTGGACTGGATGATCTTAAAGGTCTTTTCCAACCTAGATGATTCTATGATTCTATGATTCTATGATCAAAATTATAACCATATCTGAAATCCAAATTAAGAGACGCTATTATTTCAGGGAGCACTGTTAAAAGATTGAGAGAAATTAAATAAAAAGGAACAAACAGAGATAAAAGAAAGGACTTTGGAGGTCTGGGATTAAGAACGTTAGATATTGAGTGAGTGCTATTTTACAGTAGCCACGGTGGTATAAAAAAAGCTAACTGGGACAAAGACTGTAGTAAAGGTAACAGCTTTTACCACAATTTGTCTAGTGTCGAACTGTGGCCACATAACTATTGAATGAGACTCTATCTGCAGTCAGCAGAGAAAGAGAATGGAAACAGAATGGAGGGAGGAGAAATAAATGGTTTAAGGATCCAGGGTCAATGTTAAATGAATGTTAAAGCTGAGATTACTCACCAGCTGCCCAAGCTAGAACATCCGACAACTTTCCTTCTTCTACAATGATTTAGTGTTACACAACTAGAATAAAATTAGAGTAGTAATGAGTCTTTATCTTACACAGATGCAAAAGAAAATAATGAGTAGTATAAAGCCGCACTGTCAACACAACAGGAAATAGAACCTGCCCCTGGTGTTTTTGCTTTGCTTTGCTAAGCATTTGAAGTAGAGAAAAACATGGGTCTAACCCCTATTTGGTAGGTAATGAAGCTGGATGATCCCCAAGTGGGGAGCAGATTTAGTTAAACAAAAAGATGTGCAACAAATTATTTTCTCTCCTGTACTGACACAATTCAAACCGTTAAAGCTTCTGGTGTTTCCTGAGACAATATGGCTTCTGGAACTTGCTTTCCTTTGATTATTCCTAAGCGGAAAAATACAGTGTTAAGTCTCCAAACATATGGGGGAATGCTGAATGATAAACTCCCACTGAAGGCCCTAGGCCACTAAGAAAATTTTGAGATAAATTACTTCGCTCAGCTGTACTTCCAAGCCTGTAGAGATTCACCCATTTCTAATTTACCATGAGATTTGTGGGAAAATAATCCTTGCTGCTGGCAAAACTCATGAAAGTCATGTTTTGCCAGGGAAAACAAGGCCTTTGGGGGGTGGGGGAGGGAATTAATGAGGAATATCCAAAATTAGAAAAACATGGAATTAATTCTAAGAGCTAGAGTTTTATGGGATGGAAGCATGTTTGCTATTCTGTATGGAACACACCAGTTTTATTTTGTTATTGTCTTAATGTTTTGTGTGTATACATAATGCTAAGATATTTGAAGTTGTGTCTTTAAATATAAACATATTAAGATTTTCACTGGATTTAATAGGTGATGATATTTTTTTTTTCTTCTGCTCTGAAACAAAAATGTGCAGTGTAATGCACCTCATCCTCATCCAGTGTAGTTAACTTTCATTAACTTTGAGTTTTGAGGCAAACTTTCATGTTTTTCTCATCCTACATAAATAAAATGGATACAGAAATAGTCACTTACACTTTCCTCACTTTTTGTTTTCTTCTTTAAAAAACATTGTTATAGAGTGGTATTCCGCCTATATCTATAAAGGGTTGAGAAGGAAAACTGAAATGTTCCTACTTGAAATCTATAAAAATAACATATTGCATTCAATGTGCAACTCTGCCAGAACAGTATTCAGCCTTCAAAATAGAAAAAACCTTTCTATAATAGACAATTTTGGGATTCAGACTGTTAAGGCATGTTAGGAGTGGCTGTGATATCTAGCAGCTCTAGCCCAAGACTCCCTCCTGCCTGTCCCCTGGAGACCAGATTGGTACCCAGGGACCTGGGGTCTCAGTCCAGGCTGAGAGATGCAGCTGCTGCTTTCCTGTTTGCAGTGGGACAGAGAGTGAAAGTATGCAGAAAAAAAAATAGTTCTTTTACCTACCTATTTTATTTTCTGTCAAAGTCAATTTATTATTATTGTTAAGAATATACATATTACATTTATATTACATATATATTTTATATATATATATTATATATATATTACATATAATTCCCAGTCTTTACAACTCTTTAATGGTATTACAATTCTTGAAATTCACATAGATCAGTGTATTAATGGTAGAAGTTACAAGGACATATTGAGATTTCTATTCTTCCATGTACAACTTTCGATATACTCTCCAGTAAAACTAGAATGTTATGATCTCCAGAGAAATTGTTAAACCCTGACAAGTTGAACACAGTAGTTGGAGATGGAAAGCCTGAACAACATATTTGATCAAGTATTTGATCTTATTTTATTACTTTACAAGACAACGCTTACATCTGCGCACACATACAGACATGGCAAGCTCTTTCTTTTTTTCTCTCTCTTTTTTTTTTTTAAATATGCATTTATTTGAATAATTGGCAACATTATTTTCTTCTTTCCAATATCATGTGCTGCTTCACTTCATTGCTACACTACATGCCCCCAAATTAACTAATTTTATTTATACTCTTTCACATGTTTGTTGAAATGCTTTAGGCTCCTGCAGTCTAATGTTATCCTATTATGACAGAGTGATCCTCATTACTGGTTAGCTTGAGAAACTGCTGAATAATCTCTGTTACTACTGATGAGAGAGGCTATGACATAATGTTGTCAAAAGCATTATAAATTCTTGTGACATTGAAGATATTTACAGTAGCCTTCTCCTCCTTCTTAAATATGTATATTTTAAAACATTTTTTTCAGGACAGCTGAAGCATTTAGGAAATTTCAATCCCTGGATCTTGTCTCATTCATATACTATAAATATCTTCTCACATAGTTTGAAATTAAGTAATTTTGGAGTGTAAAATATAATAGCCAAAGCAGTAAAAATATTCCTAGTGGATATATGGAAAATAAGAACTCCCTGTGGAGCTGGTTACTTAGGAATGTAGAAATGTTCAAAGCAGCCAGCTGTTGGTTTTAATTTTGTAAACATTAATTCTTGATTTGTTAGAAACTTGCCATATACTTATCTCAACACATTTCTGTGACATAAGAATAATTTCAAAATTAATGTTTTTAAGTTATTCAAATATTAATATTATTAGTCACTATTTTCTGTGATTTTTCAATTCCATTTTGGGACAGAGAGTTTTCAGAATATAACAATCTTCTTTTAAGGGACAAAATCCACTTTCTATTAATTTCTGCCAAGTTTGTAAATGACACTATGGCAAGGTTAGGTGTAGGCTATAGAGGCAGTTTCATAACACATAAGGATGATGGTTGTCATGGTTTAGCCCCAGCCACCAACTAAGCACCAAACAGCAGCTCACTCACTCCCCCTGCCCCGGTGGGATGGGGGAGAAAATCGGAGGAGTAAGAGTAAGAAAGGTCTTAGGCTGAGATAAGAACAGTTTAATAACTGACAGAAAGTAAAATAATAACAACAAAAACAATATAATAACAATATACAAAGCAAGTGATGCACAATGCAATTGCTCACCACCCACCGACCGATACCCAGACAGTCCCCAAGCAGCGATTGCTGCTCCCTGGCCAACCCCCCCAGTTTCTATACTGAGCATGACGTCACATGGTATGGAATAGCCCTTTGGTCAGTTTGGATCAACTGTCCTGGCTGTGCCCCCTCCCAGTTTCTTGTGCACCTGGCAGAGCATGGGAAGCTGCAAAGTCCTTGACTAGCATAAGCAGTACTTAGCAACAGCTAAAAACATCAGTGTGTTCTCAACATTCTTCTCCTACTAAATCCAAACCACAGCACTGTGCCAGCTACTAGGAAGAAAATTAACTCCATCCCGGCCAAAACCAGGACGTGGTGAATGGGAATAGCATAAGCGTGCCAAAGTGAGAGAAACAATGAGACACTTTCCAGGTTTTGAAGCAGTGGGATGTGCTAGATTAAAGGTGGCAGTAGATTGCTCAGCTGACATAGGCATTTTCCTCAGGGAATCAATGGGTTATCTGGCTCCAACAACAGGTGACTCCATTTCTTACTGCTTACATATCTTTTCCGGTTTTCAGCTTGCCTCAGCAGCTACTCTCTGGCGTGCAGAGGATCATGAATTTAGTAGACTATCCAGAAGCCAGAAGTAGACGGAAGATGGAGAAGAGGGATATAGATTAGAAGTTGAGCATGATGTTTTTCACCTACCTTTCTTCCCACTGTCAGTTCTATATTGTCTTGACAGGGCTGGGAATACATTCTGGGCATTAGTGGGAAACTGAAAGACAATGGCAGGCAGAGAGCAGAGCCCGGCACACAGGCAGCATGAGCATTAGAGCAAGCAGCTGCAAGGTATGCTCAGTCCTGAAAGTCTTCGGCTGTTTGGGGAGGATGGTGCTTGTGTGAGCTACTTGCTGACAGAGTTGAAGTTAATGTATCAACCTAAGAATGAGGACGAACCTGCCTAAATATTGCTTAAGTCTCATCTTTATGTCCAACAAATTCTGCCATCCTTACTCTGGGCATGGCTTCTAGTAAGTTAGAACAGCTAAGCAAAACAATGCAACAGACTGACAACAATAGCAGGAAAATTATGACAAAGACTTGTTTTTCATGTCTGGATTCCAATCTAATTAGCCAAATGAAAGCTTTCCTCTTACCCCAGGCAAAAAAAAAAAAAAAAAAAGCCCCCCCCCCCCCCAAAAAAAAGGCATGTACTCCTTACTTGCATATGTGTTCTGTCAATTAGAGCAGTATTTTCATTTCTGTGCTAGGCTTTGGATCTAGTAAAACCTACCACATCTCTGCAAGTGCTATGAGGATGGGATGCTTTGATATGTGGCAAATTAGAATGGATATAAACTTTGTGGCAGCCTTGGTCTCGCACAGAGGTATAAGTAAGGTGTTGGTGGAAGAAAGATTACCACCCCATATACCACCACCTTGGGTCAGTGAATCAGAAGTGTCTGATGCGATACTTCTGAGGATAAGGAACTGCTAAAGTTCCTTCCGATTTCAGAGCCACAAACCACAGTCAGTATGACAATCCCCCTCTTTCTCTCCACTATGACCGTTTTTAGTACAGAACTTCTTGTTTTCTTGCTAACAGCTTCTGTCACGTTTCTATTTGTTTATGCCAGTCTCATGGCCCATGATGGGGCAGAATGTACACTCAGGCAGTATGCTGATGGCACAAAACTGGGAGGAGTGGCCGATGTGTCAGAGGGGGGCGCTGCTATCAAAGAGGGACCTCAACAGGCCGGAGAAATGGGCTGACAGGAACCTCATGAAGTTCAACTAAGGGAACTGCAGTCCTACACCTGGGGAGAAACAACCCCATGAACCAGTATATGCTGAGGGTCTACTGCTGGAAAGCAACTTGGCAGAAAAGGACCTGGGAGTCCTAGTGGACAAGAAGTTGAACAAGAGTCAACAATGTGACCTTGCAGCAAAGAAGGTTAATGGTATCCAGGGTTGCTTAAGGAGGACTGTTGACAGCAGGCCAAAGGAGGTGATCCTTCTGCTCTACTCAGCACTGCTGAGGCCACGCCTGGAGTATTATGTCCAGTTCTGGGCTCCTGACTGCAATGGAGACATGCACATGCTAGACAGAGTCCAAAAAGGGCCACTAAGGTGACTGAGGGTCTGGATCATCACTCCTGTGAGGAAAGACTGAGAGAGCTGGGACTGCTTAGCCTAGAGAAGGCTCAGGCGGTATCTTATCAATTTATATAAATACCTGAAGGGAGGGTGCAAAGAAAAGGGAGCCAGGCTCTTTTCAGTGGTGCCCAATGACAGAACCAGAGGCAGTGGGCACAAACTGAAACACAGGAGTTTCCATCTGAACACCAGGAAACAAATTTTTACTGCAAGCTTTTCTGAGAAATCAGAGACTGTCAATACAATTTCTTACTTTTGTTTAAATCAAAAGAGAAACTCCACATGACTTAGGTTACAATTTCACCCTACCTGTCATGTTTTATCTTGAGATACTTCAGTGGTAATGTTAATAAAACATAGGGGAACCTTTGAATTGAATGACACAATTCAGGATTTTTTTTATTTTTCAGGAAAAAAATCAGAAAATTATATAAATCTGGAAATATGTTTTTACTGTGAGGGTGACCGAGCACTGGCATGGTATGCCCAGAGAGGTTGTGGAGTCTCCCTCCTTGAAGATATGCAAAAGCTGACATGGTCCTGGGCAAACAGCAGTAGGTGGACCTCATTATCAGAGAGGGTTGGACCAGATGATTTCCAGAGGTTCCTTCCAAACTCAACCACTCAGTGATCCTGTGAATTCAGACTTGCTAGCTGAGCAGAGGACTTCTGATGACTCAGCAAAAGAGTATTTTCCTGTTTATTTTGAGTTAATATTAAAACCAGCTGGCATTCAGGCTAGAATTTGAAGATTGTATAGAGAGGACTAGCTGCACAACACAAAAGAATTTCGTGCTTGGTCTTGAAATGCAGAAAATTAACAATTCCTTAGGTAGAAAACACTGAAAATATGCAAATTAGTAGAAGAAGCCTGTAAGCAAAGTGCTTATTATAATCATCATAATTTTATTAATTTAGTATGGGGTTTTATGTCATAAGACGTATACTTCTTTTAGTATGAAGATACGGATATTCTAATTATAGATGTTTAATTGCTATAGAAGCACAACTCAAAAAGGTCTCCAGTTTCTTAGAGATATAAGAGTTTAGGGAAACAAATAACATTTGAGGGGAGGCAGGCAAGTACTGTGAAGGTAGTGGACAATATCGATCAGTACAAAAAAGAAACAATTTCAATGAGTATACTGAACTTCTGTACAAGTATAGCGCAACACAGCCATACCTAACATTTCTAAAGTCTTGTTTCTATTGCAAGTCAGTCTAATGTATTATCATGTCTGTGACCTATGGGATGCATAGGAATGTGTTACAAGAAATTTATCAAGAAGTATATTTACTGTCATCTCTGCAGACTGAAGATTTTTTTTTTATTGTAAACATTAAAGATATCCAATTTTATAGAAATAAATAGGTTTTTTAAGTTATGAAAAATAAATTCAAAGTGATAACCTATCTTTCATAGATGTTAAAAGTGAGACCTCCTTTTGAAAAGCAATTTTTTTTTTTATAGTTTACTTCATATTCAGCTTCATTTCAGTATTTAAGCTGTTTGTTCTGCCTGTAAAGAGGCTAAAACCAGACCACTAAACCACATTTTTCTGTATTATCAAGTATGTGCTTGTAATTGGTTAGTGTTTTAAAGTTTACTTACAAAAAAGACTATTTACAGAATGTACTATTCACACTTATTATTTGGATGCGAAACGTTGTTTCAAATAATCCTAGTTGCAGTAGATCTTTTAAAAGCTGGTGCTTGATCTGGTTTGTGAAGCCGTACAGCTACATTTATGCAGTTGTTACTTTCCCTTAGAAGGTGGTACTATAGAAACTCAGCTCCAGTGCCAGCCTCTATTACAGTTAATCCATAATTCAGGTTTACTGCCAGTGGAAGATTTAGTTGACTGATACATTTCCATAAAAGGCAAAATCAAAAGAAAACAACAACCAGACATACATTCTTTTCTCCTTAATCTTCAGGTTTTTCTTGCTGAATTCCAACGATCTTTTTCAGACCAAGGGAAGTAGGGGCATCTACATAGTCATTTCAGTTTGGTTTACAAGTGAGTTTTGGGGCAGATCTGTATGCTGTCCTCAGCACTCACTTGGGATGAGACTACTGAGAAGACACACTCCAGGTGTTTGCCTCATGCCTGAACAGCTAATGGATGTTCAGTTCAAAGTAAGGTTGCTTTGAAATGCTTATCGTGTGGACATCACATCCTCAGTACCCAGCTGTTTCACTGTGCAAGCCCAGTTCTATTTATCTGCATTACTTGCTAATGTAGACACATTCCCTGAGTCCAATTCAGTTTGGGCACACAGAGTAACTACATGTGCAACACAGATGGCAAATGAATATGAACAAATTACGGCACACTGTAAGCATGTCAGACTTATGGATATCTACAGCATGTTCAATAGGACTGATCTGTTCATGCATACTGGATACTCCTATGGATATTGAACAAATGTCCAAATGGACAGAGCCATTTCTCCAGCTGGGATGGGAAGACCTCTAGTTAATCAGTCAATGTTTGTAGCTTTTGGCAAGAAACTTTGTTATCAGAGAAACAGAAATGTATAAATAAAGTCCGTCAAATATTCTTGGAAGTCTATGACACAACGTTAAACAGAGGTCACAAAATTCTTTGAGGTATTTACTCTTTCCTGGACATGAGAATATAAAGTAAAACTTACAATAATACTAATTATATCACCTTCCTGGCAGACTCTGGATACTATAAATAATAATAATTATTTGTAATGCTTGAAATAATTAAATCCAACATTAATATAATATTAAACTGTGAGTTTTAGCAGCAGTCATGTATCAATACACAAAAAAAATCATGTCCGTCAGACAGTTTTCACACTGAGCCTTATTTCTGAAAACTTTTACAGGTAATTACATTTGACTCATTCACCTCCCTATATCAATAAGTTTTGGGTTTATATGTGAAAAGGAAAACCTAGTTTAGTTGCTTCTAATTTAACTGTGCAGAAATATAAACAGCTTTCAGGTAAGTAGAAGAATATAATTTGACAATGACAGAGGCTGAAGAGTGTACTCTCCATGTACTGTGCAAAGCGGCAGTCAATGCTGAGCATTGATCCTCTGCCTTGCTGTGCAAGCTTCCTCTTAAGTTACACTGAGGGATGCTGCTATTCTGGCTCCTACAAACTTTCCCATTTGATCACATCTGATACTTTTTTTTTTCCCCCAGGCTACCAGGATTACTATTCTGACATTCATGTGAGCAGAAATACAAGATAATAACTGCCAAAGATGGTCCCTGCTGCTGATCCTAAGTAATATTTTTGGTCCTTTCTCATTCTGACAAGATTTATCTTGGTTGCACTTGATCAACTGACTATTCCAATTACATACAGAGTTGAAAAAATGATAGCAGACATTTCTTCTAAACTCTAGGAAGAGTTCATAGAAAATGATCCATAGGAATAGTAAATGTCTATATTCTAACCTAAGGATATGAATTTTCACATAAAAGAAAATAATGGCACTTCTGTCCATATGGATTTAATATATCTTTAAACAAAGTAGCTAAACATAGGATTTTGGGAAAATGGTTAAAAAGAAAAAAGACATTGTTTTCTTATTATAATCAATGCTAATAACTTATTTACGTAAAAGTTTTTTAGATTATTCTGGAAATCATAGGAGTAAGAAATCAGGTAAAAGTTGTGCACTGAGATTAAGAAGTACTTGGCTCATTAAAGAAGTAAATTTATTGACACACATTTCCTGTATATATTACAAAGGTAGTTCTTCTTCCTCCCTCAGACTGTATTTTCCATTGTGAATGGTTTTTTAACTGTGATATGTCAGTTTTAACAGTCCAGGACTGAAAAGTCAGTAAATGTGGTAATATACGTTAGTAGTTTGAATTGAAACCCAGTGTGGGAGTTCAGTCTGCAGCATAATTAGCTAACATTCTCAGTCTCTAACTTGTCTTGACTTTCCTAGGTAATTTGGTAAACTACTTTTATCCAAATAAATAAAGATTTTAGAGCACAATCTCATTAGGACAAAGGCTTTTCCTTAAAGGAGAACGACTTCCTACACGAAAGGAAGTCACAGGAGTTTTAGTTCTATAGAGATGAACTGTAGGCCTGAAGACCACCAAGCTATAGTTGTCTTGTTTTTCATTTGTTTTTTTGTTGTTTTTTCCCCCCTACCCTGTAGTACAGATGTAGTCAAAGGGTTCATAAAGGCCACACAGTAGACTTTTACAGTGATACTATGATGGATTTTAGGACAGATCATAAGAGGGTGACAAAAGCCATACAAAAGACCAAAGAAACTAAGATTGTCCCAATAAAAGGGAGAGGGAAAGTAACAAAAAGGGTATGTTTATAAATAGAATAGCCAAGACTTTTAACTAGAGGTTACTCAGCGGCTGAATACTTCTAAAACTATTTCATATGTGCTATGAAAAATGAAAGTGACTTTTGAAAGAGATTTTTTTTTTTTGTTAAAGAAAGAACAATCTTTTGAGTTCACTTTACTTAGGCTTAGCAAAATGAAAGTTATCTGTTATTTTAAAGGCATTATGGCATTATGCTATAGGGATTATGTCTGATTTACAGCTATCTGCAGTCAGTATGAGTCTTTCAGGTTGCTCCAACAATGCCCTCAAAGGCAAAAAAAACCCAGAAAATCTTGTATGTTTTACCTCTTTATTATAATGCTAACCTTCCCATCCCAACCGAATCCATCTGGGCAGCCTTCTCCATTAGCAGTTTGTAAAAAAAAAAACCCAAAACACCCAACTAAAACCCCAAAAACCCCACACCTCTTTGTGACTTTGAAGTTGAGAACCCAGGTTTTGTAACACTTTGGGTTGTCATGATCTGACACTTCTACCATTTTATTACTGCAAATCAATGAACTTAGCAGATGAGTCACAGAGAACCGCAGCTTCTAGAAATACTTAAAGCAAGCACTTGGGAACTCACACAAAAGTTAGCAGTTTAATAGTTAGAATTCTTTTTCTTCCCTTTTCCTTAGTTTTTAAAGTGTATTTTCTCTGAAGGGAAGCAAGTTTACTATGTCTTTATCCCCTACAAATATTGTGGGTTATATAATCCATTCTCTACTTCTTAATTTTTGCCAAAGTGGAACACTGATAAATTCATCATAATTGTTAGGCAGGTGCAAACAAACCTTATGGCTACAGAATAACATGCATAAATGTCACCTTTCATTAACACTGACATCTGATTCCACTAGGAATGTCACAAGTACTTTATGTATAACTCTCTAAACATATCTTTTTCCCTTTAAATTTTCTTTTCTTTCTCACACATCTGCATTTTCTAAAGAAAAACAAATATAATGATTTTTGGTCTACTTTACCACCATGTTGCTATGTTTTTGATAAGATAGCTGTTTTCATAAGCAACACTTCTATGATGTTATTTCTCTCATTGTGCAGTTCATAATTTTTCCTTCAGCATTACTTAAATAATGCTTAAATAAAAGTCTTAGTTGCTCTATGAATGTTTGACCCTGTATTTGGGCTTGATTTAAAAATGATACAGTCTAGAGAAGTAATGATGGGTTACAAGAGTGAAAGCAGTGGGCAGACATTTTACAAAACCTTACCGTGCATTGAGCTACAGTGCTTCTCCTACAGTCTAATGTAGTTTGGTGTCTAACTAGGACTTGAATGAACCTGAGAGGTCAACACCAGATGTGAGAGGATGGGCCTTCTGAAAATGGCAAGATTGAAGACAAGTACAAAGCAGGTACATTACAGCAAAAATGGCAAGGATTTGCAGCAATTTTGAGATGTTAATGAATAATACATTATTATTCTTGCACATCAGTTATGCACATTCTTAGAAACTTTGCTGAACTTCATCCCATGTCTTTGATTCAAACAATCAGACATCCCACAAGTGGACCTTTGTACTTTACCAAAAGCATAATGTACTACTTAGTATACAAATATGGATCCTATGAAGATAAGGTCTCCACGTGAAAATGGGATAACATGTCCTGTTACTGCAAGAGGCTGGAAACAAACTAAAAACACCTCCCAACTCTTCATAACAACAGGTCCTTATATTGTGAAGCAATTGCAGGGTATAGGAACAAAGACCATACGTAAAGGTAAATATCCTGTCTTCTAGTTTGTGTGAACAATGCACTTAAATCTGCTATTTTTAGTAGCAACAGCTACTATCAATCTAAATGAGCAATCTAAAACTGTTAAATTAATTGGGTAGTAAATAGATTATTTAACAGCTTTTTTTGTAGTGTTGGAGCACTGTCATCAGTCAATAATGATTGTTTGCCTGAAAACTATGGAATAAAAGCAAAAATAGTATTTGTGAGCTGACATCTTAATTATCTAATGTTAATTGTGGTTTAAAAGTAAGACTGTAATCAGCAGCTCACAAAAGATAAGTAATAGTTGCCTTTAATAACACATGGGTATTTAGAACTGCCTCTGTAAGTATATAACAAATGCTATTTCTGCCTTTGTAATTCCCTCTGAAATTAAGCAAGCAATTGGTCTGGTCTTCTTGGAATTGGTGAATAACTTGTATCTATGTGTTGGGAAAGAAATTCATTAAGCATACTGACTATATTATGTTTCTAACACACTCATTTTAGCCGTCCAAATTTTTATTCATGATCTGGTGACATACTGAATTATGAAGCAAAGCAAAGACATATGTTTAACATTTTTTTAATTTGTTTCATCAAATTATAGTACATGCTTAACAAATGGCACACACGGGGGTCGCAGAATTCATCTGGCTACCTGTACTTTTGTACATACACCTAGTATAAAACAGTTGTCTTCTGCACTTAATAAATAGAAAAAGTAAGGGCTTTTAGCATGAAAATCTGTTGAACTTGCTATTTGAAATAGACCAGATTGATTGTATCCGTGAAGTAACTATTTCTCTTCATTATGCAAAACAGAATCTACTTGTAATTGAAACAATCTCCTCCCTAGAAATTATTTTAACTTGTGAAGTAAGGTCACTTGTGCTTTATACCCAAAGATGTTATTTATCATGTTGGTTATTATACTTTTGAGCAATAACATGGTGGTACACTGTTGACAAATGTGTCAGAATCTAAGTAAAATGAACTAAATAGAAGTAAGGCTAAGATTTATTTCAATAGGGTTAGGGTTTTTTTTTCACTTCAGAGTTACAGATTTTCTAACCTAAGCTCTTAGGTTCCTTTAGGGAAGACGTCATCCCATTCTAAGGTAGACAGTCAGGATAAACAATGAAATAAGCTATGTAAATGATTCTTCACCTCTTATAGAGGGAGTCTAAGCAAGTAGCTGACATTAGATACTTGCATTTTAAGGCAGCTAAAATTAGGTAAGATGACTCTGCTCCCGCAGGGTCTAAGTCCACAAAATTAAATCAGTGCCACTCCATGTATGAAGACAAAAGTTATATATAATACAGGAATTATCTCACAGTCCTTTGCATTTTGGGGGACTTAAGTGGATACTTTTGTCATTTTATATTTATAGCATACATATATATGTGTATATTAAACATATATATGCACACATTATATATGTGTGTGTATGTATATACATTATATATTTTATATATACTTATAGACACACATGTATACGCTTCTCATATAAATGTATAATATATGTACAGTTGTCATGTATACACATTGACATATACACAGACATATATACACATATAGATATCTCTCTCTCTCTCTCAAAAATCCCCAGGAAATAGTTATACAGTTCTCAACCTACAACTGGACTTTTTTTGGACACAGTTCTTTTCTGATTTGAATAGAGTTTTCCCTGGTTTCATCAAGCAAGATAATTAATGAACTTTGTTCTTGGAATAATTAAAGAATAAAAACAGATGGTACAGGAACGTGTGTCATATCTTCTACCTGAGCTCTACGCAAAACCAGGACTTATTTTTTTTAATTTTACTAGAATATGCTCATCACAGGACCCCAGAGAGTAGGAAATGTTCCTGTATCACGGAGGATAGACTTCACTGAAACATGAAACAGCCTTTCTCTTTAGGATAGCTTTCCCTGGAGACATTCCCCAAGTGTGTCTACAGTCTTTAAACTCCCTCCTTTACATTTCTATAACTCTCACAAAAACATAAGAAATATAATGTTTAAAATTCTAGTCTAGCACTGGTATGTTTAATGAACTGGGTTTTTTTAATGAGATGGAATGGTTCAAGATTGTTTGTTTCAGTTGTTATATCAAATAAAATTTATGTACACATATATTTTATCTCATTCTTTTAGTTTCTATTTCTTTTTATTGTAGGGACTTTAATATTTGAATGGGTAGTAAAATTCTTCAAAACCTCAACATTTTGGTAGAGGTAATAAAGGACTTTTTGCCTAAACTCCTTTGTTTGGTAATGTAATGAAATAATTCATTTTCCTTATTAATAAATTTAGTTGGAAAAAAATTGTGTGTTTTTTGTATAAAAGCCAGGCACATATAACCTTAAATAGTTAAATCCAGGAGACTTTTGTGTCATTTGGGTTAAGTACCTTGTTGACATCTAACATGTAGCACAAAAAGATCCATTATAACATTAATGGAGGAGTGGGGGAGATCTGCAAAACTCTGGGAGCCAGGTTTCAGGTCCTGTGAGAATTAAAATGCTACGTAAGCAAAAATTAGAGTTTAGTAAATGGAGAAAACCCTTACTTGACTGTCCTAGGTAAGAACTGAATTGATCAAGCTACCAAAGTTTTCAGGCAAAAACATGCCTAGACATCTTCAGCTGTGCTACTGAACACAATTTGTAGATCCCCTGGATTTACTGAGCTGCTTGTTTATCTTGTGTCTAACTTTACTGAGATGTAAATGCACTTACTTTCTGAATGGGTTCTGATTTCTTATAATCTATACTGGCAGTTGTTCAGTTCTCCACACATACATGGGTGTGCACTCTATTCCCTATCCTGTTTGAAACTGGTATTCAGCTTGGCCAATTAGTGTTTATCAAAATTTAGGAATTGAAAAATAATTCTTCATATGCTGGTATAGACATAATTGTTGAGTCTCCAGGAAACAGGTGTCCTAGAACTTATGTCCCATGAAAACTCATGAACATTGGCTAGTCTGTGCAGCCATATGTTGTTTGTGCTTCATTGGCCTTAGTAAAAAGTATGAAGGATTCCTAGCACCATATAACCTTTATATGAAAAGAGAGAGAACTGTAGGTTCTGAATTAAACCTCTTGTCCCCAGGTTTAATCAACAGCTTCCCAATTCATAAACCAGACTACACAGCACCTTACATAGGAGTTTTGCCTATGTCTCCACTTAATGCAGAACCACTGTGAAGGCAAGAGGCAAGGTTCACAGCTTTGGAAAAAGAGTAGGCAAGAACGAAAATACTGAAATGTAGATTTAAGGAAGCTCCTAGTTGCAGAAGTTGAACAGAACAAATGTTCAAACAAGGGAGTATAAATCTAAGTATGCTTTTGCAGTTTGATACTCAGGCCAGTGACAAAATCAAATCAGGAGCCTAAATTCCCTGCAGAATAGATAATGGACAGTGATGCTCCTGGACTGGAGCACACGAGACAAGATACTGCCTAAATCAGCCAAAGGGCTGCACTAGAGCCTGAAAGATCATCTTCTGTGTAAATTCAGAAACATATCTCAAGAATGTAGTGAAACATATCTGAGAAAATGGGATTCATAGCCTAAAATTACTCTTCTGCTCAGGTGACATGGCTGAGAACTGGATTCTCAGCCATGGAAAATTTCTATGTTTATTCAGTAACGTTTAATTGGATTTAGAGTCCTAAATACCTTCAGGTGGAGAAGCCTAAATGTTTCACTGATTGCTTCCCTAAGCCCATGCAGAAGAGAGGCCTTCAGTCAATCCTTCAGTCTGAAGTGCATGTAGTACTGTGTTTTTGACATTTCACATATAGATTTAAAAAAAAAAAACCACCAAAACTTTTGCATCATCTGCCTTGTCCTTTTTCACCACTGGACAACTTTTCATGTAACTACTGAGCAATAAACGTAATTTTGTGTTATTACAGTGTGCCCTTCATAGGATCAAAAGCTCGAACGTGGCTTGCAAAGATGGCTAATTTTGTTTTTGAAAGAAATTGAACTGTGAATTTTGGTCTTTGGTTATCCTGCTGACAACAATGTCTGTAGAACAGGGCAGTCCTTTTTTAAAGAGGGTTTTTTTCCTCAATAAAAGAATAAAGAATAAAAACTTTAATTTTTGTAATTAATAATTGTAATAATTTTTATCCTACCTTCTCACATTACAGATATGTAGCTCCTGACTATACATAAGCTATAAAGACTGACTAACCACATATTCAAATGCTTGACTAACATGTGTATCACAATTACACAAAAAACACTGGAGAACTTTGGTCTTCATGAAGGTGATAAAAACCAGTGTAATCAATAGGCTTCTAAAATGCCAGAAATTTCAGCACCCTCAAATAAAAGATTAATTATAGTAACTGCTACACTCACGAGTAAACCAGTCTTAGCCTAAGTCATGATCAGTGAGGTGTAACTCTTCTAGCCATTCCAGGTGTAGAATGGGGGAAATAAACCTTCAGAATTGCAGTTAGCACAAAAGAAACCAAGCAAAAGAGCTGTTTTATACACACACAGCAAAGCATAGCACAGCATAATTTCTGTTTAGTTCAGCAAGTTATTCATAGCCCTAAGCATCTTCTAAATGTCAAAACATAACTTAAATTTTAAAATTTAACAAAGTAATATTTCAGTGATACCACTGAATCATGGAAGTGTTATGAATCTTATAAAAGATAATAAAAAAAACATTAGTCAGTCATTTCAAACCTTTTAAATTAAGCAGGCTAGGCATGCAAGGTAATGGATTAATTCTATCTTCTGTTTGTTAAACGAAGATTCAAATCCCAGCCACACTGATATTTACTGGTGAGGGAATGGTTGAGAACTATGGAATGAACTTCCGCAGCAACCAAGCACTTAGCAGTTCCACTCCAAATACTGATAGGTTTATCTAATCTATTTGTGAAAACACATGATAATAAGCACCTTATAAACAATTGTGGCACTCTCCTTTGTCTTCTCAGTAATACAAAATAAAAGTCATACAACTCGTATGAGACATCACTTAACAATCTACTGAAAGACATCTAAAAACCTACAGTTAAGAGATTTAAATAAAAACTTTGATAACATGAAATAGTCCTGGTACAATTCAGCCTCCTCTTCCAGTTCCTGACTTCAAGAAAAGACTCGCACTGTGACAAATTTTGAAGTTTAGCAAATCCAAGATTCAAATTAATAAAGTTTGGGAAATAAAAATTGAAATTCTTTGTGCATACTGAAGAAAATACAGTATGATAACATATTTTCTGATCTCAGTATGACATGCAAAGAAAAGAGCAAAACCTCCTCTACCCAGGATATTACTCTACTCAAAATACAGCCAATGTTAATCTATACTACTCTGAACTTCTGATCAATGTCATTGTACAGATGCATGGTGACTGCATTATAAAGATTGAATCAAAAATCTTAATGAATATAGGAAAATATACCTGAAAAATAGCCTTTTCTTCTAACCAGAGGAGAGTTACACATTCTCTATTTTGGACTGTTCATAATTTCAGTCATCAGAAATTGGAGTTCTTTCTGTTTATCAGAAAAATATTCCTAATGAGAAATCCTTAACTTTGAAATCTATTCCTCCTTCTCTTTGAAAACAGTTATTGAATTTTAGGAGTTAGTGTCATTTTATATAAGCTTTTGATTATACCATTGTTTCCCTTTACGTATGAAATGCCAGCAGTTGAGATTTATTGGGGGTAATCTGTAAGTTTCACCAGGTAGTTTGTTCAGCTATCCCTTAAACAGTACCAAGTTTAGTAGCTGTCTTGTCTCTTAATACTTCTGTTAATAATAATAATGATGGCAATAATAATAATATTAATAATAAATCACAAGTAACACTTGCACTCATTTGTGTAGAGAAGGAAGACATACTCTGAGCTCACTAGCATCACTTCAGACTAGCTGTGCTATTCTTTCTCTCTCTTCTATCTCTTTCAAAAAAATAGTGGGCTAAATCTTTACCTTTGAGTAGCTTTGGCTGCTTTTTTCAAATTTATATAATTAGATATATCTAGCATCAGCACAGGAATTGTTTTGAGATATTTATCAATACAGTCTGAATTACAGAGCAAAACCTCCTGGAAGCCATTTCAAAGCACACAAGGAACAAAGAGGTGATTGGGAATACCCGGGATAAATTTACCATGCATAAATCTTAGATGAACAACCATATTGACTTCTATGATGAGATGACTCACCTTGTGGATGAGGGGAGAGCAGTGGATGACTGCAACCAAGGCCTTTGACAGAGTTTCCTGTAATATCTTTATAGCCAAACTGGGGAGATATAGTGGATAATTGTTCAGTAAAATGGGAGGCAAACTGACTGGACCCATCACATTCAAAGAGTTGTGGCCAATGGTACAAAGTCTGACTGGTGGCTGGTTACTAGTAGCTGATTACAATCCCTCAGGGATCATTACTGGGGCCAGTACTGTTTAAGTCTTTATCATGCACCTGGACAATGGGACAGAAGGCACCCTCTGCAAGTTTATGAATGACACCAACTCTGAGGACAGGGCTGCTTTTCAGAAGGATCTTAACAGGATGGGACAACACCCACTCCTGTTGACATGTCCTGGCTGGCAGCCTGGTCCCTACTTGCAGCTGTTCTACCTTGGCTTCAAATATCTACATGGAGTCAGAAATCCCTGTAGAGAGTTCCCTCTCAAGGTATAATTGTTTCATTATTGTTTTGTAACTTTTAGAATGTTCCCATTAGCTACCAAAAGCTTTGTTGTTTACCTAGGCCAATGTCTTTATCTTTGCCTCTATCTAACTGCAAGTAGGATTTGTTACCTGAGTTACTGTCACCTCCTAGCTTCCACCTCAAATATGTTACAAGGATAGAAATTTAACAGCAAATCTGTGCTCCCTTTTTTCTTTCCCTTGCATATCTGAATGACCTAGTCAGTCAGAGCTAGGTAGATACAGTTCAAGCCTCATTTACAAAATTGTGAAGTTCACAACAGTTAAATAACAAAATTAATGTATTTCTCTGTTCTGCAGAACACACCAAATTATTTTTGTCAGTTACAGAGGGACAGATGTAGTCCACACATCATTTATCTGAACAGTGCTTTTGGGTAGGCTTCAGTTTGGGATACTGATCCTCTTTAACACCAGAGACTACCTTCTGAAGTTCATAAAGGGATAGTGTATCTGGAACTTGGATCATTGTATTAAAAAATTATCTGAATAGTTTTAGTAAAAGAATACAATGAAGACAAGATATTGTATCAGACATTAAATACTTGTGAAACAGAAAAAAAACCCCAAATATAAGATTTATTTGAAAGAACAACAAAAAGATTCTGATATGATGTGGACTATATATGTAATATATACATATATACTCAGAGAGATAAAGTATATATTTTTCTGCAGATCAGTTGCTGAACTGGAATTGCATTGAAATTATGTATTCTGATTTATATATTATGCTTCCAGAAAGTTGTTAACAAGTCAGTGAAGAAACAAACACCAAGCCTACCTAAAAGCTGAAGAAACCTTAGGGACTAAACTAAACAAGAGCTTATTCTCAGACTTAGTGAATTCAGTAGGACTCTTTCGTCCTCAGAGGGGAATAGATTGAGCTTTCATGTGCATGCTAGTTAGCTCTGCTAAAGATTCCTGCATTTACAGCAGCCTGTCAGCAAGAAACCTATGATGTAAAAGACTTAAGTCTGCTAACATAAATTGTTAATATATAAAAAAAAAGCGGAGTCCATAAAATATTTGTAAAGACCAATAAACAGAAGAGTGAATGATGTAGTCTGCCAGTAAGATAAACTCTGGAAGCACTGTCACAACAGAAAAAGACTGTGCTATTACCCATGAAAAACCTCATATTTTGAATTGATACTGTCGTGGTTCAACCTTAGCCAGCAACTAAGCACCATGCAGCCGCTTGCTCACTCCCCCTACCCTGGTGGGATGGACGAGAGAATCGGAGGAGTAACAGCGAGAGACACTCCTGGGTTGAGATAAGAACAGTTTAATAATTGAAATAAAGTAACATAGTAGTAATAATAATAGAAATATAATAATAATAGTAATAATAATATACAAAGCAAGTGATGCACAATGCAATTGCTCACCACCCGCTGATCAATACCCAGACAGATCCCGAGCAGCGATCGCTGCCCCCTGGCCAAATCCCCCCAGTTTATAAACTAAGCATGATTTCATATGGTATGGAATACGTCTTTGGTCAGTTTGGATCAACTCTTCTGGCTGTGCCCCCTCCCAGTTTCTTGTGCACCTGGCAGAGCATGGGAAGCTGAAAAGTTCTTGACTAGCATAAACAGTACTTAGCAACAACTAAAACATCAGCGAGTTATCAACATTCTTCTCCTACTAAATCCAAGCCACAGCACTATGCCAGCTACTAGGAAGAAAATTAACTCTATCCCAGATGAAACCAGGACAGATACAAACTTAGTAAAATAAAGCAAGTTGTCATGACATTTAAGATCAAATAATGATGACTTCTGCAAAATAGCTATCATTTGAAAAGAAAGATCTAGCAGTATTGCTGATCTTAGGCATGGAATCAAGAGTATGATACAGTTCCTGGTATGAAAAGCAAAAGCAGTGCTCAAATACATCAGAAGATACATTATAATAGATTCAGGGAAGTGTTAATGCCACTGATGGGACTTCAAATAGAATACCATGTTCAGTTCTTGAATCTGGTGTTCAAGAAAAAATGAACTGAAATTGAATTTGTGCAGACTGAAAGAATACTTCTTATGCAAGGAAAATGCTCTGTAAGAAACTAGACTGAGAAATTCTCCACAGGCATTCTAAACAGAAGAGTAAGACTAGGGATAAAGAAGAGGACTGGCACAAGAAGTACCATCTATAAACTGGTAAATGAATAAATTTAGAATAAGTTTTCTATCCATTAGATCAGTAAAACTCTGTAACAGGCTTTTCTGTAAGGATGTGGGTCAAAAAAGGTCAACATTTTTGAAGGTCTGATTTTGAGCAGTTTATGAAAGCATGGTATATAATTGTCTGATATAGCCCATCAATCTGTTCAGAATCCATAAATAATGTAGTAAATGGAACTTGTATGAAAATTGTATACTGACCTTTATAATTAATTATGAGTCTTCAAGCCTTTTTAAATCATTAAGGACATAACTCTACTGTCTTTATTCAACAATGAGAAGTACTTCATTAACTAGTAGTCAATAAGCCCCTACTTGTAAAGAAATGGATAAAATCTGTACCTGTAATATTTAGATAATAATCATATTCCAAAGATTAATAAATTAAATACACAAAAGTTCTTTAATAAAAAAAGCCAGTCTACAATTCAGGTATTTTGGAAAAGAGCAATGTTTGTATATGTCAATTTAAGGCCATTTAAAAATACACATTTTGTCTTTTTCTACAGCCATGAGAATGCATCTGCCTTTCCTTAAGAAAAGCTCTCCAAACCATTATCAGTAAAAGAGATAATGAGATCCGTATTTACAGTGAGCAGAAGCTCTCTGCAGAGTTGAAATCTTTCATTCATATGTATCAAAGCATAAATTGATTACCAGTTCAAATGAAAACAGCACCTCTCTTTCTTTACTGGAAGTCCTGCTGGACTGTTCATTTGTGAATCTTCTGGCTTCATCTGTAAAGACTCTCTCTTCAGCCTTAGAGAAAAGAAGGCTCAGGGTGATCTTAGCAACATGTATAAATGCTTGATGGGAGGGAAAAAAGATGAGGGAGCCAGACCCTTCTCAGTAGTGTGCTGTGACAAGAGGCAATGGACACAAATTAAAATAGATGAAATTCCATCTGAACACAAGAAAAACTTTCTTACTGTGAGGGTGGTCAAACACAAGAACAGGTTGCCCAGAAAGGCAGTGGAGTCTCAGTCCTTGGAGGTACTCAGTACTCAACTGGACACAATCCTGAGCAACCTTCTGTAGGTGACACTGCTTGAGCAGGGTGGTTGGACTAGGTGATCTCAAGAGGTCCCTTCCAACCTCAACCATCCTGTGATTCTCTGAACCTAATGTTTAAAGTGAATATCAGTTCAACGTCCTTGGTGGGGGGAAAGGAGAGGATAGTAAAAGCTGACTAAAGATTCTTGCGTAAAAAAACTATTTAAAACATAACCAGTCAATGAGGCGAAGGGCTCCGGAGGGGAGGATCATGACAGGGGACCCTTCCTAAAGCAGCAAATCGGTGCAAAAAGTGCAAAGGGAAAAGCACAGGGACAGAGAGGGCACCCCAGCCCCCCTGCCCCAGGGCAGGAAAGAGTGAGCTCCTGACAAGCGGCAGCTCTGACTCAGTGTAGGTGAGGACAAGAGTGATGGCGGCCAAACCCCTCACATACAAGAGCGGTTCCCAGGGAGCGCGAGCGACCAGGAGTGTGGCAAAGAGGGCAGGCAAACAGGGCATGGCGCGTCAGGAGGGCATGGTGCAGCAGTTCCTCTGGCAGTTCGCGCAGGCAGGGTGAGCGGGCAGGGCACAGTCCCCCTCCTAGTTCCAACGGGAAACTCAGGCAGTGGTCATCGCCTGCCCAGGAGAACACCTGGCAGCCATGGTCACCACCCGCCCAAAAGCCGCTGCCAGAAGGAATGCGGCGACCCAGAGGGAGCTCCCGCACAGACACGCAGCCGTCCAGGTCTCCTGCTGCAGAGAGTGCCTGAGCCTGTCGCTCGTACCACAGGGCAGCGGAGACGGCAAATGTCTTCGCTGTGAGCAGGGAGATGATCTGCTCAGCCTGGGGGCAGAGCTGAAGGAGGAGGTGGAAAGGCTGAGGAGTATCAGGGAATGCGAGAGGGAGACGGACTGGTGGAGCCGCACCCTGCCGTCCCTGGGGCCAGGGCAGCAGGCGGAGGCCCCACAAGGAGCGGAGGATCCCCTGCCCTCTTGCCGGCAAGCAGAAGGAGGGGATCCAAGAGACGGGGGGAATGGAAACAGGTCCCTGCCCGGGGAGGCAGGCGAATCCCCTCCTGGCCTCCCTCACCTCCCCAGCTGCCCCTACACAACAGATATGGGGCTCTGGAGGGCCAGGCAGGTGAGGAGGTAGGTGAAGGTCCAGCCAGGGGGTTGCCAAGGGTGAGTCAGTTAGCCCCACAGATTACAACTGCCCCTGTTAAGAAAAAAAAGAGGGTAATTGTGGTGGGTGATTCCCTCCTGTGGGGAACAGAGGGCCCAATATGCCATCCAGAACCACTCACAGGGAAGTCTGCTGCCTCCCTGGGGCCCAGGTTAGGGATGTTACTAGGAAACTCCCTCTGATTATTACCCAGTCTTGGTTATGCACGTTGGCAGTGATGAGGTTGCAGGAAGAAGTGATCAAAAGGGACTTCAGGGCACTGGGGTGATTGGTTGCAGGATCAGGAGCACAGGTAGTGTTTTCCTCAATCCCATCAACAGCAGGGAAGAATACTGAAAGGAACAGGAAAGCTCAGCTGATTAACAAGTGGCTCAGAGGCTGGTGCCATCGGTGGAATTTTGGGGAGGTGTGGTGGTTTGACGCTGGCTGGATACCAAGTGCCCACCAAAGCCAATCTATCACTGCCCTTCTCAACTGGGCAGGGGAGAGAAAATATAATGAAAAAGCTCATGGGTTGAGATAAGGACAGGGACATCACTCAGGGATTACAGTCACAGGTAAACCAGACTTGACCTGGGAAAAATCAGTTTAATTTATTACAAATCAAAAGTGCGTAGGGTAATGAGGAATAAAATAAAATCTTAAAACACCTTCCGCCCACCCCTCCCTTTTTCTCAGGCTCAACTTCACTCCCAATTTTTCTCTACCTCCTCCCTCTCCAGTGGTGCTGGGGGACAGGGGAATGGGGGTTGCAGTCAGTTCATCACACGTTTCTGCCGCTCCTTCCTCCTCACTCTCTTCCCCTGCTCCAGCATGGGGTCCCTCCCATGGGAGACAGTCCTCCATGAACTTATCCAATGTGGGTCCTTCCCACAGGCTACAGTTCTTCATGAACTGCTCTAGTGTGGGTCCTTTGCACAGGGTGCAGTCCCTCAGGAACAGACTGCTCCAGCGTGGGTCCCCCACGGGGTCACAAGTCCTGCCAGCAAACCTGCTCCAGTGTGGGCTTCTCTCTCTCCATGGGTCCACAGGTCCTTCCAGGAGCCTGCTCTGGCACAGGCTTTCCACAGGGTCACAGCCTCCTCTGGGCACATCCACCTGCTCTGTCATGGGGTCCTCCACAGGCTGCAGTATGGATATCTTTACCAGTGTGACCCTCCATGGGCTGCAGTGGGACAGCCTGCCTCACTGTGGTCTTCACCACAGGCTGCAGGGAAATCTCTGCTGCAGTGCCTGGAGCACCTCCTCCCCCTCCTTCTTCACTGACCTTGGTGCCTGCAGAGTTGTTTCTCTCACATATTCTCACTCCTGTCTTCTGGTTGTTGTTATGCAATAGTTTTTTCCCCTCCTTGAAGGAGCCCAAGGATGCCAATGACTTCAGCTTGCCGGACATCTGCTGGAAATTAAACACAGTAAAGAGGAAACAGTCTAGGAGGTTCCTGGAGTGTGTGGAAGATAACTTCCTGATACAGCTGGTAAGTGAGCCTAGGAGGTGCCTCACTTGACCTGCTGTTTACAAACAGAGGACTCGTGGGAGATGTCATGGTCAGAGGCCTTCTTGGGCTTAGCGACCATGATATGATAGAGTTCTCGATTCTTGGTGGAGGAAGAAGGGGGGCCAGCAAAACCACTACCATGAATTTCCAGAGGTCAGACTTTGGCCTGTTCAGGACAATGGTTGGGAAAGTCCCTTGGGAGGCAGTCCTGAAGGGGAAAGGGGTCCAGGTAGGCTGGACATTCATCAAGAAGGAAATCTTAACGGTGGAGGAGTGGGCTGTCCCGATGTGCTGTAAGATCAACTGGCGGGGAAGACGACCGGCCTGGCTGAACAGGGAGCTTTTGCTGAGACTCAGGGAAAAAAGGAGAGTCTACCACCTTTGGAAGAAGGGGCAGGCAACTCAGGAAGAGTACAGGGATCTTGTTAGGTCATGCAGGGAGGAAATTAGAAAGGCAAAAGCCCAGCTAGAACTCAATCTGGCCACTGTTGTAAAAAGATAATAAAAAATGTTTTTACAAATACATTAACAACAAAAAGAGGGCCAAGGAGAATCTCCATCCTTTGCTGGATGTGGGGGGCACATTGTCACCAAGGATCAGGAAAAGGCTGAGGTACTTAATGCCTTCTTTGCCTCTGTCTTTAATAGCCAGACCAGTTATCCCCAGGGTATTCAGCCCCTGGAGCTGCAAGAAAGGAACAGAGAGCAGAAAGAAGCTCCCATAATCCAGGAGGAAGCAGTTAACGACCTGCTATGCCACCTGAATGCTGACAAGTCTATGGGGCCAGATGGGATCCACCTGAGAGTACTGAGGGAGCTGGCAGAGGAGCTCACCAAGCCACTTCGCATCATCTATCAGCAGTCCTGGTTAACAGGGGAGGTCCCTGATGACTGGACATTTGCCAATGTGACGCCCATCTACAAGAAGGGCTGGAAGGAGGATCCGGGGAACTATAGGCCTGTCAGCCTGACCTTGGTACTGGGGAAGATTATGAGGCAGTTCTTCTTGACTGTGCTCAACAGGCATGTGCAGGTCAACCAGGGGATTGGGCCCAGCTAGCATGGGTTCACGAAGGGCAGGTCCTGCTTGACCACCGTGATCTCCTCCTATGACCAAGTGACCTGCCTGGTGGATGAAGGAAAGGCTGTGGATGTCATCTACGTGGACTTTAGTAAAGCCTTTGACACCATCTCCCACAGCATTCTCCCAGGGAAGCTGGCGACTCATGGCTTAGGCAGGTGTTCACTTCACTGGGTAAAAAGCTGGCTGGGTGGCCGAGCCGAAAGAGTTGTGTGAATGTAGTTAAATCCAATTGGTGACAAGTCACAAGCAGTGTTCCCAGGGCTCAGTTTTGGGGCCAGCCTTGTTTAATATCTTTATCAACGATCTGGATGAGCAGATTGAGTGCAGCCTCAGTAAGTTTGCAGATGACACCAAGTTGGGTGGGAGGGTCGATCTGCTGGAGGGTAAGATGGCCCTGCAGAGGGACCTGGACAGGCTGGACCAATGGGCTGAGGACAACTGTATGAGGTTTAACAAGGCCAAGTGCCAGGTCCTGCACTTGGGTCACAACAACCCCATGCAACGCTATAGGCTTGTGGAAGAGTGGCTGGAAAGCTGCCTGGCTGAAAAGGACCTGGGGGTGTTGGTTGACAGCCAGCTGAACATGAGGCAGCAGTGTGCCCAGGTGGCCAAGAAGGCCAACAGCATCCTGCCTTGTATTAGGAATAGTGTGGCCAGCAGGAGCAGGGAGGTGATTGTCTCCCTGTACTCGGCACTTGTGAAGCTGCACCTGAAATACTGTGTCCAGTTTTGGGCCCCTCACTCCAAGAAAGACATTGAGGTGCTGGAGCATGTCCAGAGAAGGGCAACGAGTCTGGTGAAAGGACTGGAGCACAGGTCTTATAAGGAGTGGCTGAGGGAACTGGGATTGTTTCGTGTGGAGAAGAGGAGGCTGAGGGGAGACCTTATCGCTCTCTACAACTCCCTGAAAGGAGGCTGTAGTGAGGTGGGTGTTGGTCTCTTCTCCCAAGTAACAAATGATAGAATGAGAGGAAATGGCCTCAAGTTGCATTGGGGGACGTTTAGATTGGATATTAGGAGAAATTTCATTTCTGAAAGAGTGGTAAAGCATTGGAACAGGCTGCCCAGAGAGGTGGTGAAGTCACCATCCCTGGAGGTGTTCAAAGAACATATGGACGTGGCACTCTGGGACATGGTTTAGTAGGCATGGTGGTGTTGGGTTGGTGATTGGACTGATGATCTTAGAGGTCCTTTCCAAACTTAATGATTCCTAGTTTTACTTTCATTAAAAATTAAGCCAGGAAACATGAAATTAATTATTACTCTACCCTTAACTGGTTTAGTGGTGGACTTGGTAATGTTAGGTTAATGGTTGGACTGGATGATCTTAAAGGTCTTTTCCAACCTAAACGATTCTATGATTCTATGTTAAAACTTTTGATTTTTTTTTTTGTTCATCTAGTCATTTTAGCTGTCTGATTTTTTTATGTGTGTCTTTCAACGTTGCATCGGTCACCATTTTTATTTTTTTTTAGTCTTTCCCCATATGGAAAAGATGATACAAAGATCTCGGCTGTTTAACAGTTTTGGTGCTAGTTGTTATGGTCGTGGGACTATTGTATGTAGGCCTAGGGAACAAGTGATTGAGTGACATATCCTCCAGAGCACGAGGCTGACTTCATCCCAATTCATCATTATTTAAACTTTATCTACATTTTCAGCATAGGTGTTGTGTGGAATTTGTACTCTGTACAGGCTTTTGAATCCTCCACACCGTTGTGCACAATATTCATGCTAAACAATAGTTAATCTTATTTAAACAGTCTCTGTCTTCCTTATCTTTTTCTTCTTTCTCATCTCCTATTATTCACTGAGTCCATTTTCAAAGTATTCCCATGTTTCCACTGAAGGACTTAACATATTTATAAATACCATAAGGTATTAAATAATAAGGATTTTGTATTATATGGCATTAAACTGCAAGAAATTCGTTATCTTCACATACAGGCAGAAATGTTAACACTGGAGTATATTACCACTCATGTCTATGTCAGAGATACTGCTATAAAAATTCTCTGAAGTTTTAATGTCTGTTTGTTATCACAAAACCTTTCTCTAATTCCCAAATGAAAGAAACAAATAGCAACATTCTTACAGTGTCTTGCAAACAGAAAAAAAAGTCATGCATAATTATAGTTCTAATCTGGGGAATGAGAGTGATTTTGATTTTCGAGTGATTCTTACACATATTAATTTGAGAACTTCAACAACAAATCAAAGACATTTATTAGTGAAGAAACTCCATCTTGTTGAGGAAGGAAGTGTGAAATGTTTTGTCTTTCTTAATGCATATTTAGTAAAGACTGAATGAATGTATTATTTGTATAGAAAGGTTTCACATACTGAGAATTATATAAGACTAAAGCATTAACAGTGTGTTATGCAGTAAACATAGACTTGCTTTGATAATAATAGCTCAGACCACTTCTGGCACTATATTGGGTGAAGTACAGTATTATCTTAATGTAACAAATAGTGGTGCACTTCTGATTTTTTCAGCAACATGGAAAACAAAGGAAGAGTTCATTGTGTGGATCATTCTTCCACCAAACCTTTAAGCTGTCTGCTATAGATTCCTTTATAACACTTTATGTCTCCAAGGTTTAAAATAGCTTTATATTGCAGAAATTGTAAATTTTTAAGAAAATAAGTTCATTTAAAAAGTGAGAAGTACTGTTTTAATTCTAAAACCTATGTACAAAGTTCAGGAAGGCTCAAAAACTCAAGTTAAAAAGAAATGAGAAAAATCCAAAAGCTGTGATTTTGTTTTCTATTATCAACCTATTTCAGTAGTTCTAATTTTTTAACAATTTCCACTAATGAGCATAATTCACACACATATTACTTCTGAAGAATTTCATCAACTGCCTAAAATGTTAATCAGTCAGTCCCATTAAGCCTTTTTGTTATTCTTGCTACTTTGAGATGCATGATTTTTTTTTTTTTAATTTCCTAATGCTGTGATTACAGCTGCTTTAAAATTATTTATTAAGTCTTCAGTTTTATTTATTGGAATAAAATCATAAAGATCTTGATGCACAGACCCTTGAATTAGGAAGCTTATATGCATAGATTATTCAAGTGTAATGCAAATATACAGGTTGTGAAGTTTGCAAATTTTCAGCTACCTTGTGGCATGGTCTTTTTGAGAGAAAGTTTATTCTTGTAACAAATAAATGGGTTGATAATTTAAAGAGAGGATTTACTTCATGCATTTTTGCTCACTTCACACAGAAATTAATCACTAATCTGAGCAGTAAGAGGAGAGTTCAGATTTTTAAGGTTTCTACCTGTCTTTTTCTGGTTGTTTCCATACTTAGTTATTATGGCAGCAACTGAAGCCCTCTGCACATTGTGCCAGTTCTGTGTGGATACAGCAGTAAGATCTTATACCATTGTAAGGTTTACATGTGATCCTTTTTTTTTACATCAGACACTTTTTCCTCCAGAAAATAAATAACTTCAGTGAAATATAGAAGATTTCTAACGATGTCAGCAGCTGCACATAGGCTACAATGTTACCAATTTCCATTGATTTTCTCAATATATTCTCACTGCTTGTTTTCTCTCTTAAAAAAACCCACTTTTAACATCCTGAGGTAATGGTATACATCTCTCTATATAATCTAATATATAAAAATATTTAAGCAAGGATTAATCTTTAACACAAACTGTCTTCATGGTTATATCTATATTTGCAAATAAAAGAGGCCAGATAAAGTTTACTGGCACTTAAAGAATTTATGCGCTCCTGGCAAAAACATTAAGAACAGTAGAAATTATAATTTTGAATTGACATGTAAAAATCTCAAATTTCAGTTTAGCTATTTAATTCTTGTTTTGGAAACTGTTCCTTGGTAATTAATGCATGTGAAATTATTTCATCCTGAAAGAGGATAGTAATATTTGGATTCCAGAATTCCTATGTATTTAAATAATAATAATAATAATAATAATAATAATAATAATAATAATAATAATAATAACAACAACAACAACAACAACAACAACTACTATTTTTTTTTTCCAACACCTGATAGATCCCTCCTTTTTGTGAATTGCATTTGTACAGATTAAAACCTCCTTATTTCCTAATTTTGTGGAATTATGAATACTGCAGAAATATTTCTTTCAGAAGTGTTGTTTTTTTCTTTCTTTCACAGTGGAAAATTGTCTCTCCTTGTCTTTCCCTTTCTTAATGCACTTAGATTTAATGAGATTTCAAAGTTTCATAGGCCAATTAGAACTCTGTCAACACCTTTTGCTCTTCTTAGTCCAGGAAAGCAGATTATTTAGAAACTGCACATTTAAAGACACACATTCAGTGAGGGTCAGATAGGAAGGGAGAAGTTGTTTGCTTTTTATTGACACGGAAGGAAGCTACCACAAAATTAGGTAATATTTAACTTAAAAAAAAATCAAGCAGAGTTTGCAAACATATTTTCCTAAAAGTTGTTACCTCTATTAATAGGCATACAGGTAAATATACCTTCCTTTTTTCCCCCTTCTTACAAAGCAGCTGTGCACTTAAAAATGCTGTTGAAGTAATGTGAAACTCAAGGTAACAATAATGAAAAATATTCTACATAATAATGATTGCATATAGCAATATGCACCACTGTGACACTGAACGATTCTTTATGAGTGTATTCATGAACTAGTTTATTTTTTAGGTATGTGTTTGGCAAAGTATGCCTATCTACTACTCTGACCTTTTAATACCACTCTGTTTTAGTTTCCTCTTCTTGTTTCAAGGATGCACAGCACTACTGATAGACATCTTGTTCTGCAAAGACTGTAAGATTCTTTTGGAAATAAGACATAGAAAATCTAAAAAAACCCACCTAAAACAAAAACCAACCAACCAACCAAACAAACAAACAAAAACCCCATAAACCAACAACACCACAAAGACAGAGTAAGAGCTGGTCTAGAACATCTATGAAAAAATGATCAGTCATTAGAATGTTCTTCTATTCTTTTAGGGTACATTATACAGATTCACAAATTTCCCTAGAACTCGTATGGGTCTCAGTCCCGCAGTCAGTTCTTCTCCAATACATTTTCACAACAACAACAAAAAACTGCTAGATTTTGTTTTTAGAGACAGATTTGGGTTTTTTTTCCTAAAAAAATGACCAACAGAGGATGGGCCCATCTCACCTAACTTTACACCTAGTTAGACCCACATTGTATGGTTTCTGTGTAAACAGTGGAGATGAATAAGCACTTACATTGAATGATTAGTTTGGCTTATTTTGGATATGTATAATTTTATATGAGGAGTGAATAATTTGCTCCATTCACCATAAACAGAACATAAGATAACTAAAGGAGACATAAGCATCTACACTAAGTTAGAAAAGATTAATCTCTCCCTAAAAGGCTAACATTCAGCGTGAGAAAAAGGAAAGTATACTTTTCAGTTTAATTCATTGAAACCCTTTCCAGACTAAGAATAGTTATTTAGCTCCTATTCTGAAAACCATTATACATATTCTGTTGTCTGGACAAGAAATCTTACTATCAAAGTTTAAGCAAAACATAATGAAAAAGTGTTAAAGAAAGTTGATTAGAGAATATGTGCTAGTGGAAGAAAAATTTTGGTCAGTTTAAAGAGAAGGTTTCTAGGAAAGATTTTTGTTGAAGAACAATCACAGTAGTAACATTTTAACCAGATTTTACTGGTAAGCTAGAGATTCAAAGCTAAGTTTCAACACAGAATTTTCAAATAAAGGAAGTCTATTAAAATTCAGTGCTTTTTGGAAAATCTAGCTTTTATAGTAGTGTATTCCAATGACTACCTGTTTGGTAGATTTAATGTGTTTTAATCCTTGAACCGGCAGCATGTATCAATTATTTAATGAAAGTTACCTTGTCAGGAAAATTTGATTTTTCTCATTAATCTTAACACTGTTGACTTCTTTCAGGAGTTCCGTTTATTGCTTAATTCCTAGTAATAAAACTTTTTTTAAAGTTAGTCATAAATTCAGATCTACATACAGACAAGAAATAGTTTTCTTTAAACTCGGATTTGCACTCAAATTTGACACTCCTCTTGCAAATACTGAAAATAAAGCAAAAATGGATATATAGTTCTGAGTTTAGGGTAGATTAAGACAACATTTCACATCTTGGTGGGTCCTGGTGGATACCAGGTTGAACATGAGCCAGCAATGTTCTCTTGCCACAAAGAAGGCTAATGCTATCCTGGGCTGCATTAGGAGAAGTGTTGCCAGCAGATTGAGGGAGGTGATGCCTCCCCTCTATTCAGTACCACTGAGGCCACACCTGGAGTACTGTGTCCAGCTCTGGGCTCCCCAGTACAAGGCACACATGGACATAATGGAGAGAGTTCAGTGAAGGGCCACAAATATGACTAAGGGCCTGGAGCATCTCACATACAAGGAAAGGCTGAGAGCTGGGTCTGTTTAACCTAGAGAAGAGAAGGCTCAGGGGGATCTCACCAATGTATATAAATGCCTGAAAGGAGGGTGCAAAGAGGACAGAGCCAGGCTCTTTTCAGTGGTGCCCAGTGACAGGACCAGAGGCAATGGGCACAAACCGAAATACAGGAGGCTCCCTCTGGTCATCAGGAAATACATTTTCACTGTGAAGGTGAGTGAGCACTGGCACAGGTTGCTCAGACAGGTTGTGGAGTCTCCCTCCTTGGAGATACTCAAAAGCTGTCTGGACATGGTCCAGGGCATCCAGCTGTACTTGCCCCTGCTATCAGGGGGATTTGGACCAGATGACCTCCAGAGGTCCCTTCCAACTTCAACCACTCTGTGATTCTGTGATTCTTTGATGCTATGAACTAAGGTGGGTTCTTTCTACAAAGGGAAGGTATTTCTGGAGATAGCCAAGTTTGAAACTTAACATATATATCTAAAGTAAATACAAAATATTTATCTTTTTATTATTTCCTGGAAATGAGTGAGCAGATGAGGCTGTATGATGAGTTCAACACAGAACAAGATATGAGTGCACACTGTTCCCCATCACTTTGCACCTGAAGGAAAAGCTCAGATGTGGACCAGGAGAGGATCTTTATATTCTCCAGCAGATTTCTTAGATGCCAACTTAACTGGAAGACTTGCACATAGGCCTCCCTGTGGAGTAAACATGTCTCATAGTTTAGGATAAGTCCATAGAATTAGAACGAAAGATTCCAAGGAGCTGCCAGGTCCTATTGAGATCAGAGTCAACCGCCCATTTTCCTTTTTCCTTAAACATTTTGAATTTCAAAGAAACTATCCTGAGTTGCCAAAACCTGTCAGAAAGACAATAGATCCTAAATCTCTTTTGCTCATAGCCCTTGCAGAAATTCAGCAAGAGCGATGATATTGCAAGTATTTAATTTTTTTTTTTTTCCCCTGAGAAAAGAGGGGAAGCTTCTTCTGAAAATTTTAAAGGGGAAGTATGATATAGTATCATATATGTTCCACTTCAAGCAATAAAAAAAAATGTCATCAATTGTAGCAGAAGTAAAATTGGTTCATTTTAACTTGGACTACCTGATGATAACTCTTTATTGCAACATTATTATCATCTGCATAAGTTTCAGAGGTATTGCTACATCATGGATCTAAACACAGCCTCACCCCCATCCCACCCTGCCCCCTCAGTCTCTTATGCATCAGCTTTTAAAATATAAGAAAAAGCTAATTTTAATGCTATCTCTGCTGGAGTCCTCTCCCTGCTGCTGTGACATTGCTTTCATTTAACATCCTCTTTAAATCGGTGGAGCACTAGGGTATATGAAGGAAATCTGGTAGCGCAAATTGTGTTCATTCTGTTCAAGAGAGCTGTTCTTTCATCTGAGTTAACCAGGCTTAATTCAACACATCTCTTATGAAGTCCCCTACTGTCTGAACATGCGTAAGGTTCCTGGGGGAGGCTTTTCAACATGACATGGCTAGTATTTCAAATTAGACTTTTTCACCCTCTAGCATCAAAATGTATCAGCGACGTCTGACCATTAAAATATAATTGATGAAAAAGTGCCAGTATTTAAAACATCTGTAGCTGAATCTTGATGGGATCCAAATGGTGCTATTGACCTACAGTAATCTCCGATGTGTGCTTGTTTTCAAAAGTACAACAGTACTTTTTCCAACACCACAGTATGAGGCTTTTCAAAGACAGACAAAAATATATCCTTTTTTTAAACCAGCAACTCAAAGGTGTAGAACACTATTCTTTCTTGCTTTTTCTGAAACATATTAAAGTAAAAGCTAAATTTTCAGGAAGCAAAACTTCTATTTACAAACTTAAATGAGGAAGCCAATATAACTCATTTTTGCAGTAACTTTCTTAGAAGATTTTAGTGGGTATTGAAAGTCTGGTCTCTGGATGGAATATTTTAAACAGAAATAAGAATGAATAAATGTGTGCCTGGGGAAATATAGACCAATATACTGATTTGCACCTAGACTTTAAACTAAGCATAATTCATCTATAGTATTTCAAGGGACTAGCTTCTTTTCTGAAATGTTAGATTTAGTGATTATCTTTCCATGTTATTTCAGAAAAAAATCATTTCTAATAAATGTCACTGAGTTTCTAATGAAAAATAGGCAGTCAAGGGCAACATGAAAAGTGTTAGTTCAGTTACACTTAGACTCCATCTATGATACCTAAACAAGTGCATCTTGTAGGATAAAGACTGTAAGCAGACCTAAGCAAATACTTTTATTCTCAGCATTCCATTTATCTCTACTTTCAGAGCAGTCCCTAACTCAAACAGTTTTCATGCTATTTACTGACTTATATCATTATTTTCTTTGCATGACTGCAAAAGTCATCAAATGCAAAAGAACCTAGCTATTTTTCAAGGCTTATGACAGTGTTTTCCCCCATGGTTTTGCAGCTGTTAGTTACAATAAACTACACTTAAATAGAGAAAAGCTTTGTTTTTTTTAATTTCAAATCTCACTTTTTTTTAAGTACTACCTTCAAAAGAGGTAGTACTTCAGATAATAAGCAAAAAGTCATTCTATTCTTGTAATACAAAGAACTGCATCGCTTCTGAGGTTGTTGTAAGTTTAATTATGTCTGAATAGCTATTCTCTCAAAAGTTTTTTTCTTATGCTTCTTGAATAGCCTTTTGCATAGTCTTTCTCCAGATTTCTGACGGGGAAATTCAACTGGTAACTGGTCAGCAGTAGAAATTTTTGACTGACAAATAATCCAGCATGGAGGGCAAGAAGGCTCAACTGCAGAAGGGGTTAAACTGGCTAGCAGCATGAATGCCAGAGACAGAATGACTCCCTGTAGTGGCCTGAAGATTCCCCCACTGATGAGATAAGACAGAAACACAGCATAGTCTTGTAGCAACCCTGGAATGGGACCACTCAAGCTACTTTTGGGCAGCATATCTGGGCTGGGGGATGGACCCAAGGCCAGGCTGAGGTGCCTGTGCCAATGATCACAGGATTGATGCTGGTGCAAGTGTATATGAGGAATCACCTCATGATGGATCTTTTCAGACTCCTTGTAGAAACACTTATGGTGGTAGGACTGTTCAATACATTGATCATTAATTTATTTAATTTTTAATATTTTAGTACAAATGTGTGTTTCATTTACCCCAAGGGCTACCATAAAAATTCCTCAACACATCCAAACAGCTCCTCATTTTGATGAGATAGACAAAAATACTAATTTTTAAAAACAGTATTAGCCTCTCCAGGTTCTGACCTTTTTGGCTACGATGCTCACAAGTGCTTTTCTAAGGTTTCTGGCCTTGCCACAATAAACAGATTTGTCTCATTTTTTTTTAACCTTCTTTCCTGGGCTGATAGGGGGATAGACAAACTGCAACTGACTTATTGCACTAGTTGTATGACCCCTCCCAAACACATGTGGTTTTTAATCATGTGCTTCACCTGAGAAATTCAAAATCCCATCATTCAGTGGCTAATTAGGAAACAAGATATAGATCCAAATTCCCTCAGAAGGGTCCCCTTTTTAATTGATTTTGGGGATCAATATTCAAGGTGGAGAACCTGAAGCCTATGAAGAAGGAGTTTATTGATACATCTTCATTAAGCAGTCAGTAGTATAGAACAAGTTATGCTTGTCATTCCTTACAAAGTGTTTCATTTCATTGCAGACCATATTCTTTTTTTTCTGTTCTCTGTCCTCTGACTATAATCTGCCATAAAAGCTGACATTAATGATGTAGTGGGTTGACCTTGGCTGGGTGTCAGGTGCCTACCAGCCACTCTATCACTCTCCCTCCTCAGCAGGACAGGGGACAGAAAATACAACAAAAGGTCAGGGGACAAGATAAGGACAGGGAGATCACTCACCAATTACTGCCATGGGCAAAATAGACTCAGCTCAGGGAAATTAATTTAACTTATTTCCAATCAAATCAAGAATAGGATAATGAGAAATAAAAACAAGTCTTAAAACACCTTCCCACAACCCCTCCCTTCTTCCTGGGCTCAGCTTCATGAGCAGCGCATTGGGGACGGGGGAATGGGGGTTGTGGTCAGTTCATCACTTGTTGACTCTGCCGCTCCTTCCTCCTCACTCTCTTCCCCTGATCCAGTATGGGGTTCCACCCACAGGAGACAGTCCTCCACAAACTTCTCCAACACAGGTCCTTCCCATGGGCTGCAGTTCTTCATGAACTACTCTAGCATGGGTCCTTTGCACAGGGCGCAGTCCTTCAGGAACAGACTGCTCCAGCGTGGGTCCCCCATGGGGTCACAAGTCCTGCCAGCAAACCTGCTCCAGCGTGGGCTCCTCTCCTTGGGATCATAGGTCCCTCCAGGAGCCTGCTCCAATGTGGACTTCCCACAGGGTCACAGCCTCCTTCAGGTGTACCCACCTGCTCTGGCACGGGGTCCTCCCTGGGCTGCAGTGGGACAGCCTGCCTCACCATGGTCTTCACCACAGGGCTGCAGGGGAATCTCTTCTCTGGCACCTGGAGCACCTTCTCCCTGTCCTTCTTCACTGACCTTGGTGTCTACCTGGTTGTTTCTCTCACATATTCTCACTCCTGTCTTCTGGTTGTTGTTATGCAGCAGCTTTTTCCCCTCCTTAAATATGTTATCACAGAGATGCTATCACCATTGCTGATGGGCTCAGCTTTGGCCAGCACTGGGTCCATCTTGGAGCTGGCTGGAGCTGGCTGTATTGGACATGGGGGCAGCTTCTGGCATCTCCTCACAGAAGCCACCCTGTAGCCCCCCCGCTATGAAAACCTTGCCACGCAAACCTAATTCAAATGATTAAACTAACTTATTGTTAAGAAGAGCCAACAAGAACAAACCACTGCCCCTAGCAGAGCAAGTGAGCTACTGTCTCTCTGACAAGGCAGACAACTCCTGTTGGATTCAGCCTGCTGTCAGTTGCAGAGGCATTCTCTAGTGAGCTTCACAGTCCTTTCTCTCTTCTGCCTCTCCTCCCTTTCCATTTCCTCTTTCCTCTTTCCTCTTCCCTCTTTTCCTTTTCCTTCTCTTTTCTTTCTCCTCTCCTCACATCTACCCTAAAGGTAGGTTTCACTTAACAAAAATGCCTAAGCCAACAGGCAGTGAATCTTCTCCCCCTTTCACTTTCCTGCTTCTTCCAGCACCATAAAAGAATATGTGCTTGTCATGGGATTGGGAAAACCACCGGTTCAGGCAAGGGGAAAAAAAAAGTTGTTAAAAATGAATGTTTGTTTAAACTCATGATTTTCAGAATATGTAACTTTGTTTGATAGTATTTTTTAAAATATTTTTTTCTCTGCCTAAAAATAAAGGAGGAAAAAAAAGATAAATCCTGCTGTGTAATTCCATGAAAGCACAATTAATTTTTCAATATTGTGGCAATAAAAGGCTTAGTGGCACCTCTGAGTTCCTATCTTCTATGCCTTTAATAGTCTTATGAGGGTTTCTTTTTCTAAATCACTACAAAAATTGAAATAGATTATGTCCACCAGGTGACTTGTATCCAAACATCTCCAAGGAAATCAGACATGTTAGAAAGACAATCGTTTATTTCAGAAACTATGCTTGTCCAATTAATGTGGATGTTATATGTTCTAAAATATTATTTTTTAACCTCTAACAGATAAATAAAAAGAAAGCAATTACCAACAAATATAGATGTACAAATTTAGATTATAAATTTCAGATTTCAAGAAATCTGACTTCATAAAACTGCATTTGCATTTACAGCATTAAAAAAAAAATAGAAACTACTGTGTATTCATAGGAGCTGACAAGTATTTGTGTCATTCTGAAAGTCATGTTCATGTAAGGCAATTATACCTGGCCCTGAATTTTTCATTTTTGCCCCCATGTATCTCATTGTCCTGATTTAAGAAATTTACATATAATTTTTTTCTGGCTGTGGCAAGATAGTTTTCTTAGATGCTTAATTCTGTGCATGCATTATATAAGGTATACTCACACAGCCTATAGGCATACAAATCTGTTAAGCGTCTAGATCTATTAAAAAGTTGTACAACGCTAGTTAAAGCTTCTACAATCTCCAGGTAATGGAATACTTAAACTAATTCTATAGTCAGCAGATACTCACAACAGCTGTTTTGCGCCCACCTACTAACTTTTAAATTTGTGTCCATGTAATTCACCCTTATACATGGGGTTTTTTCCACTGCTCAACATTCAGGGACAAGAGGTTGTTTCTTGGCACAGACCTCCAAATGTACAGGTCTTATAGCTCAGTATTCCCTTTTTGGTTTGATTCTAGAAGTTAGTACAAATGAAAATTTGTACTATGGAAGTTGCCTCAGACATAGAGGCAGCAGTCAGGGGTGATGTAAAATGGTCATTACAAACCTGACAACAGGAAAAATAACTGAGGTAAGATGCATATGCAAACTAATTTCACAAAATCACATGTACCTACTGATACACATTTTGTAGTTATGCCACACTTTTTGTTCTCAAGTCTGTTGGCTGAATGAAAGCAACAAACCTGAACACAAAGAAAACCAGAGCAACCCTTCTTTTTCTTTAAATCAAGCACTAGGTTTTCAGGGAATTGTGGAGAAACTGTCCAATTTCTAATTTGGATTTACTTCTTTGGCTTCTCTTTTACAGACCACAATCCATTAGTGACTTCACAATATGCAGAAGGAGCTGCATTTTTAAAAGGCACAGTTCACCCATGATATTGGTATTTTGAATTTTAGTTCTTTCAGAACTCTCAGACGGGTGATCTCTGGTCCCAGTGATTCACTGTACTTGAATTTTTCATACTTCTCCTAAGCTTTCTCTTACTGCACTTCAGCTTCCTTTGTTGCCGTGCTCTCATTGTCTATGAAAAGTGTCTGTAAAAGGAAATTAGAACTAAAGTGAGCAAAAAGATTTAGGAATATAAGCTAGGTGCCATATGCCTGGAAACAGAGAATCGTTTATTGTCTGAAACGTCCTATACAGCATATTTAAATGGCTAGATGACTTATGACAGGTCGTATAGTAGGCTGAGCAGGGAAATATCTGGCACTTATTCACAGGGAGATGTTGGTGGCTAGGCTATACACAGCTGGTGTATCTGAGCTGTGTGTAGGAGTTGAAACACTATGTCCACAGTTTGCTGTGGATAAAAGGTAAACAATATACATATGGAGCCAAAAATTAATTGTTAGTGTGTTTAATGTTTTAACAGTTAAATAGCCCAAATGATCTAACGCAGAAAAACCCCATTAAAAGTTAAATCTATTACAAAAAAGCCATCTAGTGTCTATCCTTTTTCCCTGTTAATTCTATTCACCTTCCAATGTTCCTTTGGGCCCCAAGGGTGACAGTGCTGTCTTCCTCAGGCAGAGTGGGTCTGTGGCAGTTGCAGTGAGCTGCCAGCATCCAGTGGCCCTCACTGCAAGGCAGAAGATGACCATGGTGGAATTCCTTTCCCTCTTGGCTGGGGCCCCATTTGGGACTTGGTGGTTATGTCTGTCTGCTGCCCTAGAGGTTCCTTCTGGGGGCCCCACAGGGGAGGCGGCAGGTGCCCCCTTGCCCCATGACACAAAGGGCTGCTGTTGCACCCACCCTGGGTCTGGTTGCCCCTGGCCAGTTGGAAGCACTCCCCAGGCCAGTGGCAGATCCCGCTGGGCAGTGACGGTCATGCGAGTGTGGGGAGCGGGCTCCGATTCATAACAGGAGCTGCAGTGAAAGGTAGTTCTGGTCTTGCTCACTTTTTCCTCACCCATTAATCTGGGTTAATAAAAAAATAAATAAACGCCAGCTTTGGAGCTGTGGTGCTCTTTGAAGTTCTTTTCATATCCCGCAAATCTTGAATTTATAGGGCATAGATAGCTTCAACATGATTAATGTTTTACAGCTTGTTTCAAAGGTGCTCAAAAAATATGTAGATACCTAACTTACAGAAGCCCCCAGAAGGTTTAGGAGGAACATCTAATTTCTGAATATGCATGGAATTTATGTGTACCTTTGGAGATACATGAGATCTGCTCAGACTTGAGGAGTTTTTTCCAAAGCCAGATGAATGCTACAATCCAATGGGAAAGAAATGGGTAAAGATAGAGAATTGAAAGGTTAACTTGACACAGAGTACTTTTTTTGTGTGTTTTGTTTTCTAAAACTGGGTATTTTGAGAGATGTAGGAAAAAGGTAACAGACGAAGATTTACTATTTGGAGAAACAATCCAGAAATCCACCTAAATAATAGTTTAGGTGAACACGTTTCTTATTTGTATGAGGTCTTAACAATCAAACTTATGGTTTTACCTTCCACTTTTGTTTTTGTTACTCCTTAGATAATATACATGTCTCTACAACTCTTTAGATTTATCGATGTATTGACAGCAATATTGTTGTTTCAGTAACTTCTGTAACTATAAATAAAGTATTTCTACTTTAATTGCCAGGGTATTTTTGGTTAGGTGGTCTTAGTATCATTTAATTTGCTTTCTCATTTCAAATGTGAACTGAACATAGGTAGTAGTTTATTTATTTACACTCTTCACTGAAATTATTTCATTTGCCTTATTAAAAGCCCTTTTTTAAAAACCCTTCTTTAACTTCAGAAACTATATATGTGTATATATATTCCAGGGTTGACCATTCCAAAGATGAGGATATTTAATGCATAGTTTGGCAGATAATTATAAATTCTAAAGAAAAAAAAACCCTGAAAATCATTCAACCATAGCTTTTAAAAAAGGAAAGGAATTGAAAGACTATATGCTTTTTTTGTTTGTTTGTTTGGGGTTTTTTGTTCATCAGCATCCATCAGATGCTTTTATCTGAGAACACAGCTGGAGAAGATAATCTTAAGGTCCATATTTGCATTATAGTCTAATGATAGAAATTTTCTTCTAAGTACTGCTTACTTTAGTACATTTCTACACACATTTTATAGTGCCCAAGAAACAACTGATGTTTAGTAGGCTGTTCCTGGGAGAAAAAAACTTTTGTGTTGAGCTAAATAGTGTGACTTTCATCCCAACACCTGGATATCTTAATCAGTTTTTCCTTTCTCTTGTAGCAGAAGACACCTGAATGGATTTGGGTACAATCCATTGTCTCTGTTTCATGTCCAGAATCAGTTTTTGTCTTCTAGTGAAAGTTCATATACTGAGAAAGAAAGAGAGAGACACGGATAAAAACAAAGGAACAAGCATAATAGAATGTGGAGAACACTATGCACTGATCTTTCTCTTTAAGGACCTTCTTTTTGGTGTTCCTCCCCTGTGTAGATTTCTGTCCTTTCCCCAGCTGTAAAAAAGATATAGGTAAGTGTCTTTGTGCTATAAGGCCCTTAATAAGTTGCCTCATTTAAAAAAAAAAAAAAAAAAAAAAAGAAGAAGAAGAAGAAAAAGTCAGGTATTTATATCTCACTAGACCTTTTCTTCAACTGACTGTTCACTAATGTGTGGCAAGTATAGCACTGAACATGTCTCAAAAGACAGCCTCAGTGTTGCAGTACAATGAAGGTGGGTCAAAGTGGCAAAGGGTATTTTGGTATGAATTTCTTTACTTCTTTACTTAATACCTGACCCACCAAAGATCTCTTCCATAAAAGAATACTTTTACAGACTTGTTACTGCTCTAATGAGAATTGAAAATATGAACATGGCTGAAATAATAACCAGCATACAATAATTTTAACTAATAAGGACTTATGTACAGAATGTGAATGATTAAAGTTGGAAAAGCCGTAGGTTACTCAGCCTATCCATTATACAGTTAGACATTCACATATTGCTGATGGATAAGGTATTCTTCCATATTTTTTTTTTTAATGAATGTGTTTCAAAACTGAAGAAATAATTTGAAGCTACTTTGTAGGACAAGAATCCAGCATGTTTAAAATTTTGAAAGAGTGAATAAGGAAACCATTTATTCTTGATACTTCAAATGTCTCTATTAGATATAGTTGGACTATCAAGTAAATAATAAAACACATGTAAGAAAGTGGTGCTAGAAATTATTATCAATGTGAAAATACTGGTGTTATGAGATAGTTTCTTCCATAGCTACTGATTTTTTTCATAATAATGGGTAATTAAATGTATTAGTGTTCTAAAAATTTAGATCTGTAAGATACCTTAGATCTTATTCTACTGCAACTTGACTCTAGACAAAAAACATGGACATTATTTACCTGATACATTAATGTTAGCATAGAATTTTAAATTAAATACCTTTTTTATTTAATGAAAAGTGGCATTTCTCTAGTTTCTTGGTTCTAAAAGTTCATCGAAGTTACATACATAGAAGCCAGATGCTGTTGTATTACTTTGCACAGCTGAGAAATACCTATATCACTTAGCGTAAATAAAAAGGCATCTATGTCTACTTAATCATGATGTTTCCAGTTATTGTCTGATGGTACAATACTGCAAATTTTTCTGAGCAATCAGAGACTATCAGCAAAATTTTCACCTCTTTTGAAGTCAATGGAGAAACTCCAGTTGACTTAATCTGATTAAAAATTTCACTCTACCTGTCATGTTTTATCTTGAGATACTTCAGTGACAGTTAGAAAAACACAGGGGAATCTCTGAGTTGAATGATACAATTCAGGACTTCCACCCCCCCCTCCCCTCCCCCTCCCCAGGAAAAATGTCAGAAAATTATATAAATCAGGAAACACTTTTTTACTGTGAGGGTGACCAAGCACTGGCACAGGATGCCCAGAGAGGTTGTGAAGTCTCTATCCTTGGAGATATTTAAAAGCTGTCTAGACATGTTCATGGGCAGCAGGGTCTAGGTGGCCCTGCTTGAGCAGGGAGGGGGTTAGACCAGATGACCTCTAGAGGTTCTTTTCAACTTCAACCATTTAGTTAATCTTCAATCATTCTGTGATAATTCATGTATGGCTTCACATTTACTTGAGAATTTTAAGTTCTACATTACACAGAATCCAGTTGTGGCTGAGGTGTTTAAATTCCCCTATCATTCTTGTCCCTTGACTCTCTTTTCTAAGCTGGGGAATTCAGATATCTGTTGCCTAACTAAGATCACCTGAGTGTCACAAAAAAGTGTATCCTGGGGAGTCTGATCTAAAAGTACATCTCTATGCCTATCTAGCACATACAAACAGCACTGAATTTAGTGCAAAGTCCAAAAAGCTAGTGAAATATAATTAAAATTTGACTGCTGAGTGAATTATTGTGTATTACTCATTTTATACTCTTTTCTCAGAACTATGTTGTAAATCTGGTAATGTCCCAGTGATAATGGTGTTATAACTAATAGACATTAAGAACAGGCAGTTAGTTATAAAAACATTGTATAGATATCTTCCAATAGACCATTATGTTCATAAACTATCCAGTGACCCTAGTCCAAGAATATATGCATGACTAGTTTGAGCTAACGTAAAACTAGTTATGTTACCATGAAGCTATATCTTGAAGGTTAGTGAAGAAACATATGGACCTGTAGCCAGACTCCCAAGAGTCTGACCACATTAAAGTAAAGGCCTTAAAACTGCAGGATAGAATGATACCAGAAACTCTACAGATATATAACACAAACAGCCAACTACTAGTCACTAAGGAAATCTAAAGGAATCCAAAGAAATATGGACTTGAAAGCTGGGCAGAACTAATTCTAGGGCACAACTTGAACATGTATAGAATTGTGCACCAAACTTATTGCAGCTGTCCATAACTGAATGTATAGGCAGAAATGTCCTTTAATTTATATAAAAGACTGCAGTGAATCAACTAGCTGCACAGGTACCTGGCTTCATAATTGGATATACTGAGTGTGATTGTTCTCATACATCATACTGCCAAATAGCTACCTAGGTTCGGTCTTGTAATACACTGCTAAAACTTGGCTGCAATTTGGATGGAACAGCAAGAACATTCATTCCAGAGCTAATGACATGGTTCGGTATTCTCTTCAGTTTGAGGTCATTGAGACTGCCTTCTAACACAATCACAGGGCTGAACAAAGCAGATTAAAGGCAAGAAAGTGTCCAGCTTTTTATCATTCTTTCTGTTGAAGTTAGACTACAGATTTTACACAGAACTCCCCCTTTAAGTATCTATTGGCTTCTTCCATCTCTTGTGATGCCTCTTGTGCCTCTAGGTAAATTAACAGCCTCTTTTCTTTCAAGAAAAAAGAAATTTAGACACAGAAAGTTTTCTACTTTTAAAGCCAGATCTGTACTAACAAGTAGCAGTGGAAAAGACTAATTCATGAAGGCACTTAGGTGGGATTTGAATATTGCAAAAGAAGTAATTTCAAAGGCTTTGGGAATGATCTGTTGTATTAATAGAAAGAATGAAATGTACTAAATGTAGAAGGAATGCTTTGGGGAAAAACATTCTAAAAACAATTCAAAAGATTCCTTATTATAACAATCAACAATCTAAAGGTAAAACAAATAGAATCATAGAATCACCTAGGTTGGAAAAGACCTTTAAGATCATCGAGTCTAACTGTAAACCTCACACTGCCAAGTCCACCACTAAACCATGTCCCTAAGTGCCACATATACACATCTTTTAAATACCTCCAGGCATGGTTACTCAACCACTTCCCTGGGCAGACTGTTCCAAAGCTTAATAACCCTTTCCGCGAAGAATCTTTTCCTAATATCCAATCTAAACCGCCTCTTGTGCAACCTGAGGCCACCTCCTCTCATCCTATCACTAACTGCCTGGGAGAAGAGACCAACACCCACCTCGCTACAACCTCCTTTCAGGTAGTTGTAGAGAGTGATAAGGTCTCCCCTGAGCCTCCTTTTCTGCAATCTAAACAAACCCAAATGTTTTGGGAAACACTTGTTTGTTTATTTTTGTATTGGTCTGCCTGCAATGAAAGCAGTATAAGTGGATTAAAGATCTAAAAGAACAATTTAGTTTTGCAAGGCCATGATGCAATGAATTGAGTACTGTGGGGTTTGCTTTTCCTTTTAATGCATTTGTCACTGTCTTTGCCATTCTCTAACGCCTGCCTGAATCCTAAATGTTCCAGTGCATATATAAAACATGTTTCATAAAATAAAATCAGAAAATAAAGTTTCTGTTCCCTAGATCACAGAAATAATTTATTTAATATATATGAAGGTCTCACCTAAATTCTGATCATGAAGATATTTCATCTGGGGCTTGTTGTAATTGTGATCATTTATCAAATTCATTATTGTTTTTAATAAAAAGTAAGAAGAAGATTTTATTTACTTTTCCTTAAAATGCATTAGCAATCAAGATTCAGAAAAATGTATGGCTGAAATCCTTATGGGAGAGGGATTTAATTTGTTTTAATCTGAGTACTAGTAATTGAGAATTTTAATGAATGTTGAGACTGCCATCTTAAAATTTGGCACTGGGATCTGAGAAATGAACTGAAAAATTCCAGTTTAGTACTTACGTTACTTACAATTTAATATGAAGAAAAAGGTCATGTAAAATAGAATTCAAGGCAGTAAGGGGGAAAAAAACCCCAAAGCAGTAAGCCAAAGACAGAAAATAAGAGGGTCTAATACTAGGAGTATCTCACCCTCCATGTAAAGAAACTTGTTATGAGGAATTTTAAAATAAGAAACCTCTTGAGACTTCATGCCTTGAATCCTCTCTGAGTAAAAAACCTGGGTCACAAATTTGAGTATAACAGCAAGAATTCTCCTTTTATTCTATAAGATGACAAGTGAGAGAGGAAATCACCTTTCATCCGGATATTATAATATTTGTCAAGAAATTAGAAACTGTATTCCAGGTCTGAAAGTGCCCAGAACTAATTTGGGATGTATTTGTTTAACACTCACTGTTTTGTACAGGTAGTGGTAATAACTGATACTGAATTAACCATTACCAAAGTATATTGCTAATGAATGTCAGTCCAGTCAGTGTCGTTTTGAAGGTTGAAACAGATCTCACTTGAAGTCTTTTAAACATTTTCATCAGAGTTCTCTCTAATTCCCTAGCTGATTTATACATATATAAATATATATCCAGTTGTAACAGGGGTTTTGTTATTTGCTAAACCTATTGATAGTCACCCATTGTCCAAACAGATAGAAGAGATGATGCAAGCAATGTCAAATCTCAATAGTAGGCTAATTTCTCAACACAGTGTCTTTACTAATACATCTTCTGAGCTATAGAGAAGGTGCTTTATCCATGCTGTCCTGTCTTATTTTTTGTAATCTGTTTTATTAATGCTACCCTACACCATTATCTCTATACCTTTTACACTTCTGACAGAACTCCAGTTGGACAGAGCTTTGATATTGTTTGACCCACTCTTTTTTATTTCTTTGTATACTTTTATAACAAATTTATCAGACAGGGTCAAAAATAGTACAGAGTCAAAACACAGATTTGAGTAAAATATAAACAGAAATATTTTACTTTTAAATATAAAAATCAAAAAGTGACTAGGTAAGACAGTATGGAAAGAAAAACGTTTTATAAATTACCCTTCATTCATCCAAGATGTCCTACTAAGTTAAAACTTTCTTCCAGTTTTGGTTTTATTCAGTTCAATGATTCTATAATTACCATAGTCTACTTTTATCCCTAGGAAACAATGTTTTCAGTCATCTTTGAATTTGGGCTGTGCATGTTTCCTAACTCTCTTAGCAACATCTCCTTCAGTTTCAGCTGCCTACTCCTGTCTGTGATCCTTTATCCCGCCACAAGTTGCATTTACTGGAAACCGCTCTACTTAAGGATGCCCAAGAATTCTCCAGGAAATGGGCAATCTCCTGTTCTTCCAGGTGCTCATTCTTTATAAACCCTGTCCTTTTGAAGGAAAACAGCACAGAAAATGAGAGAAAAGAAAAAAAAAGAAAGAAAAAAAAAAAGAAAGGAAAAATAAAAAAAAACACCCTAAACCAAACCAGACAGTCCATCACAATTCTATTCCAGTCATGTTTACTGTTCTTTCTCCGTGAAAATGGAAATGTACACTTCCATGCTCTGTGCTGTTGTCCAGTTTTCTGTGTTTTGTCATCTTTCCCACTATGCTTAAGTAGCTTAAGTTATTCTATTTTCCTTCTTTGCATTAGCATCTAAATATTTTAGCTGTATCTTACTGACCACACCTAATTCTCTGCCTGTGTTAAACACAGTCCTTTCACTGTCTTTATTGCTGATCTGAATACTTTTAACATCAATATTAGTACTTCGTCTTAGTAGTTCTTCAGCCAACTCTGACATTCTTTTTTTCACTGATATATTTTCCAATTTTTTTTTTAAAGTTAGTTTTTAAAAACTTCCTCCCAGCTAAACAGCTATTTCATTTTAAATGTTTGATTTGTAATGCCCCATCATTATTTTATTCGTATCAATAGAGTGACATCAGAAAGCCTATTGTTTTGTTACACTAATATTACATAGTGTTAAAAGCATGTTCCTGGAGCTCATTCCATTCAGCTGAAGACTGACTGACCTTTCAGCATGGTATTTGCCCCTCTAATTGTAACTGACAGAACAATTTCCTGGTTTCCTTTATGTCACAGAAGACTAGGTATGGGCAATTTGTTACTTTAAACATGACCAGAATACCTTTAATTGTAATTGGCAGGACCACCTTAGTAAAATCTATCCCAGTGAAATAGTTTGGGCAGGTATTGGGCAGATACATTTGTTATGATATTGAGAAGCGCTCACGACTTATGCACACGCACACACAAATAAATTTAAAAAAGATTCCCTAAGATTTCGTGCATCATAAAGTATCTGGATATTCCTGTAGCTTCAAGTCTACTTTTTGGTGAATCAAGATTAATTCAACTAAATGCATTTTGTATTAGTACATGGCAACAGAGAGACACAGACTTCCTCTTCTGGTTGTGAAGCCTAATTTCAATGATGTATTCTGAATATAGTAGATATTCTTTTAATGCAATAAATACAGTATTTAATAAGGTTTGAAGTCATTTTTATATATCCAGTTCCAAATTGTGACAGAAAGACCAAGTATGCTATTTAAAAACAAAACAAAACAAAACAAAATAAAACAAACTTCTTTTTGGAAATACAGTTGTACCCTCTATTAAAATTTTCCAGAATTCTGGTGCCATAATTGCAGTCTTGTCAGAGTGTAAGACTTAACTGACAGTGGGGAGACTAAATGGGCTCAATACCAAAACACTTTTATATTTAATTTTAAGTAGTGACATTCCCTCCCTCCTACAGGAGAGGCAATGTGGCCTGGGAGAAAATATTAAGCTGATCCTCACAGGAGTCCCAGATGTTTGGTGCATGGTCCTGGGTCTGGGCCATGGGGTCCCCTCTGTTACTCAGTGACTCCTGAAGTCTTTCTGGGATTGCTTCTGTATGGGAGTTTGTCTAGGGTCTCTCCTGAGGTCTCAAGCAACTTGAGACACTGTCAGTTATAGGACTGGGTAGAGATCAGCTCATGAAGATCACATTGGTGCTGAACAATCAGCTGCCATTGTTGCAGTGAGTTGCAGCCTGCCCCCTAAGGGTTCTCTGGACAGGTCATTTACCTTTAAATTACTTCCCTATTCTTGTATATTCCTTTTTAACTAAAGTTTAAGAAGCCCCAACTCATGCCAGCTGCCACAGGGTTTAACTTATTTAAATTGAAAAACCCCCAATCAGTCTGAGTTTTTACTTTTTTATGTATTTCCCTGTAGGACGCCAATATAATTAAACCTCGCTAAAAACAATTTTTTTCCCTGCTATATCTTTACAAAAAGAATGCCATTTGTGACTTTCCTGATAAAAAGTCTTATGTCTTCATACTATAGTCATCACACATCATCTTGTTTCTATTCTCTTGACCTGCTCTCTTTGCTTCACATCTTGTAAAAATTCATGTTTAACTTAATGAATTGAGTGAGTAGCGCATCTTATAGAAAATATCAACATAATTGTAAACATCACAACTTGAAATTAAATACAAGACTTTCTCTTTGTGTGGGCACTTTCATAGAACAAAAATGAAACAAAAAACAACCAAAAAAACCTTCAGTAAAAAGTATAGCTCCTTGATCCCATGGCCATTCTTTGCCGTGATGTCATTTCAAATTATTTTTAGTCAACTCTAGATTGCATTACTGGCATAAGTTCCTCAGAGGACATTAACAAGGGTGTATTAGATAGTGTAGGACCTGAGTATGACAAAAATGGTATGGAATAAAAGGTGGAGATTGTACTGAGTCTGGCTGGGATGGAGTTAACTTTAGTCATAGCAGCTTGTATGGTGCTGTGTTTTGGATTTGTGGCTAAAACAGTATTGGTAATGCACCAGTGATTTGGTTATTGCTGAACAATGCTTGCAGAGTGTCAAGGTTTTCTCTTTTTCCCACTCTGCCCCCTCAGAGAGTAGGCTGGGGGTAGGCAAGAAGTTAGGAGGGGACAGAGCTGGGACAGTTGATTCCAGCTGACCAAAGGGATATTCCATACCATAAGACATCATGATCAGAAACAACAGCAACAAAAAAAAGTGGTTTTTGTTTTTCAAGGTGGTTGTTGCTCAGAGACTGCTTGAGTGTTGGTCTTCTTGTAGGAGATGGTGAGTGATTGCCTTTGTGTCACTTTTTGTTTTGTTTTGACTTGTTTTCTCTTTCCTTTACATATTAAACTGTCTTTGCCTCAACCCATGAGTTTTCTTGCTTTTGCTCCTTTTCTCTCCTGGACCCTGCTGTGGAAGAGAGGAGTGAGCAAGTGACTATGTCAGTGCTTGGCTGCTGGCCAAGGTTATTCAAACAATAGTATTATGAAGCATTTGGAAAAAGGTAAAGAAATTTAAACTTCTGTGGGAAATTGTCCAATTGTTTCAGCTCCTGCTTCATGAATCATCTTACCAGAGAAGTTTACTGCATAGAAGAACAGTTCTGGTAATTCATAAATTGCATAGTTTTGAAACATTGGTGATCCTGAGGTATTAATTAATTTTGAATTGTTCAGTGTTATCATTCCTAGTGGGAATATAATAGTAATTTGAATTTTGACCTTGATATGTTTTTGTCATTATATCCTTAGCTCTGCTGAGGTAGAGGAGAAATAGAAGTAATCCTGAATTGGCATCCTATAATTTATCTTTACTATACAAATGTCAGTGAAAGAAACTTTTGTTATAAGACTTGTTCCTCCTTTTGTCACCAATTAAAGATAACGAACACATCTATTAAAATCAAACAAGTCCCAGTTGAAGTTATCACAATAATTTTTATAGTTTTAGCTTATGCATTACATGGTGTTACAATGAAACATTCTGCATTAGGCAAAGCATTACCAATAGGTCAAGAGATGTAATCCTTCCCCTCTGTTCAACACTGGTGAGGCCACACCTGGAGGACTGTGCCCAGGCCTGGGTTCCTCAGTACAAGGGAGACATTGACATATTGGAAAGAGTCCAGAGAAGGGCCACAAATATGATTGAGGGCCATGACTATCTCCCTTATGAGGAAAGGATGAGAGATCTGAGACTCTTTAGCCTGAAGAAAAGAAGGCTCATGGGGAGTCTCATCAATGTGTATAAATACCTGAATGGAGGGTGCAAAGCCAATGAAGCCATACTTTCAGCAGTGCCCAGTGACAGGACAAGATGCAATGGGCACAAACTGAAACACAGGAGGCTCCCTCTGAACATCAGGAAACACTTTTTTACTGTGAGTGTGACTGAGCATAGAATCATAGAACAGTTTGGGTTGGAAGGGACCTTTAAAAACCACCTAGTCCAACCCCCCAAGCATGGGAAAAGGTTGTCCAGATAGGTTGTGGAGTCTCCCCCTTGGAGATATTCAAAAGCCATCTGGACACGGTCTTGGGCAGCCTGCGCTCAGTGGCCCTGCCTGAGCTGGGGGAGTTAGACCAGATGACCTCCAGAGGTCTCTTCCAATCTCAGCTGTTCTGTGATTCTGTGAAAAATATTGAGGGCACATAATATAAATTATATTGGTGACAATAATAATAAGTCGACAGTCATAACAGTTCTAGGTTCAGCCCCATCCTGCTTGAAATACTAGTCCATAAAACAAAACTTGTATTCTCAACCTCAGTATTTAATGCTATGTTCACATTACATTATTTTTGCATGATTCCCATGCTATTAATGCATAGGTTGAATAGTGCTCCTGGAATGTATCACAGTTGCATACTGAGTTACTCCCATTTCTGTAATAAGTCTGTTTCTTTTCTCACAGATTTTTGTGGAGAAAATGAAGCCAAAAAATAGTAGGAAAAGAAAGAATGTCCTTCTTTTTAAGACGACTGAATTATACCCTGAAGAAATTAATATAATCACATGTTGTTAAACAGAGTTCTTTTCTGAGTCTGGTGAGTCAATATTTTCATAAATACTACCTAATTACATATTCCTTATATCATGAATATCCAATAGAAGACACCAAGAGTCAAATTTACAGACATGGTGATGGCTCACAATTGTCACTAAATTTAATTAGTGATATACTTTGAACATGTGAATTTCTATGTGAAAATTCTACATGATCAGAAAAAAATCAGAGCTTCTTTGCTTCCAATTTGGCACTGAGATTAGTTGACATCTGACAGCTTTTTCTTCACACTCTTATCTATACAGATGAAGACTGTAGTACTACTTAGTTTCACAAAGGTGTTGTTGGGATCAATTCAGCATTCAGATGTTATGCTCAGAACACCTTAGTAATGTTCTCTAGGGGATTAGTTATTAGGAGATTAATTAATTATTTGGAGAACAATAATTTTACATTCAATGAAAAGTTTGGATCACATGTGAAGAATAATCCTTGGAGGCATCTGAGAACAATAAAGGGAAATACAAATAAATTTTGATTCACTGAATGTAGCTTGGGTGTGGGTAAAAACTAGTGTGGAGTCATGTAATTAAAAACCGAATGGTAATGGACGTGTAAGAGGCCACCAAATTAAGTTACTTAATTCTGACATTTTGCAGATACTAAGTGCAGTTCCAGTGCAGAATATCACAAAATTCTAGGAACTGTAATTTCTAAGCACGTAGAACTGCAAAATTTCAGAGTTCAGATATTGTAAAGATTTCAAAACCAGATTTTAAGGAAAAAAAATATGCCTGATGTTGATTTATGGGTTTTTTATTATTATTTGCCATTTCATAACAAAATGTAATGCCTGATTTTATTTTGATTTTTAAAGTTATTCAGTAAGATTATTGTATTAAAATGGGAGGACTGGATAACATAACTGGATAACACAATCAAAATACATATTTGAATTGTATGTGTTATCAGCTAGACAGAAACACCTCCAGTGCTTCTTGAGGTTTTCAGTGTCTTATTTTTTTGAGTAATCTGCTTCCTGTAAAGGGCACTGAATAGCTTCTCTTTTCAAGATGAAATAAGGAAAACATAACTGGGGGATTCTAAAATGTCATATTTTTAACAGTCCTTTCTGCAACACAAAGGCAGCAGTTTGGTTTTTTTATGCCATCCTGTATAGTCTTGAATGTTTTACAGTGAAATAGTTACAGCAAAGATGAAAAGATCTTTTTGGCACTTATAATAGTCTGTATGTCCTACAAGGAAGTACATTACCTTTCTCTGAAGCCTACATTACACTTCTTTCATTATCTTGGTAACCTGTGGATATTAACTACCAGACTGAGTTTAAGCAAGAATTTTTCTGTTTGATCTATAGGGGATATTTTTTCTGTAACTAATCCAATTGATATCATTCATAAACAAATGAAAAGGCACTGCCTTAATATAAATAATAACATTTGGAATACTTGCTTTCACACATAAAATAATTCTTCATTCTTGAAGTGTTCCACTGCCTTAAGTGTTCCAAAAAGAAATCACTCTTTTAAGTGAAAAAAAAATGAACCAATAAAAAACCAAGCTACAGTCCATATCTTTGCAGATTTTGGAAAAGATGTTTTCTGACAAGCTTAGTTCAAAGAATTGAAATAAATGCTTCTTTGTATCCTACTGACATGTCCCTAATTCTCCACATCTTCAAAATGCCTGGAGGAAGTCCAATAAAGTATCAAGATCTGCCATTAAATGAATATTCTAAGTCAGTCATGAGGAAATGAAATTGGTAGGTGCACCAGGAAGCATGTAACCAGCACCTCTTAATTGTAATGATATTTCCCAATTCACTCCCCCAACCTTTACAACTGATTTGAGACATTCTAATTTTGTTCTTCCTTGAAGCATTTTCATTTTAGTCAATAAATTCCATGAGAGTCCCTAATGTAGGTCTCAAATTGAATCTTAATTACCAAGCTGATCTGATGGATGACAAAATTTCAACTATTCTGAAGTATCATATAGCATGTGATACTCTGCTTTGAATTCTATATGTTGAAAAAACCCTTAAAACTCAATTACATCTTGACTTTTGAGTAATCACCCTTTTGCTCTGGCACTATAATCATAAGTTTAATGGTATATACTTACTCACTGGAAAAGAATATTAAAATGCTGGTTTTCTCAGTCATAGTCTTTCCTTTTCTCTCTCCTGCTCTTCATTCTTTTTGTGGCTGTATGTAAATATTAACATGAATACTAATCGACAGCTATATAATGTGTTTCCTTCCAAAGACAACAAAATACTATATATATTTTACAAAGAAGTATACACTAATTACTGAAGTTCATTTACCACTAGAACAGCACAGGGTAAGTAACAGCTTTCAACAAGTGTTACATTTAATACAAAGTAAAAATAAACAAACATATGGTTCTATGCATCTTAGATAATTTTTTTGTATGTTAAGATTAATCTATACAAGATCTTGGTTCTGTTTCTTGGAGATTCAGATGATCATTTCCTTTCCATTTTTTTTACTTTCTGTTCTTCTAACTTATCTGTTACTCTATAAGCACTTAAATGCCATGCAAAAAATATTTTCTTATATCTTCCCAGGAACTTCATCATATCCAGTAGAAACAGTCAACCCTTACTTTACATTCCTTTTCACTTGTTTCACTGGTCTTCAGGATTTTTTTTTTTAATTATTCTAATTGGTGTAAAACCAGATTCGTTCAAGAAAAGTAATGTATTTTTTGTTAAAAGTTCAGATGTTTATTAGTTTTCTTCCCATAAAATATTATCTCACAGATATATCTTGGGTACATGATTAACACCTAAAGAATACTGGATGGGGCTCTGAGCAGCCTGATCTGGTTAAAGCTGTCCCTGCTCACTGCAGGGATGTTGGGCTAGGTGACCTCTAAAGGTCCCTTCCAACACAAAGCATTCTCTGATTCTATGAAACAAACATTCCACAGTGTGTTCTGCTGATTCTTTAAAATATTTCTTATTTGTGATGCGCTGTATAAGCTTTTAGGGATTTTCATGTTCAACTGCAGTTATATTTCAGCTGTATAGAGAAGAATTGTTGAAATATAAGTATATAATAACAGGTAGTTGCTGAAAGCAAAAAAAATAAACCAGGCTATTTAGTATAATAAGGGAAAGTTAGAGTAGATCAAATTTCTTCTCCTGAAGAGACGGGTTTTGCTTTGTAGAAGCTTAAAAATGTGCTGATTTTTAATTCTGTCCAATACTATTTTTGACTTCATGTCTCTCTTAATATCTGCTGCTGTCATTAGTAATTTTCATAGCCTTTAATTAAAAGAAAAAAACAAAACAAAACAAAACCAAAACCAAACAACCAATACCCTGAAATTTTATTTGTTTTGTAACTTTGTTATAAATTGTTGTTCAATATTATAAATCTCTTGTGGAACTGAGTTAGTATTTTCTTCTCACTAATGTCCTCAGCTTCTCCAAATTAAGGATATGCTATGATTTCCATTAACTTGTCACTAATTCATTCCTTCTTATCATTCAAGTATAAATCTAGCCCATAGCATTGTACCCTTGGGTGTCCCTGGAAACCACTATTCATTCCATAAGTTAAAGCATTGTTATCCCTTTGCTATGGTCTTTTAGCTATATTTCATTCCATGTGAGAATATCTGCATGCATGTAACTGAAATTAATTTTGACTCCTTGCCACTCTGGAGAGAGAAGGCCTTTAGCATGAACTTCTTGGGGATTTGAAATATGGCTTACAGAATCCAGAACTACCATCTTCAGTTGTTCTCTGCTGTTCTCCAGAGATCTGAAGTCAACCCAGGCACTCTAAAGCACCATTTTCAACCACCTCAGTCACCTAGAGAAATAATTCCTCTTCCTGCTCTTATCTTGGTCATGCATGTTGCTCTACAAAGTTTTTTCTCTGAACAACAGGTATTTCCCTCTCTCTGATTCATGGTTGGTACACCTATATCATTGGTCCAGCTCACATACATTACATTCCTGAATCTAATTCCACGGGTCATTCACACTAAAGCCTGGGAATGGTTGTATTACTGCAGGCACTGCCCTGGTATCCAATATAGACAGAATTATGTGGGTGAAATGATTTGATTAATGACAAAGTCCAGCTTTTAGGTAAACATAAGCAATTAAAAAAGCTTATTTTTTCCTTTAAAGTTTTCTGTGGTCTAATGATATTAGAACATGGTTAGTTATGCTGTCTACTTTGACAATCATATTCCCTTTTATATCATAATTTATTTTTCTGATGCAGAACAGAGACTCCATGGCAACAAGACAGCTTGAAGCAGAAAATGTGTAGGTAGAAAACACAGGTGGTCTAGTTTCAGAAAGTCTCAAAATTAATAGGTAGAAGCACAGCATGTGTAAAGCAGGGACTGAAGAATTTTACTTCATTTAAACCACAATATAAACATGCAAGCAGTCCTTCAAATGTCAGTGAGTCAACTCACATTCAACAAAATATGTAAAGTCTCACAATTTGACTATAAAGGTTTTATTGCTGATTTATTAAGTAAACACAAAAAGACTTCTAATGTCTCTACTTGAATGTAAAGCACTAGCTGAAAAGACAGGGTTGACATCTAGAGCATCAGCATAGGGATGAAAGGTATGACCCATGATCTATGATGGACTTTTAACTTCCTGGAGCAACAGCTGAACATAAAAAACATATCCTAGAACACATCGAGAACCTATGTGTAGACAACTGTATAGACTCTTGGTGTACATAGTGTAGGTGGCTACAAGTGAGTTAGCTGTATAAACTCCCACAGAGATGGGCTAATCAATACACTCAGTTGACTCATCTCACCCTAAAATAAACAGTTATTTTAAAACAAATTAGTAGCTCTCCATTGACTGTACTGACTATGAGATCAATTCATTTGTCAAACATAGGTGTCTAGTGTAATCTGAAATCGCCTAGGTTATCTGAGAAATCTACATGAGGCTTAAAGTTATGACAGAGGACTTAAAGAAACCCATGCACATCTGAATCAGCAGCTGAAGGACAGGTGGGTAGATATAGGAAATCTCAAATGGCAGTGTACACCTATACTTAGGGAACTGAGTTGCCCTAGATCTCTACCAGTCATAATGGTGACTTTGATGCCTTAGAGTGTGATACAGTTTAGATCCCATTTTAACAACTCACCTGACATCCAGTTTCCACTCTACAAGGACACAAGCATCCCATATGTCTTGTGTCATACCTGCAACCTCAGACAGAAATCTTAGTAGACCAGTGCCTCTCAAGGGACTTATGTTTCGACAATTTGTTTACATGTAGGAAGAATCAGGTAGATAGCATGTACAGTCTGGAAATTAACCCCATCCTTGTGTCTAGGTGATATGAATCCCCTTATGTAGCATATTGAGCATGTTGAACATATAGGTAATAACATGCTAACAGATCTGGCTTCTTTGCTTCCTGTACCAGTTGTTTCATGAAACATACAATACATAAGAAGCACAGTGTATTTCTCAAAGAACAGATGAGAAGTGGGAAGTGTGGCTGAATGAGATTCAGTTCTGAACAATATTATGCTAGATATTCCCACATTTCTTAATTTTATTTTGATCTATGTTGTTGGAAAACTCAGAAAGAAAGATTGAGAAACTGCATCTTTCTATACAGTGTATAATAAACATAATAAACAAATATTGCAAAATTGGTATGTTACTTAGAAAAAAATTATGTCAATATTCTATTTATGCCTCAAAGTGTACTTCAGCTGTATCTAATACATCAAAATAGACCACTTGAGCCTAAGTGTTTTTTTTTTTTAAATATACAGGTCACTGCACGGTATTTTCAATACAGCAAATTTCATGGGTGCAAATTAAAGCTATTATTGTTAATTAAGATTTAACTCTATTTTAAGAGGGATTTTTTGGTGTGGGGTTTGGTTTTGGTTTTGTTTTGAGTTTGGTTTTTTTTTTTTTTTTTCTGCTAGAGCCAAGCAAATGGGATATGGATTCCAAACAGGGAATATGGGTATGTTTTTCACAGTCCCTGAATATTCCATGTTTTACAAATGAAATACCTTGCAAGTTGAACCATGTTCACTCCCAGATTATTCTCTTCACACTGAGCCATAAAGTAATTTTAGAAGAATTTTGTCTAACCTAAAATTACATGCCCAGAATTCAGATATCTTGGACTGCATTATTCACGTTAGGGTAATTTAACAGTGGCTATAGACAATTTTTCTTGTTGATTCATCTGACCTGTTCTGGAAAGCTGGTTTATGGGTGAGTTATTTTAGTCTCTTGATGTTCTTACTGACAATAAAATAATTGTTTTTTTTTTTAAATACTAATATGTTTGCATTGGACTGTATTTATGCAACTTTAAATAGTCTAAATGTTAGTATCTAAATTCCCATTAAGATCAAATAAATCTACTCACTGCGGTCAACAAGGTCTAGAAGGGAATCCGGACCATGCTGAAGTAGAAAGATAGGGCTGGATTCAGTTGCCCACAGATAGTCATGAAATGCCATTTGAGACATGTCGCTAGTAAGTCTGACATTGCATATACAGTAGATTCATATCCTTCTGGAGAAGTGAGAAAAGGCCCAGTGAAGTATCCCAGATATGACAAAGTGAAGCCTACCCAAAACCACAGTTCAGTCCTGGTGAGAAATTGACTGTATCTAGCCAGCTCTAAATCAGGTGATCACGATAAGCGTTGGGAAAATAAGAAAAGCACAGGTAATTGGTATGAGGTAGGCAAAAGCTCTGGTATTTACCTGCTCTGCTTCAATGGTTAAGCATTCCCAGGAAAGAAACAAACAAGCATAGATGAACTGTTAATAACTTTGCATCCATGCAACACATCAGTGACCCAGGCAACAACTGCTGATTTGCTTCAGCAAAAACATCTTCCATGTTTTGTCACTGAGTGATGTTCTTGTGGCTACCTCTCCCTAAATTCCCATGACAGTCAGGGAGTCTCTAATGGCCCTTGATACCTGTCTTGAGGACAATTAAATTAAACCTCTTGGTTGATAAGCTGACTTGCTCTGACTGTTTTAATTAAAGATAAGATTAAGTTCCTCACACACAGCCTTCTTATATTATTTGAAATATCCTGGGGTATCTTACCTGGTATCCAGTTCCTAGCCCAGAAGATGATCTCTCTGAAGTCCAGTATAATAGCTTATAGCCCCATGCAGATGATTTAAATCAATATGGGGTGGCAGGAGGCATTTCCTTTTGGTTAACTGAATCTCTGTGTCTTCATCTGCTGCAAGAGGAATTTAGAGATAGCTTATTTGTATATACAAAGATTGTTGACACCTCAACTTATGTGTCATAATCTCAGATTTAATCCTATCCTTAAAGTTTAATTCTTTTTATTCCTGTTATTCCTTTTTTCTTTTTTTTTTTCTTTTTTCCTATTACTATTAAGGATTTTTCCTATCCTTTTGGAGCTCATTGTCTACAAGGAGAATAATACAAGTATTATGAACCTAAATCTTTGTAATGAACTAACCCCTAGGCTCCAAATTAATATTATTTTAAAATACATTTATAACATATAGGATATTTTAATGATACTGTGTATATATTAAAAATGATTATTTATATTCACAATGTACACATTCTCAATGTTGTATCACAGTTGCTGCATTCTAGCACTAAGAGATGCACAATGTTTCAGTGATGTTCTAATTGAAAATAACTTTTCTCTTCTTGATCTCTTTTAGCTTCCACTGGCATTTCTTTGCCTTGGGTGCAATCTGTCAAAAGAAATTACTCAACACACTTATTAATAACAGTAACAGTATGCCTAATGTGATTCAATTAGCACAATCTAGTAGACTCACCCTGTGACTGCTTTAGGAAACTTGTCATTGAATGTTAGCTCATAACCTTAAAGACTGTGTGGAAGTTATTCAAAAGGTCTAATTAGGGCTTTTTTTGTTTGTTTCTTTTTCTTTTTTTAGAATATTTAAATACATTCATTATTGGTCTATCTTTTGTTTTTCTTTACCTCACAGATTTTGAAAACAGAAACCAATACACAAAAGAAAGCAGCTGGTTCCCAGGAAAAGATAGTAATAAGTAAAAATATTTTTAGATTTAAATCTTGCTCAATGATATCAACTTTTATACACAGTCTTGAAACTTGTTTGCACTGAAAGGGGCAAAGAATAAACAGCAGATATAGAAAATGAATAGAAATAATGAGGCGCTCATTAAAGATTTTGGCATTGTATTTCTTGCCAGTTACCACTAGGATCTCACATATTTGAAAATGGATAGTGGAGAAGGAAAGATATTTTGTCTACAGGAATGGTTAACAACAAAGTTTTATTAAAGTAGTAATGAAGTATGAAAAGGACAAAGCAGGGAATGGAAATGGGTAAGTGTATGGATCACAAATAAAGAAGGCACCAAAGCTTTATATCATGTTTTCCTATGCAGGCAAGATGCTTACTGAAATTAAATGAAAAAAATATTTTGCTTCACTAAACAGGCACACAAGTTGAAAATAGGTAAGTGGCAAAAAAAATGTTTATGCTTGTCCATGATGTGATAGTTTTTTATCAGACCAAGCTAGAAAACACCACTATAAAAGACTGTGTGGTCCAGGAGAAATCTCTGCTGTTTGACATTTAAATGCCAACTGTCCACACCTCCCTACTTAATTCAAGCTGATGGAGAGTGAAATTATGGAAAAAAAATTGTGAAAGAAGGAGCTGTGCCAGGAATGAAATAGGAGCTGTTCAGACATGTTTTTCTCTGGAATCTGCCACTACCTTGGTTTTGTGAAGATGTATTTCTCCACTAAATTTAAGCATAGCCCAGAGAACTAGAACTCTTTTTTTTATCTAAGGTCCAAACTCAAACTATTTTACCACAGCTGATGAATACTGGGATAGAAAATGTTAAATCTCTTAAATGGATTAAGCAGTCTATCAGTACTCAACTTATTTGCAACTACCAAAACTTCTTGACTTTTACTGAAATTTTCTGTCTGTCCAGCCTGCAGTAAAAAAACACTTACAGTGCCACCCTCTTAAATTCTTCCCCAGCCCCTCCCTCCATAACACTCTGTTCCCGCACACCAAAACAAGTTTCTAAATTATAATCAAAGGCCTTGAGAGCTACCTGTCTCACCACCTATATGATTTTATATTTTATATATGTTATCTCAGCCAACTCATCGTATTTATCAATGGTGTCTGCATTAGTAGGTCATTCATCTGTTTCTTCTTCTCTTATATGTGCACGTCATTTGTTATTACTGAATACTTTCACTAAATGTCTGTAAACTTTCTTTCTATAAAACCTTATGGGTTAGGAGTGATGAGATCTCAAATTTATGTCAGTAAAAGCAAATGATAAAATACAAATCTTTTCAGATTTCACTTTTTAATAGCATAAATAGATAGAGGGAAATCAAGGACCTTATTGGTAAGGGGGGAAATAAAACCAAACCACATGAAAATTCACTATCATATATGTCATTACTCTAAAGAATTAATATCCAGAAGTCTGGGAAAATTAAAATATATCTAAACTTTTAACTTGTAAAAATAGAGAACAAGGTAACTTATCACCATCAGTATCGTGGGGTTTTAGTCCAGAAACTCAAAGAGCCACTTCAGAAGCTGCCAGAATTCCCTTTAAAAATTATATACTGGAAACATCTTCTCTCTTGTGATACCTTGAGTGCTAAAGAAAATGAAGATATTAATATAATAGTAATAGCCTTAAAATAATACTTGCTTTCAATATGCTTATCAAAATAGAGAAATGATTTCTAAGTGTTATAAGTAGAGCAAACCTATAGTCTATTGATTAAGAATTCATCCTATCCGCCACAGATTTAACTGTTGGTGAGACTATGTTTCCTTTACTTCCAAAGTGTTTCAAAAAAATCCATGCTGCTTCCCTTTATGCTTCTGCCTGTGTTCTGCAGCCTTTGCAGAATTTTCTTCAAAGGACAGAAAACTGAATGCTGTTCCTGATGGGCAGTCACTGAACTCAGAATCACACACTACTCCTGTGTCAGCATTACAAATCCATGGTACTGCTGAGCAGTACCAACCTGTTCAGTTTTTCATCCCATTACACTACGTTTTCTCAAAACCATAACCTTTTTCTAAATCTATTTTCTTTATCATCATTCTACCCAATGTGGAAAATACAGAATTGAATTCCAAAGTAGAATGGGAATTGCTTATGTTGACTGAGAAAGCAAACGCTGTGATTGTCTACTGTTGGAAGAAGAACACTACAGATGATAAATAAGAACAGGTCAAGTCTTTGGAATTTAGAATCAACATCTAGAAATCTTTTTTAAGGTTGTATTTTCCAGTAATATAATATTTAATTGGGTTTCAGAAGTCATGGCTTTCAATCACAGTTCTATCAGTTGTTTGTTTGGGTGACCAGGCAACCAGGGTGATGAAATAAACTCTATTTTAATAACATTAATATCTACAAACAAAAGCACAAAATAAGAGTTAGGTAATTCTTGTTTGACTGATATTTTAATGCAACTAATATATATTCATTACAACTAGTAGAAATCATAACATTTGAGGAGTGATTGTCTCATAAATATCTAGAATTCTATTTTCCTCTTATAAAGGTGGAAATCAGTTCATAAAGAATTTAGGGTTTCATTAGCTGACAACAGTTTTTCTCTAATGCAGTGGATCTTCTAAAAAACCCTGGGTTTTGTTTGATTTTGTTTTATCAGTGGTGTTATGATAATTTCATTCTTTCTGCAACATTTCTGATTTCATGGGGAATCACTTCCAATAAGTATGTCTTGAAATAGTTATACTAAGTAAAACTTCTTTTTACAACATCTCAAAAGATTCAGTGACTCTTCAAAAGAAAAGTATGCTCTACCTAACAGAAATTTCATGTAGACTCAAACGACCTCAAGGGCACAGAATGGATATTACTGGAGGAACTTTTACTCACTCAGTGGTGAGTGAATCTTACAGACAGGCTTGTGTCAAATATTAGAAAATGTGCAAGCAAATCATCAATGACAAGAGAGAAAGAGGACATCAGATGTAATGAAAACAAAGATAGGAAAATGTTTGGCAGGAACTCTTGCAATATTTAGATCTCATGGGAGGAAAAAAGATCTTCTCTAGGGCTGACTGTGATTTTTATTCAGACAAATTTTCCACCTGACTTGATACAGAATTTGCCTGTAAATTTATTTTAGTTTATAACATAGAGCTCTGAATTAGTATATCTTATGATGTTACAACTTCCTCTAATATACTTTTTTTCATTTCTTCAGCTAATATAGAGTTGTAACAACAGCTACTCTCTCTTTTGCTTTAGATACAACACATAGATTTCTGCCTAAATTATAATATTTGTGGAAAATATTAAAATATTTGTGGAAAATATTAAAATACGCTTAATGATAGCTAATGAAGATAGTACACCTAGTTCTGAAAATCCCAGCATCCTCAAGTGGTATGAAATTGTTATGTTGGGGAAAAAAGACCACCTGAAAAGAAAATCAGTACTATTTTGGGATTTTTTAATGGTATTTTTAATGGGATTTTTTAATGGGATTTTTATGCAGGAAAATTTATATATATATGCATACTATAGAAATAGGTAGTGGAGCTAGGAAATGTTACGACTACAGAATCAGTAGTAAAATCTTAGCATTTGAAGAGACCTAAACAATGTTTTAGTGAGGATATAACTACTTCATTCATGAATATTGATTACAATAGATTGAGGTTTTATTCTGAGTCATACCATCATTTCCAGTACTGCACTGATCCATCTGGCAGTTTTCCTTTTGATGGTGCCCTAATGTTGTTTACATAAATAGATTTTAAAAAAAGATAACTGGGTTACTACCATTAATAACATTACTGAGGGATCTTTTGAGTGGAAATGAACTTAACCTTTACAGAAATTCCAGAATGTGGAGACTTACTGTACATATATGTAAGTAAAACCAACATAAACCAAAACAAACCCATCAAAAGTGAACAGGTGAAAAACTGTAGCATTGAGTTCAACAGACTTTCCTATTGGCTAGTTCAGGCCACAGATTTTAATGAGTCAGAACACGAAATTAGACTACTATACTGTTTCTTAAGTTTAACTTACAGAAGTTTCATACACTTGCCAGGTCAGACAATCCCTACACAAAAAAAAAAAAAAAAAAAAAAAAAAAAATTGATGTTAAGAATTTAAAAAAAAACCCCTCATTTTATCTTAGGATATTCAAATGGATTGATGACCAGAAATACAGTCTGGAAATGTTTAAAGTTAATACTAGTCCTTAAGTCTATTGGATCAAATGGATTTTTCTCTTCTTCTGTTCCAAATTCCTCTCCTTTAACAACATCAAAAGGTAAACTTCATTGAAGCTCCTTTGTACCAAATTTCTGGTGCAAATATTCAATATTTCATCTTTAGAAATAAAAAGTTGGCCAGGTTTACCAAATAAATTCTGATGCTTAATTTATGCATGCAAGTTTTAAATTCAACCGATAATTTTAAAGAGGAAACACTTTTGCTTCTGAACTATTCTAGTACTATCTTTATAACAAAACCTGTTGATTTAATTACTACTGTATGTAAGAATTCCTCCACGTCATGTTATGTCTTGAAAACAAACCTAAACCCTGAAACTTATTATATTCAGCCTTCAAGTAGATTTTACTTTTTATTGAAATAAATGGCTCACTAAAGAGATCTATTTCATAACAACACACTAAATCATGATCTATGAACTGATCAAACCCAATTTTTAGAACTTTCATGAACAGGTTGTTTTCGTGTTTTTTTCATTTTGTCATTGTCCATGTTCATTCTACCAGCCTTTTTCATCCGGTGTAACTCTCTTGGCAATATAATTTGGGTTAGGCTTTCTCACATGCACTGAAAATTTTCTCCCCTCACACAGCATTTATCAAAATATGCGTATAATGTACCTTATACACCTTAGAAAATTTAACTCCAAGAAGTACCAATATTACTCCATTATTATTTCTGGATTTTTCTTACCACCAGCTGGTGGAAATTTCAAGAAAATCTAAATAAATCCAAGACCATACAAGCAACTCTGAAATCCCAAACTGTTTTTGTTAAAGAAATTAAAGTCAGGGCTGCATAAATATACGGTAATTTATGTGGTAAGAAGGTGAAACAATGGGGTAGATAATATGAAAAGCAACCACAACGTAGGTGGAAGAAGCATAAAAAAAAAAAAAAAAAAGAGTTTTATCATACCTGTTGTCAGTCATCTGAACTTAATGTCACACGGTAGTGACAGTCACTTATTTGTTCCTTCTATTATTCTCATTCATGTCAGCTCCAATGTCATTCACAAGCAACTGCAGGCAGACTGTTGGGTTTCTTTTTAATTCCTCCTCCTGGCATCAAAGGATTTTGAAAAGGCAGTGCAGGTTTCCCTCTTTTCTCATTGTCTGTGTTGCTGAAACTCTCACCTGCACAGTACCTGTCAGTGAAGGTTGCAGGTGACTTACTCTGCATCCTAGCTCTTATCAGCAGTATATACTAGAGGCACAGTGACATGGAGAAGCCAAAATACTACAGGGCTTACAAAGACATTTAGTAGAAGAAAAAATTGAATGAAAGAATGGAAGATGGAAACATTGTGAGAAAATGGTGTTTATAGAAGAAAGACAGGTACTAAATAAAAGAGAAAAAATAGAAAAATAAAAACAACAAAAACAGAAAAAACAAGTCAGACTGGCTCAGGCGAGGGAATGAAAGGCTGCTAGAACAAAAGAAAAGGGAATTTTGTCTGTCACACAGCAGAGAGAGTAAGGATTCTTTTATTTCCCACCCCTGCCCTGGTTCTATTGCTGGCTGCAAGGCAAATTTTGAAAAATCACATTCATTATTTCCCTGCAAGGACAGTCTCTGGACTGGACTCAAGCATAATGTTGTTGTTTTCCTGCCTACCATTTGACCACCACATGTCACCCTTACAGCCTGTTTCTGGCATCAGGGTAATCCCCTAGGTGTGCTGCAACGCACAAACTGCTCTGTGAGAGAGAATACAGTTGGAAGACACGTTGTGTCTGTGCTTAAGCCTGAACTTCACAGAAACACAGAATGATTGAGGTTGGAAAGAACTTCTTCAGGTTGCCTTGTCCACCCTTGCCCCCTTCCCCCCCCATCCCCACTAGTTGCTCAAGCAGTCAGCTGAAGCAGGTTCCCCAGAACCTTGTCCAGTTGTGTACTGAGTATCTCCAAGGATGGAGACTCCACAGCCTCTGTGGATGAACTGTTCCAGTGTTTGACCACCCTCACAGTAAGAAAGTGTTTTCTTGTGTTTAGATGGAATTTCACATGTTTTAATTTGTATCCATTGACTCTTGTCCTGTCACTGGGCACTACAGAGAAGAGTCCAACTCCCTTGTTTTCATTCCCTCCCATCAAGTATTTATATACATTTGTAAGATCCCTCTGAGCCTTCTTTTCTCTAGGTTGAAGAATCCCAGTTCTCGCAGCCCTCCTCATTTGAAAGATTCTCCAGATGTTACAGATGAGCCTCTTGGAGGCTCACTGCCTTAATATCATTTGCTGTTGGTTTGGAGGATAGTTACAACTGTCCAAGATAGGACCTTTTTTTTTTTTTTTTTTTTCATTTTGGGTTTTGTTTTTTGGTGTTTTCTGTTTTATAAGCAGGCTTATTCAGACACTGATTGTTCTGTTCCCATGCTTGAAATCCCAAAGATAACACTTGAGACTCTAAAGAACTTTGCAACTTGGATTCCTAGAGAGATAAATTGTAACTTTTGTCACTCTCACTGTATAGGGTTGTAACTCCCAACATCATATGGTTACAGCTAACTATACAGGGTTTTAATAACAAATCTTCAGTAAAAAAATGAGAAAAATAACTGAGCATTTTAACTGAAAATATAAGATATTGTTTTTCTTCTATCACATTTTGAATAGTTCCTTTATGCTGTCAAATTCAGAGGTACTTCATTTTCGAAAGAGCTGGAATCAGATATTTGAATACTCAGTATACTCATCTGAGGCCATATTTTTCAGCAAATGTCTGTAACTAGTGAGGAATTTGAATTTAACAAGACCTAGTACTTAGAGTAGTTAGAGTGTTGTCTTGAGCACATTCATAAATCTGTCCTAAGCATTTTAGCTTATTGACTGAATGACATAATCTGTGTGCAGCAGTGACGTTTAAACATATATACATTTCTAACCTTATCTGACACTGCAAAATTAGTATTCTTACATTTATACAGCAGAACATTATTGTTTTCTTATGCTAAATTTAAGTACTCAGCAGAATTTTTCTGCATGTAGGTTTAGTCATGTCATGGTTTAGCCCCAGCCAGCAACTAAGCACAACACAGCTGCTTGCTCACCCCGCCCCGCCACCCTGGTGGGATGGGGAGAGAATCAGAAGAGTAGAAGTGAGAACACTTGTGGGTGGAGTTAAGAACAGTTTAATAATAAAAAAATAGTAATAATAATAATAATTATAATAATTATTATAATTATAATATTTGTGGAATAGGCACCTCTCCTGTGAGGCCAGGCTGAGGGAGTTGGGGTTGTTCAGCCTGGAGAAGAGAAGGCTGCAAGGAGACCTTATTGCGACCTTCCAGTACTTAAAGGGGGCCTACAGGAAAGATGGGGAGAATCTTTTTAGCAAGGCCTGTTGTGACAGGACAAGGAGTAATGGATTTAAAGTAAAGAAGAATAGATTTAGACTGGATCTAAGGAAGAAATTTTTTTACAATGAGGGTGGTGAGGCTCTGGAACAGGTTTCCCAGAGAGGTAGTGGAGGCCCCATCGCTGGCAACCTTCAAGGTGAGGTTGGCTGGGGCTCTGAGCAACCTGATCTGGTTAAAGCTGTCCCTGCTCACTGCAGGGGGGTTGGGCTAGGTGACCTCTAAAGGTCCCTTCCAACCCAAAGCATTCTATGATTCTATGATAATAGTAATAATAATACTAATGATGTAATGGAAAGGAAAATAACAAACAGAGAGAGAAACAAAACCCAAGAAGGACACGTGTTGCAAATGAAAAAACAATTGCTCATCACTAACTGACCAATGCCCAGCCTGACCCTGAGTAGTTGCTGTGCCCTGGTCAACTCCCCCCAGTTTATATGTTGAGCAAGATGTCATATGGTATGGAATATCCCTTTGGCCAGTTCAGGCCAGCTGTCCTGGCTGTGCCCCCTCCCAGTTTCTTGTGCACCTCCAGCCTTCACGTTGACAGGCCAGTATGAGAAACTGATAAGTCCTTGACTGCTTAGGAACAACTAAAACATCGGTGTGTTATCAGCATTATTCTAATCCTAAATCCAAAACACAACACTATACCAGGTACTAGGAAGAAAATTAACTCTACCCCAGCCAAAACCAGGACAAGTCACATGTACAAAAATTAAAGTATAAGTTGTAACATGTAAAAACAGAAGAAAATTCATTAGGAGTGGAATGAAGGACAAGTGTAATAGTGTAAGTGCATTGTTCTGTATACAAAACACCTTAAAAATTATATCGTCTGAGCTCATTTGAAAATCTCTTCAAAGCATTACAGTGAAAATATTTTTTAAGAGCAAGATGTTACATAGAATTGAAAACTGGCATGGAAAAGCAATCATTACTTCAGCACAGACAGCATTTGGAAATGTACACTGCTGTGCTTCATTGCACAACTAGGGAAAAGGTATATGGGATCAGTGCTGATGTCCTTTGGCTGTAGCGAATGAATGATTTATTAGAGAGTCACACCTGTGAGAGAGTAAGAGTCAGAAACATAGCGTGTCACATGTATCACGTTGTAGCTACACATCATCTACCTCATCCTACTGCATAGTTTATAACTGAAAACTTAACTGATAAATAATGTTGTAGAGTTTCAGTAAAATAAAACTGAAATTGCCAAACTTTTGCTATCAAACTGGTGTAAAAATAAGGAAACAAATCACAGAATATGTAATTCATGAAGTCAATGACAGTCCAAATGAGTGAAACTGTCCATTCAGTTATATTCTGTGGCATCTCAGTAAATAAAAAATGAACAAAACAAACCAATCCTAAAAAAGTCTAAAACCTGAACTAATTAAAAGTATGTAGGTATTGCTTTCTGATACTGAAATGCAATTAGAGCTTTTATTTCACAGAAAAGATAAATGACATAAAAGTAATTGTAAATCAAATTGGCACGTAACACTGTTTTCAACTATCTTTTTATCCAAAAATTAATAGGCATTTTGTTTGTGGTTCATGAACACCAATTCATACTTTTCAAAACTTTCAATAGAATAATTACAAGGGTAATTTATAATCAACTATATCATTCTTCTATCAAATGAGCTATTCAAATTCAGCATCTGTATGAAAAACTCTCATTCACGTTACTTAAGTTTTTTAATGCTTCTGAATGCCAACAATAAGAGAATTTAAATTAAAGACAGTGCACGTACATGTGTGTTTAGACCAACTTTATCACAGGCTAGAAGATGCAGCCACACAGCAACCTACCAAAATTTGCTAGTGCGTGTTTGAGAACACATACTGTGAAATCTGACAAATTTCAAGGAGAAAGTTTAGAAAAAGCAAGTTTCCACTTCAGATTATAGAATAATATTCGGCCTTGTTGGACTACAACTTGTGCTCCCTTTTTGTGATTGTGGGTAAAAAGATACAACTGCCTGTATATACAGTTTTCTAAAACACATCAACAAATCAAAATATATGAATCAATACTGTGATCAAGTAGCGTGATGTTTTTCATTATGAGAAAAATCTCAAAGAATGGGCTTACTTTATGGATAATCTACAATATAAATGACAGTATATGCTTTCAAGATCCTTTTTAAATTGCTGGAGAGAATTAGGAATTTCAGTAGCATGATTCTGTGATCTACGTAGGTATTTTTCTAACAGTAAATTTCACTTTAGAAGTGTAAATTTTTCTCTATTGACTGTAAAATTGAGTTCAAACAAATAGTTCAAATGCAGATTTTTCTTCGGTGCAATTTTGTCATGTTTTATCAATCTACACTTCTTTTAGAAATTGTCATTTCTCCCTGATGCTGTTTCCAAACTGAGTCAAATGTCCAAGAGCAGTTCAGCTTTGCTTTTCCTTATTCATTCTGTCCCCTGTGAATTTTACTCCCACATGGTCATTGTTAAAATAATTTATTACCATCTTCTTTCTATTTTACCTGTTCCATTGGAGCAGAATTATAATCTGTTGTATTTTTACTTTTAACAGTTTTTTCTCTTTCTTTTTCCTATTCAAGTTTAAACCTTGCTTACCTGGTTAGAAACCAATAACCACTACAAATAATTAACATATATCTATATAAATTTTTCAACTTAAAGGCATTGCTCATTAACTATTATTGTAATTTAAACTAGATGGCATTTAAACATCTCTTGTGAAATACAACCCTTGCTTGTCACAGCATAAGGGAATTTCAGCATTATGTCTGATTCCTTATTTAACCTTTATTACAAGAAAATGTCAGTAGCTGACAGTCTTTCCACCTACGCTTGCTAAGGAGCAGAAGCAATCATTTTCCAGGCAAAGGGAGTTATTTTTCATTGTATCATATTAATTTTTCCTCTCATGTTATTTTTGTTCTGATAAAAGTATGACAGGTAGGATCTTATTGATTTCCATCCTCAATGGCATGGAAATAAGAGGGGAAGAGTAAGCAGAGAGAAAGAAAAAATGTTATGCTTTCTACCCTTCCATTTTTTTGCTTTGTGTGCCAGACATTTTGACCTGCATCTCCCAGAAATCTTGATTTCTCAGCTATTTACTTATTTTTATTTGTTTGTTTATTTAGATCTGTTGTCTCCTTAGTAGACCTGCCTTATCTTTTGGGTTTTTTTTTCAGTGTCTAGGTCTAAACTGATAGCAAAAGAGGTCCAAAACCCATTAATTAACACTGATTGCCTTGGAGCTATTGTGCTTATGGATAGCATTCCTTGTATCAGATTGGAATTGTCTTGAACAGAGCCAGGGAAGAAGAAAAATACTAAACAGTGTTCATGGTCAGTGATCTAGCAACTGAGCTTGTGGTCTTTTACTGAGCAATAAAAGTACAGTATCTTCCCCCCTTTTTTTCATGTCAAGAGGTATCATTTGTGGTATTCTGGCATATGACTTTTCTGATGTATATCTGCTATTCCTGCCTTCCTCGTAGTATCTTGCCTACTGTTATTCAGCATTCAGCAACAATGTTTTTCACGTTTTTTCTTGGTTATATTTGAGGTTTATTTCGATTATTTTCAGCATCACTTGTCTCCTACAACTTGCTTTATCAGAAAACAGAACAAAACAAAATACCTATTTTAATATCTGGATATTTTTCACATCTTCATATTGAATGTCTGCAGAAACTTCTACATATCTACATATAGACAAAACATAGTGTGGGTTTACTAAAGAACACGATACTTTGTTTTAATTTAACTACAATTTACTTTTGAATTAATATTTTGATCCTGATGTGCTATAACTATAGAGAGGCAGTATTTAAGTCATTATCAGCTCTATTTGTTTCTGGGTATCACCTTTGTATGTGCAGGTTAATTTATCTCCCCTTCTTCTCCCTCACCCTTAATCTTTTTTTGTGAGTATTAGAGATGGTATTTTGAAAGTGTATAATACTAGCTAGAAAATTACTTTAAATAATACATACTAGAGAAATACGGTTTTCATAATGCTACTTTCTTGGCTCTTCTTTCACCATCCAGCTATGATGTCAAATCAGCCTAAAGGTGTGTTAGTTTGCCAGGTTTTCTAACTCAGAAAATACTCTGGATTTTGTTGACATGATGCAGTGTTACCCAAAGGGCTTTTGACAAGCCCTTTATTTATGTACACTAGCCATTTTTTAATGTGTCTTTCAGCTAATCCTTCATGCATGAAAATAAAAAAAAGCACTAAACTGAGTTAAATCCATTTTAGTTAGCATATTGGAAGAAATTAGTGTATTAAACTTATAATACATTCTTTAAACTAAGAGGTGATCTGACCTTTGTGTTTTTAATATACTTATTTCAGTTGCCAGATCCAGTTCTGAGATTAGTCAGTATTTCCCACCCATTGGTCTCTATGACCCTCAAGAAGTATTTTGCATTTAAATTTCCAATTTAAATTTAGGCATCAATTATTTTAATGTTATAGACTTCTATTTTTGCTATTAAGATGAGGAAGGAAAAAATTAATTTAACATCACAATACTGAGAGAGATAACACAGAATTTGAAGTACCAATTAGACCTTAAATTTAGAAAGAGAAGTGCTTCTATGTTGATAGATTTTCTGGTCTGAGTTACTCTTGAGTTATGTTAGTTGAAATTATGTCAGTCTCAATTTGTAATGACAACTTCTAATTTTATTCCTTTTATATAATCTGTATTGTATTATCAAAAATAGAGGCTTGATTTCTAATTTCCTTTTTTTTGTTGTTGTTGTCTAAAAGTTAATATTAAACTTCAGCTATACACTCTATTAAAAGAGTTCATTTCTATTTAGGTAGCTCAGCTGTATTGACACAAACAAAGTAAACTTTGTTCAGATACATTTTGACATTACAAAAATGCAGAAAAGATTAATTTTTTTTTTTTATATATAATTCACTTTTTTGGAGTTGAACTTCCTATGCATATTTTAAATTTATTAAATGGATGAAGAGATATCACAGTATAACTGAAAACAAAAACAGAAAAAGCCAAAGCCAAAGCCAAAGCCAAAGCCAAGCAAAGCAAAGCAAACCGAACCAAACCAGATCAAACCAAAAAAGTATTCAAAACAATCTGACTTATTAAAATACTACTACAGAAACATTTACAAGATTAGATGATCATCTCCAAAGACATTATCCCATCAAGATGATTATAGTTGAAAATAGTCTGCAATCTTTAGGAAGTAATTTTGCTTCAAATAAACCAGTTAAATTCTTACTCTAGACAGTTACTAACAAAAATGGGACTTTGTCAAGGATGTTTGGGGTTAGAGTCAGTCCATCAAAGTCTTTTTTTCTAAGTAAATTCTTGCACTTTTAATCACAAACCTTGACATCACACTACTTAGAAAATTGCAACTCAGTCCACATCCAATTGTTATTAGTTTGGTAGAAGTGTAGTTATCCGCTCCCACATTTAACTATATATTTTTTAGGTTTTGCTGCAAGTTCTACTGATAGCTTTTAATAATTTTAAAATTTTTATTTTTTTAATTTTTAGTCTAAACTAACTAAAATCTTTTGTGTGGCTAAAGACTAAGGTGACTTATCAAGGTAGGTACGCATCCAACATGTGGGTTGCATTATTTTTAGAATTAATTTTCATCAGATGGACTCTACCACATGGCAACTATTAGAGGAACCTCTGTGGCTACGAAGTACCTAGGGTTTAGAGAGAGAACGTCAGCACAGACAAATCCCGCCCTGGCAGGTTTTGGTTTGGGACCAATCAATGTACCTAAGTAAAAGGTCTGATTCCAGGATACATAGCTCATTATAATTCATCCCTTCCTAAATACTATGATCAAATCAATGTTTTATTAATATCTAAATATGTATTTTCACTTATAGAACTGTGAGAAAAAACAATAGTTTTAAAACAGTCAAATATGTGAACTGTGTTCAAAATTAAGAAAGTTTTGAGTGGTTTTGTTTGTTTGTTTTTGTAATATGTTATTTTGGTTTGTTCTTTCAAAGTTTTAGTTCTTAAATTTACCTAGCAGTTACTTTTAAATCTAGTATCAAACACTTTAATTACGTTTGTCAGGTTCTTTGTGGTTTAAATTGCATCAAAATTTTTTTTTTTAAAATCTCTTTTAAAATTATTATTTTCTGTACCAACAATTACAATGTATAAACAAACACAATAACAATGAAAATCACTCTCACATTTGCTGTCAAGGAATTAATGGGATTAGAAATCAGATTTAAGGAGTTGCCACCACAGTTCCATTTAATAGTTTTTTCTTTTTGCTTCTTTTGTACATTTCTTTTGACTTTAGGATTATGGAGATTAAAAAAATGTATTTTTTTTTAAATCTTAAACAATAAAAACAACAAAGTAAGTAGGAGGCTGCAAAAAGTCAGGCATAAATTAAATTCTAATTTAGTTAGCTTAATGCATGCCAGTCCTTTGGCCTTTTAATTTTTATCTTCAGAGTTGTGAATTGTGTAATTAGCCCCAAAGATTATTTCATTCCTTTAAAAAGTCAAAGTAAATTTCCCTTTCCATTGTTTTCTTGTTATATCTATACTGGTTAGATATTTGTCTGATGTCATTGTCTGGGATCTGAGAGACACACTGCTGTACTAGAAACTTCTAAAACAATTTCTGTGGTTTAACCTGGCAGGCAGCGAAACTCCACATAGCCATTCACTCACTCTCCTACAGTGGGATGGGGGAGGCAATTGGAGAAAAAAAAGGTAAAACTCATGAGCTAAGATAAAGACAATTTAATAGGACAGAAAAGAAAAGAAAAATAATAGTAATGATAAAAGAATACACAAAGCAAGTGATGCACAATGTAATTGCTCACCACCCACTGACTGATGCCCAGCCAGTTCCCAAGCAGTGGACCCCTGGCCAGATTTTCCCCTAGTTTATACACTGAGCATGACGGCATATGGTATGGAATACCCCTTTGGTCAGTTGGGGTCAGCTGTCCCAGCCATGTCCCCTCCCAACTTCTTGTGCACCCCCAGCCTACTCACTGTTGGGGTGATGTGAGAAGCAGGAAAAGGCCTTGAATCTGTAAGCACTGCTCAGCAGTAACTAAAACGTCAGTGTGTTATTAATATTATTCTTATCTTAAATCCAAAACACAGCACTATACCAGCTACTAGAAAGAAAATTAACTCTATCACATCCAAAACTAGGACAACAATCAAGATGAGGGAGTTAGGCACCTAAATTTACAAGACACTTAACTTCTAGCATGGACTCAATGTGAATCTCAGAATAAAATCTTGAACAACCAGACGTCTGTAGAAAACAATGGACATAGGAATACACATGAAAGTACTCTTTGTCATGTTATTCTAGGGGATCTGACCTCCCTGAGCTTCTAAAGGTGGTCACAAGTCTTTAGTTCATAGAAGTAACATACCCTGTACCCCTTGAAGAATAAAGCAGTCCTCAAAACATAAATATTATAATGATGATGATGATGATGATGATGATGATGATGATGATGATGATGATGATAATAATAATAATAATAATAATAATAATAATAATAATAATAATGAACTCTCTAGAAGATTCTGCATATATATTTCTTATGGAAGGAATAAACTCCAGCCCAAGTAAATAGATCTATCCTGTGCGTACAAACATAGTGCCAATACTCACAAATGGAAATTAATCACATCCTATCGTTTCAGTGACCCAACATAAAAACTAAGATTCTCAAAACCTGTATTTCTGAAACTTCCTAAAGGGAAAAGCAGCTATGTCCTATAACTTAATTTTAGAAAAGTTTTACAGTGTCTTACAATCCATTGTCAGAAGAGACATTGATTAAGAAGCTAATATAAGACAGTTTATAAAAATTGTTATAAAACATATCCAAATGTTTGATATGAGATTGGAAGTCTATAGCCAGGGACAGTTCTCAGAGGTTTATCCTGTTACTGGAATTCAGTAGTACCAGTATAGTTGGTATCGTAATACTGGTATAGTTGTAATGGTAGTACTTTGACAAGGGTAGTGTATATAGCCCTAACAGCAAAGAGTTGTGAATATGAAAGATGAAAATAGTGAATGGGTTTTATAGACCTGTGCAGCTGTCTAAAAAATAAAGTCAACTGAAGAAGAAATAATACAATTCCCTACACTTACAGTGGAAGAATAAACTGTCTAAAGGTTTGAAACCAAAAGTTATAGGGCACTTTTGTAGAAAAATATTTCAGTATTAAGACTGAAAGTCCATAAGTGCACTAAGACTGCACTGCTTGGGAAGGCAACTTCATTAGTATTTATACATAGGAGCATTGTCTCTAATTAATATGAGGTGAGATTCATAGGAACCAATGCAGATATTTACATTGTAGACATCTGTATCTGAGTAGTCACCTAGTATCCCTGTATACTTCATTAGGTTAAATAGTCACTTTTAGGGTGTGATTCATTTGAGCTGTTTTAGATATTGGTTATAGGTAAAGATTTAAACTTTCCTTAAAAGGTGCACATTTCTCCCCATTTAGATGAATGATTTAAATATCGCTGATTCTGTCTATTAAGTTGGAGGGACTAGCCTAATGTTCTGTTGTCCCAAATTCGTTTGTGTATGGACAAATCACTTAAATTTTTTGCAGCCCTGAGTCTATTTCAGGCCTGTCTCAACATCTGTCTTCCTGGATTCCTGAATGAAGATATTTTTCTTCCATTGCATAAACTTGCCCCCAAAAAGTAGACATCCTCAAAATATGTCTAATCAGCTCTCAAAAAGCAGTCGAGATGAGCCCTTCTTAGTTTTACCCAGACTCCCGGACCAAAGTTTACATCCAGGCTTTCTGTGGTGGGTTATGTACTTGCACATTAGTCATCAGCCTAATGGATATTCTAGAGTGTGAATTCCTCAACAAGTCCTTTAAAATTGTGTGAAATCCATGGCATAATTAAATATTCATATTCCAGAGTAACAATGACTCCATATCCACCGTATCCATATCCATATTCATTCAGCTAGTTAGAGATCTGAGATTCAATATTTCCCCCAAAAAATTACTTCCCAAACTCTATTTTTTTTATAAAAAGAGAAGAAGCTTCAACAAGATAGAAATTATGTGTCCTGAAATGTTATGCCATTTCCTGGTTAAAGCCTTCAGGGTTTGTGTACTCTTACTCTAGTTAGATTCTTAATGGTCTTGAAATTATTACCATAGAATCATAAAATTTCAATTACCCATGCTCATCAGCTCCTCAATCACCTGTGTTAGGAAGCTGTCATCAATGCACTCCAGAAACCCACTAGGTTGCTTGTGTCTTGGCTATGTTGCCCTTCCAGAAGATATGGCAGTGTTTAAAGTCCTTCATGAGGACTAGAATCATAGAATCATTGTAGAATAGTCTGGGTTGGAGGGGACCTTTAAAGGTCACCTAGGCCAACCCCCCTTGCAATGAGCTAGGACATCTTCAACTAGATCAAGTTGCTCAGAGCCCTGTCCAACCTGACCTTGAAAGTTTCCAGCAATGGGGCATCGACCACCTCTCTGGGCAACCTGTTCCAGTATTTCACCACCCTCATTGTGAAAAAATTGTTCCTTACATCTAGAATCATAGAATCATAGAATCGTTTAGGTTGGAAAAGACCTTTAAGATCATCCAGTTCAACCATTAACCTAACATTACCAAGTCCACCACTAAACCAATTAAGGGTAGGGTAGCAATTTCATGTTTCCTGGCTTGGTGGATGGATTATTTATAATGATACTAAAAACTAGGAACCATTAAGATTGGAAAGGACCTCTAAGATCATCATTCCAATCATCAACCCAACACCACCATGCCTACTAAACCATGTCCCAGAGTGCCACGTTTACCCATTTTTTGAACACTTCCAGGGATGGGGACTCCACCAGCTCTCTGGGCAGCCTCTTCCAATGCTTGACTACCCTTTCCATGAAGAAATTTTTCCTAATATCCAACCTAAACTTCCGCTGGTGCAACTTGAGCCCATTTTCTTTCATCCTATCACTAGCTAGTTTAAATCTACCCTCTTTTAGTTTAAAACTGTTACCCCTTGTCCTATCACTACAGGCCCTAAAAGATCTGTGAACCTGATGGTGATTCCAGTTGCCTGAAGAAGACCTCAGCTGTTTTTTCTTCCTGATCATGTGGTCTGTAGCAGACACCCACCACAACATCACTCATGCTGATCTTCCCACTAATCCTGACTCATAACCTCTGAGCTGGCTCCTCATTTGTCTCTAGACAGAACTCCATGCATTCCCACTCTTTGCTCACATAAAAGACAGCTCCCTCTCTTCATTGTCCCAGGCTGTACTTCTGAAAGAGTCTGTAACTGTCCACTGCAGCACTTCGATCGTGTGAGTAATTCCATCATGTCTCTGATCCCAGTGAGATCATAACCCCGCAACTGCACGCAGACGTCTAATTCTCCTCCCTCCCACCCCAAACTGCATGTGTTAGGGTGTTGGCACTTCAGAGAGGTACCATATTGTCATGCTCATTTCCCAGAGAAGGTATGAGAGCTTCCTCTGTTATGCTGTCCAATAGATATTTCCTTATTTGGGCACATACACTTGAGGTGAGTCCCCTTCAGCCCCGGTGTTGAATAGGAGATCTCTCTTGTCCACATCACCCTGTACCCTTGGCTTGCCAACTTGGTCCACCACTTCCTCAGTTTGTTTTGCACCATCATCCTCCACCTGCTTTGCTCCTATTTGAAAGTTTTCTCCTTACCAGACTGCTGGTAATGCTTTTCCCCTATTGAACAGGTGGATCCTGTGTCTTCCAAGCAGTCCTCAGTCCTCAAAGGCTTTCCTGTGATTGCAAAAAACCAAATCTTTTTTGTTGACATCAACTGTGCAAACAGTTGTTGACCCTCAGGATATGTCTACTCCTCCTCAAACCATTCACCTGCAGCATCAGGTTCAAGGGGAAAACTGCCCTTGATCCTTGCCCCTGGAGCCATGTAGCTTGATATGCCCCAGGTCTCCTTTGGTATTATCGTTGGAAAATTTGGAAGAGTATACATGGAAGAGTAGCAGGGTGTAACAGTCCAAGGGCCAGGCAAGTTTCAGCAGCTTCCCCACAATGTCCTGGGTTTAAGCCTCTGGCAAGCAGCAAACTTCCTAGACAGCAGGTCAGGTCTGCAGATATGGGCCTCCATCTCCTGCAGTAGGGAATCTCCCGCTGCTGTCACTTACCACTTCGTTCTAGTGCTGCTGTGTGGCTCAAGCTCAGCTGGCTCGAATGCTTTGTTGGACAGAGCTCCCAGCCCCTCGTATGCAACCAGGGCACGGGACCTCATCTGTAGATGCAAATCTGTCGTTGATGCTTATTGTATTTTAGCGTGGGGGAAGAGATAGGGCTTTTTTCAAAAATAATGATTGGTCTAACTTGAAAATCCTCACCTATTCCAATTTAGGAAACAGTGTATCATATGTGGTTGCAGCTTATGTCTTACACATTTTGGTCCAATAATTTCCCTTTGGTCAGTTTAGACCCCCTCACTTTGCCCTTGAGCATGTCATTTGTACATGTACATTTTTCTCAGCATGTAGCTAAGCAATAAATAAACCTAACACCAAGCTAAATAACTACTAAATAACAGGATATTTAGACATTTCGATACTGAACCTTAGAACTTCCTGCTTGCAGTTTTATGGCTTAATATGTGGTATTAATCAGACAAGTCATTAAATTAATTTGCAATCATCAGTGATATAATTTTCAATCAACTATATATTTGTACTTAGTATAAATTGCAGGGTTTAAATCGCAGGGGGCTACAGGGGTGACCTATGTGGGAGGAGACTATGAACTGTCAAATGACAGTTACGTCCAGTTTCAGACAGCTCTGAAACTGTTGTAAGCAGCCCATCATGCACTAAAATTTCAGACATCAGAGAGGCACACAACACCTCTACTTGGACACATCTGAGTAATACATTGGAAGCTGCTAGCGGCTGGAGACACGCTGCATGCTTCTGGAGGTGTTGCTGGAGAGACACTCAAGGAGGAGACATCTGAAGCCAAAAGAGTCACATACATCCCTAAAAGGACTAAGTTTGTGGATGACCATGCTGGGGCAAGGACAACCCTGAGGGCTGTGGTCATGGTCAACCCACATCAGGGCAGGGCAGCAGAGGAAAACTTGCAGATGTAAAAGTCAGCAGAAGGAAGCAACTGGCAGAATTACACACACAAACCCAGCCTTCAATGACCATCAACACCTCACTGAAGGACTTGGGACCTAGTGAGTGTAACTCAGGGTGAAAACAAGAGAAGCTGAGACTAGGAGGGGAGAGGGTAGGTGTTTGGCTTAATCTAAGTCTGAAGAAGGGGGAGGAAAAGTGTTTTATGTAATTAATTAATTGTTTATGTTCTCTTTTTTCTCAGTAACCAAATCAGTGATCAGAAGCTTGTGTGAATCAGCAATAAACTAAGTAATAAATTCCCCAGTCAAGAACGTTTTGCCTACAACAATATTACATACAAATCAAGATTTCACAGAACTCTTTCAGGGAGCACCTCTGTGATTTTTGGAACATTGTGATGAAATAGTGAACTGTAACTTATTTCAGATCAATCTGCATTCTTTTGGTGCTCAAAGGAATGGAAGTCAGATTAATTCTAAGTCTTTTGAATCAAGAAATCTCAAATAAACATAACACCCCTTTCATCTTAAGCAGCTGGCCTCAAAAAACTTGAAAAAAGTAATCTTTTACTCTATTAAATCTCTGGGTGTCTATAATATTGTTCAGAATCAAATACTGATAAGTAAAGTTGAAGTTTTATCTGTGTTATGCAACTCAAATTCTCCTACTAGCTTCACCAGAATAATAAATTTTTCTGCATTGATTTGAGACAAATGGCAAGACAAAAATGTTTTGTTTGCTGTTAGCTAATTGCTAGCTATTAAAAGACATTTTGGAAGTACATAGTAAAAATTTTTAAAAAAAATTGCCTTTTTTTCTTCTTTTTTTTTTTTTCTTTTTTTTCCCTATCAAAGATTCAAAACAGATGATGCATTGGCTTGCTCAAAAACAAATGTTATGGTACTTAGCAGAATGTAAAAACTGAATTCAATCCCAAGTACCCTCTCAGGCTACCTGTTTCTCAGATAACTCATTTTCCTCATTGTTTTACAGGTCATAAAGAGCATGAGAAAAACAAACGGTACTTGGAAAATATGTGTCCTCCATGTGATTGTGTAATTCCTGTTTGTTGCTTTATTTTCATTCATACGTTTTGGGTATTTCTCATGATATTAAAAAGATTTGCATTATCTATGCATATGTATCAATTACATAAGTTGTAGCAGCAAAGTAAAGCCACCTTCTAAATACCTGAGAATACAGAAAAGCTAATTGCTCAAACTATTACAAATGACTTCCCAAAAATGTTTCAAATATGTATGATCCTTCCAACAAAAGTGACGGTAATAAGATAATCAAACTATGTCGGAAACTGTCGTATTTCCTGAATGATATGTCTGATAAGTAGGTCCAAAATGAAACACTGTATAGTCTAGTTTTGGGTGGGAAAAAAAAATTGTGACATGTTCCTGAAGAGTCTGTCTGATTTTTGTACTCCAGTTTTATTTGTACAGGTTGTCATATCAGTAAGCTTCACTGAATTGAAACTGAATTACCATGTTATTATAAATATTATCACAATCCTCAATGCCACTTGTAGTTCTTTGTAAGGAAATTTCAACTCATAGGGGTTTTATGAAAATTTCTATTGAAATACATTTTTCAAAAGAAGTAAAAATGTGATATCTGTTAAATTAAAATACAATATAATTCAATAAAATGTGTGGGGTTTTTTGTTTTGCTTTTTTTCTTTTTTTCCCCCATTATGCAGTGATTCACTGTTAGTATCTTCATTAGGACTTAATTCAGGTGTGGTACATTCACCGTTTTCTTTTAAGTCAAACTACATCACTTTATGCAATATTATCATATACTGTGGAAACTCAGAAAGCATGTGGAATATCTGGGGATATATAAGACAACAGAACCTTTTCATTCCTCAAGGAAATATAGTTAAGCACATGAAAGTACTTATAGATTTCCCATATTCCAGTTTTGTTCAGAAGATAGTGTATGCATACCAGCTGTTCTCAGGCTGGTGGTTGAAAAGAGGACATTCAGGAAAGGGAAGGAAGACAAGTGGTCATGAAATACAACTTTTGTTTGGGGAATGAAAGAAACCCCCAAAAATCCTTTCAATACTTATATCTGCTCTACTTTCTTTCTAGCAGACATATAAAGCATGCAATATTTATTTTCAGCCAGCTGCAACAGAGTATGAGTGGGTTAAAAAACTATGGCTCTAATTGAGTGTTCATGAGAGAAAAATTAGATTAGTAAGGTCTATTTCCTCTTTCCTATCTCTTCTATTCCTCTACAAAACACGCTGAGCTGAGGAACAAAAGATGTTCTTGTTGATGCAGCAGTAATGTGGCCAAATCATGGAAACATGGAATCATGAAATGGTTTGGGTTGGGACCTTTAAAGATCATCTAGTCTATACTAAGCCTTTGAAAGGAGGCTTGAACAAGTCAGCTAATGCTGAAGGTCTCTTGGTTCATCATTGCACATCTGAAGAGTTTCACTTTGGGTGGGAGAGTTTATTCATCCAGAGGATTACTGTAGGTGTAAGACTGCAGCAACTGATGGTAGCAAGAAGAAATATTTGCATTTTTCCTGTTGTTAGGGTCCTCTCTCAATCTCCACCACCTTTCAAATAGGATAGAGGGTGACCTTGCAAAGACATCAGCCAGTTGTCTCAGCACCTTTGCCTGTCAGGTCCATGGATCAGAAAAGTATCTCCACAGAGCATAGCTTCTTACACAATTAGAATTATTCTAGAAAATAATATTAACATCCTAACAAACAAAATAACAAGAAGAATCACAGCCATGCCTAGAAAAACTGGTTTCTTTCCTCTTTATCCAGTTTCCTCAATGTCAGCAAGAATCACATGATAGTATTGCTATGGTTAATTCTATGTCTGTGGCTGTCATATTTTTTTGCTTTCTCATTGAGAACTACTTACAAAAATCAATCCATACCGTATTTGAGTCTCTTTGCTCTGCTAAGGTACTGTGAATTGCTAGAGAAAAGAGATACAAGCAGAAACAGAGAACTTGGTATTTTAACATAAACCGAATTTCTCATAATGTAATGACTTTTTCTTTAATCTGTTTTATTTTCTGATGCAATAGCTTCTTATGCTTCAACTTCATTCACTCTCTCTCCAGAATAAATTCTGTAAAGAAATTACAGTTCACAGTATGACAATTTTATTTTATTTTTTAAATTGAAGATTTTTTTTTTCTGGAGATTGTATGAATTAATGTAATGAAAGAAAAGCTCATTCTTTGGAAAATGTGTATTCCACGCATCTGAGGCTCAATATGAAGCATAATCAGAATGTTAGGATTCCAAGGTCAATTGGTTACCTTATTAGCAAAAGCAAATAACATTTTATGTATGGAAAACACATAATTTGCTTTAAGAAAAAAATCCATAATGTTTATCTCATATCAGAGATCTGCCACAAATGTCGATGCTCAAGGGTGATCATTTATATCCTCACTTGCATGTCTGTGTATTGAAGCTACTGACAGACACTCAAACCCACATGTTGTAAAGGATCTTCTTGCCAATTTGATTGTGGCATGAGCATTGCATTATTTATTTCAGGTAGAAATAATTCTGTTAGCTCAGGTGAACTAAGTAAAATATTCATGACAAGTGGATGATTTTCTACACAGGGCTGGGGGAGGAGACAGTAAAGACTCACAGAAATGCCCAAAGTGATAGTATCTGCCTGAGTGCTGTAATGAGAAAATTGGGATAGTTGATCCTTTCACCAGAACATACGAAATTCATCTGTAACTACTATGTGTTGCAGTGACTTTCCTTGCTAGTTTTAAGTGGTTTTTTCCCTTTTTTTTTTTTTTTTTTTCTGTCTGAACACACTATCCTCTAATCTGCAAACAAATAATTTACATTTGGTAGGTATGCATTGACATTAACAATTTGTCCCTGATATCTCTAAAATCCTTGGTTCATTACGACTGTAAAACCCAAGGAATATTACAAACTCTAAATTAACCTTACCTAAATAGAAAACATCGTTTTCTTGTGGTTTAATACCTTAAAACATATTGAGGGAAATCAAGGTATTGTAACAGAGATCCCCACAGTACAGGTGCAAGAGGATAGCAGAAGGATGATGAGTCCTTGGAAGCCAAAATTCCATGAAGCTTAACATTTATAAAGTAGATGTAGCACCTCCTATTCTCAACGTTCCTAACTCCTTCTCTGACACTTTTCCATGGGAATAACCCTCCTTCCCACAGAAATCAGCTAAGCATCTTTTTAATCTAACCAGAGAAAATTTTAAACCCTCTCTAAAAATATAGCTTTCTTGCTTAACTAATGTATTTTTGTATAAGAAGGAATACTTGCATCACTAATACACAGTATGCCAGTTATGTCTTTAGCAAATGGACAGTTCAAGAATGTGATTATAATCTATGCATTACTGTTAATTGCCAAGCTGACTAAAAAGTCTAAAGAGCAAAGTGTCTAATAATCATGATCTAATAAGTTGTGTTGGGGGTTTTTTTGGTTTGGTTTTTTTTTTTTTTTTTTTTGTATCACAATAAAATATTTATAGCCAGGTTTACTTTAACTGTGGTATAATTCTCATTCAAAGTATTTTCACCATAAACCCCTCTAGTATTAAGTCTCATGCAGAACATTTTTGGTTAGCATGTTCCTTACAGCTATCCCACTAGCGGTGATATTTCTAAAACACTTAGACTGAGGGGCTTTCTTTACTTGTCATAAACAGGTGAAGGAGTTCTAGACAGAGAAGGGATGAACTACAAGGAACAATGTCCTCCCAGTACTTATAAAGGCAGGTGAACATCTGTTTTTTTCAACGTGCAATATTTCATATTTCTCTGAAAGTTTTCTTTGTCACCCTGCAACACACTTAACTCTGGTTATATAAGTAAAAGAAGAACTGTAAATTTGAAATTGTTTTTAACATTATCCCATTCAAAATGTTCAGTAGATTTCCAAACATCTACAAGGTCTGAAACATGAGCACCTTAAAAGTGACATTGTTTAAAACATAATAAAAAGGAGAAAAAAAAAGATAAATAAAATATACACATAATTCTTAATTTTTTTATGACTACTAACCTCAACATAAACCTAGTAAATTGTTCTGGTAACATGCTTTGCCTTTCTTCTTTTTCGACAAAATTGTTTAAATGTGCATGTGACTTTAATGTGAAAATTTACAGGTTTAAATAGAAAGAGATACTTTGCTTGGCCACAGCTACAATAGTTCTCTTGCCTTCATTAGCTGATTGGTATATTTATCAGCATTTAAGGTTATAATTTCATGTATGTATTTATACACGCTAAATTTGAAATTGTTTTCATTCATTGATCCATGGTGTGACCATTTGGTGTCACCAAATATAACAGATTATGTTTGTCTCTCCATTGTCAACTCTCACTCTTTTTTGCAGAAATTGTATTGCCAGGCTGCATAAGTTTCACTGTTATGAGATACCACAGTTCACAGTTCCACAAATATATGCAAAAATACTTCCTTCAACTCTGTCTCTTTCCTTTATATTTATCTCTTTTTCCAAACACTTTATACACTTTAGTTATTCTTTTTCCTTTAGAGGTTTTCCTTTAGAGTTTTCCTTTAGAGGTTTCAGGTGAGAACTTTTTCAGAAACATGTTTCCACAGGGAAATGTATAAAGTAATTTAGAATTAAACATGTTTTCAAAGGAAATTGTTTTAAAGGTAAGAATTATTCCAGATTTGATTAAGTTACTTCAATCTATAAAGAAATATTTCTACCACAAACCCAGTTTGAGATTCTTTAGTGGGGGATTAAAGAGAGTGCCTTTGAAATTAGGATGGATACAGACTTTTCATGTTAAACAACTGATAAATTTGCAGATGTTAAACACATGCTTGTTAGAGAATAATTTTGGAAAGTTTTCTACTTGAATTTCTCTGGTTGCATTTGGCTCTCTGCTTCCAACTTTTAAAAATGTTAGATTTCTACTCAACCACGAGTTTTCTAAACTACCTTTAGGCTCACACATACTTTCTTCTACTGTATTTGTGATTTTCCATTCCCTTTTGAAAGGACTGTGTTGTGAATGTACACAAGAGTGTCAAAGGAAATAAACTATTCTGTGTGAATAAGTTTGTATTTTGTAATAGCATCTTAGATTTGGGAAAAGTAATTTTTTTTTTTTAGGTTTTTTTTACTAAAGCTTGTCTACTTTTATATTTCACATGCTTATGTTTTCCCCCACAAAATTCAGACTAAATAAAAAGCAAAAATCATATATGCATTTAATTTATCACATCAAAGTATTTTTATCAACTCAAGAACCAGACCCACTGTAGTAATTCAAACATTGAAGTGGAATGAATTCTGAAATGAAGATAGTTCAAGAATATACAAATGAAGAAAAAAGAACACTCTATACTCTTGCAAGGAGACATTTATCTTTAGAAGTTAGTTTGGTAGTCACATTGAAGCTGAAATCTTAATTTACTTCAGCAAGAACACACACTTTCTTAAGTTCTAAATGCATTCATCCACCCACAGAATATTAGCACAAGATATTAATGATGAAAAGCTTCTGAGGGGAACTCTGGCTGTTCTCAGTTTTTAGGTTTTCCTTGAATTTTCATTGCAGAGAAACAAAACAAAATAAAACAAGGAGCCGGCAACCCGTCAAACCTACTGGCCTCCTAATTATACTCTATATACTTGCTTCTTCATTGACTATTTCCTTCTGCCATGTTAGAACACATGCTGACCAATATATGGGATGAAATTCTTTTGTCTCTGCCCTGTTTTGGATAACTGGATAACATCTCATGTCTCTCTTGCATCAAACACCATCAAAGGGTCAGTGCTCCTTTATCTCTTACAAACTGAATTTGTTGTCAGTAGTAGATATGTCTCCAGATTATTTGGAGTCTACTTTTTCATAAATCTACTTATCTTTCCCTTGTGATAATAACACATAACATAGATTCAGATATTCAGAGGCTTTGGAGAACAAGTAAGTACTCTTGAGAGTTACAAGCTCACCAGTTTTGGGTCTATAGAGAGGTTTTGAGTCTCCAGCTTGATGCTGTAGCAAGTGCTGAACACATACTCCTGTGCTATTATGCTGCATGAGAGGTTGCTACTACTGCTGCTATCACTAGCAGATGAAGTGGAGGATGAAAGGGAGAGGGAAAACAGAAAGAAGCAGAATGGTGGCAGCAGGTGCTGCTTCCCAGTTTTCTATCAGTTTTCATTGGCAGCAACAGCCACCTCCCGGATGTTGTAGGGACTCTTTGGCACTTGCTGCTTAGGCAGCTGTCCTCTGTTTTCTCAGGAGAGGAAAGAAATTAGGTTGTACAGAAAGGTCTGCTGAAAACTGGAAGAAATCACTAATGCCATTTATAACTGCATTTGCCAGGAAATTATACATTTCTAAGTAAAAAAATAAACAAAAAACAAACCCAAAAAACTCCACCAAAAAAAACCCAAAAACCAAAGAGCAGGAGGAATAAAACAACTTGTGTCACCTAAACTACTTCAGAAATTAAAATCCACTGCAACGGAGTAATGGATCAGCCCCAAATCACAGAAATCTGTGATAGAAATGGTGACAGACCTCAACTCTCATATGGTCTAATGCTTGTATTTTGACTGCACACCTCTTTTTCATGGTTTGTGAAGTGACTACTATGACTCCATTATGAAACTCTATATATAAACAAAAAGCATAAAGTAGTGACAGTTTATTTTCTGACTGAAAGAAAAAATAAATACCCACAAAAACTTTACTCCATCTTTAGATTCATTCTTAGTACTGTGGTCATGTTTGTTAAGAACTTTCTAAATAGTCAAAAATGTTTGAAAGTAATAAAAGTTTATATTAAAATTTTCAAATTAAGATAATTTTAGTAGAATGGATAATGGGGTGACAGCTATTAACTTGTACAGGAAAAAATTACCAAGGATCACAAAAGTCACCAAAAAACTATTAAAATGGCCTAGGGAGCCACTTGATATTTCAAGGAAACACTATATTCCTGCAACAAACTGTGTTGCAGAGCATTGCAAGCTATACTGCCAAACTCAGCATAACAGGTAAAATAATAGTCTAAATTTCAACAAGTATAACGATAGCAGTATTGCAACAATGTGAAGTATTCTTATATATACCTGAAGCCTGATGATTTAGACTTTGTTTCTGTATACTAAAGGTGTTAAATACATATTAGTTGGGTTTTTTTTAAAATACAAAAACAACAACAACAAAACGTTCATTATCTAAAGATTGTACCTTTTAATTTAACTATGTTCAGCTAAGTGGAATTCACTGCATATACATATCTGAAATACACATTGGCAGAATGAAAAATAATGACAATGCTAAAGATTTACAAACATTTATTTGCATTTTATTAATGATGTATCAATAGAAAAATAGATGTGTAAGTTCTAAAAGATCACAAACAATTTTGCCAGTTGAAATGTTTCAAAATAAGGATAGTGATTACTTGAAAATAACATCTGGAGACATTAATCCATCAAAATATTGTTTTGAAGCAGTAAAAGTTTGCTTAACAGAATTAGTTATATAGCAAGCAGTCATAAAGCTGAAAAAAACTTTGCATCCAGCACAGAATATCAAACACTGACACTGACAACAGCAGCAGAAAAGGCAAACTGAAGTGCTTTTGTCTCAGACATGAACACCAGCTGCCATAACACAGAAATGAAAGTAACTACACATTCTACAAGAGGATCTGTCAATTGGCAAGACCTGCAAATGTCAAATTGACTGGAAAGTAAAGTGGTGACATTTTTCCAATTTTCTGAGCCAATCACACACTAGCTTTACTCCTACATATGTGTTTAGTACATAGTGTATCACTCAAAAATTCTCTTGAAATCTATTCTTATCAGAAGCAGACTAACATCTGTGATTTTTAAACATTCTTCCTAAAACCGGTTCTAATTCAAAGCCTAGTGTAAACAAAGAAGGCTTCAGAATACGAATAAAAAATGTCTGATAAGCTTCCTTGTGAGTAAGAATATTAAAAAAACCCACAATCAGATGCAGAGATTTGCTGAACTCTGTAAAACTTAAGACTTTATTTCTTTTTAGTAGAAATACTTTCCCAACAATTCAGCCTATTTGTTTTAAAATTCTCTGCTTTGTGACTGCATCTGAAACACTAACTTCCTTTGAAATCTTCAAGGGATTGACCTGCAAAGAACTGTAAGTGACTCAAATCTATGTTACGGTTTTAAGCAAAATGAATAGAACCACAGAGAATGCACTCAGCTCCTGCCTTAAATTTTTATGTGCTTACATTGATTTGGCATTTAGTTTTCTGATTTCTGACACTGAACTTGCAAACCATTGTGCACATTTTATCATTGTTGAAAGAAACCTGAACAGAATCTTCAAACTGGTCTCTGTATCTCATTATATGTCCTATGATCTTGACTCAAGAAACCATGTTCTAGGGAAAGCAAAAAAATGAGCATCCAAATCAAAGAAAATATTTTGGCCACACAACAGTTAAATAAGAAATGTGAAAAAAAATCCAGTTTTAAAAGTTTTATTGCAGGTAAAGGTCTGAATTGCCTTGTGGCAAAGGGAGAGATTAGAAGGATTCAAATTGCATTCCCTTTAAAATATATATATTTTTTTAATTTCTTCCTTTTTTTACATTTTAGTTGCAGCTTCCTTAGAATCATAGAAGCAGAATGAAGTAAGATGAAAAATAACCGCAACCTCATAACATTTGACACTGGAAAGTTTCAGCTTTTAAGAAATATGTGTAAAGTTTGCAGTGATATGAACAATAATTTTTTCATGACAGGCAACTGTTGGCACTGCAGAATAAAATAAGAAAAGTGCTATCAATAAAATAAACCAATGTTATCTCTTTATTTGGTATGGCAAGTTGAGGGAATAAGAATTAACTCACACCGATGGGGTAATTTTTACTTTTTATCTAAAACAATTGTCAGTTTCCTTTATGTTGCATCTTGCAGCTTAATGCATTTGCTATGTGTAGGAATGGGAGCAGAAGAACAGCAAAATAAATAATGCTTCTGCATAATTCTTTCATGTCATTTCACAGGAGTTACTCAATGTATCAGTAGTATTATCAGTCAAAATGACACAAAGATTAAAGAATCACACTGAGCAGGAATAGATGGTGTTGTCATCACATACAATTTCCTGAAATTCAAAACATTCAGCAATAAGTCAGTGTTAACTGTAGCTGATTTGACTGTTTCTTTCCTGGATGTTGCTCATTAATTCATGTTGAACTTTTGAATTCCTTAGACAAAGAGACAAATGAAATAAATAGCTTCTGATTCCCTCAAGAAACACCCAGGTTGCATGGCAAAATCTTTTAGCAGTCAAGAATTCTAAAAGAAATGTCATAGTTTTCTGTAATCGAAAAGAATTTCTTGAAGTCCTGCACATCAATATTTAAAATATAGAGGAGTTATTTCTAAAAACTTGATTTGTAATGCTGTATATCAGCTACAAGGAAAAGTAATAATAATAAAAAAATTACTAATAAACTTAGAACTCAAGCAAAATAAGAAAAAGGGTAATATTCACTGAACAGTTTCTTAATTAGATCGGGTTCGGCAGATCTAACCTAAAGCTGAATTCAATGTAATATGTTACTAAGGAGGTGTCAGGCTAAATTCCTTGAAAGTGACTGAGAAATTTACGAGAACTACTGCTACATAAGATTCCTGCCAATGTATCTTACAGACCCACAGTAACAAAGGTTAGATTCGGAATGTAGAAATATTTTGAGAGAACTTTGTTTATAAGTGACAAAAAGGATTGTTCAATCCATAGGGAGCAAGAAAAGGTGGTTTAGCAGGCCTGCTGAGTGCAAACACAGAAAGGTCAGAGCATAACAAGGGCAGAGAATTCAAGGGCAAGTGTGAGTGATGGCTATAAATGTTGCATCAGGGTCAGAGGAGAAGACTCTACTTGAGATATTAACATCCTATTAGTATCCTAAATGTCAGAAGTAGTCATCGATGTGGCTCTACATTGCTGTTGCTCTTTTTAATAGTGTTAGCCATCTGTCAGCTGCTATGCCATGTGAGATTCAGAAGTGATCATAGTGCCCCTAGTTTGTTTCTCATCAGTCTGAATGTTTTCTTGTGTATCAAGTCACTCTTTGCAATCCCTCACACACTGCTGAAAGGTTCTCCTTCCTCCTTTTCATTTTTTTCACCTGAAATCTTATTATTGGATTTGTCTTAAGAAATATTTTTTACTTGACCATATGGCTTATACAATGGAATTGTTAGGCAAACCAACAACGAGTTATGGGTAGAAATTTATTCAGTTTATGACATGGGTGAATTTTATACTATTAGAACAAAAAACATCACAATACATAAGCAAGAAGCTCAAATTCAATGAGATATAACAGAATAGGACAGTATGAATGAAAAAGTCTTGGCAGTTAAGATTTCAAGAGTGTACTTATAACTCCTAGATCAGTCACTTCCTTCACCAGCTGTCTGACCTTGATATGGGTCACAGAATGTCTAATATAAAATGTTATGTACTAGCTAGTCCTTCAGAATGGTATTTCAACACAGGTTAATCCCTGAAATGAAAACCAATATACTTTCCATGAAAATAGGACAAATTTCCCAAGTTACTAATTTGTCTTCACTGGAACATGTGATCCTTTATTTTCTGGAAATAGTATTTAGCTGAGCAGATATAGATTTACACAGGGAATTTTTTGAGCTAGTTGTCTAGACTTCTTTTAAAACTGGTTAAAAGGTACGGTCATGTTTAGTTCATGAATCCTCTTATCTCAAGGTAAACTTATAAAATATGTCAGATGAAAGTGCCTGGTTTTCCTACTGACTATTAAAGAAGACTGGTTTTACCTGCAGATGTCTGAAGTTAGGTGAGATGAATCCTGTTTAGTTTCCTACAGAATTCTGAGTCATGCTTTCCTGTTTTCATGATGCCATTACAAAAAGGTGCCTATTATTTCTTCTATTCTACCCACTATTTGCTGCAGCTGTATTACAACTACCACCTAGAGGATTAGCTCTTGTTTATTGACATGCCAGGAGGACGAGATGTCATCCAAAGGGACCTGGACAAGCTGGAGAGATGGGCCCGTGTGAACCTCATGAGGTTCAACAAGGCCAAGTGCAAGGTCCTGCACCTGGTACGGGGCAACCCCTGATATCAATACAGGCTGGGGGATGAAGGGATTGAGAGCAGCCCTGCAGAGAAGGACTTGGGGGTACTGGTGGATGAAAAGCTGGACATGACCCGGCAATACACGCATGAGCCCAGAAAGCCAACCATATCCTCGGCTGCATCAAAAGAAGTGTGGCCAGCAGGTCGAGGGAGGTGATTCTGCCTCTCTACTCTGCTCTGGTGAGACCTCACCTGGAGTACTGCGTCCAGCTCTGGGGCCCTCAGCACAAGAAGGACATGGACCTGTTGGAGCGGGTCCAGAGGAGGGTCACAAAAATGATCCGAGGGCTGGAACACCTCTCTTACGAGGCCAGGCTGAGAGAGTTGAGGTTGTTCAGCCTAGAGAAGAGAAGGCCGCGAGGAGACCTTATTGCGACCTTCCAGTACTTAAAGGGGGCCTACAGGAAGGATGGGGACAATGTTTTTAGCAAGGCCTGTTGTGACAGAACAAGGAATAATGGATTTAAACTAAAGAAGAATAGATTTAGACTAGACATAAGGAAGAAACTTTTTACCATGAGGGTGGTGAAGCACTGGAACAGGTTTTCCAGAGAGGTAGTGGAGGCCCCATCCCTGGCAACCTTCAAGGTGAGGTTGGCTGGGGCTCTGAGCAACCTGATCTGGTTAAAGCTGTCCCTGCTCACTGCAGGGGGGTTGGGCTAGATGACCTCTAAAGGTCCCTTCCAACCCAAAGCATTCTACGATTCTATGATTCTATGATATTACAGTAGTCATCTGGCATGCGGATGTTCATTTTTGCAGCTCCTTTTCTTGCAAATTCTGACCAAGAATCAATTTGAACATGTCTCCTTCACACCAGGATAATGCTGAAAGCACTAGAATGTGCCTCTCAGAGAGTTTTATTGGTGCATGTGTAATTAATAAAATAGACATTTAGCTAACAGAGGTGAACAAAATCTACCAGACAAAATAAAAGTGAAAAAAAAACCAAACCCAAACCCCTAAAAAAAGCATCATGGGTTATCCCAGAAATTAAGGAATTCCTCAGAAAATTTTAAGATGATGGATCAAATTTAATCTTAACAATTTGTAGTTCATCACAGATATATGTCACTGAGAACAGTTCCAAGAGGACAGAATGGGACCTCAGAATCCAATAACAGATGGCATAGTAAATACATTTAAATCATTTAAGTCACTCAGAAAAAATCTGAACAGTGACTTCCTAATTTAAAAACAAATTGAGTGTCCTGTCTTGAAGTGTCATTGGCTGCCCTGAGTGTAGGTTAAAAATTTTGTCTTTGCCAAAAAATTCCATGTCTTTAAAAGTTAATTTACTTTTTTCTGCAAGGCCAGGATTTCAAACAATACCCAGTTTCCAATATAAGATCACTTAACTGGAAAATTTCACAATTATTTCTATGAATAAGAAAATATTTTTTGAAAAGGGTAGATCAGATACAGTAATTTTTTATGTGGATTAATGCATGGAACAAGGAACATGAATACATTTAATTTCATCCTTTGTAAACCTCACCTTTCTTCATTGTAAGTTGTCTGGCTTCATTCATTAATAAAATGACCTCTTTAAGACAGATTTGTTACCACATAGGTGGGTCACAGGGAGTTTATAATTAGTCATTATATTTTCTAATGTTTTGTTTCATCCAGTGTTCATATATTCATATATGTCACCTAATTTGGAAAACAACATGAAACAAAGCTAACTGCAACATTAACATTATTTAAAATGCCTGTGTTACATTCAGCACTGTTCTGAATACTAAATTTCTTCTAGCTGTTCTATTACAGCCAATTCAGACAAATGATCTGGCAGCACATGATGGTGTTAGTGTAATCAGGCACTTAGCCACACTGATACCAGATGCTGGCATCCTTTGCTCTGAAACAGCATTTGATCTAGAATGAACTAGCTGTACTTGCAGATTTAGTGCAGTAATGCAAAAAAATGTGGGTCTTAGATTGCACTTGGAAATTGGATGTCCTCCAAGAAGAGCTAAAAACTAAACATCTTATACCTTGTGTGGGACGATTTTGGTACCACTGATGAGAAAGCGGTTGTCTTGCCTAGCTTAACTTCTAAACACTTCGTGGAAAATATTTAACGCTCCAGTGTGGGGTTTTTTTGGTTGGTTGTTTGGTGGTTTTGCTGTTGTTACTGTTGTTTTCCCCAACTGTATCACTTATATTATTAAAGATAAAAAAGGAATTAGGAATGAATTTATTATCATACTAAGTCAATTGTCTCGGACTCTTATCACGGGATAAAGACGGTATATGGTAATATAGCACTCAACATTTTTCTTCATGTTGACCTGTTAAGAACATAAACTTAGAAAAGGTAAAACACAAATTGCTTGCTTTGAGTTTAGAGGTAGGAAATGTTAGATGGGGAACCTCAATACTCGTTATGAGCAGAACAGATAGGAGAAAATTTTTAGGTTTTTGTTTTTTATTTGTTCTTTTATTTATGCTTTCTGTATAGCAGTGCAAACACACATGCACATAAGGAACAAACTAACATTGTATGAACAAACATAGATTTGACATTTCCTGCTTTTTCAATGTCTGTGAAATGAAATAAACTTTAATACATGATTTCTTCGTGTAACTTTTCAAGATACTGTTTTGGGTTAATTTCTTCTGTTTGTAAAGTACTTTTCAATAATTTTAAGAATCCAGAACTTCAGTAATTCCTTCCTTCTTAATATTCAGCAATTTTACTCCAACAAATTGGTGCCCAGTGAACTACTTATATCAGCAGTGAGTAGCAAGAGAGATATCCTAGAAAATGTGCTTGTCACTGGGATGTCTTCTGGATATAAATAAGTAGAAGTAGTCTCCTGTCCACATTGTTCTTTCTTCCTCGGATATCTTGTTCTGTCACAGTCATGCTGTCTGCTCCTTTGCTTCCCACTCAGTATGTGTTAACTGCTGGGTCAGCTAGACCTAGGCCTAGTCTTCAAAAGATTTCATATTACTTGCCTCAGCATATTCCCAGCCTTAGAAAGACTGTAAACTATTATTATTAGAGCATACTGCAAAAATTTTCCTGAATGATTCAAAAAACAGCAGGGTGATGGCAATTTTCAACAGTTTATGCCTCAGCAAAACCTGAGCACAATCTCTTGCAACAAAGGAAAGGTACCTTATGCAAGTTTTGCCTTTGCTGAATTTAAAGGATTTGCTACAAAAAGACCCAACAGTATGTCAAGCAGTCTTAAACAATATCACAAAAATATTTTATAACGTCTGTGTTCTTATGAGAAACTGAAAGAGTTAATGTATGTTGATGTATAAAATGTTGTGGTGGTTGGTTGATATCTCAAACATTGTGGCACCTGGCTGATGCCTCAAACATTGTGGTGAAACAACTTAAGATCTGCATGGCTACATCAAACCACGAGTGAGAAGTCGGTTGGCACAGAACACGGGGAGGCGTGTCGGAGGATGAGCAGTTCCATATTTCCAATGTGCCTCACAACTCACCATATATGGCCAGAGGTCATACAGAGTGCATTTGAGGAAGTGGCTCACAGCCACCCAAAAGACCCCTCACGACCACCCCCCACAATAACACCTGCACAGAAGATTGAGAACTTTCTGGAACAAGAACCATATAAGTTGTCAAGGGGGTAGATTGAGAGGCAGACACTGGCTTATAAAAGACACAACTCTGAGCAAGCCAGGTGTGCACCCACCACTGAAGGATCACCTCCTCGACTTGGTAATATTAGGTTATTGGTTGGACTGGATGATCTTAAAGGTTTTTTCCAACCTAAACGATTCAACGATTCTATGATTCTATGATTCTATGATCTATCATTGTCATCACGGGACCCAAGTGTGGTGATGACTCTTTCTCTCCCCCGTCCCGCCTCCTTTTCCTCTTTCCCCTTTCTTAAGTATTTCAATTAGAACCCACGTTGCCTACAATTATGCTTTCCTAGTTCAGGTTGCTTACTGTTACACTTGCCAAGTTCAGGTTGTTTCTATCATCAATAAAGCACTTAATCGATCGTCTGGTGTTGTTTCACCTTAATTTAGCTCAAGAGGATCACAGAACCTCCACAATCCTCCCTGGGCAGCCCAGTTTGGGTCATGACAGTTCTCCAAAATATGTTAGGGCAATATAAGCTCATGGGTTAGTACTAGTTGTACCTATTCATAAAAAGTTTAATTCTGAAAAAAGTGTTAATCTTCCATGTAAGAGTACTTCCATGAGTACAACCCTGTGGGACAGCACTTGTCAGGGAGGACACAGCCAGCCCTGCTCCCAACCCAAGGGAGCCACCAGCCTGCACTGCACCCTGGCATGTGGGAGGCAATTAATCTCCACCTTTTCAGGTACCTACTTTTGGATAGGATTCTCCCCAGCATTAATCTGGAACTGAATCTCATAATTTGTGCCTAAAATAGATGATGGAAAGGGACAACTTTTCAGAGAGGAGGCAGTGTAGATCTGTGTTAAACAGCTTACATTACTATATTGTCAGGACAACTGGATTCAGATGGATCTCCTGCTCCTCTAGCCGAGGATATTTTGGAAAGTGAACTATTCGCTGGTTTAAAGACAGACAGCAGTAAATGTATATCCTTGGTAGGATGGCTCAAATAATGTTATTACATTTGTTTATTTTCATTGCTCAGGATTTTACAATGATTTTCAATTTTTTTTTTCTATTCCCAGTTCCTCAAGTTATGTGAGTATCTAAGAACATAAACACTGTATTATTCAAGTGACACTTCATGTTTTTTTTTTTACAAAAGAACCCTAAAATATTCAACACCAGAAACATGATAAAATACCTAAAGCACAATGAAATTTAGATCTTGTAGCTATAGTCCTTCTCAAGCAACTTTGTTACTATTTATCATTATGACTGTATGCAACTCATATACTTGCTATATTTATATTATCTCCAACCTGGACTAGGCTGTAGAAAAAAGTCCATGTCCCAAAAAACTTATGTGAAGATAGGGTGGATGGCTAGAAATAAAAATGTAAATTACATTATATTTCCATGTAAAATTATACCTAATAATAAACTAACTTTCTGGACAACTTGTATCTATGAAATTATTCTAGAAATAACATGAAAACTGAGCAAAAGTAGTTTTGCTGAATAAAGCAGTTTAGCTGAAGATCACAGGCTGCATCAGATTTTTTCAAAATTCTGCAGAACTATGTATAATATAAGGCAGAAGTAGTGTTCCTGCTGAATGAACAATTGTGCACTATGCTATGGCAATAAAGATTGGACCTCATTTTCCAATACATTGTCCTTAACACTAATACACCTTCAAAGGGCTTACACTATTGTAAATGAGAAATCAGATTACCTACAGAAAAAATACTGGGACTAGCTTCAACTATTTTTAAATAAATGTGTGCTTATAATTGTTAAACTTCTATACTGAAAGGCAATTAAAAATATGTTACCAATTTAAGGACCAGGAAGATGTAGATGGACTTTAAATAGTCAGGAGAGAGCCTCTCCCTCTGCAGTTCTTAGATGTCAAGCGCTTATATTGGCATGGAATAATAGCTTATTGTAGTCCATTTCAAAGAGACCTGAGTTAGCTTTGAATGAGGTAATTTGGGTAAAGAAAGTAGTGCAGTTATAGCAGTATGATATTCCATCCAGGATAAGAATACCTTAATTCAAGTGAGCTCTGTAGCCATATGTAATAAGAGGCATAAGAAACTTATTTCCTAGGTGTATAATGACAATTTTTTAGACAGAAATAAAGGACAACAATATGGAAATGAGATATAATGTTTTATTTAAAAAGGCATTTTAAAACCCCCATAATTTCTCCCAGCATACCTCTTTTTTAACAAAAGAGTACATTTCAGCTTCTGTCCAATACAAAATCTGTTATTTTATGCTTGAAGGTTTTTATTTTTTTATTTAAAATGACAATTATGAAAAGCTCCCAGGAGAATATTAGCTTTTCAGCTTACTTATTAAAATTTACCTGCATGTCAGAAAGTCTTACTGGTTTTGTGTGTTACATTTCAGGTATGTAATACCAGTGCATGAAATTATCTTTTAAGTCTTCAATCAAATCAAATCGATATAAAGTGCAAGTGCAAGTAACTAGAAATCTGAAATAGAAAACAGAGGCTTGATCATTTAGAAAATCACCCCCATTCCCCTCAAGAAAACAAAACACTGACATTACTTCAATTATTTGCTTAAGGTTCAGTGAATCATATCCTGGAAAAACATTTCTCTTAAGTGCCAGTGATGGATTGACCTTGGCTAGCTGCCAGGTGTCCACCAAGCTGCTCTATCACTCCCCCTCCTCAACCGGCTATAGGGAGAAAAAAAAATGGAGAAGCTCATGGGTTGAGTTAAGAACGGCGAGATCACTCACCAATTACTCACAGGCAAAACAGACTTGACTTGGGGAATTCATTTAATTTATTGCAAGTTAATACAAGAGTAAGATAGCAAGAAATAAAAACAAAACTAAAAGCACTTTCTTCCCACCCCTCCCTTCTTCCTAGGCTTGATTTCACTCCCAACTCTTCTACCTTCTCCCCACTCTGAGTGGCACAAAGGGATACTGAATGGGGGTTGCGGTTAGTTCATAACACTTTGTCTCTGCCGCTTCTTCCTCCTCAGGCAGAGGATTCCCCACACTCTTCCCCTGCTCCAGCATGGGGTCCCACCCATGAGAGACAGTCCTTCACAATATTCTCCAATGTGGGTCCTTTCCACAGGCTGCAGTTCTTCAAGAACTGATCCAGCATGTGTCCTTACCATGGGGTACAATCCTTCAGGAACAGACTGCTCCAGCGTGGGTCTCCCACAGGGTCACTGGTCCTGCCAGAAAAAAACTGCTCCTGTGTGGGCTCTTCTGCATGGGCCACAGTTCATACCAGGAGCCTTCTCCTGTGTGGGCTGTCCACGGGCTGCAGCTTCCTTCAGGGCATATCTGCCTGTTCCGGTGTGGGGTCCTCCATGGGCTACAGGGGGACAACCTCTGTCACCATGGGCTTCTCCAGCAGCTGCAGGGGAATCTCTGCTCCAGCACCTGGAGTACCTCCTTCCTCCTTCCTCAATGACCTTTGGTGTCTGTAGGGCTGTTTCTCTCACATTTTCTCACTCCTCTCTCACAGCTGCCTCACAGCGTTTTTACCCTTTCTGAAATATGTTACCACAGAGGTGACACTAGTGTCACTGATGACCTCAGCTTTGGGCAGCAGTGGGTCTGTTTTGGAGCTGGCTGAAACTGGCTCTGCCCAACATGGGGGTAGTTTCTGGTGTTTTCTCTGCAGCCCTCTGCTACCAAAACCTTGCTATGTGAACTCAATACAGTGCCTTAAGGGAGTGTAAGATGACTGAGATGTCCGTGAGTACAGTGTAGGCAAAAGTTAGTGGAGATCCGTGCCACCTGATGCATTTCGGACAACTTACATCCATTATCAAATGATTAGTCTTCAATTCTTTTTTATAATTTACCTGTTGGTGAATGAATTGTAACCAAAATCAGATCACTGCAATTCTTATATGCTATAATTAAAAACTTACAGCACAGTGCGAAAGAAATATAAGCATTGTTCAAACCTTAAGAGTCTCTCTCTGTCATACCCAGGTTAATCATCTTGCAATAATTTAACAATAACAACCAGATAGTTAACAGAAGTAATTTTCAATATGTGACTTCTTTTCAAAGATCTTTAGAAGTACAACTTGCCATAGTGTGACGCTTCAGGCTCACAGTTCCACAGATACAAGATGATAAATTAAATATCTCATTTAGTTCTGAAATCTCGTCTGATGAAAAAGATAATAGAGATTTGTATTACACAGCTTTAAGCTCAATGAGGATTTATTTATAGTATACTTTCTTGGTTTTATTATGCAGCAATTAATACAGTGAATTATCTAGAATGAAATATTGTTTCACTTTCCATTAACTTTTATACAAAAAGATATTTCTTATATTTGCCTTTAGCATTATCAGCTGCAAAAGAGGGTAGACTATCAAAAGTTTGCCTCAATTAATTTTGTGCACTTTTGTTTTCTTGAAATATTGTTTGTAGACAATAGAATAGTCCTTTATATATGTGTAGTAATCTATAGCTATCAGAAACACATACATTTCTGCAGTTCAAGACAACAGTTACTATAAAGGAAACATATGCCACTTTCAATAAAATCTTATCTGTCTCTCAACTGGAAGAGAACTGGCACGTTATCAGCATTAAAACAGACTTTCTCCTGTCAAGATGTATCATCGTAGTTTTGGGAGAACAGCCCCAGTACATCTCCTTTCCCTCCATTGCCACTGCAAGTTATAAAAATAGGAAGACCATTTTGGTGACTCAGTGCAATTCCTACCTTAATATGTACTGACTCTTCACTGAGACTTCCAAAGTAAGGAGAGAAGACTTTAAGACTCTATTTAAAGCCAGTTAAAGTCATGTCATGTCATTTAATAAATGGTGGGGTTATTTTATCTCATAAATACATGAGATCTGTAATATAACAATTGTTTTAGCTTTACTACAATCAAATAGAACTTAATGTATGTTGCACACATCAATAACATTTGGAGTTAGCAGTTTTTTCTTTTCCCTTTTGGGATAACACTTGGTGGAGGAAGAGGAAAGCAGCACTAGTAATCCAGTTATAACAGGAGGAACTTATACTGTACTGTGATTAAGCTTCAGCATCACTCACTGAATTCTATTAGCAGATCAAGGCTGAATCTGTTCATTGATATTAAACAAATCATGGGTGTTAGATTGTGGTTTACTTTGAAATACGTTGTATCACTCCTGTTCCTTGCTATGTGATATTCCTTTAACTGCAAGAATTACAAGTAGCTCAAAAATTATGAATCAGATATTAGCTAGTGTAAAATTGCATAGCAGCCTCAACAAATAAAGGATCTGGTTATTTGTTTTCTAAATCTATTTGCTTTCTTAAACTGCTGTAAACAGTAGATCTATAGAGATTAAGTTCTCTTAAAATGGAACTAATGTTTTTAATTTCGACATACAGAACTCAGATAGACTTTATTTACAAGTACATAATTACCTGTGAAGCAGCACTGAATATTAATTAACAGATATTCTATAAATATTTCGGCACATTTCCATGGTTATTTGATTCACTCTGCTTGTTAGTTTACAACATGTGTCATATTTTTTAAGTCTTTTTCTTATATAAGCAAGGTATTGTTGGTACCATCCATGCACTGATTCATAGAATCGCCTAAATAGTTAAATTGCTGTAGTGTATATAAATGTTCAGGGTCAGTCTACTACTTTTGTCATAGTTAAAGAGTAAGCAAGGAGTCTGAAGAACTAAATCACATGATGCATTATCACTTTCAGAACTAGGACGTCAAACTGACAGATATTACAAATCTACAACAGCATCTAAAAAAGATGCCAGGTTCAGCTCACCAGACTTCAGACATCTAACCAAAACACCTGAAATTGTGTTCCAGGAAGGCATTCATGACCTAAGGAAGGATGTCATGAAAGTACACTCTAAGATTAGCCTGGAGAGAATAGTTCATATAGAGTTCACATTAGTTCACATAGAGTTACTAGAGAGAAATAAACTGCTCCAGACTAATACTTGGAGGGCACAAGATTAGATTCCTGCCATGAATCATTTTCAGGATAAACCCGTGTGTCTTCATTGACTAAAGGGATTATTTCGAGTGATGTTGAAATTCTTAACAACAACATTAGCCTTTTGTGAATATTCCATCAGTTGCCTTAAGCTCCCACTAAAGTCAAGTGAAAACACAGAAATCTCAAGAGTCCGTTTCAACCTTACCAATTTTAGCATAAGATGAGCAGTCCTCTGAAAATACACATCCCTGTCCATTGCCGTCTGTCTTAAATGAAGTACCTTACTTTTAGATGGGTAAAGCTGGGAACAGTAAATTCTTTCCTAGCCACTAAGGTTCCAAAGATATGCCTGCAAAAGATTCAGAAAGTTAGATGTGTGAAATCTGGGCCACCTAAGCAAAGTTCAGGCACAAACTGAGGTCCAAGACCTTAAACCTAAGGAATCCAGTAAAAATTGTAAACTAGGTTATTATTACACTATCATATCTAATATAACGTAATCAAATGATTACATAATATTTTATATATTTTAGTTTTCTAAAAATAATACAATTCAGCAGTTCCACAGTATATTTTTTTCTATACAAAGTGTTTTATGTTTCATAAGTAAATATCTTGTATTTCTTTTTCAATGAAGAATGTTTTAAACTTTGTTATATATCATACATAGCTCATATGCTTAATTTTCAGATATCGGGATAGGCTACGTTAGGACAATGACATCCTTATTTGTATCTGTTATTGTGTTTCAATATGTGTATCTAGAAGTCAGATAACATAAAGGGGATTTTTTTTCTTTCCCCCACTCTGGTTTCACAGTTGATCATAATTATGTGTGAAATTAAGCATAGATGCAGTTAAACTGACTTGGATACCTAAGTACTTGAGTTACAAGTGCATTCAGTTTTATAAATGACTAAATTACATGAACTACACTTATAAATAATAGTTGGCATAAAACTGCCTGTGTTTATTTGCACCTGCAAAATTTGTGGTTTCAAAAAAGACCCTGTCTTGGCTAGTCTCAAGATAATGTCTGTAACATAGTATTTTTTTCCCAAATAATGCACATACTAACCTACATGCTACCATGCACTAAAATAAAGATTGAATTTGACCTAATAAAAATATTCTAGTGACAAGAAAGACAATACTGTAAGGCATATTTCTTTGAATAAGCAGATCCTTTCCAGTATTTTTTTCCATCTGAAGAATTACTTCCTAGAAACTATCTAGAAATACATAATACAGTACAAAATCCAACATTAAAAAGCTCTCTTCCACTCAGAATTCTCAGGTTTTTTGACATTTTACAATTTTGATACTATTTCTAGAAATATTTTTATGCTGTTACTCTAGCTAATCATAATCATAGTCAAAGGCCTAGTGAGAATTATGCCTTCCAGCTTGTCTGTGCATTGCCTGCCAAATTATGATGTAATAATAGTAATAACAACAATAATAGTACTAATGAACATCTACCTCTTTCGCTGAGCACCATCCAGTCTGCATGATGACTGTAGCATTGCCTTACAGAAAATGGTACTTGCTAATTTAACAGTAATGTAATAGATATTTGAATTTGTAAATTCTTTCTTTTGTATTTTTTATTATTATTCTTTATCATGGTTGTTATTAGTCATGTCAAAACATTAAAGTCTGTAGGCTTTTTTCTTTTCATTAAGGAAAATGTATTTTCTATGATAAGAGCAGTTTTACATAAAACCAGCAACAGAATAGTTGAGGTGGAAAAGCACCTTTGGAGATCATCAGCTCCACTGTTCAAAACATGGCCAACTACAGCAGGTTGCCCAGGTCTGTGTCCAGTCAGTTTTTTAATATCTCCAGGGATGGAGACTCCATAACCTCTCCATAAACTGTGCCAGTGTTTGACCACCCTTACAATAGAAAAAAAAAATTAAAAAAAATTTCTTATATTGAAGTGGAATTTCCTGTATTTCAGTGTGTGGCTATTGCTTCTTATCCTGTCACCGTGCACCACTGAGAAGAGTCTGGCTCTATCTTCTTCATTCTCTTCCATCAGGTATTTATACACATGAATAAGATAACACCCTATTTGCTTGAGGGAAGATAACAACTGATGGCTGATTAGCAGAAACTTTTTACTTTTTATTGTTCAATCAGGGGCATGAATGTAGTACTAAGTGTCCAATTTGCTGTGTGAGAAAAGCACTAACAAAAGCAGGTATGGACAGAAGTCTTAGATGTTTGCTCATTACCCCATCCTTTAAAGATATGTTTTGGAGTTTTCATGCTGAAAATTATCTTTGTACTTTTAGAATGGTAGTAGGGAGTAAGTTTCATTGCTCACGCTCAAACTCAATTTTCATATTTTTCAGGGCAAAGAAAAATAATAAAAAGAAACAAACCAAAACCCACTACAGGTCAAGGTAAATCTTGTTAACAGTTTTTTTTTTTCTTATCCCAACTGCACACTTCCCAAGACTAAGTTTTGCATCTTTCTATGGAAATTTCATTAGAAAACAAAACCATTTTTTGGTTCCAAACTTTCTTTCAATAAAAGAACTTTGGAGTAAAACACTAGTATAAATTGTTGACAGATTTGGGACATGATGAAGCCAAATTAATTTTGTTCAGCAGCCGTTTTGACTTAGTAATAAGTTATTAATTATATTTTTTGAGTAAGCACCCATGAAAAGTGGGTATGTAATGCTTTTTATGCTTTCATTTTTTATGTTTTTGCTTTTTATCTTGAAATGAAGCATTTTGTAATCAGTTTATAACTGACAAGTGTTCTCATCCTGCTATAAATTTCTTATGGAATTAGTATGGAGGAACATTTCAGTAAAATATTTTCTTTAATTTAAAGTCATGAAAATAACTGTAAAGGTTACTTTTTACATGTCTTGCCAGGTACATTGTAGTAAGTTTCATGTATATGGTACTAAATACTTATATAATACAAAGTTGTCATTGTTATGATTCATTATGCAGGATCTCAGGGCAAATTTTGGATTTGTAATCAAGAGCCATGCCCTTCATCCTATGTGCTATGCTGTGTCTATTGTATCAATATTCTGTAGTGTGATGGGATTCTCACAAGCATAAGAATGGGGAAGAGCTTTGCTCTGGGCTGTTTACAGTGATTTTTCTGTACTTCATCTTTCATTGTTAGCATAACCAGTAGAAGAGAAATTTGCAAGCTGTGGGAGGTTTTTTTGACTACCATCTTATAGGTGTCATTGTAGTTAAGTTCCTAGTTGTTCTTTTGGGCATGGCTCACTCACTGAAGGATGTTAAACAAAACATGGTAAATTCATAAGTATAGATAATTTCCCTTTTATTTTGTCTTTTTTTTTTTCTTTTTAAAATATTTTGGGAGAACAGTACTTGAGAAATATTTAAACTACTGAATTCTGTTGGTGTTATAGAGTGTTAAAGGTGAAGTGTGCTTTGTGTTTATTTTTTTCCAAGAAGCAATCTAATGTTTATTGTTAGCATTTTTAAGTTTGAGGCTTTTGATCTGTTGAAGGTCTTTGATGATTATGAAAGAATTTGTCACCACTGAGTTCACAGTCCCTCTCCAACTGTGTATCTGCAATTTCTGATAAAGTTATTGGACTGTCTTTGTAACTCTCCTGTTCTCATGCTATGTTGGTTTCTTTTGGTCAGTGTCCTAATAGCAGCTGCTGGTAATTTTAAATATCAAAAGCTAAAGTAACATGTGACTCAGCTGATTAATTTCAAAAGAACTTGCTTACAACTAAAATAAATTCACTTTAGAGGGTGTCCCACTCACAGAAAAACTTAAGCTTGTGTTTATGCTGATGTTTATTCAAGAGAGCACTTCACTGCCAACAGCATAAAATACCTGAATTATGTCGTCTTGTACTGGGGCATTGTTGCTTCCACTATATAGCCTTCGTAAAATGTCCTGATGAAGAAGTCATGCTGCCCTGATTTTTCAAGTATAACATTTGAATTTCTAAGCTGACCACCAACAGCTGTACTTTCTGCATGGATGGTTATCACAGGAGGATATAAAACTGCTGGGAAATCCAATCTGCTGTCAGAAAGTACAAGGTATCATGGGGCATGTTTAATGTGAACCTTGCTAGTTTTACATATACATTAACATAATCCACCTAAAAATGTTGTTACTAATGTTTTAATGATTAAAATGAATTATTCTGGCTGAAAGGGCATCTCTGCTCCTACCATCTGTAACTTAAATGATTGTGCAATTATTTTAACTTCTGTTACTAAGCCAGTACCTTACTGAGGTTTCTGTCACTAGCCAATAGCTGTAAACTGGATTACCCACTGTATCAATATCATGAGGCATTTATCCAGCCCCATGCTTCTATACTGCAAATTACTTTTATATTGGAAAGCAGAACAGGTTAACAATATGATAATGAAATCCTAGAGCTTTGCAGGTTGGTGGGAATTTTTTGTTGTGTTTGTATATTTTTTTCCTATCTACTGATTAACTGTTTTTCATGATTCTATGTCTCTCCTTACCTTCAGACAAATAGAGATATGAGTTATCATTTAGTGTCTGGCATAAAGGTTAATTTTTAGGAAAAGCATGCACTGCCTGAATCAAAGGTCAAAGTCTTGGGAGAGCCCTCCTGAGACACCAAGTCCCTGTCCTGTCATTACATAATCTTTACTTAATATTTTTATCTAATTTCTCAGATTTATAAGCCAAATTAAAAGAACCTCTTTGTTTCCTGCAGCCACTTTTCTTCCTTAAAAGGGTGGATTAGGCTTTTTTCTGACATCATTCCTGTAACTAACAAGTAATTGGTTTTCTCCACCTGTGCTTTCTAGGTAACTATCTCTAGTTGACTATGAATAACCTTATAAATTAACAGGGAAAACAAGGAATATCATACTGCCCAATACTTTTTTTTTTCTCCCCCTCTTTTTTCTATCAGAATTTTCCATTGTTCTTGCCTTGGGACAGCAGGAGCTTCATCTGCTCACTAGTCACAGGTTCTACTTATCTGCCTAAATAAGAGTTAAAAAAAAATTATATATAAGTTTACTTATTTTTGCTTTTCTCATTGCTTCTAAATCTAAGTATTACACTTTTGTAAAAATCTGCATTTTAATAAAAATAAACATATGGTTAATATTTACAAGATAGGAAGGATTTTGTCAGTAGAGGCTGAGGAGGTAAAGTTCACAAAATTCAAACAGTTTGTAAGTACTAAGAGTCTTATAACAAGCAACAGCAACCACAAAGCATTATGTGAAATTCCAGAAGCTCAAAGAAAACTCAATTTTCTCATTCCTGACTTCTGTTGTAATATTTTCGTGTCTGACTAAAGTAAAAAGGAGATGAACTCTTTTTTAAACTCTATGTTTGAACTCTTAAAATTTCAAATGCTGTTTGCCAGATCTCGATGTATGCAGGATCTATAAAAATCAGGTCCCGTTAACAAATTCTCATACAAATAAATTGAACTGCCCTTAATGAATAGTGTTTTGTTAGTCATTAGGGAATGATCCAGTAAGTTTTGGATGAGTTTCCAAAAATGTAGGAGAGAATTCAACATGTCTTATTAATTTGAGGTATATTTTATGTACTACCAAGCCTATTATTCATCAGCACCATACAGATGACATTCTCAGACTTAAGAGTCATTTAATTAAGTACATCAGCCACAAAAATCTGTACAATATATCTTATTAATATATGTTCACATTTGAGTCATTTGTGCAGTTTATCAAAAAATCACTTTGCCTACTTTACAGTTTAAGTAAAAGTGTAGCAAAGGGACAAATTTTTAACACAACATTTTTTATATAGTAATAGAATATAATTTCAAAGACGGTGCTAACATCCCTATCTGTATCCTTTAGGAAAAGAGTCAAATAAAAAAGAGAAGAATGCAATAAAACATTTAATGACAGATTTCAGTTACAAAGAAGGTGAAATACATTGAAAGTATTACAGTATATATCTATTAGGACTATGAGAAAAATATGACAAGTTTCTTATGCAGGAATCTAACAGAATGTGCATAGTGAGATTATTATTGTCAAACAGTAACACGAAAAGTGATAAAGTTTTGTTGGGTATTGAAATACAATTCAAGGGAAAATTATTTGATGGCCTGGAAATAAGAATTCTGCTTCATGACAAAATATTGGGATGCACAGGGTACATGTTTTCTTGGCATGAAACAATAATCTTTCTTGTGAAAAATTAAGCATATTGATCTACTTCTGAAGGGGAAATACCTTTTATGAGAATATTCTTACTCTGGATTAGTAAGAAGTAAGGTTCTGGTCTTTTGGTCCTCACAGAACATCTCCCCATATTAAGTGAGTGCTCTAAAATCTGTACTTAAAAGATATGTACCTTGTTAATAACGCATAATCCAGGTACCTCACCACCCCGCCCCAAGTTGTTTCAAAGGATCTTGTTCTGTAAAGTTCCCTTCTGAAGTCTCTTAATATAATCTTGACCATGTCAAGTATGCTTACTGAAGCATAACTCAAGTTTGGGGTCCCTGATTCTTCACAATGGGGATTTGGGTTTGTTTTCCTTTTCTCCTCAAAGCCTATGGGGATAGGAGTGAATCATGTTTTCATGTCCTCTTTTTATATGAAGGAAATAAATGACTGTTATGCACACTTAGTGGTTCACAGTATGATGCAGAAGCAGTCCTTGGTGTGTTAGTTTAGACATAGTTTTCGCTCTGCTTTGCTAGGGAGACTAGTCTTAGAGTTTAAGTTTCTTAGGCAGTGTAACTATCCATTAGATTTTGTTCAGACTGTGACTAGAAAATCTGCTGGGATCTAAAAAATATTTCCACAATAACAGACACTCAGCAATCCTGTCAAAAAAGTCTGCCAGAACTTAGAAAACATTGTTCCAGGAGACCATGATGATTTATTAGACAGCTATCAAAATATAAATCAGCACAGAATGCTGATTTGCAAAATATAATTTCTGTTTTATTTGCTTTCCAAGTTTGTGATGGAAAGAAAGCTTATGTTTGAATGACAGTTAAGGTTTTTAATGTTGGTGTAAAAGAAAGATACTATTCAAGAATATTTTAATAAGCTTATCATCCAAGTATGCCCTCATTATATTTTGAAAATTCAGGACAATTAATACTTTATTAAAAAAGATTTTTTTAAAAAGGGAGAGGGTTAAAGATCAAGTACGGACTAAGTTAACATAAATAATTTTAACTAGTTTCCAGATTTACTAGGGTCTTTAAACGATGTTAAGACTATTGAGTTCAATGGTGGCTGCTTAAAATATATAATTTTAACAAAAACAGTTCTTGAGCCATTTTTCTTCCTAATTGTAAATCTCTAAATGTCCTTCTAACTAAAAGATGTGGGGGAAGGAGGGAGCTTAAACCATGTTGATCTACATGTCACTGTTAATTATGTTAAATTCAAAGGAAGACAGTAGGACTGATCATCTTTTTGAATAGCATATAGATGGATCACAGAAGACGTAACCGCTGAATTTTTCTTAAGTTATGAGAAGATTTGGACTTGAGCCTGTTTAACTTCAGTACTCATCATATTCTTGTGATCAGAATGTACAAAAAAGGATGATGATAAAATCCTTAGTAATGCATTCATTAATCCAGAGGTTATCCCTTTTTCTTACAATCCCCTCAAGCACTGCTTCTGTCTGAATTTTAAACATGATGATCTTTGAGTCTGACCTAAGTCACATATTTTAAATTCAGCATATCCTGAATAATTCATAGTATTGATGTGCACTGCTGTTTAGAATAAAACAGGTAATGCTTAGGTTCATGGACCTCCTCTTCATAAATACATTGGGATTTCATAAATGTTAGTTGAGGACTCTGATACCTGGACAGAAGAGCAACCAATTCTAATTACTGAGCTGCTCAGACTTTTAGCCCGAATTAAACCTCTGTGATCATTGACTTGGTGTTGTGGATGTCCTTGATCATTTACCTTTTAAGCTTGCGTGTCAGGTTCAGTAGCAATTATTCACTATTCTGGTCATCTGAAATAACTATAAGAAAAATAATGATGAAGTCTTGGAAATTGCATTTTCATCTGCACAGGAAATATCGTGGGAATGATAATATGCAAAAAACAAATTGTAGACAGTTTTCCCAGTGGCTGTGGTTAAACTCCAGCTGGCAACTAAGCACCATACAGCTGCTTGCTCACTCCCCCCACCCAGTGGGATGGGGGAGAGAATCAGAAGAGTAAAAGTGAGAAAACTTGTGGGTTGACATAATGACAGTTTAAAAAGTAAAGCAAAAGCTGCGCACACAAGCAAAGCAAAACAAGGAATTCATTCACTACTTCCCATTGCTGGGTACGTGTTCAGACATCTCCAGGGAAGCAGGGCTCCATCACATGTAATGGTTGCTTGGGAAGACAAACACTGTCACTCTGAATGTCCCCCCACTTCCTTCTTCTTCCCCCAGATTTATATGCTGAGCATGACATCATATGGTATGGAATATCCCTTTGGTCAGCTGGGGTCAGTGTTCCCAGCTGTGTCCCTTCCCAGCTTCTTGTGCACCCCCAGCCTACTTGCTGGTGGGGTGGGGTGAGAAGCAGAAAAGGCCTTGACTCCATGTAAGCACTGCTCAGCAATAAAAGAAAAATCCCTGTGTTAGCAACACTGTTTTCAGCACAAATCCAAAACATAGCCCCATAGTAGCTACTAGGAAGAAAATCAACTATACCCCAGCCAAAACCAGCACACCAGTGCATGAAGTCCACTGGAGGCTGTACCAGTGGCATCAGGTTGATGTTGACTAACAAACAGCTTTGCTTGTGGTTATATAATATATATATTCTTGAAGCAGTCAGTGAAATGATGTCTTTATCAGACAAAGCCATTGCTGTCAGTGAAACCATACTACATAAAAAGACAAAGCATAAGTGTAAAGTAATATAAAAATAACTTTAAAGGTGTTTTTTGTAAGGGTGTATGTAAGGAAAGAGCATCTGCTCCTGTAGGGTTATCTGATAAAGAACCTTGTCAAAATAAGATAATAAAGAAAAGGGGGAAGCAAAACATACAGAGGAAAAATCTGGTAACGGAGACAGTACTGAGAAACAAACTTGGTCATACTTCAGTTGCCAGGGGTGTGTGGAGTGTGAGCATGATGTCAGCAAGTTCATCTGATTGAGTACCATGTGAAAATGGCATGATGTGGAGAAGTCAGAGGCAATAAACAAAGCGTACAGAGACAGAAACCTGATAACCAACAACAGAGACAATGCGACCCTGTTACACAAATTGATGGGCTATCAACAAACTGCAGGAATCACTTCAGAGAGGGCCAGCATGGATTCTGCAGCTGATAAGCATACCAACATGGGGGTCCAGGATGTTGATTTGATTGGAGTGTGCAAACTGATGGGGCAATGTGCAGGGGAAGGGGGGACCAGAGAGAAACAAAGAGGTGGGGTTAGAGAGTAAAGGGTATAGGAGGGGCCAGCTTTGTGTAAAATGGGGCCAGTCAGTACGCTTGTCTGGTCACTGCAGTCTGTCCCGTCTTCCTATATCTTCTTATTAAATCTTTTCTTCACTATCTCTCTGCATAATCCCACCCTGTCACACGCACATGTGTGTGTGTGTATGTACTGCAAGGACTCAGTGTCAGCTGCTGGTGAGACCTCTGCGTGTGTGAGTGAAATTTGGTGCCAGCTACTGGAGTCAGACTTGGGGTGTGGGTGCCCCTGACCTATGGCGTCAGCTAATGGAGCCAGCGGGTGTCTTGTACTCCCAGCCACTGGGACGGGAATGGTGTGTGTCCAAAAACCAGCTACTGAGAGGGACCAGGGTGGGTGAGGTGAGTGACGGGCTCAGTGCTGGCAGCTGGAGCAGGCCCACTGGTCACATCCCGTGTGGCTGGTGCTGGCTGCTGGGGGTGTATGAGGCTGTATCTTCCTCAAACTGCGTGTGCGTGGGGGGAGGGGGGGGTGTATTCACTGGCAAACTTTGAGCTGGACCAGCTGGTGAGTTGGGGGGCGTCAGGGTGGGTAAAAGGGGCTGGGATCTAGGCAGGGGTGCCAGGCGGGCAGAGGGGCCATGCCAGTGCTTGGGGGATCTGCAAATGTTCATGTGCTTGTGAACCTGCGGAGTGCCACGTGTGTGCTGCACCAGTGACCTTCTGCCTCTGCCACCCCAAAAGGAGGAGGGAACGTGGCTGGCTGGCTTGTGACTGGTGTGAGTCCTGTCTGTGGGTGCTATTGAAGGCAGCACTTTGTCTGTGGCATTCTGTGTGATCAGCCATGCCAGTGTCCTCTGTGTGTGTGTGTGTGTGCGCGCGCGTGTGTGGTTTTGTTCATTTTTTTTTTTTTTTACAATATGACTTTATTTCCATATATGAAACAAAACCAGATGTTAAATGATGTATTATAAATGAAGTCTTAAGGCAATTATTTTTATTTATTTGGCATAGGCACCATATATTTTTTTAATGTCAGTTGAAGAAATAAAAACAATGCCTACACTGCAAATTTTATCACCTTCTGTTTTGTGAAATGGATCTAAAGAGTAGTAAGAAAAGAACAATCTCAAACTTGGTCCAATATCTGCAATGGAGGTAAGCAGCACAGAAAAGAGGTTTGGCTACATACAGTAAGGTAGCTTAAAGCTTAGCTTTGCAATGACCAGATCATGCTACTTCTCTGTGCAAGCCAATCTTCCTACACTTTGTTGTTAAAATACCACGAGGCTCCTAATGCAGGTGATTCTCAGCATAAACTAGAAACATGTTTTCACTTTTTCCCTCCTACAGGGACTGGAAGCAAATATTTGTGATGTAAACGCATGTTGGCTCTTTTCTATCATTCCTGGTCAATTGTGTCCTACCCTCTTTTTTAATTTATGCAGTTTCTCTTTCCCCACCCCTGCAAAAAAGACTGAGGACTGCAACACTGTCAAAAATTAAAGTACATTGCCATAAACATTTTGTACCAGCTTGTCATGATTATGTACATTATTTAATGATTAACAGTTCTTATATGAGAAAATACTTTTTGACTTCACCAAGAAACAAAAACTGCATCTGTTTAGAGTAATAGCATGTCAGTTGTGGTATTTTTTCCCAACAGTTACTGTGCTTTAGAAGCATATGAGGATTATATCTTGAAGTAGGAGAAGCAATTGTTCCTTTAACTTACTTTTTTTTTCCCTTGTTGTTTGAGAAACTGGGAAAATTACTATAGATGAGAATAAAGCAGTGTTTAGGATAAAATTCAAGGGAAGGCTGATCACTCTTTTTTACTCCAGAAATGACAATCCCATTTAAATAATAATAATTTTTAGAAAGTAAAACAGCAAATCTGCACAAACAGAAGAAATGAATGAAAATATTACATTCAATCGACCATTCATAAAGCATAAACCAACCTGAAACATTAAAGGTAAGGAAACAAAAACCTTTTATCACAACAAAATTATTCCACAATTTGTTATGGAAAGTTTCTATCTTTCTCCCTCTTAAAAATTCAGTAACATCTGCTATCAGGAGACAGGTACAGGTGTGAATAGGCTTTACTTTGACCCAGTTTGACTATTCCTCTATTTCCTAATGGAAGAATGATTGTCCCATCAGCCTTCTTAGAAGTTAAATAATCGTGAAAGTAAAAGATGATAAGGCACAAGACCTAAAAAGTTTTCAGAGAGTATGATCAGCCTAAACAAGAAACATGAAATTATTGATGTCTGAGTTAAACATTAGAACAAAACTGACATTCTTCACTATTCAGATAATATGAAATAAAAGATGATTTCTTACAATTTTTCTGCTACAATTTTTTGCTGCAGAACAAAGTATTTAAAGCATAATTCTTCCGTGATAATAGTATAGTGCAAAGGGCCGGGCGGGGGGAAGCTAACTTTAATTTCTTTATTCAAATCAAGAAGAAAAGTAAAAGAAAAGGTGGATATCTGCAGGTAGAGCAAGTAAAGAGACCATACTTGGAAATCAGCCCTAGCAATCTGAAAATGCTCTCAGCGTCTCACTATTTTTATTTTTTTAATTTTTCAAAATACCACCACCTAAATCTCAGGGTGAATATACGATGTATATCAATATCCAGTCAGCACTATATGCGATAGAATTGCATAACTTACATTTTTGATATTAATTAATCTTCATTAAGACTCAACCTTACCTGCAATTTCCTGTTTACTCCTTCAAGCCTATCTTTTTTCCTGTCCTGAGATTCATGCTTCCTGCTATGCTCTCTGAAGTGATGCTCCCCATGTGCTGAGGTTCAGCATGTTCTCTGTGTCATTCCAGGGAAAAGAGTTTGCATTTTTTTGCTCAGCCAGAATTCATTAAATCTTATAAGCCTTGAGACGTACCAAACTTCTAGGAACTGGTTGGTTTTTTTTTTTTTTTCCCGCCATTAGACACTGACATGTAAGGACTGACATAAACAACACATTATGTTTATGTAATATGTCTCAGAAAATATAAGCTCTCTATTACTAGCTCATGAAAACTTAAACATGATAACAGATTTTCTTTGCATGTTTTAAGAAAATCTCCCAGATGACTGCAACTGACAGCTCACAGATCAACGTAGCTAATGTTTTAATGTTCAGTATTTCTAATTCCCTTATTTTTGTCATTTGACAGTATTTCATTTGAATTAAACCTCTATTATATTTTTAAACAAGACAGAGGACATAAACCCCCTTAATTTTTACCACTTCCTCTCTTCTTCCCTTCCCCCTAGATTAATAATACCCCCCCCATATTTATACATAAAGGGATTTAAATAATTTTTTGTTTGGTTTTGAGAAATGTTTAATTATAAGCTGTTAGTGTGTTATTAATTTAGTCTCTGGGCATACACAGCAATCATTTAAAATTTTAACTACTAAAACAACAACGACAAAACCCCCGAAACCAAAACTCAAAGAAACATGCAAAACCAGCAGTGGAATAACATAGTTCTTTGTAAGTGCACATGCAATGGTTACAGATAGGAAGATAACACTGTTTCCAGGAAATCTTCAGAAAAATATTTTAGATTAATTCTGTGGTCTGCCATGCACGTATTACTATTCTGTGTACTCACAGCTTTTTAGCAGGGTGGTTTTGGGTTTTGTTTGTTTGTTAATTTGAAAAATGTGAGGACATAAAATAAAATACAAAAATCTTAAAAAGAAAATAATTTAAAGTTTTAAAGAGTTTGCAGTGGAGCATAAACATCCCTTGACATTCACCAAGGTTAAAGAAAGACGAAGAAAGAAAAAAAAAAGATTAGTTTATCCCCCTGTCTGTGGGTATTTCAATTATGAGAGCTGGAGCCAACTGCTATTTTGTACCAGATCTGAATAAGCAATGCTAATATTGAGATAGAATCATTTCATATTCCTTCAATATCTCTCTACAGTCTCAGTCAAAAAAATGATATGGATTATGGGCCTTCACTGTTAAGACTGTCTATTATTGCTTTCACTCTGCATTGATAAAAAGTTGTTGCATGTTAACTACTTCTTTACCAACGGGACCTGGAGTTATGGGTATAATGTAATATATGTTAATACTGTGTATATGTCATGCTTTACTTTTTTTTTTTTTTTTTTTTTTTTTTTAAGAAATGTTGTACTTAGCACAGATTTTAAGTGGATTTCCTGGAGAAATGGAAATTCTTATCAATCAATTTTACATAATTTGGCAGAGAAGCAGAGATGTTAAGATCAGTGTTTTTCTTCTTCTTTCATGACAATTGAGGGCCTGCTAGAGTAAAGACCACCGAACTGAGCAGAGACTACATAATGAACCCACATATTTGACACCAAAAATCCCAAAAGAAGGCATGATAGCTTTGTATCTCACTGGACAGCCGTGTATCCAACTACCAAAGAAAATGTTCTGGCAGAGCAGGCTTCATCTGTTTTGCTCCTCATGGTGCTAGTTATTTTAGAGTGTTAACTCATCCTTGGTATTAAAATAATTTTTTTTTAATTTTGAGATGGAGCAAGAAAATCCAGCTGCAGTTATATATATCTTTCAAGCAACAGCTCCAAGCTCCAAAGGCAATACATACAGACTTATTTTTGTTGTTAGCTGACATTCGGATGCTCTGTAAAGCTCTTTGTAGAGTGGGTTTAGGTCATTTGTTATGATCTTTGACATTATGTTGGCAGTTATCAAGTAACATATGTAGTCCTGGGGACTCTCCAGTGATCTAGATAACAAAAGAGAAAAATTATCAAGCTTCAGATTGACATCTGGGAGGGAAGAGATAATTTTGTATACTATCTTACAGTAGTCTACTATAAACCTAACAATTATAGGATGAGAATTCTTGTCTATATTAAGGCCTGGTACTTACGTAAGCAGAAAGCAATTAAGCTCCTGAGAAGCCTAGCTAATTAAGTGCTGTTATTTGCAAAAGAGGAAAAAAGAGTGTAGGACAGTATACATGATGTTGGGTTGTTTCTTTTTGGGGGGGTTGCTAATGGAATGATAAAGAAATAACGCTTGTAATGCATTAACCTGTTAGATTAAAATGTGTATGAAGTGGGTGTTTAATCATGACGAATTCTGCTATAACATTTATGAGGTCAGGATGTGTTAATTCCAAACACTGTGAGATATTTGCAAAGCTGAGTTCTGGCAACATTGTAGCCTTTCTGATGCTATTAGTAAAGAGGTGATGATAATGCAATGTTAAACCAATGAAAAGTTGTTGAGATGCATTATAGGATATGTGAGTCTGTTCACTAAGGCAGAACATATAAACTAGATGGAATGTAAGAAAAAAATATCCATTCTTAATTATTTTCTCCAAGGCTAGTTTTCTGACATCTGCCATTCATCTTGTTCCTGAAGAAAACAAAGAAAAGGTATTAGAGATAACTTTTTCATGAAGCTTTGCCTGTTCATGCATTCATTTGAAACCTTTGTTTTATATCTAACCTTCTAAGGAATATGGTTACAAGGGGAAGAAATACAGATTTTCCTCAGAATTAATCTCTTCCTAAGAGAGAGAGAGACGGGAAGAAAAATTCTGATTAGAAGGCTCCAAAGACATATGTAAGAAAGGAGTTGCCTTTTATTTTACACAATAAGAAAACTATTTTCTAGGAAGGTCAAGGAATTTAGCAGGTTTCACGCATCTGCTATATGACTACTACATGATAAACCAGAGCTCAGTGATAACAGCCATAAACATGACAATTGGAAGATTCAGGTAAATCAGCACCACCTCCCCTGAACCATGATGAGTATATGTCATATCTGTATGGGAGATGTGTCTCAGGCTCTATGATATTCTGAATACAGAAAGCAGAAGACATTGTTTAAATGCTGAGGTAAAGGTAACTGTGGAGCTAGAACTGAAAGTCTAAACTGTATTGGTCTATTAATGATGGGGATCTGAGAAACCTGGGGCATAACATTGTTTTAATAGTCTACTCAGTCCCTAAGGAGCCTGCATGACACACCTGTGCTTCTATTATTTCACTGTGCTCTGTGCAATATTATCAGATATAGATATTTATATCCTAGTCAGAATGAGCATTCAGAAAAATAAATCTGAACATTTAAAAAAAAACCACCAACAACAAAACCTGAGATGGAAATTGTGAACTCAATTCTCTCCATCCTATTGTTTCCCATTTCTACTCCCCAAATGGTGTTTGTCTGTAATTTATTTGAAGTGCCAGTAGGGTGCATAGGCAAAATGGCCCATGCCTGAAAATGAGAGTTTTATGGCACTCTTAGTAGGTTAACTCTGTGCAGGCCTTTCTTTTCTGAAAGCTTGAAAGGCACAAATTTGAACATGTGTTTGTGAGGAAAGATCGGCTGAGACTAACACATGTTACAGGTAATAGAAATCTTTGTAATCCTTAGCAGCCTTCAAACGCCTGGTGAACAAACTCAAGGATAACAGACAAAGGAGGACTTGATATGGATAAAAGAGAGTATTGCAAGGAGCAAAGATTGTGCATACATTAAAAACTCATTAATGATAATTTCTAATGACTTTATTTTCCATAAACACTAGATACCAGGAATGATCTGCATCATATTAATACCTGATCACAATGATGTTAGCACTGATCCACAGTTCTGTATTGCACTAGCACACAAAATATGCTTTTATAAAAAAAATGGATAAGCAACAAAAAACCTTATCACAAAATTGTGATATCTCATTTTTAAACTCTTGAGTAGATGGAGAACAATTTTCTTCCATTTTTATTTTTGCTTGGTTTAGGAGATTTATTTTTCTTTAGTTTTTTATCTGGATGTCTTTCCTTTTGCAGGCTTTTGAGAGGCAAATTATGTAGGAACACTTCAGCACAAATGAAGATTCCGCTTAATTTCTAATTAGTTACTTAGGAATGAAATTACTTGTAAGTATTTTTTTTTGCAAATACTGAGTGCTTTTACCTCTATGAAGCCAAGATATTTTTATAAGAATATATTAGACTTAGACAAGTTTCACAGAGCATTAAAAGCAGTGATGTAAAGAAATAGGCATATTGCTTCCTGCATATTCCTTCTGTCCTTCCTTTCCTCCCATTTGAATCCTCAGTGTATAGAATATTTTGGATCACTAAATATAAGTTATGCAGCTTATTTAAAAAAAAAAAAAAAAAAAAAAAAAAAAGGACAATGCCAAATAATGGAGAAGGAAAAAAGGAGAAAAACCCCCAAAAAGCAAACAATGTAAAAATCTTCTAGTGCAAAATAATATGGAGAGAGATATAAATGCAAATACACTTTAAAGCTTGTTATAAATTTTGAATTTTTGTTTATTAGTGCACTTCTCTGGAGAATAATTAAATAATATCTCTTTATTTTCTGTTCATTTCTTTTGTATTTTGCAATGTATGATTCAAATGGTAAGGGTAAAATGCTCTGTTCATGGAATATAAAAGGTTTTATTCACTGAAGAAGGAGCTAAGAATGTGGGGTTGTTTACATTATTATTTTGATTTTTTTTTTTTTTACATAAAGGATAAGTTATGCAACATGCATTCTTCTAAGTATGAGCACCAATAAATAAATTCAGTCATATATGCTTTCAGTGCTCTATAAGAGGAGAGCATTGATAACTTTGGGGTATATTTCATCTCTGAAAAAAAAAGAGCTGGATGTTATCTATTCAAGTATATCAATAGCATAAAAAAAAATCTATATTGAAATATTGCTATTTCCCATTGACCTTCTACATTCTGTCACATAAGACCTCTCCCAGAGGAATCCCTTTTCATTCTGCACTGGCACAAAGAACAGTGACACAGCAATAGGTTTGGGAGGGGGGCAAGGTATCTGCTGACCTGTGACTTGGCTACAGAACTAAGAACCCCTCAAAAACCCATTTCAGCAGAAATGGTAAGAAATTGTCATGCAGAAGTTTGAGAGTGCAAATACAGTGCCATAGTAACAAGTGTTTTTCAATTAGGGCAGTAACTGTCCTGTTACTCAGTCCTGGTTTTGGCTGGGATAGAGTTAATTTTTTTCCTAGTAGCTGGCACAGTGCTGTGGTTTGGATTTAGGATGAGAGGAATGTTGATAACATGCTGATGTTTCAGTTGTTGCTGAGTACTGCTTATGCTAGTCAAGGACTTTTCAGCTTCCCGTGCTCTTCCAGGTGCACAAGAAACCGGGAGGGGGCACAGCCAGAACAGTTGATCCAAACTGACCAAAGGGCTATTCCATACCATGTGACATCATGCTCAGTATATAAGCTGCAGGGGGCTGGCGGGGGGGTAGTGATTGCTGCTCGGGAACTGTCTGGGTATCAGTAGGCAGGTGGTGAGCAATTGCATTGTGCATCACTTGCTTTGTATATTATTGTTATTATTATTATTACTACTATTTTACTTTGTGTCAGTTATTAAACCGTTCTTATCTCAACCCAGGAGTTTTCTTACTCTTACTCTTCCAATTGTCTCCCCTATCCCACCGGGGCAAGGGAAGTAAGCAAGCAGCTGCGTGGTGCTTAGTTGCTGGCTGAGGTTAAACCACGACATACTCTAAGCCTGACGGGAGGGCTGCTGGTGTGCAGAGGAGTTGTGCAGCCTTGTGAGTGCCCTCCTATGCCTACAGCAATAGGGGAAACACAGACAGAGAATTTACAGTGGACAGAAAACCTTGGGAGTGACTTGTTTGCAGAAGTCCCCATAAAGAATAATACAGTAAATCCTCCTTTCTGCAAGCCTTCCTGTTCCTTCTGCAAATGGGGCCAACAGGCTGGGAAGTTACTGTTTAACCAATGAAGCAGACTTGCAGGAATTTGCCTTGTTGTACAAACATGTAAGTGTTTAACTACTTATTATTTGGAATCAATGAATAACAGTATTGACGAGAATCTGTTTTTTCTGCATTTGTTGTGTTGTAATGCCTTTTCAGAGTGAGTAAGCATCCTAACCAGTGAATTGACATCCTCTCTCTGTCTTTATTATGTCAACAGCTGAAAATACAGAGCAAAAATCTTGGGATATAATGCCTTTTATACTAACGTACGCAAGAACTAGCTGGCAGCAATATTTGCAGATTTATTTTTAGTTTGCTGACAATTGCCCACAACAGCCCCAACATCTGTTGCCTATTTATGACAAGCTCCATCAGATTATTGTGGCTGTTGCAGAGAACACAAATCTTTGACAATAATACCACAGCTTGAATTAATTCAGTTGAATTTCCTGTATAAGGTCATTCTAATATGTGTGGATAAACCATTGACAGCTTTCATATATCTTTTGAATACCCCATTAAATAGCAATAAGAAAATAATAATCTGGGGGAAGTCTACAAAACTGTTAAGGTCAATGATAAGACTTCCATTGACTTCAAAAACATTTGAAGAAGGTTTATATTATACCAATGATGCACATGCTTATCATTTTATTTTAGACTTTGATGTTATATCGATCATATCTAATTTCATCTGGATATAAGGTAAGTGAATAAAAACAATGTTTATGCTCTTTTACTGTGCCTATTTAAAGCCACGTTAAGGACAATGTCTAGACCTGCTGTAGCTGTTGATGGTGAAAGGTCAAATATAGCTGAATGCCACTCTCTCGGAGTTTTGTTAAAAAGAAACAAAGGCTAAGCTTGCATGAAGGGTGTCTCTTCACAATGCAGCTTGCACTGAATAACGTTCAGTACCAGGGCTTGGAACAACATCAGCAGGAAGATCCACTCAGCTTTAGAGGGCCTTTAGGTTCCTCAAGGCTTTTCTTCTCAATTTTTGCCTTGGATAGCTCACCAACTGCCTCTTTTCACTCTTAGAAGATTCAATCTAACACTGTCTTCATTTCTGCCCAATAAGAATGCTCTTTAATTTTGCAGTGCATGCTTTTCTCCAAACCATTTTTCTCTGTATAGCACCATTGCCAGAAGCCCAGTCAAATCTGTGCTTATAATATTCTTCAGCTTTTTTTTTTTTTTTTTTTTTTTTTTAAAATTTTGGCCCTCTTAGCTGCTATTGTATTCACACTGACCTATGCAAAGTTTAGCTAAAATCATCTTTGCTTTTGCATTCATAGAATTCAGGCCTTTGTTCTTCATCTTTTTTTATTATTATTTTCTGGTTTTATTGTCTTCTTTTACTCCCTTTCTCCCCCCTGCCTTCCCCCCCCAAAACTGATCAACTGCTGATCATATCCTTTGTGCTTTACCAAAATCTCAGTAGGACTTATGGAATGCATCCCCCTATCACTTATACTCTGTATTTCTCTGAATGTCTTTTACTGTAAGCTGGACTACTCCTAGGAAAACTACAAATATCCAGCCCTCATCTAAAAACGTCAGCTGGAAGGGACAGCTGATTGCTATGGTAGTAAATTTGGAATAACTTAACAACAGTGTCTCTAATCACTAAAAATAACACATTTTTTAAATTTTCCCAATATTCATGACAGAAAATTTGTTTATTTATATGTAAATTTCCTGGTAAATCTCTGTCAAATAGAGTGCTGTATTTACTGTAAATACTTTAAATACAGTAAAGGGTGATATAGTACTCAAGGATAGGGGAACAGAAATCAGTGTTTATACCAGTGACATAATATGTGTATTTCTATGAAACAAGAAAATGCCAAATTGTCAATACCTAGTGAAAAGTAATAACGTTTTTTTGGAAGGAATGAAAACTTACTCCATATTTACTTACAATATAGAAAAGAAACATGTAAAGAGAGGTTGTAATTAATTTAGATTTTTGTTGCACACAGAAACTATAACCCAGGACAGTCAAAATAAATCTGAATGTAATAGCCTCACAACCAATTTTCCACTGTTTTCTGAAAAAGTCAGTAGCACATACGCTGTCGTGAAATACAAATCGATGGGAAAGGGGCAGATTTGTGCAGTTAAAAGCACTTGGGCAATAATCATTCTTTTGTATAAATGCTCAAAGAAATAAACTTGTAAAATCTGTGGCAACATGTGACTCTGAACAAACTAGCACTTTCATATGTGCAAGCTATGTGCTGTTTGAGCAAGGTAATTTTTTACTAAATCAGAATTAGGGATCTAAAGCTTGTTAATTGTCTTAACAGGTACACAATGCAAACATTAAGGCACTTCTATGGTTATCAATTTTGTTATGCTTAATGAGGCTTCCTAAACAATTTCTAGTCTTTAAGAAACATAGTGTTATCTAGAAAAAAGACCTTCAGTGCTAGATAGATGATGCTTGAATGTGTAATTTTTGCTACATGCAATATAGCTGAATGCATACTTTTGTAAGAAGCTTTTTTAAAAGTAGAAATAAACATTCTGGTCTGCCTAGCTTGTGCCTAAATTTTGTCTGCCTACTGTACCAGATATCCTAAGCTACTGCAGAATTCTCTTCACACAGTTTTAATTTCTCTGTAAGTGTTTATCGTAACTATCTTGCATAGGAAGTCAAATTACATTGTGTCACCAACTGATGCAAAGAGGTCCATTTCTTTTCTTAGCACATAGAAAAATAAAATAAAATCTTAAGCTAAGCAATTAGTTGAGACTAGCCATCTTTAAATGGTTAAGCTTTGGGAAGAGGAACTCATTCTCACATATGCTTTGTAGTAGCATTGCTTTCATCACACGGTAAGTCCCTAAAAACAAATCCGTAGCTGTAGTTTACTTGGATCTCTGTGTTTGATAAAGGCATTCTGGGGAAAAAAAAAACAACCTAATTTGTTCTTTTCCTATAAGAAAAGAAATAATGATTGTATCTAAGATAAGTAGGATGAACTATAAGCATTTTAGCATGGATGTTTATATTTAAGTAGGATAAAGCCCATTCTCATCTTAAGCTTACTTTCTGGGACACTGTGTCTATTTCCACTGTGCTAAATGGGCCTAAAAAAATAAGAGTTGATCCATGACTTACATTGCTAGTGAACACTTAAATCTAAAAAATCAGTTCTACTCTAATTTGCCTATATAACCAAGGGGTAGATACCTTGTAAGCCTCCAAAGGAAAAAAAACCCTCTGATTAATTTAGGTAAGAATGCCAGGTGAATAGGATCCTCCCTGTGATTTTTTTTTTTAGATGTCTCCATTGATTAAATAGTGAAAATCAAGGAAACTTTTAAAATCAATATAAATTCAAAAGATAGCTACAGTTTTCATGCAGGTTAAGTGTTTAAATTAGATTGGATCTCACTTCTCTTTTCTATTTTGGAAACTTATTTTTTATTCTTTTTACATTATGTTATACATGGCAACATATTTAAATATTTTTACACTACCTAAACAGATCCTGGGGAAACTAATATTATCACAGCTGTGGACCACAGATATGACTTTTTGTAGATAAGAAGTTATTTCACTCATTATTTAGCTGAAAGAAAAATCTCAGTTGCACTGCAAATTAAAATTTGAAACCTTAATTTATTTTTTTGTTTTAGCAGTTATTTAAAAAATAACTGGAAAAAACTTCTCCAGCATATTCCTACTATTTGTAAGCTCTGGATCAGGCTAAGGTTCTTAAAAAAAGCAATCTTATGAAAGCTACAGATTAATTCTCAGGAAACAATACTCTTTTTATCCCCTTGTTTCTGATGTATACTTATGACCACCATTTTAGAATGCTGGCAACTTACAAAAGATGTTGAGTACACAGTTCTCTTTACAACATCAGTTAACTATGAAGCGGTAACCAAAGAGACAAGCAAAATATTAGCAATTATTATGGAATGGACAGTGAACAAAACAAAAAACATTATTATAAAACAAAATAAATTCATCTATCACCTCTGTCTTGACTACGTATGATTTAGGCCACTTCAATAATAAAAGGAGAAAATAATACCAAAAAAAAAAAAAAAGAAAAGTATAGCAACAAACAACATTTTGATGATCATTTTTCAACTGAAGGGGATTCTTCAGTTTAAATAAGAGATGTCTGAGTCATACATTATACATGCTTATAAAATCAGGAACTTTATACAGAAGGTGAACTGGAAATCAGTGTATGTTATGTCACACAGTGCAGGAACTTGAGGGTATTATGTGATTGAAGCTTAAAACAAATGTGGATCATTTTTCATGCATAGCACCTGCATAATTTGCTTCTGGTACATTTTGCCAGAGGTGTCACAGGTATGAACAGTGTGAATCTTTGAAAAGGGTAAGACAAATACATGAAAGATAGGTCAGTCAGGAGTTTTCTATCATCATATATATGATAACAGGGTGTCACAGGTGGAGTGAGAGAGAAGCAAAAATATACTTTATTCATATAAAACAGTGAGTTAACAAAGTTCAATAGTAAATGCAACACTGGTTTAATAAGATTCAATGGCAAGGTATACTTGATTATTTACTGCATAGAGGGCAGGGTCAGACAAAACTGTGAGAGAGACCCTCCTGGTGAGTCATGAGATTCAGAAGGGATCCCTTTGCTCTCTAAATTCCTTCCTCACAGAGGAGTCTAGGTGCGGCCATATCTAATCCTAGTCCCAGACTTGGTCAACGGCTTACGTCTAAAGGATTATATGTGCGCGATCCATCCTTTATGTCACTTAGTTAAGATTTCACAGTTTAGAATGCTATTAGTCACTTACCAAGGTTCTGTTGCAGCAAGGAATCTCTCAACCTCGAGCAGTAACCTTGAGAGGCATGGCTTCCTCAAGGGAAGATCCTGGCATCCTGGCATATAGCCTGCTGCCATGCAGCAGAGCCAAAGTGTAATGTTAATTTTCCTACAGTTACATGTTTTTATTTTAAGAAGCTTCTCTAAAACATTTACTAAGTAGGCTACAAAACTGCAGTGGAAGAACAACTTTTGTGAACTGTTTTACTCCTTTATTTTTTCCCTAGACCCTTCTGGTTCGCTTAATTTCCACAATCAGGTATGTCATTTACGAATTATCCTTCTATTGCCACTAATTATTTATTTATTTTAGTTTGTTTCAATATGAACTTCCACAAGTAAAGTGGTGAGTTAACCTTGACTGGCTGCCAGGTTCCCACCAAGCTACTCTATCACTCCCCCTCCTCAACTGGAAGGGGGAGAGAAAATACAATGAAAGCCTCGTGGGTCAAGATAATGACAGGGAGATCATTCAGCAATTACTATCATGGGAAAAACAAGCTCAACTTGGGGAAATTAATTTAATTTATCACCACTTAACACCAGAGTAAGATAATGAGAAACAAAAACGAAATCTTAAAATACTTTCCCTCCCACCCCTCCTTCCCAGGCTCAACTTCACTCCCGACTTCCTCTACCTCCTCCCCTGAGTGGCACAGGGGAACGGAGAATGGGGGTTGTGGTCAGTTCATCACACGCTGTCTCTCCCACTGTTTCCTCCTCACACTCTTCCCCTGCTCCAGCGTGGGGTCCCTCCCACGGGAGACAGTCCTCCATGAACTTCTCCAGTGTGGGTCCCTCCAGAGGCTGCAGTTCTTTACAAACTGCTCCAGAGTGGGTCATTTCCACAGGGTGCAGTCCAGAAACAGATTGCTGCAGTGTGGGTCCCCCATGGGGTCACCAGTCCTTCCAGCAAGCCTGCTCCAGCACGGGCTCCTCTCTCTCCATGGGGTAACAAGTCCTGCCCAGAAACCTGTTTCAGCACAGGCTCTCCATGGGGTCACAGCCTCCTTCAGGTGTACCCACCTGCTCTGGCATGGGGTCCTCCACGGGCTGCAGATGGATATCTGCTCTACCATGGACCTCCATGGGCTGCAGGGGCACAGCCTGCCTCACCATGGTCTTCACCATGGGCTGCAGGGGAAACTCTGTCTCAGCACCTGGAGCACCTCCTCCCCTTCCTTCTTCATTGGCCTTGGTGTCTGCAGGGCTGTTTCTCTCATACTCTCACTCCTGTCCTCCAGATGCTGTTGTGCAGCACTTCCCCCCTGCCCCCCACCCCTTCTTAAATATGTTATCACAGAGATGATACCACTGTTGCTGATTGGCTCGGACTTAGCCAGCGGCTGATCCATCTTGGAGTTGGCTGAAAGTTACTCTAGGGGGCGTGGGGGAAGCTTCTGGCGTCTTTCAGAGAAGAAACCCCTGCAGCTCCCTGCTACCAAATCCTTGCCATGCAAACCCAGTACAAATCATAGAATGCTTTGGGTTGGAAGGGACCTTTAGAGGTCATCTAGCCCAAATCCTCTGCCGTGAGCAGGGACTGCTTTAACCAGATCAGGTTGCTCAGAGCCCCATCCAACCTGACCTTGAATATTTCCAGGGATGGGGCCTCCACTACCTCTCTGGGCAATGTCCTTCTTGTGCTGAAGGCTCCAGAGCTGGACGCAGTACTCCAGATGAGGTCTCACCAGAGCAGAGGAGAGAGGCAGAATCACCTCCCTTGACCTGCTGGCCACGCTTCTTTTGATGCAGCCCAGGATACGGTTGGCTTTCTGGGTTGCAAGTGCACATTGTTGGCTCATGTCCAGCTTTTCATCCACCAAATGCAACACAAAATAAGATGTTTTCAGGAAATTGCATACACTTGATCATAAAATTATGAAATCATTAAATGGTTTGGGTTGGAAGGGACATTTAAAGATCTTCTAGTCCAATACGCCTGCTGTGGGCAGGGTCATCTTTCACTCTATCAGGTTGCTCAAAGCCCCATCAACCTGACCTTGAACACTTCCAATGATGGGACATCCATACCTTCTCTAGACAACCTTTTCCAGTGTCTCACCACCCTCATTGTAAAAAATTTCTTTCTTATGTCCAATATAAAACCTACCCTCTTTCACTTCAAAACCTTTGCCCCTTGTCTGTCACTACAGACCCTGGTAAAAAGTCTTTCTCCACCTGCCTTTCTTTTAAGCTCCCTTTAGGTATTGAAAGACTGCAATAAAGTCACCCCAGAGCCTTTTCTTCTCCAGGCTGAACAACCCCAACTCTCCCAGCCTTTCTTTACAGGAGAGGTGTTCCAGTGCTCTGATCATTTTCATGGCCCTCCTCTGGACCCGCTCCAACAGGTCCATGTCTTTCCTGTGCTGAGGGCTCCAGAGCTGGATGCAGCACTCCAGGTGGGGTGTCATGAGAGCAAAGTAGAGGGGCTCCTCCCTCAACCTGCTGGCCACGCTTCTTTGGATGCAGCCCAGGGTACAGCTGGCCCTCTGGGCTGCGAGCACACATTGTCGGCTCATGTCCAGCTTTTCATCCACCAGCACCCCCAAGTCCTTCTCCGCAGGGCTGCTGTCAATCCCTTCATCCCCCAGCCTGTATTGATACTGGAGGCTGCCCTGACCCAGGTGCAGGACCTTGCACTTGGCCTTGTTGAACCGCATAAGGTTCACATGGGCCCATTTCTTGATGTTGTTCAGGTCTCTCTGGATGGCATCCCTTCCCTCTAGTGTATCAGCTGCACCACTCAGTTTGGTGTCATCTGCAAACTTGCTGAGGGTGCACTCAATCCCCCTGTCTATGCCATTAATAAAGATGTTGAACAGTATTAGTCCCAATACAGACCTCTGAAGAATGCAACTCATTGCTGGTTTCCACTTGGACATTCAACTGTTGACCGTTGCTCTTTGGATGCAGTCATCCAGCCAATTCCTTATCCATCAGATGGTCCATCCATCAAATCCATCTCTCTCCCACTTAAGGATAAGGATAATAGGAGGGTTAGTAAACAAAGCTGTAATCTGTTTTCTGGATCAGTTATATGTTCCTCACTGGTTTTAGCAGTAGACTACTAGATAACTTTTCAGATTAAAAACCAAACAAATAAACTACTACTATTTATACTACTACTCTTGCAACCTCTGACACAGATTATTTCACTGATTGGGAATTTAGTATGTTGTGAATTCCAGTGAATCCTCTGTGAGCCCAGAACAAATAGCAAAAAGACAGATAAAAACCAGATGAGATATCAGTATTTAGCCAAGTCCATCTACGTTTACCATTGAAGCTTTTTCACAGACAGACAATTTTTCAGGATATATTAGTTCACATGAAATTCATTGTGTATGTAAGAAACAGTTGTGATTCAGTTAAATGTTGAGAAGCCTTTCTGGAAATAGAATGCAGATATACTGGCAAATTGTGAGAAATTCTAATATACAAGTTGCCCTTCTTCAAAACTGTCCTTGAGCAAATTAACTTGTGCATCTAATTTCTAACAGAGTTTACAACACCATCACCGGGAAATTATAAAAAAAGATTTCCTGGGATACTACATGACAAACCACACGCTTAGATCCGAAGCCACACAGACAATTCCCGTTCACCATAAAGCACAGATCTACATAGACTGTGAGGGTGACAACAGTATGTTATGTGAAATATGGCATGACATCCAGACACTGAGGCTAGGATTGACCTTACCTCAGCTTTGATCAATTTAAAATGAAGCATCTGGTCTAAGCTATTTTACTAGATTCCCTTCAAAATCAGTGAAGTTGAATTGCCTGGCCAATCTTATGACTTCAAATGCATTCAGTTTCCCGCTAGAGTCACCTCTTTCTCCAATAGCTACAAAAGCGCCTAGATTGGTATAGTTCAGAATCCTTTTTTTTTTTTTTTTAGTTGTTTGAAAGCAAATTCTGTCTCAGAATTGTTACATCTACATGCTTAGGTCAGACAGCCCAATGGTGAAAATATCCAGATAGCACAGCTGTAGAGCAATTGTGCCATACATCCAGCACAGATGTTTTACAGGCTCAGTCATAGCTGAATGATTTAAAATGGAGCCTTTAATTTTTTTGTTAACTTACGATATTGCAGCTTCGGGATTTTTTTCTAAAGTCCAGAATAATAAGTCAAGTTTGGCATTCTCAGAGTTCATAATAAAACCATAAAGAAGCCATAAGTGTTGCCAGTTTGCTCAAAGAAAGAAGTTTTTCATTCTTGTTTGTGACATCAGCTTCCAGTAATAAGGTAATACTCTGCTACACAGCACTTGTCACAACCATAGTTTATTTCTAGCTTCTCACATACTAACAAATTATCATGCAGCATGAACTATATGGAAGGGCTAAGGCCAGAACAACAGGAAGATGAATCAGAGAAGCTAGTCATTCATGACCTGAACACAGTGATCTCGATCAAAACAATACAGAGATTACAGGCAGTTAAAAAAAAACGAAAACAAACAAAAAAAAGATGTAGCATCTGCAGAAGCATGAACTCTTAATAAAAAAAAAAGGAATAAAATATGGATGAGAGGGAATAAACTTCTACTCTAGACCTACATGATTTTACTTTGGGGAAACTAATGATTTGACTGTTTGCTCTGTCCTTCACTCTGTCCTGTTGGAGTGAGTGGTGAGCACAGTGGTGAGATAGCCCAGGGCAAGGCCCTAGGTGACTGGAACAATTTGAGCAACACTAGGGACCTCCTCTGGTTTTTGATGAGTGGTAAAATATTTGGATGTGTTCTTTTCCTTTGCCCTTGATCTTTTCCAAATATTTGTACCTGGTTTTCATTGATCATGCCTTCCTCACTATCTTCTCTTTATTTTTCATTCCACAGTGTTACTATTATAGCTAACTAAAGTCTTCACTACCCACAAAAGTACTTTGACATGTCTTCTGCTATGATATTCACTTTGCTGCAAATTTTAATGTCAAGCAAATTGCACAGGGTGATATAAAAAGGAGTCACCTCATAATCAATAAAACAGGGCTTAAAGGGGCCCACCTCGAGTGTATGCACACAAATAAGGAAAGATCTACAGGACAGCATAACAGGGGAAGTTCTCATACCTTCTCTGGGAAATGAGCACAACTGGAGTACCTGTATAATTAATGCATGCACACAGGGAACAAACAGGAGGAACTAGAAGTCTGCCTGCAGTTGCAGGGTTATGATCTCCCTTGGATGGCAGAAACATGGTGGGCTAGCTCGCACAGATGGAGTGCTGCAGTGGATAGGCTCTTTTGGAAGGACAGCCTGGGATGGTGAAGTGGCAGAGTTGCCATTTCTGTGAAAGAGCAGCAGGAATGCATAGAGCTCTGTCTGGGGTTGCATAAGGAGCCAGCTGAGAGCTTATGGGTCAGGATTACTGGAAAGACCAACATGGGTCATAACGTGATGAGTGCCTGCTACAGATCACATGATAAGGAAGAAGTAGCTGAAATCAAACAACAGGAAGAAGCCTTATGTTAGCAGACCCTGGTGCTCACAAGGGACTTGAACCACTTCCATATCTGCTAGAAGGGCAACATACCAGGGCACAAGCAACCCAGATTTCTGGAGTGCATTGATGACAACTTCCTGACACACGTGATGGAAGAACCAATGATAAGGTGATGATCTCCTAAACCTGATACTTACAAACAGGGAAGAACTGGTTGGGGTCAGTCTTGGCTGCATTAACTGTGAGATGGTGGAGTTCAGGATCCTGAGAGGAGGAAGCAAGGAAACTAGTAGGATCATAACCCTGTCCTTCAGGAGAATAAACTTTGACCTCTTCAGTGATCTGCTTGGAAGAATCCCAGGAAAGAGGATCCTTGAGAGAAGGGTGGTCCAGGAGAGCTGGTTGATTTTCAGAGTGACATCTCCAAGCTCAAGAATGGTCCATTCCAATGAGCAGGTTATCAAGCAGGCATGGCAAGAAACTTGCATCGATGAACAAGCAGCTCCTCACAAAACTAGGATATATTCAAGGCGTGAAGGCGGAGTCAGGTGACCCAAGGAGACTATAGAGAGAGTGTCTGAGCATGCAGGTGACTGGAACAGGACTGCAGGTCACAGCCCATGTGCCTGGTGCTGGCTGCTGAGGGCAAGGGTCTGTATCTTCCCCAAACTGGGTGTGCGTTCACTATCAAACTGCAAGCTGCACCAGACAGCAAGTAGAGGGGTTTTGGATCTGGGACAACTGTGTGAATGCTGTGTGTTTGCAGCGAGCACATAGCTGGACCAACTGGCAAGTTGGGGGGCATCAGGGTGGGTAAAAGGGGCTGTTATCCAGGCAAGGGTGCCAGGTGGGTGGAGGGGCCATGCTAGTGCTCAGGGAATCTGCAAATGCGCATGTGCTTGTGAACCTGGAGAGTGTCATGTGTGTGTTGCACTAGAGACCTTCTGCCTCTGACAGCCCAAGAGGAGGAGACGACGTGGCTGTGTGGGCTTCTGTCTGATGTGAGTCCTGTACATGGGTGCTGTTAAAGGCAGTGCCTTGTCTGTGTGACCAGCTGTGCCAGTATCCTTGCTCTGTGTGTGTGTGTTTGTGTGTCTGTGTGTCTCTGGGATAGGTGCTTATCTTCACTACTGGTTGAACCTGCAAAGGGGAAAGAAGTAGGCATGTCCCTCAGCCTGGGCAGAGACCCCAGGTCCCCAGGGACTGGGCTGGGCCCAACAGTGGAGCCAGAGAGGTCCTGATCTTTAGACCTGCTGGAGGAGGCAGCAACACTCTTAATATTCTTAACACTTCTCTCCATAATCTTTGAAACTTCATGGTAATTAATTGGGGGAAGTTCCGAAGGAATGGGAGAAAAGAAATGTCACTTCTTCCTTCAAGAGGACCAAGGAGGAAGATCCAGGGAACTAGTAGCCAGTCAACCTGATCTCGATCCCAGGGAAAGTGATGGAGCAAACACTCCTGGAAACAATTTTCAAAAATTTGAAGAATAATATAATGAGGGACAAGAAGGTGACTGGGAATAGCCACCATGGATTTTTGAAGGTCAGATCATGCCTGACTAACCTGATGAGCTTGACAAGCTGGAGAAATGGGCCAACAGGAAGGCTGAGGGGGATCTTACCAATGTGTATAAATGCATGATGGCAGTGTGTAAAGAACAGGGATAGAAACTTGTAGTGGTGCCCAGTGACAGGATGACAGTGTACATAAATTGAAATACAGGAAATTCCACTTCAACGTAAAAAATGAATTTTTTTTTGCTTTTTTTTTTTCTTTTTTTTAGTGGTAAGTGTGACTGAGCACTAGCACAGTTTACCAGAGAGGTTGTAGAGTCTCCATCCTTAGAGATATTCAGAACTTGACTGGACATGCTCCTGAAAAATCTGTTCTACCTGACTTTGCTCCAAGCAGGGGTTTGGACTAGCTGATCTCCAGAGGTCCCTTCCAACCTAAACCATACTGTAGTTATATTATACAATCGTACAGTCTCTGAGTCTACCTTCTCTACAGAGAATATGTGATTTGGTGGACCATAATAACAATGTGAATTATTGCATCAAAGACTATAGCATTCACTGTACATCCTATTAGACAACAATGTGAACCACTCAAGACCATGGAAATGGATTCCTTACAGTCACAGAGTAGTTTGCCAGTGCAGTCTCTGAGAAGGATGCAAAAATTGTAAGACAATTGCATTAATGATCCACTCTGAATGGTGGACTGGTTTTGAACACAAAGCACAACAAGAAACTTTCATTCTGAATTACTTTTCTGGTTTTAGTGAAAGGAAAACAAAAAAAAACAAAGCAGAGGAAATCAAGTCTACCTGGGACAACACACTGCATGTTTTTCAATATCATGGTGCATTTGAATTAAGCATGAAATAGCTGGGGTTTTTTTCAGGAAAAAAAGTGAGATGCAAATAAAAAAGGAAATAAAACATTAACTACATATACAATATTCACAAAATGAAAGAAAATTATTTAGACAGAGGAGATAGAAACAACTGATATGTTTTTGTCTCATTCCAGACATCATTTATTTGCTGTTGATTCTTTCTTTGTTTCTTTCTACTTTCTCTTGTATTCCTTTTCTTTGTTCCCAAAGACGTAGGGTTTATATTAGATATATCCATTGCAGACTTGTGTGGGATATCATGTGACAATTTATTATGTGCATGAGGAAGAGCAAATTGACAAAAGGGGTTTCTTAGCTACTGGGTTGTTTATTATTATTATTATTATTATTATTATTATTATTATTATTATTATTATAAAATTGACTTCTAATAGAATAAAATCCAGTGATTGCTACTACATCATAAATATTCCCCCCTGGTTTATTGTTAGTCCCAGTGCTAATCTGCTGTGAAAATCTCTATTATAGTAAGCTAGGCTACTTTATTTTCTAAAAACTCTAGGCTTTATTTAAACAAGCAGACAAAGCTAGGTGTTTTTTATTTTATTTTATTTTATTTTATTTTATTTTATTTTATTTTATTTTATTTTATTATTTTATTTTATTTTATTTTATTTTATTTTATTTTATTTTATTTTATTTTATTCTGATTTTACAGTATCTGCAAAGGTGCCGAAAGATGAACCTATAGTCTTGGGCAATACCGTCTTTGATCCTGTTGTAATAGAACTATAAAGAAGCAATTATTCCTGTGAAACTACTTTTGGTTTCTTCAGTCTTAAGCAAAATGGTGGTATGACTGAGGACAATTCCAGAAATGGTCGGTGAGTGAGTAAGAGGAATGAAGCTACTGAGTTATGAGCTACCCATTTTACGGGTACCCACAGAGTGCTAGAAGATGAAATTTGCTAAAGGGAAGGTTTATAATGCTAATATCCAGGTAGAAAAGACAATATATTAAAAAAAATGTTCCTCAGTACTGAAAAGCTAGCTTATTTGCTGATCAATCAAACCACTAGACAAAAGGGAGGTAGTACTGAGTACTTAGATTGGGAAGGCGTATCCTTAGCCTCAGGTAGAAAGTTTGCTGGTATGACTTGTGTAATGAACCATATGAAGAGAGAAACTAACCAAAAGAAACAAAATCTCAGTGTTTATATCAGTAGATGTAAGAAAGTAACGAAGAAACACACTCATCAGAGAAACTGAAGTGAAGGAACAAGACAACACGAAGTCACAGGAAGTAATTTTTTAGAAAGTGAATTTTGCTAGGAGGATAAAATAGAATGCAACTGTAAACTGGTGGGGCCACCTTAACTTGCATCATATGACATTTTGGCAGTTAAAAGCCTACCTATGGTCCCACTTAATAACCCAAAGTATCTTTCTAGCTTTACTTAATCTTGTAGGCTGCTTCTTAGCTTTACGGCTTTTCCAGACCAAACCCTCAGCAGCATTTAAGTGTGGAAGTTCTGGAAGAATAGGTATGTCCTACCATGTAAGCTCCCTTGCAGTGTAAGGACACCATAGGGGACATTAGCAGAACGCATAATGAGCCTTGCATAAACATTTGCCTCATAGAATAAATTAATTTAGCTCCCAATCAAGTATGTTGATTTACTAATGAAGCCACCTCTGGAAAGGAAAAAAAAAACAAACCACAAACAAACAAACCCAAACCACAACAACAACAATAACCACGTAAGAAAGAATGCTGGATTGAAAGCACATGATGGGATTAAACAAAAGTTTTTCTAAGATACGAAAATGAAGGGAGATGGTCCCCAACACCAAATAGAAGCTGTAAAAATGTATTCAATAGCCTGAAAAAAGCATTACTTGAACTAGTAAAGAGGGAAAGCAATAAACAAAATTTTGACTGTGGGGCAGTATTTAATGATACAAGAGAGCCATGTCTTCTGGGTCAGTCCAGAACCCTATATAAGTCAGCATTAAATGTATGCAGCTCTTAGTATAGATACTTTAAAAATAAACACCTTTATAGCCACAACGCTCTAGAAATGGCTGTAATGGATGTAACTGGGTGCTTCACACAAGTCTTCATTAGAACCAAAATGGTTTTGCGCAAGTACATGAGCTACAGGAACAGACTTGCTTGAAGAAAAGTGGACTTAGTCTCAATCTTTGATCACAGACCCACCTTCAGCTGTATTGAATGAATGGCAAAACCACATGCTTTGGAAAGACATACTCAACACATGGAACACAGTGAAATCAAATGAACTTCCCTCCTGCATTTAACAAAGACTTTTGAATTCATAGTAGTGCTAAAATGCCTTCTTTAAGATACCTCTACAAAGATTAGGAAACAATCTGCTTAGCATGTCACCACAAACTGTCACTGTTTAAGAGTGGCGGTCTAATGTGCATATATACACACTTGAAATTAAACTGTTATTTAAATAAGCAATGAACAATACAGAAAGCACTTGTTTGTCACCAATTATTTACTAAGTTCTCCAAAACTGATAATCAGGTGATCAGTTGCCAGAAAAATCAATAACTGTGTCAAAACTATCAATTTTCCAATCAGGAAATTCACTTTAACACTTCTGTTTGTTTGTCTGCTTGCTCTTCTCTGATTACCTGAAAGACATGTTCCAGGATAAGTCACTGAGTTTGTTTTTATTTTGCTCAATGTGTGATGAATCCAAATGAGCTTTTGAAGAGATGTGTGTGTACAGTTTCCACCAAAGGCAAGTATTCTTTTCAGGAACTTTGCCTCATTAGTTGTTTTAGATCTGACTCTTCAGCTTAACCAACAGGTTAACTATACTCTATTGGGTATAGACAAAATATAATTTGCACTTTCCATATACAAGAACAGACCTTTTTTTGCAAGATAACCATAGCAAGCAGATCCTGTCCAATGTTTTTTTGTTTTGGTTTGATTTATTCTGCTTTGTTTGAGATTTTGGGGCTGGAGTGAAAAATATCCCTATCTCATATTCAATATGCAAAATTAACACTCTAGTGTCCTTTGTCCCTTTTTCTCTTTAAACCTTCTGTATCTTTTCAGATTCAATTATTTCTTAAGGTTCAATTTATATGACCCGATGCTGACATCTAAGCTTCTTTATAGATAATAAGGAGAAATAAGCACTTCAAAGGTGGGATTCATCTGTCTTCTTTTCACTGTATCCTTTTACAAATTGGATGTAAATGTCTACACATGTTCAAAGAAATTCCATCCCAGCTAGCTGAGGGTTGATAGCAATAACATCCAAAAGTTCCCAAGGGTTAGAGATATAATGTCCAGCATATTTCTGTGCTCCCAGTGTTGTTTATCTTCTTGCTGCTTTTGCCATCTTTCTTCTGTAGTCAACAAAATGTTCTACTTATTTGCAGCCCCTTGCACTTATCTTTTGTTCTTCATCTTGCAAATTCTGTCACTTGGGTCACTGTTGACATGTTTTCCCATTTATTCTGCATGCAGCTACACAAATCTTTGCCCCTTTAATGTTCACATTGCTCACATACTCGCATAAAACTTTTATATGTGGCTATGGCACAGTGTTACAAGATACATGCTGGTTTTGATTACACTATTTTAGTAGATTATATTGGGTTTAAAGCAAAATCTTTCTATCCTGATTATTATAATTATAATTTATAGGTATCACAGGCTTCTGGTTTTGCTACATGCTATCTATTTCCCTTGCTTCTCTCAGGATTTTAAACTCCACAGTCTCATGGTCCCTGTAGTCAAGATTGTTCTTGACCTTCGCACCTTCAGCAGTTCTTCATGATTTGTGAGTAAAAGCTGAGGCAATGTATGTCTCATACCTGACTCATCAATCATGTGCGTCAAGAAATTTTCTGCAAAACACTCTAGAAATCTCTTGTATTGTTTGTACCCAGCCCTGTTACCTTTTGAGCAGATAGCAAAGCAACCTACAATTGTGATGTTTTTTTTTTTTAATTGTCTAAAGAAGGCTTCATCTAACTTCCTCTTCTTTATCAGGCTTTCTATAACAGATTCCCACCTCATTATCATTCATTATGATTCTATGATTCTATGATTCTATGCTTCTGGTCTCTCCAATTATCCTTACCCATGATGAACTGCTTAAGCAGCTCATTCCCAGTTCCAAAGCTGCCTGCATGCCAGCCAATGCAAAGGTATTGAGTGCAACCCCTCCTCCTCACTTTCTTTACCTGTCCTTCCTGAAAAGTCTGCATGCAGCCACTAAGGCTCCAGTCATGCAACTTATCCCACCACCTCTCTGTAATCCCAATGAGGTCACAGTCCTGCAGCTGTGGACAGACTTTTAGCTTCTCCTGATTTTTTCCCATGCTGCATGTGTTTGTATTCAGGCATTTGAGATAGACCCCAGAAATGCTTCTTTCACGGGGAAAATGCAAGAACTTCTCCTGTCATGCAGCACGTACACAGCACGTACAGGACAACTAGGTGATCAGGTCCAGTCAGACCCATGCCCCTTTATGAAAAGCGGGTCCTGCTTGATTAACATGATCTCCTTCTGTGACAAGGGGACCTGCTTAGTGGACAAGCAAAAAGCTGTGGATGTTGTCTACCTTGACTTTAGTAAAACCTTTGACACTGTTTCCCACAGCATTCTGCTGGAGAAACTGGCTGTTTATGTCTTGGACAGGTGTACTTTTCACTGGGCAAAAAACTGGCTGGATGGCTGGGCCCGAAGAGTGGTGGTGAATGGAGTTAAATCCAATTGGTGGCTGGTCACAAGTGGTCTTCCCCAGGGCTCAGTATTGGGGCTGGTTCTCTTTAATATCTTTATCAATGACCTCGATGAGGGGATTGAGTGCACCCTCAGTAAGTTTGCAGATGACACCAAGTTGTGTGGGAGTCTTGATCTACTTGAGGGTAGGCAGGCTCTACAAAGGGTTCTGGACAGGCTGGATCGGTGGGCCAAGGCCAACTGAATGGGGTTCAACAAGGCTAAATGCCAGGTCCTGCACTTGGGTCACAACAACCCCATGCAACATTACAGGCTTGGGGAAGAGTGGCTGGAAAGCTGCCTGGACGAAAAGGACCTGGTTGACAGCTGGCTGAATATGAGCTGGCAGTACGCCCAGGTGGCCAAGAAGGCCAACAGCATCCTGGCTTGTATCAGGAATAGTGTGGCCAGCAGGAGCAGGGAGTTGATTGTGCCCCCTGTACTCAGCACTGGTGAGGCTGCACCTTGAATACTGTGTCCAGTTTTGGGCCCCTCAATACAAGAAAGACATTGAGGTGCTGGAGCATGTTCAGAGAAGGGCAACGAAGCTGGTGAAGGGTCTGGAGCACAGGCCTTCTGAGGAGCGGCTGAGGGAACTGGGGTTGTTTAGCCTGGAGAAGAGGAGGCTGAGGGGAGACCTTATGGCTCTCTACAACTCCCTGAAAGGAGGTTGTAGTGAGGTGGGTGTTGGTCTCTTCTCCCAAGTAACAAGGGATAGGACAAGAGGAAATGGCCTCAAGTTGTACCAGGGGAGGTTTAAATTGGATATTAGGAAAAATTTCTTCACTGAAAGGGTTATCAAGCACTGGAACAGGCTGCCCAGGGAAGTGGTTGAGTCACCATCCCTGGAAGCATTCAAAAAACGGGTAGACTTGGCACTTTGGGACATGGTTTAGTGGTGGACTTGGCAGTGTCATGTCAACAGTGGGACTCGATGGTCTTAAAGGTCTTTTCCAACCTAAATGTTTCTAATGTTCTAGTTGGCCTCAGTTCCCCCTGGTCTGCCCAGGTGCAGGTAGTTGGACCTACAAGCCTCGAGGTTCACACCCCCACTCCATTTGCTTAAATCTTTTGGCCTGTTCGCTGGCTGTTCTAGCTTAAAGTTCACTCATGTTCACACATGCTCAGAATAGATGGTGCGTCCACACAGAAGACAGGTAGAAACAGTATCTAATGAGAATAAGGCTCAATCAAACAGGTGTGCAGACCAACAAGCCATTAGCACTCTACAGGCCCATTTTATCACTTCTCCTCTATTTTCCAATACTTTTTCTTCTCTGATTCACCTTAATCCCTCCCTTTCCCTGTCTTTGCTCCTTCCTCTAAACATAACCCATAAGTCATTCACATTCCTGCAATCTGCTTAAAAACATCCCATAAGAAGTTATGCACGGTTCAGAAATGCTCCCTCACCTGCATCCTATAATGAGTCCTATAGCCCCATAGGAAATAACCCCTTGGTTTGCAAAGCAATTTGGGGAGAGTTTGTCTGGTTGACCCCTCCCAGGGCATCTCACACTGGTTACAATCATCTCAACATTCTCCTCAATGGCCCTGGGAGCAGCCAGTTTAGGGAGCTCCCTTTTCACTGATGAGGTGACTGGCATTCCTCTGTTCCCCCTGTGCTCTGTGTTTTAGGTGATTACGCTTCATCCACACAGCCCAGCAGCCACTACCGTCATTGCAGAGCCTTGCAGGGGGATTCTGGCTCCTTGTGCACCATGGCTGCACTGACTGCTGGGAAAAGTGCTGTATTTATGTTAATGGCCTCAGTTTGCCATGGAAATGTATGGTCTAGTATGGATATATATCACAGTATATTACAGACATTATTACCAAAGTGTTCGTGATAGAGAATAACATCCCAGGGAAAATGTTCTTGATACATAGATGCCCCAGTGGGAAAAGGGACAGTTTTCTTTAAACTGTATTTTTCTGAAGGATTTGCTTATAATTTATGGTTCACAGACTATTTATTGAACTGATTGTTGCAGTTTATATCAAAAAACTAATTTAAAATAAAAGTTGCTTAATGCATATAGAAGATTCTTCTATCTCTAATTCACCTTTATGAGTGAAAATTAGCATAATTCTAGCAAAAACAAAACAATGTTTTACTAAAACTGATATGATGTGTGGTGCATACATAATTATGATTTTCTGCTTTAAAAAGCAGTTTAATATACAGTGCAAATAAGTATTACTTTCACAGACATGGAAATGCTCTTTATGCAGTAAATGCGAAGGAAGATTTTCATGTTCCATCGATAAGCTTAATAAACCAGCCATATTGGAACTATTTCAGAGTATTTTTTCTTTGGGTATATTCACAAGAATCTGCTGTTTGAACAGCAGCAACAATATGTGGAAGTAGATGTGTTGGTCTGAATTTTTTTAATAAGGACCTGAAAATTGTTTAGTTGGAAATCCAGCTATATCAGATTGCCAAGAACAGATATGATTGGTGAGAGTAAGATAGTAATTCAGTTTGTCTCATAAAACACAGACATAATTTGCTTTCAGATTTTGGCAGACATCATTCTAAAGATTCGATTTTCTACCTGCAATGTCAACAACTCTTTTGAAGGTGTTATCCACTGGATTTAAGTTATAGGCCATTGATCACAGACTTTGGATATCAGTTTTGAGCCAAAACTTGAAAAGGGTTTTTGTTCCTTGAAGAAACCTTCTGAAGGTACAGAAGAGGTGAAAAATTATTTTATGCAGAAGGAGAGCAGAGGAGGGTTTTCCTTTCACTTTTGAGGGAACATAACAGCACAAAATGAACAAAGGGACAGATTACTTAGACTGGTAAACTTCAAAAAAGACAAATGTTTCTACAGTATTAGATTTTTCCAATTAATATGATTGCAAGTATGATTGCAGGTATATAGGTTATTATGAACATCATATCATTTCTTTAAAAAAGACAATGAAGGTATAACTTGGACAATCTTTAGTCACAAAAATGAATTTTGTTTTTATTTGAATTTATAAAACTTTGAAACATATTATGACATCCATACACATGAGTAATTTCTTATACGACAAAATATGCCAGACATCAAAGAACAAAATATCATATACTGTAGTGCTGAGGATGTGTTCCATTCAACCTGTTTTTTTTTTTTTTTTTCTTTTCATTAAAGTTCATTAAAGTTTGTCTGCTATGTTATAAAATTTATTGTTTTCACTACTTCAAAAACTGCTATGCAATATTTATTTAAAAATTTCAAAATCCAGCATATGAAATTTTGTATTTTCAAGTATATGTAGAAGAAAGAAAAAAAATAATATCTTCTGATCAACATACACTTAATAGGAAATGTAGGTAGGAAATCATTAGTCTAGCAGGTGTAGCCAAGGTGATACTTTTAGATTAACAGTAATTGACAGTAACTAGAGATGTCTGGTCCTATGGAATAGAAAAACCTGAAAAAGTTGTCTGCTGCCAGAAGCAAGATGTAAACAGGTAAATACATTGAAGGAAGTCTACATCCTAAAAAAAAAAAAAAAAAAAAAAAAGAGAAAAGTCAGAATAACGGACCAAAGTATGTCTCACAAACTTAAAGTTATATATTCTTCTCATCTATACAACAGAAAGTAAAATGACACAAGAAAACATCCCATAGGTCTGCAGGAGAGTGACTTCGTGGTTCTGTATAGACTTTTGGTGCTTGTGGTGGGTCGACTTGGCCAGCTGCCAGACCCCTGCCCACCTGCTTCCTCCCTCCCCCTCCTCAACAGGACAGGGGGAGAAAACAAGGTGGAAAAGATCATGGCTCACAATAAAGATGGAGAGCTCACTTGCCAAATACCGTTACAGGCAAACCAGACTTGAATTGGGGAGGAGTAATTGAATTTATTGCCAATTAAAAGATGAGTTGGATGGTGACAAAGACAGACAGACAAAAACTAAAACAGCTCCCCCCACCCACCTTTTTTCCCAGGCTCAGCTTCATTTCTTCATGCCCAATGCCCCTACCTCCTCCCCCTAGCCCTGGGCTGCACAGGGGGCATGAGGAATGGGGGGTCGTGGTCAGTCCATAAGAGCTCCACTCTGCTGCTCCTTCCTCCTCACACTGTTACCCTGCTCCACTGTAGGTCCTCTCCATGGCCTGCAGTCCTTCAGGGCAAACTCGCTTAAGCACGGGTCCTCCATAGTCTAGATATCTGCTGCAGTGTGGTCTTCTCCAGGGGCTGCAGGGGAATCTTTTCTGTGGTGCCTGGAGCACCTCCTCCCCCTCCTTCTTCACTGACTTTGGTGTCTGCAGCATTGTTTCTCACACTTTTTTTCTCCTCACATACTGTTGCACAAAATTTTTCTCTTTTTTAAATGTTTTCACTGAGGTGCCACCAGCTTGGCTGAGGGGCTCAGCTGTGTCCTGTGGGTCTGTTGGAGCCAGCTGGAACTACCTGTGACTGGCATAGGTCAGTCCCTGGCCTTTCCTCACAGAGGCCACCCACGAAGCTCCCCTGCTGCCAAAACTTGGTACCTACACCCAGTACTGTGCTATAGGAGAGAAAGTAGTGAGCATATGTAGGACACTGTGTGATATCCTCTCCAAAACACAGACCTATTAGTGGACATTCTCTGTGCTTGCAGACTTTCTCAGGGAAAGATGAAAAAGACAGGTGCCACTATACAAATTAAGACAGCAAAGTTTCGTGAGCAATGTGTCTGTTTAGATGAGCACATGCCTGGAAAGGCTACTCCCAGGAGTCAAAGATGGGGTAGTATACACGGTAGTATCTTGATTTCATATCATGGATTCTCTCTGGCTATGTCTTTCCTGTCTTGTGTCTATTTTAAACAAGTGGTTAAAAGCCTTCTAGCAGGGTGAATGGTATATAGTTCCATATATGAAAGACAAGATTTATTGTTAAAATAAGTTGGTTCCCCAGAATTGAACACTAGTTTCATTTGAACAATCACCATCAGATATAAGACTTCTGTGATTAGCCAAACTATTGCAAATTATCGTTACTGATAAAATTATGGAAGTTTATGAAAATTATTATTTTAATCTTTCAGCATTTGACCTGAACACTATTTCCTTAGATCAATGTGATTTCATACTCCTTATTTTCACTTTGAGTTTAATAAACCTGAATTTTTTACTGAAAGTCAGTCAAATTATTGTATGTAAGAACTCTAACACATTTATTAGTGTCTCCATGGAGGCATGGAGATTAATTTTCTGTATGATGCTCACTGCAACTTGGTGGTAAATAAATGGGAGGCTTTCGTTGTTCAAGATTTTTTTTTTTCATAGTCAGAATTTTCCAGCCTGCTAAATCAAATAATTCTAAGCAAATAGATTCATTCTCTATCAGAAAGAGTTTTCTGAAAATCCTTTCAAATTAAAAAGAGACCAAAAAATCCTTGTGGTGTGTTGACCCTGGCTGGATGCCAGGTGACCACCAGAGCTGCTCTATTATTCCCCCTCCTTAGCTGGACAGGCGAGAGAAATTATGACGAAAGGCTTGTGGATCGAGCTAAGGGCAGGGACATCACTCAGTAATTACCATCACTGGCAAAATAGACTCAGCTTGGGGAAAGTGGTTTAATTTGTTACCAAACAAATCAGAGTAGGATAATGAGAAATAAGAACCAAATCTTAAAAATACCTACCCCCACCCCTTCTTTCTTCCCAGGCTTAAATTTACTCCTGAGTTCTCTATCTCCTCCCCTGCCAGCGGTGCAGGGGGATGGTGAATGGGGGTTGAAGTCAGTTCATCATGCGTTGTCTCTGCAGCTCCTTCCTTCTCAGGGGAAGGACTCCTCACTCACTTCCCCTGCTCCAGTATGGAGTCCCTCCTACATGACAGTCCTCCATGAACTTCTCCAATGTGGGTCCTTCCCACAGGCTGCAGTTCTTCACAAACTGCTCCAGCATGTGTCCTTTCCACAGGGTGCAGTACTTCAGGAGCAGGCTGCTCCAGCGTGGGTCCCCCATGGGGTCACAGGTCCTGCCAGAAAACCTGCTCCAGTGTGGGCTCCTCTCTCTCCACAGGACCACAGGTCCTGCCAGGAACCTGCTCCAGCACGGGCTTCCCACAGCGTCACAGCCTCCTTCGGGCACCCACCTGCTCTGGCGTGGGGTCCTCCCCGGGCTGCAGGTGGATATCTGCTCCACCATGGACCTCCATGGGCTGCAGGGGCACAGCTGCCTCACCATGGGCTTCACCATGGGCTGCAGGGGAATCTCTGCTCCGGCACCTGGAGCACCTCCTCCCTCTCCTTCTTCACCGACCTTGGTGTCTGCAGAGTTGTTCCTTTCACGTATTCTCACTCCTCTCTTCATCGGCAATTGCACAGTTTCCCCCCGCCCTTCTTTAATATGTTATCCCAGAGGTACTACCACCGTTGTTGATTGGCTTGGACTTGGCCAGCAGCAGGTCTGTCTTGGAGCTGGCTGGCATTGGCTCTACTGGACATAGAGGAAGCTTCTGGCATCTTCTCACAGATGTCACCCCTGTAACCCCCTGCTCCCAAAACCTTGCCATGCAAACCAAATACAATCCTGCAAAGGATTGTTCCTTCAGCTGCAAGTAAAAATTCCATGAAATAATTTTCTATCAAGAAGTCATGTTATAGCAAGTTACAGGACATTTTTCTTTTTGTTAAATTTGCTTCTATTTATATGTATGCACAGACTGACTGCAGCCATTTTATCAAAAATGCTACTCAACAATGTATTGTTAGTAACTGCTGAAAATCTCATTTTTTTTTAAGTGATAGCTAAAGAAATCATTAAATCCTTCTCCAGTGTCAACACCTCTGCACACGCCACAGTTCCTGCCAGGAGCGTGCTCCTGCATGGGCTCTCCACAGGCTGCAGATTCCTTCAGGGCTTATCCACCTGCTCCAGTGTGGGGTCATCCACGGGCTGCAGGGCTGATATCTGCTGCACTGTGGTCCTCCGTGGGCTGCAGGGGGACAGCCTGCATCACCACCACCCTCCTCCTTCTCTGACCTTGGTGTCTGCAGGGCTGTTTCTCTAACATGTTCTCACTTCTCTCACAAAGCTGCCACACAGTGTTTTTTACCCTTTCTGAAATATATTGTCACAGAGGTGCTACCAACATTGTTGATTGGCTCAGGTTTGCCCAGCAATGGGTCTGTCTTAAAGCCAGCTGAAACTGTCTCTGACTGACATGGGGGCAGCTCCTGGTGTCTTCTCACAGAAGCCACCCCTGCAGCCCCCTCCCCGCTACCAAAACCGTAGCACATTAAACCAAATATACCCTGTGAATTAACATTTTTATAACTCCTTTGCTTTCCTTTTCCTTAGTCTCCAATCCCTTTACTAGCAGCTCTAGCTCTGGTTACCTACATGAAATCTTAATATGTTGTTTAAATCAGGGGACACTTTCACTTTCTTTTTTTCATGTACAAGCCAGGCACATTGTAACCAGAAGAATTTTTTTTTTTTTTTTTTTTAGGTGAAAAGCAGCAGTAATCTTTTTTTTTTTTAAAAAAAAAGAAAAAAGAGCTAATAATTTCTTGGTATATGATTTGAAGTTTCTGTATATTGAATTAATGGTATGCAAAAAAGATGTTTTTAAGCATTTTCTAATATTTCCCAAGTGGGCACTTATCTAAAGCATAATTTTAGCATCCAAATGTCAAGCAGGATAATCTAGTCTTCCTCAAGAAAAACCTAAATTTTTCTATAGAAGATGTGTCCATTGAGATTCACTCCAAGTCTTGTGAAAAAGATGGACTGAAAAATCCTCCATATAAAACTTAGCCTTACTTAGCTCCATAAGGAAAATATAGAACATATGAAACTAGGAATATAATGTTGGCCCTATCTCCCAGTCTGTTTCACAGAATAAGTGCTTAATGGAGTAAAAGAAAGGAAAAGAGAGTAGTGACAGTCCTCTGACACATTCTTTTCTTCCCCTGCCTTCCCTTTACATAGTTAGCTGTTAGCTCGACCAATTGCTCAGCAGCCATAAACTTTGGAGTTAGTTTTCTTTGGCCTAAAACATACCTTGTCTTTCTGTTGCTGAGTATGGTGTAAACCCAATTGCAAGTCATGGATGTCAGGGTAAAATGGAACCTGACTCACATTTTGCAGGAGGAAGAAGTAGGATCTCATTTCCCTGAAAGATGTAAGCATATTAAGTTCGCTTTTCACAGTCTATAGAACAGGAACTGGCAGATGAGGTCAAGATCCTAGGTCTGTTCTTCCCTGTCCCCCACCTTGATAAAATGGCTTTATCACGACTAAAGGCACAGTCCCGTGTGCCTGTTCGTTGCCACCCTTGCGCACCTACCAGTGTAAAGAAGAGGGTAAGGGATGTGGGACAAGCTATTGCAATGTAACCCAGAAACACCCTGCAAACTGAAGAAATCCTGTGTTGTCCATCAAACTGAAGAGGGCTTGTATTTCACGTGAACTAATCACTCACATGAGTTATCTGTTATGAAAAATATTGGCACCAAACCTATGTTTTCAGCCTTCTCAAGACACTAAGCACTTTTTCGGAGTCACTCACTGCAGCCTGCGCTGCAGAAAAGCTAAGCGATAGGCAGTCCTGTAGCCAAAACAGATACCTCTGAGCATGAATGCATGCTTGTTGTTACATTCCTAGGAGATTTTAATGCTAAATGGAGAAGAACTTGAATAGTCTGGTCCCCTACAGGTTAGTCAGCATTAGAAAATAAGTAGATTGGAATACTTGTGGGGAATCAGGACAATTTGGCACTTAAGTCCTTGCATTGGCAGGATTTTCTTGGATTAGATTCTTTTCCCCTTTCATGTGAAAACCTTTCTACCTTGCAGGCATATTCCAATATTATGCTTGTGTTTCCAGCCAAAATCTCTAAAATTTGGTAATGACTAATAACCTATTGGTTGTTATGCCTACATAATTAACCAGTTGACGTAGTTCATCCTTTTATAAAGCTGCCTTATAAGAATTATTTTGGAGCAAAATCAAATATGGGAAGATTAAAACTGCAATAAACTTCCATTGTTTTGACTTTTGGGAACTTAAAGTTTTTAAAAGCATATGTGACTAAAAATAGTAGGTTAAAAATGAAGTATCATGTAAACTATAATTTAAATATATTGAATTTCATAGAATTGTTAGTAACATCTATTTAATAAAGAGAAAAGAATCTGTATGCTGTCTATTTTATAGTAGGTATTGATTTCAATTTCAGTGAATCAGAACAGAATCAATGAAAAAAATTAATATTTTCATTTATATAGAAGTTTTTGATGTTCAAATAAGGATGAAGTAGAATATTAAAACAAATGAGAACAGAATTTTTAAAAATGCACTCTTACTAGAGAAAGAAACATATCTTGGCAATAACAATTCAGTCTTATGGAATTTCTCCTTTGTGCAATCATAGCTGATTTTACCAAAAGAAACTGTTGCATACATTTGGTTGCAGCCATCAGAGTGGTCATATTGAATGGAAGTCATCTAACCAAATGTAGACCAACTATACCAATAAATCAAATACATTAAAATGTGGACTCTACATATGAGTTAGCCATCTTAGATTCTCTTTACAGCAAATGGAAACAAAGGCAAACTTACAGATAGCCAGTCATCTCATCCTACTATAAGTTATTTAAGTCAAATAAACTATTCTTCATTTCTCTTCATTAGCTACAAAGACAGCCTACAATGACTAGCCTAAATGTAGATATCTCTATGGTGACACCTAAATGTTGATTCAGTTGCTAAAGATAGACTTCTAATGCCATTTAAGATCCCATAGGGTGCTGAAGACATCTGCACAAAGCTGTCAGATATGACAAAAGACTTATGGGAGACCTGTTGTCTTCTAGTTTAGTAGCTGGAGGTAAGGCGAGATAAATTAGTGCATCTCAAATGGTGATAAATGCAAATGTTTAGGCAATTGAATCAAATTCCCAAAATTCAGCAAGCTGAATCCCAACCCTTCTGCCATGGGAAAAAAAGAAAGAAAATAAGAGATGGTAAGGCTGTAGATAGTTTTATAAATCAAATATCCACATAAAAGGACTTCAATTGCAACTCTTTATACCTGTCTAAAGGCTGGGAGTGGGTTTTTGTTAAAGACTGAGTTATCTAAAAGTACCTAAAGGTATGCACATGTCAGCTAGGGTCTAAATATATACTGTAGTCAATGGAAATGTACTTCAGTGGAGTTCATCCTGAAGTAGGCCCTTTAGGATTTCATTCAGGTACCTTCCAAGACAACTTGCTTACTCAAAATAATTCATACACAGCCAGCAGCTTTAAACCCAGGTATCCAGGAAGCATGTGTGCCCTTCCGGACAGGCAACTGAAAGCCTGGCAAGATGGCCTGGAACAAGTCAAATGACAATAGACACCTGTGTGTGGCCAGATGAAGCCCTCAGTGACAAGTTAGCGGGCCCTCCTCATTCGTGAAAAAGAATAAGAGGGAAGGGGGAAGAGGCAATAAGAGAAGGAAAAGGGAAAGGAACAAGAGGGGAAAAAAAAAAAAGTGGTACAGTACAATATATTTATTGGTTTAAATGACTACGTGTTTCAAGATCTAATTTGTAGTGTTTCTTTGCATATTTTCTGCTTTCAACTCCATTGCTCTTCTCCTGAAATGACACTTCCGGGGAGGGGGAAAAAAAAAAAACCAAAACCCCCCAAAAAACCCCAACCCCAAAAAACCCAGGAAACAAACCAATAAAAACCTTTTTTCTATTTATTTTTCTGAGAAGGATTTGTTCTTCAAAACAGTTGTCATTTTCTGTTCGTTTCTTTTTTTTTTTAATAGCCTTTGTTCTAAAAATGTTTGCATGCTTTCTAGAATGATGGATTTCTTCTGTTAAACTGGGGTGTTGATTATTTTATAAGGATGGGCTTTGTCTGTTTCATTTACATTATATTAGAAAGCTGAATGCACTTCACACTTCATGGTATATGTTCACAGTCACCAAAGTTTCTTCACGGAAGGATCTGTGATTAAAAACATATTCAAAATTCATAAAGAAATGAAAAGAATTTAGAAAGGGACTCATTCACTGGGGAAGCACCAGTAAGAAATATAAGTAGTAAAGATGCACCTCTATTTCTCCAACTGCGTTCTGCTACATCTATAGTAAGAGCAGAAGGATTTATATCTTGTATCTGCTCTATAGAATTTGTTCCATCTAGATGAAAGTCACAGAAAAAGAAACTTTTAGTGTAAATATATGGCTCTTGTTCATAGTTAAGGGATAATCTCAACTTTTTCATTATATCTTAGTAACTCTGAAAGCTGAATCATGGGGAAGAGTGTAGTTTTTCTGTGCCTTTCAAAATAATAAGGGAGAACAGTTTTTGTTATTATTTTAACCTTTGCAAAGGGTACAAAAAGTGCACATAAAATCTACAAAATATATTTATTTCACCTTTTAATCACAAAGTAGATGAGTGATATAAGGTGAGAGCATCCAAGGGTAAGTTTCTAAACTCGCTGAAAATTCCACAATTTATAATATTTCAATAAAAATCCATGACTGAGAAATATTTAGACACTCTGCTCTTTTTTCCCATTTCAGGATTTCATTTTTTATTAAAAAAATGATAATGCTTCATTGTTATTTGTGTATATATTATAAGCACAAATATTACAAATATGTATTTTCAGAATGTGCTGGAACAAGAAAAGATGAAGTAAAACTCCTGCTTACTCAAGTTACTACCAATAATTTCTTGCAAATTTCCTTTGTCTGAGATCCTTGGTGACTTCATAAATAATCCCTACAACATGAGTCCCTTTGTGTAAGATTTACTCGGTCTCAGGTGTACAGACTGTCCTACATTTCTACAAGGAGATCACCCACAGGGAGTAGGATTAATGTAAGCTAGTGAAAAGAAAACAATGTGATAAAGAATAAAATATCAGCAAATATATAACCCTTATTCCCCAGAATAAGTTATTTATTTCCATTAAGGGAATTTCCTGACATCTCTGAAGAATTGAAGGGGTTTTTTTTGCTAGCAATTTAAATGCAGAATAGACTTATGCAAACAGCTAAAATTGCTTTCATTTGAAATGCTAGGTGTTATAATTATTAATGCCCTTAACACTTGAAACTTTACTAATCTTTGATTAGGATTTCCGTTTCAAACGTATAAGCACTGTAATAATAATTTCACAGGTAAAACAGCATCCTCTCTGAGCTGACTTGATTTTGTTTGTCATTGTCAGACAACAAGTTTCAAATTACTGGACTGCAGTTCTATGTTTGTCTTTATAGATAATATACTATTTGACTGCAATGAAAATGTCAATGGAAATTAACATGGGCATCTGTTTTCTGACAGGTTTGAAATAATTAATTTTTTTGGTGAAACATTATTTAGATTATTATAAAAATGATAATGTTTAACAAATTTTACGCAGGTTTTACAGGTAGTATAGATCAAATAATGTGTGGCACTTTCTCAAGTTCTTTTTGATGTTCCTGTTACTGCCAAATAGTTTAACAAAGATCTATTGTCACATATTCTTTATAATTTCCCAGGTTATGTGTCCTTGAGTGTCTAATCTGTTTCTTTTCTCAAAGGACTATAAATTGCTGCAGCTAAACATTTGATGATGAGGCAAGTACAAAATGAGGTGACATCTGAATGAGACTGTGTGTCAAGATGATCATTATCTAGCAGGTGAATAGGGAGAGAGAGAAGATATTTAGGCTATGCTAGCTGTTAACATATTGTTAAATGAAGTTAGTTTTGAGAATTGCAAGATAGTGTCCTTAAAAAGCAAATATTATTTTACTTTTGAGGCTTCACACAAGGGTTTCAGTTAGCTGCTTATCATGATGCCTGCAAACATTGATATCTACAAGCATTCTGACATTAGTGCCTGGAACATTGTTAACATCCAAGCAAAAGTGTTTTAGTTTTGCAACTCATTTAACAATTAATACAGGTTTATATTAATAGGTATGTTTTACCTAAACAGTTATTTCATAGTTAACACAAAAGATTTGTTTATTTGCAGGTTTTTTTTTTTCTCAAATAAAAAAGTGATCTATCTAGGAATCTGTTGTCCTACTGTACTTTACAGTGATTTTGGTTCCTACTGTATTCCTCAAAACTGAATTTATGTTTTTTTGAAAGTATCATGCAGCCCACTATTGAGAACAACTGATTTGTAGTTTCTGATGTGAATTCTTATCCTGGTCAGGAAATACTACATGGAATACTTATTGCTTCAGTGCTTTCTCTATATTCAAAATATTTTCATAAACACCAATAGCTGATAAAAATGAAAATGTTCTTTTCCCTGTCATAGCTTCAACAAGCTGGCCTTAATTTGAAAGTGTTGGGAATATATGTCTGCTCCATCTCATTTATAATACTTCTTTAAGTAAAATGACACAGTCAAAATGTTCTTTGAGGGCAGTGGTCTTGTGGGATGAGAGCAAGAAAGAGTAGAAAAGAGAGGAGGGTTTGTGGAGAAATCACATCTCTTCCACCAACTCTAGAAAGCTTAGCAAAAATGTGGTTAATTAATGAAAACTGAAAGAATGTTGTGCAATTTTTCCTAGCACTATTTTAAAAATTAATAAATCAACAAGGTTTAAAGTGAAGCTCTCTACAGATGGGTAGAAAAGAAGCAGAATATATTAGCATTACTGAATGCCTCTGATGGCTGTGAACTTTTAAAAGTATTTCACTGACTGTGTTTAAAAAAAGATTCGATTTAGCATATTGGCATAAAAAATGTAACATCTTCTGAAGAGGAAAACTAGAGACTTTATAAAGGACTATTTTACAAAAAGTATGTAATTTGGCAGATTATTTTTTGGGGGAATTGCTAAATACTGAGTTAAATAGTTAAATGACTAAGGGAGAAGTAAATTATTCAATATTCTATAAAGCCTGGTAAACTTTGTCTTATTTCCCAAATGAAATGCATACAGCCATGCAGGCTTAATGTGTCTATAAATTCCCTGTGAAAAATCACCAATGTAAACCTTGAAAATAAAGACTTCACAAGTGGTGATTCTATACTTCAATCATTTAAGAACCTTTAGTTTCAATTCTTGTAAGAGAACAGTTCAGTGGAAATCCACACTTGAAATATGAAATGAAACATTTGTAAAACCTCACATTGAGGCATATGCTTCTAATTAGCCATTATGAGGTAAAACACTGAAATCCCATGGATTTATGCATTGTGAACAAAACAAAAAGAAAAGGAAGTTTCTGAAATCTTGAGTTATCTCATGCTTCTTCCATACAAAATGATGTGCCAAATCAAAGTATGGTGATGTACTGGTGAATATAATACTAAGAAACCACCAGAAGAAAAGAAACTTTAGGCCTATATCACAATATGTGAGGAATGAGGAAGTGTCTTCAGACAGAAGTTAAGAACTTTTTATGTCTATGTGGTTTTTTGTCCTGGGCCAAAGGTATTTTTTTCAAACATCATTCATGAGATCTACTGTTACTAATGACCGCCATTTGTAGAAATACAGATCATGAATTTCAGTGTATGGATGAACAGGAAAACTAAGGAATTCTTTGTTTAAAAAATAGAAATCTGGCTTGCTTGTAATAGGAAAGAGGTAACAAATGAGAATGGATGAGATCAGAAACAAAACTGACGATCCTGTGGCACCACTCAAGCAGAGTCCTAAATATCAGCACCGCTATTTAGGAAAACAAATTGGAAAATACAATGCTAAATCTTAGCCTGCTTATTTATGTAGGATACCAATTATGCTGATGTTTTCTACTGAAAACTTCCTCAGAGGCTTATTCTTAGAATCACTGTGCCATGGATGAAGCGGTCACCTAAGTGTTCAAGTTCACTTGAAATCCTCACAGGAGGCATCTTCCCAACTAAATCTCTTGGAAGTCTTGACTCGGTCTGGACAATTGTAGCACAATGCGTATCATTGGTTAAATGTCTACTGCTTCTCTAATAAGTCTGTGCCTGGTTAGCTCATTAGGAAGCGGTGGTAGGGTTGGGTACCTTGGTCCCATGCAGCAGCTGTTGTTGTGGGTCAGGATGCCCACTGCTTCCCAGTAGTAGCTGAGTAACTATGCACATGCCATGCAGAATGTGCCAAGATGGAAAGGAAGAGGAGGTAGGCTCAGAAAACACATGTTTATTGTCCTAAACTGAATTAAAATATTCAGTGTAATCCAGAGAGCTCCCTTTACACATCCTGAAATATATAAACTGCTATTTTGGATTCAACAGGCAGGTGTGGATAATCCTTATTCAACCTGAGCGGCCAGAGGTGTCCCAAAGCTTTCTGAAAGGAACTGTATCAGGAATCTCCAAAAGTTCACATCTTTCCAACAAAATATTTTACTTTTTATTGTGCATGCCAACTATATAGAGGAAGGAAACTGATCTTGAAAGTTCATTTGGGAGTTGAACAAGGTCTTAATTATGTAACTCGTTTATGTCTAAATTTAAAGTGCCCAATCTGCCAGTTTCACTGAAGAAATTGCCTAAGTTCATAAGCACTTTCTTATCTTTGCTAACTTTTATAGGACATAAGGCCCTCCTTTTTTAAAAAATAGTTTCCTAAAATATAGCTTCAAATAGGTCTCTAGGTTAAGCAGATGTTTCCCTCAGTTTAAGAAGAAATGACTGAAGCTGAGATTGTGGTGAGAAAGATGACATGTAGTTGTATGATTTTGAAAAAAATTGTGCTTTCAAATAACCTGCCATTATTTAAGATTTCTGAATCAATGGTTGATGGTGTTAAGAAAACTGAAATTAAAAAAAATCACAGATAGGAAATGATGAAAAGGGAAAAAGAAGAAGAAAAAGAAGAAGAAAAGAAAAGAAAAGAAAAGAAAAGAAAAGAAAAGAAAAGAAAAGAAAAGAAAAGAAAAGAAAAGAAAAGAAAAGAAAAGAAAAGAAAAGAAAAGAAAAGAAAAGAAAAGAAAAGAAAAGAAAAGAAAAGAAAAGAAAAGAAAAGAAAGAAAAGAAAAGAAAGAAAAGAAAAGAAGAAAAGCTGTCACAAAGATATAAACATGTTTGTTTACATGTTTACATGAGTTTGAGTTTTGACAGCTAGCCATGATGTTACAATACACTGTTCAGTAAATTTTTTAAAGAGAAGAAAAATATCCCCTGTTCACAATGGAAATTTTCACAAAAATTACAATAGAAAATTGATTTTATTTTATTTCATATAGGTTTCAGTCTTCATTGAAGTAAGTTTGTTTATTCTTGAGGACTTATGCACTAGTACCGACATACCTCATTTAATTTTGCATAATGCTTTTATTGGCATCAGATGTGATGGAAGACGGTTTCCTCAGCATGCATTGTTCTGATACTAGCAGATGGAAAGCATTGTATTTTAGTTAATTTCTAAGCTTTAAAACCACACCTTCATTTCCATAATAATTATATCACTCCTTCTAATGTTGCCATTCAGGCAGTTTATTGCAGGAGAGAATGTTATCTTGTCCCCTACCAGGGCTTATCAGAAAATTAAGTAAAGATAGGAAAAGCCTAACAGTTACATTTTTAAGGTGTAACATCACATTTGTTTACCTATAAATCATTCTAGTAAACAAAAGAAATGAACAAAACCATCAGTGTTTTCTTAAATAGGACAATTCCCCACTTAAATTCCAATTTTTCTACAGTTGTGTATATCTGGGTGACTTCTGGTAATATACTTACGTATCTCAATAAAAATTGAACATAAAATACCACCTGTTCTTTTAGATAAACCTTCTGTTTTCCTCTTTGAATGCAGCCACATATGGTAAATTAGATTAACATGGAAAGTAATAAATTCTGTGATAAAATATAAGATCAAAATGTGGAACTTCACAATGGATTAGTAATGTACTTATTTCTTTTTTATTTCTGCATGAGAGGAGGGAGGACTGGACATTCAAATTGGTTTTGTTAGAAGCATTTTAATGTCCTGTTTTGGGCATGTTTATTTAAGCCATAAGGTTGAACCCTCTTTTCATATCAACGGCCATAGTATTAAAAGATTTAAAAAAAAAAAAAAACAATCTCCAAAACTTCACCTTTCTGGAAATCAGTTGCTTCAAAGTGGGGAAAAAATAGTAAAAAAAGAAAGCCAAACAACAAAAAACCAAAACCAAACCAACCAACAAACAAACAAACCCGGTGCTTAAGGTCATATAAAGGAAAAATAAGTAATGGTCCTGTTGATCTCAGGAGATAGTTTGTGGACCGCAGAACCTTTTCCTTTTTAAAATGTTCAGAGTAATATTGTCTGTGCAGAAATACTTTTTGTTGTTGTTGCTTGTTTTTCAAGCTGTAGCTCTTTGTGTGCAAACACTCATGGAGGACCACCCAATTTCTTTAAGAAAGGAGATCTGCTCCTTCTTTACCTGTTGCCTGGCAACCGGGAGCTAAATCCCAACTTCTCCATCCCTGGCAAACCCCTGTGAGTGCCCTGTGGGGAAACGGCTTTTATGAGGGCAACTTTACCATTTTTCATGCTCAGCTTCAAGAGCTGTCAGGTGTGCGGGATTCAGCTAAGATGTTCTTCCAGGAAACTAAGAAGCTACAGGTCTTCTTACTAAAAATGCTACTGTGAAGCAAAATGGCTGAAAAGGAAGGTGAATTAATCCAGCTTTCAGTGTCTTGATATTTAATCTTGCCTGCTTACACAGACATACTCTTCAGGTTAGTTACTTCAGATTCTTTCATATCAAACACAGAACTGAGTATTATGTCAACGATTTATGAACTTTACCATGCAAATTCCCAGAAACATATAATTTTTACTGGCTCCTTTGACCACAGTGGTTTTCTGCATGTTTATTAAGATTTTCTTCCTTCAGTCATTCACTCTATACTGCTATTAAGATTAGAAGTAGGACTTTTATGTCAAGATGCCCTTTCCATCTATAAATATTCTGAGTTTGTGAAAAAAACCGAACAGTCTGCACCATCAAAAAAAGTGATTTTGCAATAGATTTATGAAGACCCTTATGTCTTGGTTTAACCCCAGTCAGCAACTAAGCACCACACAACCGCCCGCTCACCATCCCCCTCCCCCGACTCAGTGGGATGGGGGAGAGAATCAGAAAAATATAAAACCCATGGGTTGAGATAAAGGCAGTTTAATAGGACAGCAGGTGAAGAGAAAGTAATAATAATAATAATAGCGATAAAAGAATATACAAAGCAAGTGATGCACAATGCAACGGCTCACCACCCGCTGACCGATGCCCAGCCAGTCCCCGAGCAGTGGTTGCTGCCCTCCACCCTGCAACCCCCCCCAGTTTCTATACTGAGCATGATGTCATATGGTATGGAGTATCCCTTTGGCCAGTTTGGGTCATGTCTCCTGGCTGTGCTCCCTCCCAGCTTCTTGTGCACCTGGCAGAGCATGGGAAGCTGAAAAAGTCTTTGACTAGTATAAACACTACTTAGCACCAACTAAACCATCAGTGTGTTATCAACATTATTCTCATCCTAAATCCAAAACACACCATTATGCCTGCTACTAGGAAAAAAAATTAACTCTATCCCAGCCAAAACCAGGACACCTTAGCATAAGTTAAAAATGCATCAGGTGACTCCTGCACACTGTAGTTATGTGGAAAGGGGAAGGAGAAGGAAGGGGAAGGAAGGGGAAGGAAAGGGGAAAGGGGAAAGGGGAAAGGGGAAAGGGGAAAGGGGAAAGGGAAGGGGAAGGGGAAGGGGAAGGGGAAGGGGAAGGTGAGGGCAAGGCAAGGCAAGGCAAGGCAAGGCAAGGCAAGGCTGCAAATCCCCTTTTGAACTTTCATCCATTAAATTTAAAACTTTAAATCACTATGTTTCTTGATTTTTGTATTGTGCCATTCTTGTTTAAATGTTTCTATTCCTTTACAATAGCATTGAAGTCCCTGGTTATTGCCTATATACTGTGCATCCAAAGATCCAAACAGCTATAAAGCTAAATCACAAGCTGATATGGGAGTTTCTAACCTTAGTTTTAATAACTAGGGATTTGCTAAAACAACTCCTTCAAGCACACTGTAAACAGGAAGTTAGTGGTTAATCATATCTGTGATTTATTACTAAAATCTTTTTTTTAACAGAAGGGCCTTTCACATTGGTTTTATAGGTAATATGGACCAAATAATCAGTGGTCCTTTTTCAATCTGTTTTTTTTATGTTTCTATTACGATCAAATAATTTGACAAATCTTTTGTAGAAAATCACATTATGCATATCAGTTGTATGCGACCCGGTGGTCTTTGTTTAGTCATTCTGTACTGGACTAAAAAAGTATGATTTTATTTATAGACATAGTAAGTACAGTAAAATGTTATGGTTTTTTTAAAACTGTAAAGTTTTTCATTATTTCTAATTACATTAATAGGTGTTTAGTCTACTTATTTTTTTAGTAATAAACAGAAAAATGCAGCATATAACATACATACTCAAAGTTACTAAAAAAATTTACAATATTCTTGAAGGAGCAACACAAAAATTACTAATATTAGTTCTAGCATATAACAAGTATAATCCTGAGAAATATGTACCTTTACTCCACAATACTTGGAAGGTTCAGCCTTGTTCTCCTCCTTATTTCTTATAAATTGGTATGAAGATTCAATATGGCATGCCATCTATTTATATGGCACTATGTTCCAATTCAAAACTTTAAAATCTAACCTTCTGGCTGATCAAACTAGAAATGAGACACATCTATTTTCAGTAGGGACACATCTAATAAGTAAATCAGTAAGCCTAAAGGCTCTTACCTGCCTGCTGTAATAATCTGTTTGGTTGTACATTCTTAACAGTTTTCTCACATTGAAAATCATATTTCATGCTACACTTCAGACCAAGCAAGCTTGTAGAACAGTTGCTGAAAACCTTCTACTTCAATATAAGCGTAACTATTTTGTTCTTATTACAGCTATATAAATCTACTTTCTGCTTAACCACCTGTAGAAAATTGCACCTAGAGTTATGCAGAACATTTACACTGAACCTTGAAGACATGTACTCTGAGACCCAGCTTGAAATTCAAAGTGTTTCTAGTCTTTGACTGAAAAAGTTTGTAAATAGTACTTGAAGCCTTAAAGGTGTTTGGTCAAACAACAACAGCAACAAAAAAACAAGGGTGCGCCTCTGAGGGCAAGAAACAGGGAGGTTATCCTGTCTCTGTGTCAATTTGATTGCTCTTGCAAAAGTTATTACCTTTTTTGCAAAATGAGAGGCTTTTTAATTTTTTTGCTTTTTCCTTTTTCTTTTTTTTTCTTTATTGGACTTCACCCTATGGATCAGTTTTCACAAAGACTTGGAGTCTCCAACAACAGCCCAGTACCTGCTCTCATAACAGAAACAAAGTCAAAACAGAAAGTCAGAGAAAGTGACTAAGAGGGAGGGATGGCATGTCAGCTTCACCATCACATGCTCTTTCTTGATTAGACATAGCTTCCCACTTGGTAGAGTGGGTTTCCATGACATGAGGGAGTGATAGTCTCATTCGCTTTCTTTTTTCATATTTTTAGCTTAGGCAGGGTTGCTTATGATGTTTAAATAGCATGATTTGAAAGAAGAGCATCAGTCAAGAGACTGTCACAACAATAGCATGACCTAGGATAAGAATCTGCTTATCTTTGCTCTTTCAAAATATTGGGCAAGTGATAGCTGAGTGGTTTCTTCATATAAAATTATGAATGGATGTCTCTCTGAGGAGACACAGTAGCTGAGTGGTTTCTCTGTTCCTTCAGTACAGGGTAAAAGGACATCAAAGTTCATTGGATTAAAAATTATTACTTCTGTGTCCAGTACTTCATCTGTAGGTTTAAGGTTGAGATAGGTATTACACCTTTTTATCCCTTCAAGATCATATTACTGAGTTATAAAGCTTAGTTGCTTGCATAATATTACATATTTCACCCAGAGATAGGTAAATTTACCTCTGGAAGTCAACTGCTAGGTCTTGATTCCTGAGGCTTCTCTGTTTTGTCATGTAATCCCATGCACTGTAGACAGCAAAGACTCAGAGTGTGAAGGCGATGCTTAGGTCTGTAAACATTGATCCTACAGGAAGACAGCCATTTCACCTGGAAGTTCAGGGTTGGTTTGTAATGCAAATTCAGACTGTCATGGCAAGCAGGTGACATTTTGCATTCAGCTGCCATCCTGAAATCAACAAACTGAAATTGCTGTCATGCCATTGTCATGCCTTCACAGAAAATATTTTTTTTTAATTATTCTTGTAAAGGGAAACCTGACTGAATAAATATTGTATGATTAGATTTAGGGCATTTGCTGAATCTTGTCTCAAAGTGATTATAGAATAACCTGAAATGCTACAGCAGCAGCTATGTTGTGGACTTCTGGGAGCTGCTCACCACATTTTGAAAAGATAAAATGATGTGTGAATCAAGAGAAACCAACACTGTTTTTTTAGAACATGGGTTGTTTATAACTACCAATAGAAACCACCCCAATTCAAGTTAAATAGGGTGTACTGTTCTGTCTTTTGACAGCAAGGATATTTTTGTTCACACTAATAAGGAAACTACTGATCAGGGTAGTTTGGTCCTTTCTGTCTAACTGAACTTGCTTATTTTTCACCAGCTGATATATTTTCTCTTAAGTATTTTGTTAGTAAATTAAATGCAATTTGGTGGAATGTTTGGTTTTTTTTTTTTTCCCCTCTTTCTTTCTCTTAGCTCTAAATAAGAAACCTTTTGTTCCTGCCATGGTACTGCATCTTTTGTATATTTTATTTACTTCCATGATAGCCAGCTGGACATCTGGGACAACCCTCTTGTTTGTGTTAGCTACATAAGTGATTGCATCGTTCAGAAAAAAAGGGTGCAAGGTACCCTTTTTAGGTAAGGATCAGATGGCAAAATTAGCATGCAGAGTAACAAATATCACCAAAAAGCTAACACCTTAAACAAGTTATTGAGCTTCACTTAATAACTATTGGTTAAACTAGATCAAGCGCACCCTGGTCTGCATTAGGCAGGGTGTTTCCAGCAGGCCAAGGAAGGTGACCCTTCCCCTCTGCTCAGCACTGGCGATGCACAGATGGAGTGCTGAGTCTAAATCTGGGCTCCCCAGTACAAGCAAGCAACTAGGCAAGCAAAGGAAGGAAGTAAGCAAGCAAGCAAAGACAAAAAATTGTCTTAAGTAGAGACTATGAATTGCTTTGAAAGTCATAAATTGAGGGCAATGAACTATTGTGACTGCGGTACAAGATTACTAACAGCAGATACATTGACAGCTGTCATTCAAAAGAACATTGAAAAACAACCTTATAATAGGAAAGGCATCCTGTAGACTTTCATTTAATCATTTATTCTAAAAAAAAAACCAACCCAAAACCAAAAAAGAAAAAAATCCTAAATTACTTCACAACCCAAAAAAAGTGTGATTATTTCCTTTATAGACACAAAAGCCTACATACTTTTGTGTAGCAATTCAAAATAATGAAACTCTATGTAATAAATACAAAATCACAATATAGTATACTAAAAATTAAATACTTAACAGTTATTCAAATATTTTAGTTATTTAAAATTGAAGCATATAATTTTGACTGAAACTGTTGGCCTTGCAACATTTATTCATTCAAATAGCTCCACTGAATTTCACAGGACTAATATCTGCCCCGCGCCTCCCCCCCAAAAAAAAGAGAAAAAAAAGGAAAAAAAAAGATCCAAAACATTTATAATTACTAAGTAGTGCACATCAGTCTAAAAGGACTTTACAGTGCTTTGTTATTTTTAGATGGAACAGTTGGATACATTGGAAGATTACAATTCAGCTATTTTTCATAAATTGAAAAAGTGTAAAACCATAGCACAGAAATAATTTTATTTGTCATGACTCCATTTGAACCTTTCCTGAAAATTGTCACAGATTAATTTAGGGTAGTATGGATGCAAGAACAGAACTACACTACCCAGTGTTATACCATGTCTTTCTTTACTAAGGAGAATCATTGTCTATTCCTCTCCAGACATGTTTATACCCCCACTGCAGACCCAAGAGAACAGAGCACTTGCTCTGTCCAAGACGTGTTCAAGTCCAATAGGCTTCATATGCAATTCTGTATTTTATTCCTATCAAAGTCAGGGGTCTCATGCTGATTTTAGAAAAGGTAGTGCATGGATAAACACTTTGAAAATTCCAATCTTAATAGTGGTACAAAAAATCTTGAGGTATGTACATACTACCTGTTTTTCAAAATCCTCAATATTCTGTGTATCTATAGTTTGTACAACTGTAATTACTTTTCACTCAGATCTCTGTATTGCATGATTTTGTGAGTATACAGACATCCCTTATTCTACTAGAATTTGTAACTTCATTTGCTTTTTGCTCATACCATTGCACTTAGAAAGAATATTACATTTCCAAATGTCAATGTGAAATAGAAATGCTCTACTCTGTGCTGTTTTCATGTTCTGTAACATTTTGGGTGAAAATATAGCATTCTATATGGTGTACATAATTTAAGCATAGTAGCATTTACCTAATACTCCTTGTAGTTCTTTGCAAATACAAAATTAAATGCTGTAGGTGGAAACAGCTAACATTCATCTTGGAAAATGAAAAATAGTTTTTCTGCATACATACATCTACAAAATATAATTTATAACCCAGAGGCAAGAGTTGCTACAATACTCTCTAAGCCACATTAAAGGCCTTAATGCTGACATTTCATTCTGTTAAATATCCAGACTTCACATTTTCTGCTGGTAATGACACAGCTCTCTCTTGGTAAATGAGGCAAAGAAGCTGCTTCATATTTTCCCATGTCAAAAGTGAAGAAATACAATTGTTTCTGCAACTTGGAGAACAGCTAGTCCTAAATGACGTTGTTAAGAAAGCAGTCTAGGATTTTAACTGTAATACTTGGGTTGACTCAGTTGGCACCCATAAAGCGAAGTGCTAAAGAGTTTAAAAAAAACACAGCCAAACAAACCCAAAACCATTTCCTCTTAACTGTTGCATAATTGAAAAGAGAAGATGTTAAAAAAATTGACAATAAAATTCACTATAATATTATGTTCTTCTGAAAGAGAATAAACAAAAACTTAGATGTTTGTAGAAAAACAAAACAAAAGAGAAAAAAGGTCCCTTTTTAATGACCTCTGGAGGTAATTTCAGCCAACCTCCCTGCTGAAGCAAGGCTACATAGAGTCAATTGCCCAGGACCATGTCCAGCTTGCTTTTGAATATCTCCAAGGAGGGAGACTCCACAACCTCTCTGGGTAACCTGTGCCAGTATATTTGGTCACCCTCACAGCGAAAAAGTGTTTCCTGATGACCAGAGGGAACCTCCTGCGTTTCAGTTTGTGCCCATTGCCTCTGGTCCTGTCACTGGACACCACTGAAAAGAGCCTGGCTCCATCCTCTTTGCACCCTCCTTTCAGGTATTTATGTACATTGATAAGATCCTCCCTGAGCCTTCTTTTCTCTAGGATAAACAGTCCCAGATGTCTCAGCTTCTCCTCATAGGAGAGATGCTCCAGACCCTCAGTCACCTTAGCAGCAATTCTTTTTGGACTCTTTCTAGTATGTCCATATCTCTTTTGTACTGTGGGGGCTCAGAACTGGACACAGTGCTCCAGGTGTGCCTCACCTGTGCTGAGTGGAGGGGAAGGATCACCTGCCTTGACCTGCTGGCAATACTCCTCCTAATGCAGCCCACAGCACATTTAGCCCTCTTTGCTACAAGGGCACATTGCTGGCTCATGTTCAACTTGATGTCCACCACCAGGACCTCCAAGTCCTTTTCTGAAAAGCTGTTTTCCAACCACTTAGCCACCACCATATATTGGTGCATGGTGTGATTCCTCACTGGGGGCAGGACATTGCTCTTCCCTTTGCTGAACTGCATGAGCTTCCTGTCATGAAGTTCCTGTATGTCACTCCTGTACTCTTCGTAACAGTTCTTCTCTGTGAAGGAGCTCACAGTGGGCTCAGCCAGGTAAACTCCCCAATGGAGGATGCATTCAGGGTCCCATCAGAAACACTGCACATGTTCCAGTTCAGATGTCTAATTATCTTCTGTGGAATTTTCACACTTAAATTAAGCAGTTGTAATAAATTTATGCTTGTCAGTATGCTTTCCACCTTAAGTTTTGGGTTTTTTTTTAAAAATACAACAAAAAAAAAACCCAAAACCCAGAAAAATTCACCACTGAAGAAATCCATATGTTCTTCAAGGAAATATGTGAAGGCATTTTAAAAATAAATTGAGTAATTGTGAATTGGTGCTAAAACATTACAATGATTATACTAGAGTTAGATATGTAAATGATTTATTCATTCTTCCCCAGTACTAGAAATGCTAGGCAATATATTAAACTTTAGTGTATTTACAAATAATGAACAATTTCACAGATAACTTTTTTTCTAATGCTATTTAAATAGTTCAATTATTTGATTTCTACTTCAATAAAGTTTATCTGTTTAAAATGTAGGTCTAAGTTGTTTATATGAATATCTTTTCTGGATTAAAATTTTTCTTAAGCATGAATAGAATAGAATAGAATAGAATAGAATAGAATAGAATAGAATAGAATAGAATAATTTCAGCTGTCAAGGGACACACAACTAGTCCAACTGCCTGACCAACTCAGGGCTGATCAAAAGTTAAAGCATGTTATTAAGGGTATTGTCCAAATGCCTCTTAAACACTGACAGGCATGGGGCATCCAACCACGTCTCTAGGAAGCCTGTTCCAGTGTTTGACCACCGTCTTGGTAAAGAAATGCTTCCTAATGTCCAGTCTAAACCTGCCCTGACACAGCTTTGAACCATTCCCACACATCCTATCACTGGATACCAGGGAGATCAGCACCTCCCTCTCCACTTCCCCTCCTCAGGAAGCTGTAGAGAGCAATGAGGTCACCCCTTAGCCTCCTTTTCTCCAAATTAGATAAACAAAGTTGTTAAAGTATAGTTGGGAAATGGACTCCTGTAATATCCAATTGTTAATAACTAGATCTGGTCATTGCCATTTCAGAACTAGTAGAAACACTGTATCAAGCATTACCTTTTAAAAAACCTATATTTCAAATACAGTACTGATCCTACTGCTACTAATCAATCATTGGGCTGCTAATAAACTATTAGACAGAGGTTCTTTCAACCAGTATAAGGGACCTTTACATTTTCCCAGTCTGAACTGCAAATTAGGCAGGGCTATGTGGTGAAGGAGAATGTTTTACATCCTCATCTCTGCAGAAGCTAGAAAGAGTGCATAGATATAGGCAATGGTGTGATGGATGCTATGGAGTAGGGATCCCCAGGCTCTTCTGTCTTTGCCACCTTGTAGGTCACCCACTACAACTAAGCTGTACTTGGCTTGGTAGGGAGTCAGGAGCTGCCACTGCTGCCATTGGTTTAAAACACTGCACTAAGGCCTAGCAAATTTGTCATACTTCTTGACTGTAGTAAACACTTCTTGTGTTGAATACACCCACAGAAGCATTTCAGATATCTTTAATAATTTTAGGGCTGCTCAATCTGACATGCAATGGACACATTGGTCCTAAGCAGATTGTGTTCAGAGCACAAAAAACAAAAAATAAACAGGAAGTAACAACTGGTTAACTGGTTCTGTCTGATGAATGTATAGCTGTCCTGGTTTTGGCTGGGATAGAGTTAATTTTCTTCCTGGTAGCTGGCATAGTGCCGTGTTCTGGATTTAGCATGAGAATAATGTCATAACACACTGATGTTTTAGTTGTTGCTAAGTACTGCTTATGCTGGTCAAGGACTTTTCAGCTTCCCATGCTCTGCCAGGTGCATAAGAAGCTGGGAGGGAGCAGAGCCAAGACAGCTGACCCAAACTGGCCAAAGGGGTATTCCATACCATATGACATCATGCTTAGATTATAAACTGTGGGCAGTTGGCCAGGGGGGCAGTGATTGCTGCTTGGGGACTGGCTGGGTGTCAGTTGGTGGGTGCTGAGCAGTTTCATCAGTTGTTTTTCCTGGGTTTTGTTCCTTTCTCTCTCCTTTGTTGTTTTCCTTTTCATTACAATGTTTTATTATTATTATTATTATTACATTTTCTTTTATTTCAATTATTAAACTGTCTTTATCTCAACTCATCAGTTTTCTCACTTTTACTCTTCCGAGTCTCCCCCCATCTCACCGGGGGGGAGTGAGCGAGTGGCTGTGTGGTGCTTGGTTGTCGGCTAGGGTTAAACCACGACAACAGCCAACATAAATATGGACAAAAGGTATATATAATAAGATGTGTTTTGCATTCAGTTAAAACCTTTTTAGTTTGTCTCTTTTAAGGAAGATCATGTATTTTACATAGACTTGGTTGTCTTGGAAGAGAGAGCCCACTGGGAGAACTACAGTCACATTATGGTATTCCCCAGGTCAGCAAAGGCTCTTTCCTCTTACATCATAGACAACTGAGGCAGGTGTTAGATAGCAAAGTGCTTCTAATTTAATAGCAGTAATATTAAAGTAATGCAAACCATAAATATCTGCAATTTAACACTTGAAAAAATATAGAAAATTGTATCAGATGAGTCCTTTCTTGCTTCAATGATAATCTAAGAATACTATAAATGGGAAAAGTATTCATATTAAATCTGTGTTTACTGGAAAAAGAAAGCAAACAAAATTCTGTTCCTAACTTGGATTTGTTAACACAAATATGTAATTGAGGTGAAACTAGAAGTGAACAGAGATGTAATGTGATTTTTAGTGCAAGTCAGAAGTTTGAAGTAGTCAGAACAAACTTTCTTTTTCTTTAAGAAATTTTAATTCAAACCCTCTAAATATATTAGCTTTCCTTAAAGCTAAATAAATGGAAACTTTAAAATAACTGCATTTTCTGGGATAAATGCTTCTATAACTCTTCAGGATTTTGAAACAAATGGTTTTTTTCTCTGAAAAAGGGATTAAAATACCCATTGTTAACATCTAGATTGATTATTAGATGTGCCCTAGAAAGACAGTGTTTGCAAAGATGCCCTTTTTTCACAGATTTTCCTGACAGAATAAATGTTACTCCATAATGTCCATTTCTTAGAAATACTAAATGGTTGAGGTGGGAATGCACCTGGAACTTGTCTAGTCCAGCTTCCCTGCTCAAAGCAGGATCAGCTAGAGCAGGTTGCACAGGGCCGTGTCATCAGACTTTGAATATCTCCAGGAAAGGAGACTCCACGGCCCCTCTGGGCAACCTGTGTCAGTACTTGGCCACCTTCATAGTGAAAGACTTTTTCCTTAATATAAGGAACTTCAAATCTCCCATGTTCCAACTTGTGTCCCTCACCTCCTGTCCTCCCACTGTGCATCTCAAAAGTGTCAGTCTCCGTATTCCCTGTAACTGCTATTCCTATCTGGTAGTCATAGAGCAATAATCTCTCCCTTGCTCCATCTCTTCTTATGGCTCAAAACCCCACATGTTCTCCTCAAATTTCCTCCAGCACCCTGTCCATCTTCATGACCCATTTAGTAATGGGTTGTTCCAGAATGCCTGTATCTTTCTTGTACTGGGGAGCACAGCACTGGACCCAGCACTCCAGACTGATCCCACCAGGACTGAGTAGAGTGGAAGGATCACCTCTCTTGATGTGCTGGTAAAAATCTTCCTAATGCAGACCAGGAAGCTGTCTGCCTTCTTTACCTCAAGGGTATGTTGATGGCTCATGGGCAACTTGTTGTTCACAAGTACCTGTTGCGTGAAGAGAGGCTTTGGAAGGTACCCAATTTATCGTTATAAGTCCGGTCGCGTTCAGCACACTGAACTATCACGATTACAGATTCACAAATAACGTAGGCACCTTTCGTCTAGTCATGCTGCATGAACTATCACGGCTACACTTAAAGTGTGTGGTCGCGTTCAATGACCACTATCACGCTAGACCAATAAATCAAAGCAATTTATTAAAGCAACAGACACACAGGTTCTTTGGATTACCGGTGATAAATTCACTGACTGCAAGGCACCTACGATTGCCAAAGGTTAGAATAACACAGATGCATCAAAAGACCTAAAGTGACTCTATAGAGTTTTCTAAGTTTCCCGCGGAGGCACTTGGTATAACCAAGTGTTAGATTCTTACCCAAAGGCGTCCCGATGGGGGGGAAGAGAGGCTCAGCCCGTCGACTGATCCCAGAGGTCAGAGTAGTACACAGTGATGTCTTCCCTAACATCCCCTTTCCCTTAGGCCAATTTTATAGTATTTTACACATTAGGTGGAGCTTGAGGGACTCTAGTCATACATACTTTTGTTACGATTGGTGTAAAACTTTCTCGCTTCGTTTTAAAGGTACAGGCTTGGAAAAATTCAGAGCGCAGGCTCAGTGAGGGGGGGTCTTACCTTGGAGGTGGGTGGGTTTTGAGGTGGGAGTGTGTTCTAGTATTATAATGATATTATAATGAGTAAAAGTTACTAAAGGACAGCATTTTTGTCAACATCATGATAGTTTGCTGACGCAGGGTATCACTTATGCAGCTTATCAGGACCATGGTGCCCCTCCGAGTTCCCTTATCACAGGGCTTGGCCGTGATGTCTCCACACCACTCCACCCCCTGGGCAGCTCCTCTCAGAATCAGCACACCAGGCTCCCCTGGGTTGCGACATCCAAGGTTACAGGCTTAGGAACTTCTGTGGGATAGATTCCTTGCATCCAGCTGCATTCCATCCAGAAAGCTTCTTCAATGCTGTACCTTTCTTGTAATCGTAAATATACGTCTGGTGTCTAAGTCACCTCCAGCAATCACTCCACAGTACCCTCAGGGTCTTCACCAAGATTCTTTCCAGCTGATTGGCACCCAAACAGTCATGGTATATGGGGTAATTCCTCCCCAGGTGTTAGGACCCAACATTTCCCTTTGCTGATCTTCATGAGGTTCCTGTTTGCTCATTTCTCCACAAGAGAGAGCAAAAGGTTTGGAAATTAACATTTGTTCACTATGGTAGCTTCCTATGTGCAAGTAACATAGCAGAACTCTTTCCAACCAGTGCACTTTGGAACACTGTTCAGAAAACAAACAAACAAACAAAAAACCCCCCACACCATACTTTTTATAGGCTATGCTGTTAATAAGGCAGTCAAAGTCAAAAGGGGATATGCTATAGCTGATGAAAGTCATCTTCATTTTCTTTGGCCAGCCTCAGGACTTCTGCTCACCATGTTAAGCAGGCAGGATATCTGTTCACTTAGATGTATAAAACTAACTCCTCTTCAGTGTCTACACAAAACCTAGGCTTTAACTTGCTCACTTATTAATCTGGAGATGCAATACTGCATTTTGAACTTGAAAACATCATCCTTTACTCTTACATCAGTTTTATGTTTGTTGCAAATATGATTTTTTTTTTTTTTTACACAGCTTTGGTTTAGCAACAATTTAAGATTTATTAATATTTTTGAGATAGATCACAGAATTAGGTTGTGTAATTCTCAACAACACTTAAGCATCAGCCAATTTAAAAGAGCAGTTTGATGGAATTTGTTACAATCAAAATAGCGACTTAGTTGAAGATTTAAGAATGGCAAGGTTCACTCTATTACTACATGGAAGAAGCACACAAAGAAAAATTAAGTTACATTCAAGTTAGAATGATTCACAGAGAGATAATGGATGCAGGGGATAAGGAGGACCTTCCCATTGAGTCACAAGGTTCAGAATAGACCCCCTTGCTTTCTAAACTCCTTTTCAGAGAGGAGTCTAGGTGCAGCTAGGTCCAATCTTAGTCTCAGTCTTGGTCAATGGTTTATGTGAATAAGGATAATATATATGCATATATAGTCAAATTGCACACACACTCCACAAGGTTAACCTGTGATTAAAACTTCCCTTTTTGTGAGTTCCATGACTTACTCACTTTTATGTGCTAGCATTCATCAACAGACTGTTGGTGAGCCTCACAAAATCAGGCCTCTGAGTCCTTGTGAAATCATTGATGGACAATCCTTGCAAAATCTACCCTGAGAGGTATCCCAGCTCAGGGGGAGATACAGGTCACACAGCCCACTGTGGTCCCAGAGAGCTCCAAAACATCTCCCTCTTGGATCGCTATTTATAGGATCTCGAGATGATTGGCTTTGGTCAGTATTTTACATTCTGGCCATGATTCATGCTGAAATAATTCAGGCAGCAGATGGCCCAGGTGTGGACAGGGAGTGCTTGACAACCAAGTTGCTGCACTTGTGACCAACATAACAGCACAATAGGGCTTATCCTGGGATCTCAGACTGGCCCAGGGGGGCTGCATGACCACAATGTTGCCATGCAGCACAAATGTATATGGATTTTATAGGTGAAAACCTGAGATGAAAGATTGTGAGAATCAAGTCCTGTGCTTTCAAATTCAGCTGAAATTCTTCTTTATCTCTTATATACCTGGCAAACCAAAAATGTCTTCTCAAATAATGGGATACTTTGTTTACTTCTGTTGCTCTATTAGCATGAAACACAAAAAGCTACTAAAACATTTCTGAAGTCAAATGCAGAGCTTAAATGAGGAGTTTTTTAATTCATTTGAATCATGTGTGCAGATGCTATGCTTAGGATTGCAAGCAAGAAGGGAGAGCAAGCTTGTAGGGAAAGTTCCCAGACCTAAAAGAATAAATTATTAGTTTACAATGATATTATGACTGAGCAAGAATTTTACAATAGTTGGACAAATCTGCATACCCTGAAATGGAAGTATATGGAATACTGGAAGCCCAGGTAAAACCTGAAAATCCCTAAAATTACTAAGTCAAGCTGACTTGTACATCACAAGGCAAGTTACAATAAATGAAAATTGTTCTTTAGTTATAAATATATAAAGATAAAAACAACAACAACAAAAAAGAACACACTAGGACATTTATGCACTGTAGATGAGAGAGAGAGAGAGATTATGGATAACCTTGACCAACAAGGTAAACAATTCATATTAGGAAAAAAATTCATATTAGTAAACACATACTAATATGAATAGATAAGATGCCAAATTTAAAGCAAACAGCTTGGAGACATAGATAATTTTGGTTTCAGAATTCTGAAAAAAGGACTGATGTGCTTCACTGCAGATCTATTGATGAGAATCACTATGTCTGTTGGTTCTCATATGACTATTGTATTTCCAGTATAACAGGTTTTACTGGAAATAGAGGGAAAGTTACCTAGGGCAAATGCAAGCCTATTAGTCCAGTCTCATTATTAAGCAAAGTTTTAGATTAAAATTAAGAAGGAGAAAAATACAGAATATTCAAACTGAAGATGAATGAAGAACAGAATAAACTTCATCATGAGTATTCCAAAGGCAGGCTGTACCAGGCAAGCCAAATCCAAATATTGTTCTTGGATGAGATTTTTGGTTTCTTCTAGCATAGAAAATGCAGTAAATCCTGAGAATATGAACTTCAGCAGATATCATGTAACTTGTAGAAATTTTATCTAAAATGTTGATTAGTATAGGAAGTGAGTGAAGAAATTAAGTGAGGGGAAGAAATGGAGGAAGCTACCTGAAGTTTTTCTTATGGATCAGTTTTAGGATTGATTGAATTTCTCTTTAATGGTTGTGGCAGAAGAATTGGAAGTGCTGATGAAATTTGCTGATGATGGGTTTGCTGATAAGGTTTGATCAATATATAAGAGGATTGAAAGTTATAGGGGGAACTGGGTGATTTTGAGGGTGGGAGGAATGGAAATTAATGGAAGTTTAACACTACAGAAAAGAAGGTCATGCGTTAGGGGACAAATAAAGACTTCTGTTACAAGATCAGAATTTTTCTTTAAGAAATTACTAAAAAATATGTGTATTAGCTGATCCTCTCTGAGATGTGGGAATACTTTCCAGTTTCTGAAACCTTCTGCATGCCATAGAATACATTGCAATCACAAGTCATTGTTTACATAATGCAGCTAAGAAAAACTACACATCTAAGTCATACCAAAGAAGCTATTTCTTGTAATTCTAAATGACTAATAACAATATCGTGTAAGTTACAAATGTAGTCTCCATAATAATATGTATAACCCTGATTGCATTTGTTATAAAAGTGAATTTGAACTGTTGTAGGTCCAGTGAAGGAACACTTTTATGATCAGAAGAATAGAAAAATTTAAAGTGGAGATCAAATCATCTTAATGTACTTAATTTAGCAATTTAAAATTTGAAAGGGGATATAATGGGTGCTTTTAAATACACATAGGATAAGCTCCAGTGACAAAGAATTCCTATTTAGGGTAATAAATCTTGTTGACACAAGGATGTATCAATATATACTGGTTTGGTATACATTTATACTGGAAATGAAAAGAAAGTTTCTAAACAATGGAAGTGAAAATAACCGACTACTAGATGTAGAAAGGACAAAAAAGCTTATAACAAAATGCAGATTGCCTTTTTGCCAGCAGTGATTTCTTTCCTTAACTGGCATATAACTGGATTTAAAGACATAAGAGATTCCTTCTGGTTTTCTATATTCCTGCGTAGAAAAGAAAAAATATGACTGCCATGGAAGAGGAGAAGTAAGATGAAGAAAACCAGTTCTAGACAGTTTGGAACTGCTTTTAGTAAAACCATTCTCTCTCTGCCATCTGCTCTTTTACTACACATGTATACAGCAGATAATCAAGTTAGTAAGAGTGTGCAATAGTCGTCTTGTCCCAAATAGGGCTCGTTTACCCGGTGTGCAATAAGCCAATCTTCACACACTGAAACGAGATATTGTTTTATTCTCAAAGTTGCGCAAGTTTGGGTGCTAGGTGGTAACTCCACAAAGCTAGCGTACCTAACAAAGTTTTCTCTAACTTTTATACATCACAATTAACACATCACACCTATCAACAACATAATCATTAAATTAGCTAAGCATACTTGTCTCTTACTGGTTCATATCTTCTTTGCTTAAATGTAAAGGCACAGTATGATTTTAACTTACTATGCATGCTCAAGGGTGGAGGGGATGTAGTCTCTTTAGTTTTTAATTGAGTCAGTGGTCGCAATCTCCCCCCCAAGAAATTACCTTTCCCCTACCTTTCTTCTTGGCAGATCCTTAGTAACTCTTCATGGTTTAGTAGTCAAGACAATAACACATCACCTTGTGTCCTGTTCCTGGATAATTTGTCATTAGCAATCTATTAACCAAACAAAAGCACAGTAGGATAGGATTTTACAATGGACATTCTATAGCAGCTTCAGCTTTGGATAACAGTCTCCTGTACTCATTTGCAAGGCAGAATGGAAAAAACAATATATTTAATTATGTACTTTTATTTCTTGGAAGTTATAGACAAAAGGAAGTGAATTTAGTTTGCACTGAAAAGTTAATTCAAAAAATTCCAGTTTGTAAGGCTTAACTCTGCAACCCTAATAATGGTTTTGTTTTGTTTTATTTTGTTTTAAAAGATTTTGTGTATATCTAATATGCATATATTTATATATAGAATATGCACATTTTTGGCAGTTCAGTAGAATTTATTATTAAAAATATGATACCAGTATCAGACAGACAGATGCACATAGGAAATAAGACAGCTGGGCAACTGGAGTTGAAGCGCATCTAAAGCAGGATAGATACCACCCCCGCATTTTCTATATCAATTAAACCTTGGAAGAAAGAACAAAACCATAGATTAGACAACAGCACAGCATGTATCATGGTTTTGTAATGTCATGGTTGTAATTATAACAAAGCCTGAAATTTCCCTGTAGTCTTGCTGGTTTTATATGTTTTGCAAGCTGTGCTTTATCCAAAGGAACATATTCATTTTTAAGATTGCTTTCTGCATAAAATGTTGTACTGTATCATAAGTTAGAATCTGATTAGGTAAAATGAGCATATAACACAGAACTAATTACAAAGACAAAAATATTAAATGACATTTTTTAAATACTAATGAATCTCAAGCAAAGAGAGAACTTTACAATATTCAGGCAACTAACACTCATTATGTTCAATAAATGATGAAATAGCTAAGGCTAAGAAACACTTGCCAAGTAATTATGCTCCTTTTTTACACACAGTAAAGTTGGAAATAATCAGTCTAAAAAATATCTAATAACTCAGTACCACATGAAGCGTGGCTACCTGATACTATTTGCTGTCTTCATAAAGTGCAGCTTTTCAAAACTGAAATCCTCAAACTCCCTTAAGGTCTTTAAGTGTATATTTGCACTGTTTGGAATATTGTGTTTTAAGGGACAAGACCATTTTGATAACTGCAGTTTTATATAGAGATTTCTCCATTACACATCAGTGTTATATATCAGTGACCTAAGTAAAAACTCAATAATAATAATATTTTAATTATTTTTTACCCCTAATTATGAAAAATATTGAAAAATAAATAAAAAATATTCCACGAAGGATGGAATAGATTTCTGCCAAATACATTAAATAATTTAACCAGACTATGTGATTAAGCAAGCATGAATCAATAAATAAGAAAGCAAATTTAAAGTACTCTTTAAAAAAAAAAAATTATATATTATACATAACGAAGTTGTTATTCCAATTCCCATGTCCAGCAACATTTCACCCCAAAATACAGTGTGTCATAAAATAAAAATTAAATACACTGTCAACGTTTCAAAGTGTGAATCAGGCTTCATATCTGTCCATGAAAAGATTCACAATTTTCAGTAAAGCACATACAATTTATTCTTAGCAGTATTTAAATTATAAAGATCCTCCTTCAAAAAATACTTGTGTCCTAAAAATATGTGCAAGTTGACAAAACAGACGATGCTCTTCTGTTAAGGTCAATTCTCTAATTCAGATATTTGTTTTTTACTAACATACATACTTTTTATCTACAGAATGCTCCTCATTCTGTGTGCATTAAAGACTTTGGCTGGAAACATAAATCAGATGGGGCACTTAATGGATCAGCTTGTTATGGTTGAGCATTGGTGTTCCCTATTAGACACTCCCTGCTAGACTGGAGGTGATTGGAAGAAACTGGGGAGCTGGGGAGAGAAAGGCAGAAAGCAACCAAGGAAGAGAAAAAGAGCAGAGCTAGAAATCTGAACACTATAAATGGTGATAGCAAGTGTTGTTCAGGAATACTCTCCTGTATCCTATGGGGCTAAAGAGTTAGAAAATGGAGCAGGTGATGAGGGAATCTGAGGAAGACAAAAGGTCTTGTGGTTGAGCTGGAATCTTTCCTAGAGAACATGATTGTATCTCTCTGTTTGTTCTTCAGATGTCTTACATTGGCAAGTCATTAAATCACAGATATTAATCTTATGTTCCTTGTTTTCTGTGTGCTCAACAAGAAACATCACCAGACTAAATATGCAGGAGTCTTTAGTCAGCACAGTTTGACAATATCGTTGGAAATATCAGTGGCTGTAAAAATGTGTAGTACTTTAAAAATGTAGGTCCTCTGTATCTCCTAAAATTAGTGGTCAATTTTTTTCTTTCCTTTCCTTTTACTGTGGCTCAGCAACTGAAAATGGGAAAATGAAGAATATTGTTTAGTATTAAAGGAGTATTTTGAGTATACAATGCTCTTTGTAAAGATGTCAAATACAGTACTGAAGATACTACACTAATAACCTTGCAGAAATTAATACTTTTACTTTCAGAAATCATGGGTTTGAACAGCTTGCATTATATGTTGCAGGTTGTCAACATCGTAAGTATGGAGAATAGAAATCAATATAAAATATTTTTACTTTTCTTGAAAGAGGGAGGCATATGATCACATTACTGAAGATATTTTTACAGTGGCATGCTTTCATGTATCATTTGCTAATTTTTAGTTGTTGATGTTTACTACCTAAATGCTCTTGTAACCTTTACTGTTGATGATGATGCTCTATAAGATTTATAATTCTTGAAGTAAATTTAGGGTTTTTCAGAAAGGAAATTATAAGTTTGTTTTTTTTTTTTTTCTTAATTTGAAACCTAATTAAATAATTTCTAAACAGAAGAGAAAATTTGAAATCCTTTTGAAGTCAATGGCACAATTCTGACTTCAACAAGCCAAGAATTTCCTCCAAGGACTTCCTACTCCTAGATAATTAAGAACACATTTGAAAAGTTCTGTAAGACTGAGATTGCAATCTTGCAAATATATGCTACCAAGTGTAATGCTTATTTCAACAGTCAGCAAGAGACCCAGATTTTCAAAGCTAGTTAGACATCTAGCTACTAGGAAAATGTCTGGGAATTGCAACCTATGCCATTGATAAATACAGGAACAATTCTTCTACTGGCAACAATGCAGTCTGTCAGTATCAAAACCTCACAGATGTTCACCTGAGTTAAATCTTCTTGAGTTATTTTCTCTGCCCTAAACAAGCACAGACAGTGGTGGACAATGGCAGTACACATGCCAGCACCAAACCTGGCATCACAACTGATGAAATAAAATACATTGTGTCCATGCTGTAGACCTCAGATATGTATATGGGGGACAGAACAGGTCTGAAATAACCAAAAAGCCATAGTGTTAGTTAAAGGAAAACTGCTTTCCATAGAACTAAGTTGAACAGTGCTTTGGAGAACCTTGTTTAAAAAAAAAAAAAAAAAAAAAAAGTACGCTCAATATGGTATGAAGGCTTGCAAAGTTTGGAATAGCTTGTAATGTTTATAAAATTTTAGGTTAATGCATGAAGTAGCTTTACATAAAGAAAATACTGAACTGTATTTGTAGTCTTGTGAGATGAGATTTATAAATTTCAATGTTGTTGAAAAGGAAACTTTTGAGCAAAGTCAAAACTGCCCAAATATCCAAAAATCTGCAGTGTTTGGTTTGTAAAACTGCCTGTGTACAGCATGTTCACTGAACTCTCCAAGCTGAGGCAAAACCAGTACTAGCTAGTAATCATGCAGATCTGTCACTAAACGTGTTCTAAGTACAAGTACCATTTTAGCAATTTTCTGATGAAGGAAAGTAGCTGGTATGTTCAACCAGCTTTATTATGTGTGAAATAGGATTTCAAACCACAGATGTAGCATATTTCTACAGTTTTACATTAATTCCATTAAGGTCAGTAGCCCTATTTTAGTGACTAACTTAATAGCTCATGACATACAAAGTTGAATTGTGTTAGGAAAGCTCAAAGTCAGTTGCAAGTCCTAGAGCTGTGTTCTGAGCCTGATGATTCTTTGCTGACTTTCACTTTGTTTAGTTATTTATTCACTTGCAAATCAGACCATTTACATATACTTAGTATTAATGCAAATGACTACACAATGTGCACAGCAGGAGAGAATAAAACCCTTTGTGTTTTCTTTTTTATTTTTTTCAAACTGTCTTACAACAGGGTAAAATAAATCTCTTCAGAGTATCCACTATTTTAGAAGAAATTTTTAATTACAGTCTTCTTATTTAAGTTAAAACTCTCTCTATTCATATCTAGAATAATAAGGTTGAAATATTTCTATTACACATAGAAATATCCTGTACCTGGACTAAACATAAGAACTATTACAGCTTGAACTGCCGTAACAGAGATTTTGGTTAGATACTAGGAATAAGTTCTCAATTGCATACGTGGCCTAAGGAAACATTGGTGTCTCCTTTAGTGGAGACTTTGAAAAACAGGTTAGACAGAAATTATAGAAATGGATTATGGATAGCTGATTACCATGGTTCAGGGATATGGACTAGAGAGACTCTTAAGGTCTTAAATTTTTCAGTGTTTTCCCACTATTTGTGAGTGTGTGTGTTTATGTATAGTTATATACAGTTTTTCAGCTGCTTCTACAGATAGAGCTTAGATGCAAGCTATCTGGGTTGGTTTATTTAGTTTTCATTTTGGTTTTACCATACCTCAGAATATTTCATGCTCTGGAATTGTGCTCATTTTTGAGGCAGCCTTTAAGAGAAATGTGCACACATAGCGTGTTCTTATAATTGACAATAACTCTGGGGAAAAAAACCCACAACTGTTAGCTCTAGTAATTGTCTTTGTTTCTTTAAAGTAGGAATCTTGCTTCTGCAGGACCAGGGAAGAAAAAGTGGTCTTTTTGCAGTACCTTTCTCCTCTCTTTAAGAATTCAGAATAAGTTTATCAGATCAAATGTCAGAAGAATGAGACTCCAAAGAAGTTTCAGGACAGACAAGATATGAACAGGAAATAAATTTTTCCATTATATTAATATCCTGTGATTCAAATTTATACTCTGAAATATGATGAGATATCACTGTCACAGGGAAAAATGACTCTATTCATACAGTTTTTGACAGATCAGGTTCAAAGCAGTTTATGGGTTTTTTCAACAGTATGTAATGAACTGGCAATCAGTGAACTATACATTCAGGATCATTTCAACAATACAACAGATAAAACACAATACTAAATAGTTCCAAATGAACAAACTACAACATCAGAACTTCTGTGAAATTCATTCAGTATATCATATGTATGATACCTTAACCTGCAAAGGTTAATATAATCCATAGCCATAAACTGAACTTCAGGAGACTAAAGACTGGTTGTTTTTTTTTTTTTTTTCTTTCTGCCCTGCCCCACCCCCCACCTGGCCTTTTCCTTGATTTTCTTTCTGTAAGATATTATTGAGGCACATAGCTACTACACTCCGTGGTAAACAGTCTCCCTATAATTCTTTCAAACTTCATTTTGGAATTGAATATAGTCAAGAATAATTTTTAGTATCTTCCATGCCTTACAGACCAAAGTTTTGTAAGTCCTAACATCTGTATATTAATGATGCTTGAAGACTGTTACCTTAGCAGTATAATTTAATATCCTTAGTTCATCCCTGGATGTTTTCATACTGCCTGAACTCTTAAGGTCCCTTCCAGCTCTGTGAACTACACGGGCTGACTTTTCTGCAAGCCTCATTGCAAATCTCCTACATACAACAGTCACTGCTGTCCTGATGTCACACTTGGTTCAGCATAATTCTGAAACACATCTTTATTTTAGCAGATGCTCTGCTCATTTCAGTGAGATTACCCTCAGGATTCTTCTGAAATTTGAGAAATTAGCTAAGTATAAGATTAGAATTCAGATGGTATTTCCATCCTGTCAATGCCTAGTGTAACATAAAATATATGGAAAGTACACTCCCCTTGCATAATTGACACATTTCTGCCTTTCTATGTTCACTTCAAATTTGTAAATATGATACTGAAAGTTTCTGGTTTCATGTCCATATTCTGCAGTAAATGAGAAGCTATATTATTTCTGTCTCTTTTCATCTTGTGATTTTACTATCTTCACATAATATACTGAATATATTTTAGAACATTACAACATTCAATTTTGAAAAGTACTTTATATATTCTTAGATATACAGAGCTTGATTCAATGTTATATGGGAAATCCACCAGTAAAGAACATTCAACAAATTACAAAGAAATTCATGAACATTCATCCAGAAGGTTTTGCAATGGCCAACAGAAATCTTTCTGTATGTGAAAGTTCTGGCTAGTGATACTATTATTTGCAGAGAATGACCACGTAACAGGAACACATAACACATCTACAGTGATTTTGCAGAATTGTATACCTTCTATACAAGTATAAATCTACATACTTTGATTTACATTTATATATGCATATAAATGTCAGGTAGGTCAATACTCAGACCAGAAAGCTCTCCTCTGAGTAAGTGAGCATATCACTAAAATTCTGGAACAAAATGTATGAAAATTTGTTATCATTTTACACTGCAAATTAGTAAAGAGGCTTTTTGTGAGAAAAACACAAGAAGCTGAACTAGATTTATGATAAGTACTGTTGGGGGGACCAGTTGATACATTAGAGGGCAGGGCTGCCATTCAGAGGGACCTCGGCAGACTGGAGGAACGAGCTGACAGGAAGCTCTTGAATTTCAAGAACAAATAGAAAGCCTTCCCCTTGAAAGGAAGACCCCTTTTAAGAGCCATTTAGTAACTGTCAAAAAAGCTTAAAGAAAGTGTCATCCTCATGATTCACTGAAGATTGTTGTAGTTTTGTATGTATTTTGCATATTAAAACTACTCTCAGACTCCACTAATGATATCCTAAATTCTGAATGAGATTACATTCTGTAATGTTCTGCAGTGGATGATGACACCAAGGACAAACTTTACATGATTACACAGTTTCTTGCTAGCTTTTTACCTTTAGAATCTCAATGATCTTCATCACTTTTACAGATGAGTATGTGTTAGCTTGTCTTACTTTAAAAGTAAAAAACCCAAACCAACACCACCACTAACAGCCAAAAAGTGACCTTGACAATAAGATCCTGTCTACACAGAAACTATAATGATATAGTGTAATTAAACTACATAAGACCTTTATGTGGGTGTTCTCATTTAGTTTCAGAATAAACTTCATATGATTTAATTTCATCTATTTTGAAAATTAAGTAAGCTGAATCATATTAAGGTCACTTAATAGGGAAAAAAGGTCCATAAAGGGGTTAAGTCAGTCCAATTAATTAATTTTCAAAGTTCATTAGAATTAACGTCATGATTTGAGGGTATTCAGGAAAGATGTATCACTGTAATGATGCAATATGATGAAAGATAGTATCTGGTTAAAGAAACTCCAGTATATTTACAAGCAATAAGAAAACTATGGTTTAGAATGAAGGTTTTCTAAATATTGCTCTCATTCAGCTCACAATGATGATAATCAAGCTATTGAAAGCATGCAAATATATTTTAGCACTAAAACTTTAACAGTAAAACTAAGAATCTGTTACTGGATATTTTTTTAAAAGCTAATTCTTTAACTTCATTAACAGAAAGATGTAATAATGTTATAGAGAATATCTGAAATAGTCTCAGAATTTCTAAATATTCTGATGATTCAAATGTAATCAAATAACTTACATGAGGACAATGCGTATTCTATCTGAAAGAAAAAGAAGGAAAAAAAAAAGGTAAAGCAATCATACTTTCAATGGACTCACATAAGTACTCTAAACTGATGCTGTATTTATATTTTTAATGATTTGATTATGAACAGAGTGACCCTAGGTGAGTATTAGTTTTGCTTATAAATGAACAATGTATACAAAAGTAGTTAACTTAGATTATAAACATGCCATATTATAACGTTATAAAACATAAAAAACATGTCAAAATTTTATTTTTTTCAGTCCTGTCAATGCCGCAACTGTTTAGGAAATAAAACAAATAAAATGTGGGTTTTTTTACAAAGATAGGCTAAACCTTGTTAAATTATTTTGAAAACATATCGATTCAAAATTAAACAAGCATTAGATTTTGTCCAATTCATCCACAAGTGAATTTTTTCTAGTAGTGAGTTAAGCTTACTAGATATAAGATCACATAAATTTTGAATGAGAATATAATGAGAATAAATTTAATAAGATTTCATTAATGCACCTTCAGATCACAACTTTAGTGGAGCCAAATCTACCTCCCAAATATTCCAACTATAGGCAAAGGTTTTTTTTCTTATTCTTTCATGTTCAGAATACTTTATTTTCTAAATAGTTACACCAGAGTTACAATATTCACAGGATGGGATTAAAATAATACTACAAGCCTTTAGGGCATTTGTTACTGAAAAATGAAAGAAACCTTTAACACATAAATATATGAAGCTACATCCAAGCATGATGTGAGCATCACATGAGTTAAGTTTCAGGTGTCTGACTGCTTGAATAGAATCCAGAAACACGAAATTAAAAACTGTGGCACCTAAAATGAATGTACAATTTGTTTCATTAGACAATACAGAATAATTATTTAAATTTGATTAAAGAAGTCATAATGACAATGCTTATTCACGGTCTGGGGACCTCTCTTAGCAGTAGGCCAAATTTCAAAGACAGTGTTTGCCAAAGGAATCCAAACTAGTGTTAAGTTCTCTTTTTCTTCTGAAAACTCATCATAGAGGTTACACTCACATCCAATTTCTTCCAGCAATGTTTTCTAACCCTTTACTGTGGGGACTATAACATTTTTTTTCTCCTAAGATGCATGTAAAAGCCCCATTGCACATGTATACAGTACTGTATGACATATTCAGCATAAATTTCATATGCACCCTTCTCAGATCTGTCATGGATAATTCACAGCCAGAAGCCCAAAAGCAAGAAGCTGAAACTGTCACACAGTGCAGCAGAAGAAAGCGGCAATGTATTTGTGTTTGCAAGTTTTCATGGTAAATACAACTAACTGGATTATCTTAAGGAGTAAACAGTCTTGCTCATCAGAAATGGAAGATTTTAATCATGGATCTTTAATAAAGAGATTTTTAAACTATTATTATTTTTTCAGTAGTGGAATGACTCAATTTGAATCATTAATCCAAATGGTATTCAAAGACATTGACTTTCCTTATACCTCTATATTAATGTGCTGGGCTGCTAAGCAGTGTCTCGGTAATGTTGAAAGAGATTTTTACATGTACTGTTGATGGGAGACTGCATAGGAACGTATAGGACCCTCAGCTCTCTCATTATCTGCTATCAAGCTTTTTATAGGTACCAGACTGCTTCATACCCATTTTCACAGTAACTTTTAGACAGTCTGGTTGTCTGGCCATGGTAGTTTAGCAGAGGCTTACATCTCTACTGATCAGCTGCATTCTTTATTTTAAATGGTTATAACTTCTGTGAGGTTTTCAGTTCATAGCATCATCCAGTGTATGCTAATACTTCCCTTCCCTAAAGCCTCTTTCTTCCACTTGCAATTTAATACTCACCTTCTATAAGACACCTAGTTTCAGAAATGTTATTTCATCTTTTCCTAGAAAAGGCTGCTGCTGTTTTTCTCCTTTGGAGACAGCATCTGGAAGTAGATAATGTTTCATTTTATTGTCAATAATACATGAAACAACCAACTGAAAACCTTCATCAGAGTCTGGAGGAGTTTAAGTTGGGAATTGAAAAACTGCCAAAAACTACCACCAGACAACCAAAAAAAGTGAATTTCTTTAACAGAATAGGAGAAACAAGTGGGAAATGGAAATAGCATTAAATGCTATTTGGAAAGTAGGATATATTGTTTCATGTAAGGAATTAACACAAGCTGATGAAATGTGTTTTTTTCCTGTGGATTGAAAAGCAAATATAAAAGGTAAAAGATTGTTTGCCCACTTAAAGAAGACATTAAACTGTGTTTTCAAATTCTATAAGGATAACAATCTTTGCAATTGAATGTTGTTATCACTATTTAAATTTTTTTCCCTTCAGTCAGGTATACTAAAGGATCTTTACATGCAATGATAATTGGATAATTTTTTGTTAATGAAAAAACCCATATTTTTGAAATCTGAATACATAAATTACACAGTACAGTACTTTCTTAGCTAATTGTTTTGGTTATTTTTTTTGATTCCAGTAATTTTACATTTCTGTTAAATATTTCATTATTAAATAATCAAAGTGTTATGGAAAATTTACTTGATATTAATACAGAAAGGCAGCACTTTTTTAAAAAAAAATATGATTCTACGGGTCTTCTTTTTTCATTAGCATGATCTTTAATTCTTTTCAGGCACTCAGAGACTCAGGCATACAGTGCCCTTTAGTCAGCTTCTGTGATCGGCCATATCTCCTAATGTTGAAATACCTCTGTTCCTGTTTTGGTAAATGCAAGGGTAATGATTCTTGATACAAAGGTAGCCATCCTGTTGTCACATTTCTGTGACTTTAGGTAGAAGTATGCTTTCTTAGTGGTGTCAAACTGTCTTCCAAGGCAAATTCATTGGTTTAATATATGTTTGCTTTTCCTTATATATATTTAAAAATTTTAGAAGATTTTTCTCCTACACTTCTTTTCAAGTTTCTTACCATAATATCTCTTCAGCATTTTAACAAAACATCTACTTTCACGCACAGGTGGCACTAAACCTCATGAAATACTGTTTCCTTTTGGGAGAAAGAGAGTAACATGTAGCAAAGGCTCTTAAGCTGTTGAAAATGCTACAGTTCTGTTTTTGTCACAGTTTTGTGACCAACCCCCCAACCCCACTCAAAAAACCAAAAAGAAAAGTCCCCCAAATTATTTAATATATATTCTAAATAAATACAGAAATATTTACCTGTTACTCTTGTTTGCTCATGCCAAGAATTTGGTGGCACTGTAATCTTTGCTAGCATTAACATGCACTGAAATTGACATCAGGAAGGTACAGAATAGGACATAAGAGATTAATCTTAAATTTCAATTAAAGTCAAACCTTTTATGTAGTAACTGATAGAATGAAATATATCCAGAGGTTTCTAAAGAGGCATTTATCTCCATTAAAGAAAGGTCCAAAAGTTTTTCATTTTGTGCAGCTGAACAATGAACTGGTGATGATTATATATCTGGTGATTTTCTTGCCAAGTCACTAAAGTCATTATCCTCCTACCTGCATCAAAATTAGCTACTTGCAAGGATTCATTAGGTGTGCAGACTGAGTACTTGAATAATCATGATCTTAAGTATGACCAATTGCAACTTCCTTTGTATTTCATGAAGAAAGAAGGAATGAAAATTATTAAGAAAAATAAGACTATGGATAATTTGCCAACCTTTGATCATATAGAGGTGATTCCATTGTTAAAATTATATTGATCATTTAACTTCAAGTAGAATTAAAATGCTTGGGTTTGACTTTAATAATTAAATTAACTTTTGAATTTGCAAACGTTACTAATTCTGGAAGTACTGAATTTTCAGTGACTCCTTTAGTGTCTGTTTCAAGACTTCCTGAGCTAGGAAGGGTTTTATCTAACAAAATGTAGATATCTGCTATTTCTCTTTTTCTGAAGAAATATGCTCTTATAGGTCATAATTAATCTCATCCAGAAGCTGGCTTCTAAAATACAGCAGATTAATCACTCTGTAAGAGTGTCTGGCTATGACTATGGTAACAATTTCAGATATGCATATCTGTGAGCTGAATATAATTGTTCATACAAAAGCATCTAATAACTTTTGAGATATATCAGCACATCCCTCCTGAGAGAGGCTTCTTGTAGAATCTATGCCAAATCTATCAGCCCTGTGTGGCTGTCCCAGAGAATCAAAAAGTAGCTGGAATGTCTCTGTTCAATGTATATTTCATTTAAGTTTCCATATTAAAGTCCTTAATTTAGGTTTCTAATCATGAGCTTGGTCTCAGGCCTCCCACTACTGTCCTTGCAGATCTTATCAATATGAAGAATGGATTCTAGAGATTAAATCAGCTGACCAAATGGAGATGTCTGCTTCTGGTTCAGGGTGAACTGAAAAGTTGACTAAACTTGCTTGCATACCTAGATGTGGACAACAATTTTTTTAACTTGTGGGTGGAATCACATCGTCTGGGCTGGGTACAATCCCTGAACATAAACATTTAGTGTTATTTGGTATCCTTTGCTTCTAGCTGGTGTCTCAGGAGAAAAAAAGTCACTTGCAGGTCCTGTGTCTTCTCTATCGGACCTGTGTTTATGTTTCAGATATATATTGCATGTCAGACAGCACTGGATGGATAAGATAAGGCAGCTGAATGCATATAATTTAGATATTATGATGCCCAGGTACTAAACGTCTGGATTTACACCGTTAATGGGAAGAGGGGATTACCTTACTGCAATGTGAAGAATCATTCATGATTCTTTACCCCATAGCACATATCTGGGGACATTTAGTGCTTCCCGTTCATCAATCATATTCTGGAAAGACAGCCAATAGGAAACACTGGTACTCAGAATATATGAATAACATCAGAATTGTTGGTATCCAGAAACATCTTTCCATCCTCTGAAATTTATAACCAAGTCTTCTGAGGATAGTTTTGTGATGGAGTAACAGGAAAAATTCAAACTTCATTGGCTGTGCAAGAACTTGCTAAAGAAGCTGGAGAATGGAGTTTAGACCTGCCTTAGAATGAAAGAGTCAGAGTGCATTGACTCACCTCCAACAGCTTGTCACAGCCGTAAAGAAAACACATCACTGTGATGGTGCTGTTTTCTATCCTTCCTGATGAAACTGCAACATTGTGCGTAGAGGAATAAAAATAATTCTCTGTAGTTCATTGATGAACCACTTTGCTGGCAGGGGAGCAGGAAGGTCCTAGATCCTGATCCATACTCATGCTACAGTTCATGTACTTCAAGTCTTTTTTTTTTTTTTTTTTTTTGCCTTCCTCCCCCCCCTCCCCCCGAAATATATACACATTCCTGAAACATGATGAAAATACAGGTAATTCCTTCTCACAGGATTTTATCCACGTCATTGACTCCTCTTTCAATTTATTTTTCTAGTCCAATAAATCATACATTCTTTACCTCATGATGATTTGACTTCAACAACAGGGAGGGAAGAATTACCAGTTACTGCAAAAATTATTCTAACAAACTTGGAAACTAGGTCCTGGATTCCAAGTTTCTTTGTTCTAGTACTCAGATCTCCAACAATCTTAATTGATGTTCTCATCATAACATGATTATGGAAAGGGCAGATAGCATCACTTCTGGCAATATTTCAAAATAAAAAATCTCTCCAGATACTGTGACTGAAGCATAATTGAATATATAACATGAAGGTAAATGAGTTATGTTAAACATCCTAAGTGAGTAGATGCTCATCAGTCCAGGAAACCTGTGCTTTTAACAGAAGCAAAGGCAGAGCAGACAAGAGGATCCTACTTTTCTTCTGAGTTTAGTTGTTAAACAAGTTTCTGCTAATCTAGCACTCAATACTGTGCTTGGTTTTGTTTTGCTTAATTTTTTTTTAACAACAATTTATGGAAACAAAGTGATTTAATACTGCAAGTAGGTCAACATATCCCCTAAATCTAAAGGAGGAAACACACAAAAGAAACATTTTATAGTCAGGTCAGCATTTTATAATCAAGGTAACTACAGAGACCAGAAAGACTGAGAAGACTGAAAAGATGAAAGCTGCTGGAGTACTTTCAAAGACAAATGAAATCTTGAGGTAGATGGCTGAATCAGAATTGTTTGTTCTTAAATTAAAGAGCTACTGTGTTCTCATCAAAATAGGGACCTCCATGCCCTCAACTTTTGCCTCCATGCAATCACTTTCAGAAACTGGTAGTAGTGGTTTATTTGGCTTTACAAAGGATAAAGGGTGAGATTCAGGGAATAAATTAATAATAATAAGGCAAATTGTTATTTTTTAACAATGGCACCTTAACAATCTTCTTGAAAATCCAATGCACTAACCTCAGACTGATCATTTTGGAAAATACAGTTTTAATTCTGAACATTTAATAGTTTTCTGAAAGATAATTGTTTGCGATCAAATGTTTTGCTGTGAGGCTATGAGCCACTTCCTGGAAAGCAGAGCCTCATCACATGTAATGGTTACATGGGAAAACAAAGGTAACAACCCTAAATAACCCCCCCTTCCTCCTTCTTTCCCCCAGCTTTTATTGCTGAGCACAACGTCATATGATATGGGATATCCCTTTGGTCAGTTGGGGTCAGCTGTTCCCGATGCATCCCCTCTCAACTTCTTGTGCACCCCCAGCCTACTCCCTGGCAGATTGGGGAGCAGAGTGGGAAAAATAAAAGGCAAATATTGTTCAGCAATAACAAAAACATTGTTGTGTTATCAACACTGTTTTAGTAACATACCAAAACACAGCACCATATAGGCTGCTATGAAGAAAATTGTCCCCATCTCAGCCATACCTAGTACATCAGCTCATTCTAAAATAGGCATGAAGGTTGAGACCCAGCTGTATTGTACATAAGTACGTACTGACATTTAAAATATCAGAGCTCATCATGAGTGACCTTCTATATGCTGTTTAGAACGCTGAATGTCTCTCCGAGGCTCACAGATAGTGCTGTGCAGATATCTTTGATACCTTATAATACCTGAAATTTCACCAGATGAATGTTAGGTAATTTAATCCCACTACATAGGTACCCATTGTAGTAGGCTGATCAAAAGGTGTTTTTAGAACACTTCGGAAACACAGTGTGTACGGAAGGGTTAAAAGATGGCATTTTGGTCCGTGGATGGACACTAGGTGAGAAGTAGATAGCCAAGGAATGCAGTTAGCACAGGAGACAGATAATTTATTTTTTGAAATGCTGACCACAGAGATAAGAAAGCTGAGAAATGTTAGGGAGGATGTGCAAGGATGTGCAACTGGGAAGATACAAGGCACAGCTCACGATTTTGTTTGCTTTGTAAGCATCTTGTTATTGGCTTGAGCAAGGCTCATACATGACTGCTGGATTGTGGTAATATGTTGCATGAACAAAGCCCATGAATCAATAGACGGGATGACTATGTCGCGTGCAGCGTGCCTGACCAGTGGGTGCATGCGCCGTAGTCTCCCTTTGTTGCAACCGAGGCGTGTTTTCGGCACCCGCTGGTCACGTGTGTCAAAACCCATTTCTTCTGCAATATAAATACCGGGATTTCCTGAAGAGGGGTGGGCCGGTGTACAGCGAGGTCACCGCTGCCTCCGTGGGGACGCCCATGTAAAGCTGGCACCTACCGACCACTGGGCTGAGCTCGCGGCACAGGATGGCACAAGAATGGACGGATGGACCATTTTCCTCACGGGCCTCAGGTCGGTAAGACTATTGCTTTGCCGAACGCTTGTAGTGTAGTTAATAAAGCCTTTTGTGCTGCCAGATAGTCTGTGTGTGCGTGCCATTCCTCCCCCGGGAATCCTCGAAACCACTCTAAAACACACAGTAGAAAGGTGAGTCACAGATCTTACTTCTTAGACATCCTTCTACCTCCTTGCTGTATTGATCAGTTCTAAGTGTTCTGCAGACCTAGTTGTATACAGCTGAGAGCTTTAAGTTATGGAGAATAATATAGTTGTGTTAATGAAATGACCCTCCCTATAACTTGAAGTTCAATATTAGTAACTTTATCATGATGACTTTTTTAATATTTCCTTTTAAAAATATGGCATCATTGAGAAAATCAGTGTATACCTTTTCTTAAATTCAGGAGTTATTTCAGGGTTTTTTTAGCTGATTTATAATCTATGTTTCCTTACAGAAATAATTTAGCTTGCATCCAAATTTTTATTCTATATGGGAAGAAGAATGTTAAACTTATTCTTACACACATGGTCAAAATGACATTATGTCATGTGCTCAGTTGCTGTCTGTGGAGCATTCAGACAACACAATTTTGATTTTAGTGTGTATTTATTATTATTTTTCAGAGTTTTAAGAATACAAGACAAAAAGAGACTTCTTATACATATTCACTGATAATTCAGTGGTACACAAATTCATGATAATTCAGTGGTATACAAATTCACTACAGCAAAATAATGTGGAGGAAAAAATCTTTTGAACCTGTTGTTTGCTATGATTTTGCAATTTAAAAACTAGGTTTGCATCAAGCCAATTTTGGGAGCATTTTGTTTCAGCTTAGGTATTATGGTTTATTCATTAAAAGCTGATTTTCATACAATGAAAACACAAAGCAAAAAGCAAAATGGCTGTGAAGTAATCCTTCCTTGGGTGCAGTTTGATTAAGAGCAATGGAGAAACAAACAAAGACTACAGATAGGAATTAGAGAATTTGTATATTTTATGTAATTAGGGATTCATGTCAAGACCTTTTCCTTTTAGTCTGATAAAAACTAGTGAACACTACTGAAATAATATCACAAGATATGTGGTTGAACAGAGTGTCTTAACATAACATGAATTTCTTTGCTTTCCACTTCCTAGAAAATTAACAGTTTGCAGATGGAGATAATATGATGGTTCAGGCTAGGATTTGGATCCTGGACTTCTTGTACTAGATACATATGACTGAGTAATGAATCAGTAGGTCTACTACTCTAGCTGATAAAAATACAAGGATATGGACTCAGGCACAAATGTCACCAGCTGTTACATGCTAGCAATCTCAATAGGAATGAAGAAAATTATGGTCAATTAAATAAACAAGTAAATAAATATGAGGGCTGTTTCTGAAATCCAGTTCTTCTCTCAGGTGTGGTAGGACTCTTCAGTAAGAACATGAGTAGAAGCAACAAAACTAGTCCATGACAGGACTGTTGCTGACCTTCCCTCCCTCCTTTCTTTCCCCAATGCACACTCCTAGGTACATTCTCTTGGGTCTTATCTGGAGCTCCTGGTTTGTGGACCAAGCAAAAGAGAAGGTTGGTGGTGTGGGTTGACACTGGCCAGCAGGTAAGTACCCACACAGTCGCTTGCTCTTTCCCTAACCTGCAGCAGGATGAGAGAGTGAATAGGAAGAGCAAAAATGAGAAAACTTGCGGGTTGAGATAAAGACAATTCAAGAAGTGAAGGAAAAATTAAAAAAAGAAGAAAAAACAGAGAAGTGATGCAAAGGTAATTACTCACTGCCTCCCACAAGCAGACTGATACCCAGCCAGTCTCTGAGCAACAGCTACCTTGGAAGACACTCTCCATCGCCCTTTTTTTTTTACTGCTGAGTATTATGTTACATAGTATAGAATACCCCTTTGACAAATTCATGTCAGCTGTCCCAGCTCTGTCCCCTCCCAACTTCTTGCCCTCCCCCAGCCTACTCTCTGGAAGGGGGCAGAGTGAGAAACAGAGAAAGCCTTGATGCTGTGAAAGCGCTGTTCCAAATATTAATAATATTAATTTAATTAAAATTAATAATAAGAAAGCATTGGTGTATCATCAACATTATTTTAGTCACTAATCCAAAACACAACGTCATGCAGGTTACCATGAAGAAAGTTAACTCCATCCAAGCCAGACCAAGCACAGTCTGAATACTATATTCTCCTAATCCTGAAGAAATTTGAATCCAAGTAAAGTATTTCTTTCATCAGTCATTCTTGCCATCTTTCTATTGATTGCCTTAGAAGGATAATCTCTAACTTACCTTTTTTAGCGCTAAGCTGCCATGCAGCTTTGAGTGTAATGATTGTAGGGCTAGATGAACAGTAAGCAAGTATGAGTGTGATTCCAGACTAATGAAATAGGAAACTGCTTTCTAGATTGTTATGTATCCACTGCCTAATTTATGTGTATAAATAGTCCTACAAAGACTGTTTCCTACAATTTTCTTTATTGACTGCTTAATGTAAGTGCAAAAATAGTACTAGGAAGAAAATAAAATAATTTAGGTTGAAGTGCTTTTAGTCTCCTGTATTCAAATTAGTCTACTAATCAACCAAAAAGGTGAACGTCATGAAATGGAAGGCAATATAATTCACTTGGCTATGAAGAAAGTAATTCTAGTCTCTGGTCTAAAGACTGCTTATGTGTCTTTTTCATTGCACTTCAAAAAAAATGAAAAAGTTATATGAGGAAAGAACAAGAGCAAGGACTTCTGTTTTCAGGAGAATGCTAATATCATTAGGCTAGAGAGTCACATTTTCTTTTGTTTGATGTCTCTGGATCAATTAATTTTGCACAGTTTGTTACTCATAGCTCAGAAACCACAAGCAAATTGAAGTATCACTTCTCACACTAATAATAGTATTCATACTTTAACAGAGCATCAACCAGAGGCTAGACAGAATGACAGCACTAGAGCATCTCAGGTGCCTATTTTGCGGCAAGTGAATTGAACTTTTAGCTTCTTAATGATTAAAGTACTAAATGAACAATTAGACTTTGAAAAAAGCAGAGATGTTTACAATTCAGTTTTCTAAGCACAGATGACATGACAATTTATACGCTATAGATTATCACACCTGGCTTCTCATTGGCCCCTATTTTAATATGCTAGGCAACCGCATTCCACTATTAGTAGTTGCGCTAACTGCAGAGTATGTTTGTAAATATTACCTATATTGGAGCTAAACATGGATTAAGGGATTTGAGTTAAATCTTTTCTTTTGGAGTCAGAATCCAAAATTTACTTTGTTCAAGAATTAGATCTTGATTCTGTGACATAAAGCTGGATATCTGGTGTTGCTTGATATTTCAGTGGCTATTCTGCTGGTCCTCCAGCTGTCAATCTGGAAGTTTGTATGTCTTCTGTGTCATAATTTTCAGCCTCCTGCAATTATCTCAAATGTACTGACATATCTCATATATCACTGTGAGGTTCTTAAGGTAAAGAATGAAGAACAGAAAGACAAGATAAGAAGATATGTTGTATTTCATTGTAAATTATGTGACTGTCCTGGTTTTGACTGGGATAGAGTTAATTTTCTTCCTAGTAGCTGGCATAGTGCTGTGTTTTGGATTTAGGATGAGAATAATGCTGATAACACACTGATGTTTTAGTTGTTGCTAAGTAGTGCTTACCCTAGTCAAGGGGACTTTTCAGCTTCCCATGCTCTGCCAGGTGCACAAAAAGCTGGGAGGGGCAGAGCCAAGACAGTTGATCCAAACTGACCAAAGGGATATTCCATACCATATGATGTCATGTTCAGTATAGAAACTGTAGGTAGTTGGTGGGGGGGCAGCAATTGCTGCTCAAGGACTGGCTGGGCATCAGGCGGCAGGTGTTGAGTGGTTCCATCACCTGTTTTTTTCCTGGGTTTTGTTTCTCTGTCTCTTGTTGTTCTCCTTTTCATTACAATTATTATTATTGCTACTACTATTATTATTATTATTACTACTTTATTTCAATTATCTCAACCCACAAGTTTTCTTACTTTTACCCTTCTGATTCTCTCCCCCATCCCACTGAGGTGGGAGGGTGAGCGAGCAGCTGTGTGGTGCTTGGTTGCCAACAAGAGCTAAACCACAACAGTGACAAAATTATTTCCTGTACACTGACTGTTATAATTTTCACACCTGCAGTTTAGTTAGCCAACCTTCACTATGATACTGCCATGATGTATTGTTATTTACACCTAACTGTTGGCATTTGCCAGAGATCATGTAAGAGGTCCTTTAACTGCAGCACCTAAAATGAGATGAGATGCCTATATTTAGGCATATGAATCCCACCTTCATGTTCAAGTTATCGTCAAAAAAGGGAAATAGCCACTTACACACTTCTTTTCATTTCATTGTAGACTTTGACAGTTAGATTAGTTTAATGTTGTCCAAAAAGGCTTTACATTACTATTATAGCAGCAGAAGTATATCAAATTTCAATATTTAGAAAACATTCAACATGTTTGCAGAAAATGAGCATCAAATTACTCTGACATCTTCTTTTGCACGAATATTCACTGAAGGTGAAAATTGTGCAACAAGTCAGGGAAGTATATAGAAAAAGAATCCACATAGCTCATTAAAATTACTATGAAAATTCGGGGGTAGGGGGGAGTGTCATTTAAATGAGGAGCAAGATAATTTTATGTGTAGAAAACGTTAGTAGCATTCATCTGGGGAAATAAACCAGGTTTTGAACCATTTGTGTTTGCCACTAAAAGACCCCATAAGCCAGTACGGTGAAGTTTCCAGATCTTCTCTAGATGCTTAATAGATAAAAATTTGCCTGAAGTTCTCTGTCTGTATCATTCCATGTTTGCCAATTTTAGAAAGCATTTTCTTTAATGCCAGTGCTTCCAGAATTTCTGTGGAACGTAATTCCCAGAAATAATACCTTCCAGAGCTACAAAAGACTAGGAGTTCTTTTTGAACAATTGCATAATGAGAGTATTTTGTTTTGTTTTGATTCCCCCCCCCCCCCCCCCCCAAATTGCTAAAACCTTAAAAGGTCAACTTGATCCTTTCAATGACCCACAGGTGGGAACCAATAAAGATCTGCCTTGGGCATTGACTTATTAGGTGTAGCTCCAGAGAAAGGCTGGAGCTGTGATTGTCATTAAGAATCCCTCCTTTGCCTACCATAATCAGAAATTGTTATAAGCCCTTATGATATGTCTTTTTTCCCTGTACATAGTCTACCTCCAAAATTTTAGGGTGGGATCCTGTTCAGAACTAAACTGGCCAAAACTTAGATGTTTACATGTAAAGTAAGTTTTTAATATTCTAGTGTCATATAAGATGTCTTAGAATATCCAAGACATATACACAGGTCTAGCAGAGACGGCACAGTACAGGAAGGATAGCCAAGGCACTGTGCAGCAGGAGGGACAAGTGAAGGCTAAACAGGATATTCAAAAGTGTTTAAAACTGCATTGAATATCTACTCATATATTACTGAATCCAGTCCTACATTTGAGAAATTTATTCTATGATCAGTTCTGTTGCCTACCTGTACATGTCCAATGTGGATTCATAGGGAAACTCAAATGGTCCTAGATCTCTATTAGATAGGTGAAATTTACTGGACTGCTTAAAATTTTATGGGCTTCAACTCACCATGCTTTCTTCATTTCCTCTGGTGTTTTCCTCTTAGCAGTTTCCACATACTGCTATGAAATGAGCAGATAGCCGATATGATTGTACAATACTAAGCAGCTGGTTGCGCAAAAATGAATCAATAATTATATAGAGAGATTTAATATTAAGAAATAGAATTTTTTGGTTGTCCCCTATTAACTTAGAGGCAAGAGGGTATTTTTAGTAATGTAAGATATCTTGGCTCATTGAGCCAACACTCAATGTAGACACTGTACCAGGTGAATGAGTAAACTGAACTGCAACGTACAACTTTATAAAAGTCAATCTTAACCCTAACTAGTTTAACCTCCTTTTGAAGAAAGTTTTACACCTCATTCTGATGGTGATAAACTCTTAATTTTCAAAGAACATAAGTGTTAGCAGAAATGCAACAGCAAGGACTGCATTCTTTATACTTCCTCGTTGCTGCAGATGGCATTGTCTCTCTGCAAATAGCTATCCTTGGCAGAAAACATTAAATGTCTTACCATACATATGTTATATAACTGAAGTTCTTCTGAGTATATATATTTCTAGAGTTGGTTTATCACCCAGAAGTTAAATACAGGACACAGAGAATGATTGTGGAGGTGATTGAATGATTTATATTTTTCAAATATATTGATAAAGGAAATAGAAGAAGTGGTCATTAGCTCTATCCAAATATGGAGCTGATTGCACTCTTAGAAAATGGATATACAGTCAGCTGGACATACATGAAGTTAATTTCTTTGGTTCACCTGGTGTATGCAAAAATGCTGTGGTTTAGTATTTCTGTTCAGAGGATTTCATTTTTTTATTTCAAACCCCATTATTTGTGGTGTGCTTGGAAATACTGTATAATAAAATTGGCAGTATCATTCCGTTTACTGCTTTCCTCTTCATGATAAATGCCTGTGTTCTTGTAAAAAAGGTTTGTGGAGTTTCAGGGTCTCTTCAACCCTAATTCTTAATCATGTATTAGGGGACACTACTGATGTAAGATACTTCATTCAAAACTGTTGTGGTTTAACTCAGTAGGCAGCTAAACACCACACAGCCATTTGCTCAGTCTCCCCCTCCCCAGTGGGATGGGGGAGAGAATAAGAAAAAAAAAAGTCAGATTTGTGGGCTGAGATAAAGACAGTTTAATAGGACAGAAAAGGCAAATAATAATAGTAATAATAATACAAAATAAGTGATGCACAATGCAATTGCTCACCACCTGCCAACTGATACCCAGACAGTCTCCAAGCAGCGATCACTGCTCCCCAGCCAACTCCCCCCAGTTTATATACTGAACATGACGTCATATGGTATGGAATAGCCCTTTGGTCAGTTTGGATCAACTGTCTTGGCTCTGCCTCTCCCAGCTTCTTGTGCACCTGGCAGAGCATGGGAAGCTGAAAAAGTCCTTGACTATTATATACACTACTTAGCAACAACTAAAACATCACTGTGTTATCAGCATTATTCTCAGACTAAATCCAATCCAAAACACAGCACTATGCCAGCTACTAGGAAGAAAATTAACTCTATCCCAGCTGAATCCAGGACAAAACCAAAAGTGCATAAGACAATAAAACAAGATGGACAAATATGTGAATGATACTAATCAGATTCTAAAACATCTCAATGTTTCATTAGAAAACACTTTTTTTGATTAAGTTTCTACAGTCATTACTACTTCAACACAGTATTTAGAAATTATTATTAATATGTGATGTAAATATTTTATTAATTTGTAGTATTTGTTAGTTTTAAATGGAAAATTACTACTGAATGATGGTATAGCAAGTATTCCATTAAGAAATTGACATTTCAGCATAAATTTACAGTCGTTACCGCAGGTATCTCTTTTATCTACAGACATAAAACCTTCAGAATAATTCATATTTAATTTCTAAGCAATTTAGTGAATATTTTTCCCACATATCAATAATTAATTCTGATGAATACTGTGGAATGAATTATAAGTAAAGATTGAACTAGCAGTAGAATAAATATTAAAAGCTGTATGAAATTATGCACATTTAGTGCTGTTTTGCTGAAAATCCTTAGACAACTCATTATGCTATTGAGAGTTCTGCTTTAAAAATAAATAATTTAATATAAGCTTCCAGAAAAAGTCTCCTTCATTCCAAAAAGTTGTGTTTTCTTTTGGTACTTTCAGAAAATTGTTCACAGCCACAGTATCACTTGTTAAAATGCCTCCATTTGGCCATGAATAGACAAAGATATTTGCACCAACAAAAGCACAGATCTTTACCTGGAGCTTCTATCCTGTAATGTAAACCAGTCCCTAGTGATCTGAGAAAGTATTGAAAATAATATGCAACATGCTGTTCACACATATAGAATTCTTGTGCATTTTGAGATTTTGAGAAACATGCCCAAACACCTCATATGGGAGATTCTTGAAGTTGTGGGAATGTCTTAGCTTTTTTCTCCTTTGGTAAGACAGTCTCCCTGCCACTCTGCAAGTACTAGTACAGACGCAAGGCTCAGAGGCAAGCAAATAAAAGAAATGCTTCAGGGGTATATCAGTGTGAACCTGCTGAAGTCAAACGGGATAAAAGTGCTGTAGAGTAAATGTACCCTGTGTATCTGTGTACCCTGGGGAAGTACAGCATATTGCACCTGTAGCAGAATATAGAAGTACTCACAGAGTGACATTCTTAACATCAGCCTAAAATAGAAAAGCAGCTGAGTGATCATGCAGTGGAAAGGTAAGTAGTATTCCTCAGAAGCATTTAAGAGCTCCTGTGCTGATGTTAGGGTTGAGAATCTTCTGCTTGCAATTTCTGAAAAATATCAGTGTACCTGGAAATGCAGCTGGCATAGATTTCATTGATGACATGTCCATAAGTTTTGTCCTTTGTTCAGTAATGTCTGAATCATTCATAAGAAATGATTCCTTCCTTCTGTGAGGCTTCATGTATTACAACAGCTTGAAAGCGTGTTCACTTCATGCCATAAATTATTACCTGTATGTTTACAAGGAAGACACCCGTGGTAGAAGAACCGAAGTAACATCTGATATGAGATAATCTTCCATGAAATTTCAGAAGACAACATATGCCACCATCTTCTACAGAGTAACTGTTATCTTCATCTATGTCAACATGGTTTGTTTCATCTCTGAACTGCAAAGTGTGAACTGTTCCTGTAGAAGCAGAAGTCAAGAAAAAGTACTACATGTTAAAGATAACATTGTTGATTATCTCAGGCTTGTAAAACTTTGGTCCCACCAGTCTGTGCTATTCCAAACGCAGAAACTCCAGCTGCCTATGAATGCCAAGCATTTCTTCTAAGTATCAAATGGTGTAGATACAAGACAATGGTATAACTCACTGGGAGGAAGGATGCTGAAAGTGTGGTGTTAAACAAAAGATGGGTAAGGATGATCTTAGACTCTCAGGGCAAGTGGCATGAGCTGTCTTCTGTCTGTAGTCCCCATTTAACTTACCCCAATAGGGATAACACTCTCAAGGGCAGATTGATGGTATCCATACTATGTAATTCTTGGGCCTGGACATAATTTTTATCTTCAAGTCTCCCTCATTCTAAGAAAGCACAGTTGTGGGGTTTCTTGGTACTTTCACAAAATTGTTCACAGCCACAGTACCATTTGTTAGGATGAATAACATTTGTTAGGTAATGAATAACTGAGGATTATTAATTCTTCCTTCTCTTTTTCTTCTTTCTTATTTCAAACCATCTGATCTTTTTTCTTGATTTTTTTTTTTTTTTTCCTTTTGGCTACTAGAATAGGGCATAAAGTGGGACATATAGCTTATGGTACGTGTCATGTGCCAATATGCCTCTGTGGCATCAGGAGTTGGAGGATGCTGAGGGAGGGGAATGCTGTTAGAAAAATTCCAAAACTGTTCACTGTGAAGTCAGCCAAATGCAGTACAATGTTGTCTTCTTTTTTTTTTTCTTTTTTTTTTCTTTTTTTTTTCTTTTTTTTTTTTTTCCAAATCACACCCTAGAGTAAACTCTCCCTCCAGTACATATTCTAAGATTTCTATTTTATGGCACATATATATTTTCTGTAAAGAATGTGCATTCACACCAAGCAAGGTGCCTGACACTTTGGTCCAGCTGTGGCCAGCACCATGGACTCAGAGAAAACAGGAAACATTCCAACTGTCACCACGTCTGAGTCATGGCTGGTAGCCTGGATTCCACATGTAGTAGTTCCACCTTGAGCACAAACTTTTGCACCATGTTGGAAGTCTTGTGATCTGTTTCCAATGAGGGAATATTAATTACCATTTTCACAGCCTCTTCCTATGATGGTAATGATTTGTGTTTTAAAACATAGAGTCTTCTCTAATTTTCATATCTCAATGATAAACAAGGTCTTAAAAAGCAAGTCTTACACCATGCTTCCAATTTTAAAATATTTTAAAAATATTTTCCATTCCACTCCTGGGTAACACACTGACATTTTCTCTTGTACTTTTGGTTTACTGTCTCTTTTATCCTTAAGGAATTATCATTTTTCCCTCCAAGGTACTCAAAGTCACCCATTGTTGCATGTCTTACTGGATCCCTCCTGTGCCAGTCTGGACACTCTAAAAGTGTCACTTACTGTCATCAGCCTTGACATTTCATGTGAAAAATAAAACTAAAGGTATAGTAACAGATTTGCAAGTACCTAATGGGAAGGTATAGAGAAGTAGGCGTCACACTCTCCTTGGAAGTGCACAGTAATAGGGCAGAAAGAAATGGATACAACTTGGAACATGAAATAGAAGCTAATGTGGTTTTTGGGGTTTTGTTTTGGTTTGGGGTTTGGTTTTTTTTTTTGGTCATGAAGATGGTTAAATACTGGAGCAGGCTATCCAGAGTTGCTGTGGAACCTCTTTCCTTGGAATTTTCAAGACCTGGTTGGGTAAACCCCTAAGAAACATGGTCTTTTTGGACCTACTTTGATCAGCACTGTGGACTGAATGACCTGCAGATGTCCATTACAACACGTGCACGTGTGTGTGTGTGTATGTATGTGCAAAAACATGCAATGCTGGATCTTCCTAATTTTAACTAAGAACATAAGACCAAGTATCTCAGGTCCACTATATTTATAAGGTACATTTCACAGAATCATAGAATCATAGAATCATAGAATCATAGAATGCTTTGGGTTGGAAGGGACCTTTAGAGGTCATCTAGCCCAACCCCCCTGCAGCGAGCAGGGACAGCTTTAACCAGATCAGGTTGCTCAGAGCCCCAGCCAACCTCACCTTGAATGTTGCCACGGATGGGACCTCTACCACCTCTCTGGGCAACCTCTTCCAGTGCTTCACCACCCTCATTGTAAAAAACTTCTTTCTAATGTCTAGTCTAAATCTATTCTTCTTTAGTTTAAATCCATTATTCCTTGTCCTGTCACAACAGGCCTTGTTAAAAAGATTCTCCCCATCTTTCCTGTAGGCTCCCTTTAAGTACTGGAAGGTTGCAATAAGGTCTCCTCCCAGTCTTCTCTTCTCTAGGCTGAACAACCCCAACTCTTTCAGCCTGGCCTCATAGGAGAGGTGCTCCAGCCCTCGGATCATTTTGATGGCCCTCTTCTGGACCGGCTACAACAGGTCCATGTCCTTCTTGTGCTGAGGGCCCCAGAGCTGGACGCAGTACTCCAGGTGGGGTCTCACCAGAGCAGAGGAGAGGGGCAGAATCACCTCCCTTGACCTGCTGGCCACGCTGCTTTTGATGCAGCCCAGGATTTGGTTGGCTTTCTGGGCTGCAAGCACACATTGCCGGCTCGTGTCCAGCTTTTCATCTACCAGTACCCCGAAGTCCTTCTCCGCAGGGCTGCTCCCAATCTCTTCATCCTCCAGCTTGTACTTATATCGGGGGTTGCCCCGTCCCAGGTGCAGGACCTTGCACTTGACCTTGTTGAACCTCATGAGGTTCACAGAGGCCCACCTCTCCAGCTTGTCCAGGTCCCTCTGGATGACATCTCATCCTCCTGGTGTGACAACAGCACCACTCAGCTTGGTGTCATCTGCAAACTTGCTGAGGGTGCACTCAATCCCACTGTCTATGTCATTGATGAAGATGTTAAATAGCACCGGTCCCAGTACGGACCCCTGAGTACGACCCCACTTGTCACTGGTCTCCATGTGGACATCGAGCCATTGACCACGACCCTCTGGATGCGACCATCCAACCAATTCCTTATCCATTCCATGGTCCACCCATCAAACCCATATCTCTCCAATTTAGAGAGAAGGATGTTGTGGGGGACCGTGTCGAACGCTTTACAGAAATCCAAGTAGATGACATCCATTGCTTTTCCTTTGTCCACTGATGCAGTCACTCCTTCATAGAAAGCCACTAGGTTGGTCAGGCAGGACTTGCCCTTGGTGAATCCGTGCTGGCTGTCTCGAATCACCTCCCTGTCCTCCATGTGCTTAAGCATATCTTCTAGGAGGATCTGTTCCATGATCTTCCCAGGCACAGATGTGAGGCTGACAGGTCGATAGTTCCCAGGGTCCTCCTTTCTTCCCTTTTTAAAAATGGGCACAACATTCCCCTTTTTCCAGTCAGCAGGGACTTCACCTGACTGCCATGACTTTTCAAATGTCATGGAGAGTGGCTTGGCAACTACATCAGCCAGTTCCCTCAGGACTCTGGGATGCATCTCATCAGGTCCCATAGACTTGTGTACCTTGAGGTTCTTCAGGTGGTCTCCAACCTGATCTTCCCTTACAGTGGGAGGGGCTTTACCCCCCTGCTCCCCATCTTGTGGTCCATCGATTCGGGAGGGGTGAGGAGAGAGGTTGCCAGTGAAGACTGAGGCAAAGAAGTTGTTGAGTACCTCAGCCTTCTCCTCGTCCGTTGATACAAGTTCGCCTTTCTTCTTCGTCAGTGGGGGTACACTTTCTTTAACCTTCCTTTTCTGGTTGACATACCTGTAGAAGCCCTTCCTGTTATTCTTTACATCCCTTGCTAAATTCAGCTCCATCCTCGCCTTGGCCTTCCTGACCTCCTCCTTACACAACCAGGCTGTTTCCCTGTATTCCCCCCAGGACACCTGTCCCTGCTTCCACTGCCTGTGCAGTTCCCTCTTACTCTTTAGTTTGACCAGCAGGTCTCGACTCAGCCATGATGGTCTCGTCCCTTCCTTGCCTGATTTCTTACACTTGGGGACTGATAGCTCTTGTGCACTATGGAAGGTGTCCTTAAAGATCTGCCAGCTCTGTTCCGTTCCCCTGTCCCTGAGGACCATCTCCCAGGGGCCCTTCTGACTAACTCCTTGAAGAGCTGGGAGTTTGCTTTCCTAAACTTTAGGGTCTTGACTGCACTCCTCACTTTTCCCATGTCCCTCAGGAGCGTGAACTCCACCAATGCGTGATCACTGCAGCTCAAGCTGCCTCCAGTCTTGACATCGCCAGTGCAATTTTGTAGTTCTGAGAGTACACTGTGGAAACAGAATGATTTGTTGCCTTTTTAGGTTCCTTTACTTGTCCACACATGACTGTCAGGTAAGATGGACCAACAGAGAGCTCCCACTGTACCTAAGACAGCACTAGAAATCTGTTTCTGAGCCACTAAATCAAAAGCCTGTTCTTGACATCCTTGCTATTCAGAAAATTTTACAAATATATTCAATATATTTCATCTTTTTCATCAAATTTGGATTTTAAAAAACATTCAACAAAGTGTCAACAGATTAAGTTTTAGAGCCAACCTTATCGACAGATCTTTATTTACTTTCCTTAAGAACAACATTTTACAAGCATCTAGAGGATTCACAATCACAAGTCACAAACTACTGAGAAAAAGGTCAAGCAATGCAATTTTTAAAAAATAATACTAGGTTAGCTGAAATGATTCAGATCACTGTTCTTTCTGAATAGTAATGCTTGAAATAGAAGACAACACAAAAATAGCAGAAAAAGCTTAGTTATTCTATTAAATCTATTTCAAAAAATAGTTAGCTAGCCTCCTAAATGTTAATTCCTAATATGTTCTTTATACTAATAATAGCATTTAATTTTGATGTATTTGTCATGCTGAAACTATACATTTACACTGATTTTCTGTTCCAGCAATGGTAAACTACTGCTCAACAAGTAGATCCCAATTAAGTTTGGTTTTATCAAAAGGAAATTAACTAAAGCAAAACTATACTGAGTCTCATAGCAAGAAATACTTAATAAACCAGAATTTGAAACTGAACAGTCTAAAAGTAAACAAACAAATAAAACAACTAACCAAACCAACCAAACAAAACCCTGCTTAACTATAAAAACCTATATAGCTATATAGGGTTTTTTTATAGGGTTTTTTTTATATATATATATATTTCTAAGCATATAAGTTCTCAAAGCCATTTCCTCTTAGTTTCTACTCTGAAAAAAACCCAAAAACCTCTGTTTTAAGAAGAAGGGATCTTTATCTTCTGAACAGCAATAACTAATTTCTGCAAAGTTCACTTTCTGTAACTATCAAAACTTTTTTAGTTGAGAAAGAATATCAGCTCTGTATCATGATTGTATTATATTGACTACATAAAATAACCAGGTAATTATAATTAAATTATAAATAATAAGGGGATAATTAAGTAATAAAAGTTTAAGAATATTTGATGTTGAGGCTAAAAATTGGTAAAAGAACAAGTACATATATTTTTAAAACCCTTTGTTAGGCCTTGTAGCTTTAGTCAATGCTATTTACAGTGAAACCTCTCTTAAGCAAAATTCCTTTAAATCTGAATTTTATCTGAATACAGAATAGGGTATTAAAATCAAAAGTATTTTCTTACTAGCCTTTTCTAGTAAGTTTTTTCTTTCTCAAAAAAAAAAGAAAAAGGAAATGACAGCAAAAATTATTTCAACCTCCTCCATATGTCTTAGTTGTGCATTTCTATTGCTTAGCTTTAATCTTTACACTAAGAAACCCACACTACCAACAAGAAAAACAGTAATTTACATTTAGACATTTTGTAATTAAGTAATTTTAAGAGTATATCAACAGCTGTTCAACTGTGTTACAACCTTAAAGCTATAGCATTATTTTTTCACTGTAGATAATAGTAATTGTTAATATGATTTAAATTATGATAATCCTTTCAGAATCATTAGTTGCAGCCTTATGGATTTCACAGAACATGAACTTGTGGGAGATTTGATTTTGGTTTGGTTTGTACTCTTAGTAAAGGTCTGGTCTGAACAATGCAGAAATATGTTGAAGGTGTCCCATAGTTACTACAATGAAAGGTAGCAAAGTACATATGAGCAGAACATGACTGCTTATTATTACACTTTGAAAGAATTTATTGTATACAAAAAAATGTGTTAGAGAAGCAGCAGAAAAAGTGCTTGAATAACCTTAATTTGTATCTCCAATGGTTATGCATTATGACATAAGCTCAGGCAGTTTTCCCCATGTAGGACTCCTTCATTCCAAAAGATCAACTATGCAACATTGTGGCTTCTTGCTGTGCACTGTATGGCTCAAAGCTGTGTATATTGCAAACTGCTTAAGGACATGCTGTAAGGTAGATTCATTAATTTCCCTATGAGTTTTCCAGGATGCTGTTCTCTTCTGTGTCTGACTGTTTTAGAAATACTAGTAAAAATATTTCCTGAAGTTCTTTCTTGGTCTTTGTATTTTTACAGAATGAAGCATGCTTAAATGGGGGTCAACATGTCCACTCAGTTGGATGATAAACTTTGATTCCAGGTTGCTATTTTTTCCACCCTGCCTAGTATTGCATAATTTTTTTATATGCATTCAAACCACACCTTCTGGAGAATCTATTTGCATCTATCTCTGCAGATATTGCACCATTGGTTTAGAGATCTGAGAGAAATATCACTGTTAAAACACCAATTAAAAACTGTGTGGGCTATAAGGCACCAGTGCAGCTTAAACTGGCACACATATTTGAATGGCTATGTGGTGAAATGGATTGTGGAACTGATCCAGCTCTAAAATAACTGAAAAAAGAAACAAATTTTATATTAAATCCAGCTAGGGTCCCACCTTAGTTGTCTGCAAATGGACAGACATGATACAAGACACTGGGTGTCAAATACTTACATGTTACTCTGAACTTGGCTTTTAGTGCATCAGGAAAATAATAACTACACAAAACTGTAGTGGAAACTTCTCAAGCACTTCTTTCAGTACTATGATGATGCCAAACAAGAAAAAAAAAGAAAAAAGATTGTTAGAACATGAAAGATGAAATTTTGGCAGTTTGATATCACCTAGTGAATAGATAGTTTGGGTGAAATTGCACACTCCTAATTTACTGATAAACTCACAACCTAAAAAAATGGGAAGAATGAACCTCAAATATCTAAAGGTTCCAATATTAATATATTGATCCTTTCTAGTTATCATATAAGGAGATTCAGGAGAGTTTAATGACAACAGTTAAGAGCTTGCTAGTTCAGCTAAAGATGAACAGGGTTTTGAGTTCAGAAAAAATCCTCAGTGAAATGAGAGCAGAGATGCTTACTTGGATTAATCACTTGATTGATCAATTGCTGAGCCTCTAGAGAGACAGACTGCTTCATTTAGCCAAAATTCTCTATGAAAATGATTCATGGAATCAGATTTCTTAAAAAAAATAATTTTGTAGAAGTGAAATTGTTGTTGAAACTGATAAATACTAGAAAAAAAAAAATACCATCACATAAGAAGTTCTTCAGGGACAAGGAAATAAGTGAGGCAAAGCAGGAAATCACTACTTACTACTTTAAAAAATAACATTAATAGAACCAAAGAATCACAGAAGAGTTGATGCTGGAATTTGCCACTGGAGATCCCTTAATGCAACCGCTCTGCTCAGAGCAAGGTCAGCTAGAGCAGGTCGCTCAGGGCTGTGACCAGTCAGGTCCCAAATACCTCCAGGAATGGAGATGCCACAACTTCTCCAGGCAACACATTTCAGTGTTAGACTATTATTACACTATAAAAGAGATTTTTTCTAATGTTTAAATGAATTTACTGTTTCAGTTGGTGCCCTTTACCTCTTGTTCCTTCACCAGATACCTCTGAGAAGAGTCTGGCTCCATCTTCTTTACTCCCCCATCAGATGGTCATACATATTGATAAGATTCCTCTGAGCCTTCTCTAGACTCTCCCAGCTCTCTCAGCCTCTCCTCATATGACAGATGCTCCAAGCCTTTAATCATCTTTGTGAATATTTGCTAGACACATTCCTGCATGTCCATGTCCAGAACTGGATAAAGTACTCCAGGTATGTCTCACCAGTGCTGTGCAGAGGTTAAAGATCACCTTCCTTGACCTGCTAGCAACACTCATCCTAATGCAACTAGGATGCTGTTGGCTGCTCTTGCTGCAATGGTGCATTGCTGGGTCATGTTCAACTTGCCGTCCACAGGGACTCCCTTTTCTGCCAAGCTGCTTTTCAGCTGGTTAGCCACCAGTATATATTGGCACACAGGTTTATTCCTACATAGAGGCAGGACTTTTCAGTTCCCTTTGTTGAACTTCATGTTTCCTGCTGGCCTATCTCTCCAGCCTGTTGAGGTCCCTCTGAATAGCAGCAGAAGCATCTGATATATTTCTGTACCTCCAGGTATGTCAGACCTGGGCATTGGATGTAAAATATTGATTTGCCAGAATTCAGAAGATACTGCAATTCAGAACTTTTCTATGGATATCTTAACTCTTATTATGGTAGATTTAGACTTTGAGAGATATACAAAGCAGTTGAAGAATATAGACTCTATACACATATACTGAATCCTCTTGAATATAAATAATATCATGAAAATTTACAATGAAAGAAGAGGAACTTTCATACAGCGAAACAACTTCAATATTGTAAACAGTATTCCCTGTTAGCAATAATTGGGGAAAGTAGTATGACACAAATCTGACACAAGCCCTAGGTATTTCATTTTAGTCACATTTCACTAAAAGCTATATAGATGATATTCCTCCAGGTTTGGCTCCCTCTGCAGTCCACCAACACTATCCTCAAGCACCTGTTCATGCCTTCTGCTATACTTGAAGACTTGCAACATCCACCTTCATTTTCAGGCTATGAAACAGCATTTCGAGAGCATGCAACAGGAACAAGAAGCAACAGATGAAGTTTAATGGTCATTTTTTGAGATGGAGAAGAGGTAGAAGCAAGGTCACTCAGAGATGACTATGGGGACTGATGTCATTCAACATCTTCATAAATGGCTTGGAGAAGAGAGCACACAATGCTGTGTCTAATTTCACAGATGATGAAAAGTTCATTCTAGGCAGCAGTGCCTTGTTATTTTATTTAGCAGTATAGTTGCAGTTCCATAACCATACTTATTTTGCTCATTACAAGTTAAGGGGGAATTGTGCAGCAGCTGTAGAAAAATACCCAGCAATTTGCTATAGATATCATTCTTCTGCAATAATGAAGGTTATTTTCAGCATTACTTTGCATCCTGTAATAGTATAGGAACTACTCTACGCAGCCCTACCTGCAAATGAAGAAAGATTGATCACTGATTTGGAGAAATATAGGTAAATAAAACACCAATATTTGATTCCACAGATCAGAATCTGAAGAATTTCAGGATAAACTAACAAATAAAAATATGTCTTTCTTCTCTTTGATTGCTCTGTTTCACCTTCAGCATATGTTTACAGCACTAAGAGATCTTATTACTTAATATCACAAGTAGTAATCAGTATTTAAGTGTGGTCAGCCTCATTAAAGTAGCTCAATTTATATGCCAGGACAGCCATTTGGGATTTTCTAGACTAAGTTGGAGTGCCAGGCAAAATATGAATGACTAGAAAGTTCAAGTTCCAATGTGAGCTCAAACAGTGAGCCGTAACAGTAGTGTAGGTATAGCTTGAGGGTTTCTTTTCTGTGGGCTTCTCTTCCTTTCTCCTCAGCTCTGTTCACTTTTTTTATCACAACATTAAAGAGTGAAAGAAGAAACCCAAAGCTGAAACACAAGAAGATTGCTGTATTCAACAGCAGGTACATCAGTCCTCAAAAGAACAATTGGCAAAGGTGGGAAGAATGCATAGCCAGTGTTCCTTACATCCTGGAAATGCCTTGGTTGATAAAGATCAATTGAGGTTATGTGCAATCTGCATTCCTGCCACACTTTCATCTCCTTCAAGTATTGATCAGGGAGATAGAAAAAATGAAGATACCTGGTCACAACTAGAAGAAGGAGGGGGTACTGATATGATTTGGTTTAAAAACTGTTTTATTTTATCCTAGAATATGAGATTAGAACCAGCACACTGCTTCTATTGAGAGAATGTAAATCTAGTGAACTTGTCATTAAGAACTTTGGGAAATATATAGAATACCTGAAAGGTATCTTAATCAGAAACTATCACTTTTCATCTAAGAAAAGGTGTCTTCTAAAAATTATTACTGTAACTGAAAACAATATAATAACTTATGCAACAAAATAATCGATAAGCATGAAAACAGCATTCAGTAATTTGCTTAATATTTTAGACAGTGAAACAATACAAATCTTGTATTTGCAAATACTTGTCTTCTGCACTAGATGCCTCTTTTGGCTATAAACCTACCAATTCATAACTAGAAATACAATTCTTTGTTTATTTAAAAGCTATCAGTGATTATTCTTTATATAGATAAATATTTGATATGCAAAGGGGACATTCCAGAGAATAAAATCCATCTTAATTATTTGTGTTTCAGTGTTTTTCATTCATTAAGTCCCTATTTAACAGGTGTCTGATTCCCAGACAAACTACAGGACACATCGCATGATCAGTTATGATGGATTAGTCATGATATATGTCAATCTTGATAAAATATTGCTATTTATAGCAATCAATTGTGTTTTCTATAAACAGCATATAGTAAGCACATGGCCAAAAAGTAGCTGATTCATGAACAGAAATTAAAACTAAAATAATGACATAAATGATCTGAAATGAGTAACTTAATTTAATTACATCTGCCCTATTTGGTTTAGAGTGGTCATCCTTTTTTGAGGGAAGCTAATAATTTTCCAGCCATCTGCATTTATCACCAAGGGATAGAATGAGAAAAATACAACAAAATACTTACTTTTCAGTATATTAACTTGGACTATTTGTAAAGAGCTAATGTACTTAGGTTTTGCCTTTATTTGAAGAATTATTGAAGACTATTGTTTATATAAACAGGCAGCAAACATTTTGTATTACGGCTTTTTGTTTCACTTTGACTAAAATGTACTTACTTAGGTCTTGAATTTGGTTTCTAAATTTAAAAAGAGACCAATGTATAAAAGTGCTGTGAATAATAAATCACCCCTGACTACCATCCCTGGAAGTGTTCAAAAAACGGGTAGATATGGCACTTCGGGACATGGTTTAGTCTAGTCTACCCTTGATTGGCTTAGATTAGACTTGGTAGTGTAGGTTAATGGTTGGACTGGATGATCTTAAAGGTCTTTTCCAACCTAAACGATTCTATGATTCTATAATTATAGCAAGCACTTGGATCACTTTTCTATATTCCAATGAAGTACCTATAATCCAGAACTGCAATACATAAACAGGAAAGTATCTGCCTGGATTTATTCACTTAGATCGATAATTAAGTCGTACTAATTCTCTTTACATGCAAATGATACATATTTCTGAATTGCACCAGTAAACAAGTGAAGGATGGTAGAGTTAGGTATTTTTAAAAAGGGTGGAAACAGAACTACAAAATACAATCCACTGCTGTCCTAAATGTGTAATACGTAATAAATAACACTTCTGATGGTTGTGCCTGGTTTTAAGTGACTGGATTTCTTCAGTACTCTACATAAGGTTTTCAATGACCAAAACTTTTATTAAAAACAAATGTTTACCTCTGGAGTACACATGCAAGTACTTTTTTTATCAAATAATTTAAGTATTTTGAAGATGATCATGGAGAGACAGGATCATCTTATAAAATGCAACTTGACAGTGATATAACCTGGGAATAAGAATGGGTTCTCTGGAAAAGCAATTTGAAACTGTCCAAAACCAGCAATAGGATTTAAAAAGAAATTTCATTCTGTACATAAGTACAAGACTCAGAAAAAAGGGATTATGTGAACTTTTTGGAAAAGATACCCAGACATAGCCAAGCTACCAGAAAACAAACTACAAGATCAAAAGTCTAAGTATGCTATGAAGGGTTACAAATGAGTCCTCAGATATAGGAAAGTACCATTTTATCCAGTGGGAATGTGATTGTTTAGAAATACAATGTTACATTCACCCACAGTGAAGCTACTTTCAGGGAGTATGTGCAGGCTCTAAAGGCAATGCAAAAAAATCCAAGACAAAGCAATTGGTTTTCAAGACCTATTGACATAAACAGAAACCCTTAAAATTGCATTTTGGATGGGGCTAAGAAGAAACTGAATTCCTTACTGCAGCTGCACAAGTCACTGCCATAAGGAACACAGCAAAAATAAATTTTATTTTATACAAAGGCTTCTAATCTTTTAAGTGGAAATGTGAGAATAATTTCTTATCCAAGTAGTCTTTGTTACTTTCTCATGAGGTATTAACTTTATATGTGGCATGGTAACTAGAATATTTCAAATAAGGAATAAAATATCAAAGTTATAAAATTATTGACTGTCATAATACTTCAGTAACTTCTGCTGAGAGGTATTTTTTATATTATTTAGCACATTGGAACTAATCAGGAGAAGAATTTATTATTATTATAATTTGGTGAAGTTTCTTTAAAAAAAGGGGCAACACTTAGATATATTGACCTCATTCTGGTAAAGAATTAGGTCAGAATAAACACTGAACTGACCATGCTTCTGCTATATGAAATGAATACCAGCCAAATATCAAGGGAAGGTTTACTTACTAAGCTACACAATTTCTCATGTTACGTTCATTGTTTTGAAGTATTAAAAGGTTGTTTCACTTGTCTACAAGGAGAAACGCATTCCCATCTTGTCTCATACTTGGGACAGTGAATTGGGTTTCTTATCACAGTTCTAATTTCATTCTTTATTATGGTGCATTTTTTGGTCAGCAAGATGCATCAGTTCAGTAGCATCTGAGCACTTAAGCAAGAAAGTACTATATATTTTAATGCTAAGTAAACGGTAGATATATTGGTCTTTCATCTCCTAATCATAGCTACACTGAAATCAGGAATATAACCCTGATGACTTCAGAGCATTCTAGATTTTATTCAATCAATTATGTAAAGTTCTGGTTTTCCAGGAGTTAAAATAGTGTGAATACTCCTGCAGCCACACGAGATAAACCTTTCTTCCCCTGCTTCAGTGCAGAGGCGTGTGCAGCGCAGGCCTGGCACAAGGGACGCATCCCATGCCTTGCCGCAGCTGCTAGCACCCTCCAGCTACCACCCCAAGCTGCCTCCTGTCCCACCACACGCGTGACCAGCGGGGTTAGCTCAGTTGGTTAGAGCATGGTGCTAACAACGCCAAGTTCACAGGTTCAATCCCTGCTCACTGCAGGGGGGTTGGGCTGGATGATCTCTCAAGGTCCCTTCCAACCCAAAGCATTCTGTGATTCTATGTCAGATGCACTGCTTATGCCCAGGTAGCTCAATGCACCCTGCCTGAGACCCACTGCATGGGGGTACACTCTCGCGCTAGGAGCACAGGAAAAGACCATGGTTTAGAAGAAAACTAGCTGTTCTCTGGCAGAAGGAGGAGTTAGAAATAGATGATAACAAAAGGAGAGGAGTATTTTTTTTTCCCTGCAGAGACAGAGAGCTAATGCCAGGTTTCTTGTGGAGCCTTCGTGTGGCTTCAGATTTCACAAGTTTACTCTTCTACAACATTACCACGTGACTACCAATAATAATAAATAGTGAAATGAACTTTGTAGAGATTTTGTGTGTAATTAAGTTAAACCTGGTTTTAATTCAAAGAATGACAGCAAACCCCTCCCCCCCCCCCCCCCCAATTAAGCAACTTCTGGAAGACTTTTTAAATAAGTCAGATCATGTATATATTTGCTTGGAGTGAGCAGAGGAAAACATAGTTCTTGAAATATTTGGTGTTAACAACCTCCCTTTGGGATGTGAGTAAGTCTGTGTTCCTCGTATAGTTCTGTCTTACTCAGTTGTTTGTTAAGGCAGAGCAGGGATAATCCTTGGTTTTTCTAATTTCCTTCCTTAGGTCTAAATGTGGTGGGCTAATCAACCACATACTGGGTTTAAAATCATAAGTGACACACTTTGGAGAACTCTTGAAAAGCTACTTTTTTTTTTTTTATTATTTGCTAAGGCAGCATTTGTTTTGCATTTTTGAATAGATGAAAAATATTGCTTGCTTGTAGATGGATGAACAAAAGTGGGGACACAACATGGCAAGGTGAGGGGGATGGATTGTGTACTTCATGGAGGTAAAAGACAGAACTGTAGATACTAAATTTGGACTGGAAATTACGATGACTATTAAGCAGTAACTGAAATAAAATTCTTTCTTTACATCTTTATAACATCTTTAGAGCTGTGTGCAACTGAGCAGAAAATACACCACCTAATCTATATGAAATATTAAGATGGATATTGCCCATGTGGCTTAAAAATTACCTAAAAAATCAACAATAATCAGCAAGCCACTTTCTGTTGGAGAATCTTTCAAATAACAGTATCTTTATTTTTTGCCATTGCTGAACCATTCTAAAACCAAGAAAAAATTAATTCCCTTTCCTATGCTGAATTCTGAAGTGCCTAATAAAAACATCCATTGCCATCTGGATCTCTTAAGTAATGTTGTTGATATCTTGTGGAGTATTTTTTATTTCATTCTTATTTTCCTTTCATTTGAAATATTTTTAGTGTAGAATGTCATGTACACTTGGTTACTTGCAGTGTTCTATAGCAATGTCTGACAGTAAATATTCCTTCTTGTAACGTACAATTTAGCTTTATCTTATGCATTCAGCCAGTTACTTAAGTTAATGTTATCAGATCATAATAATTTATGTAATAGTAATAAATGTAATAGATCTTAATGAACAATGATTACAATTAAAAAGTTTGTCTCATTATAAAGTTTGTCAACTATAAAGATGGTCAAATAGCTATCTTCTGCATTTGCTTTCCAAGAAATATAGTTTTCTTAAGCTTTATTGTTGTCTTAGTATTTTTCATAGGAAAAAATCCATTGATGAACGGACACCTGTTCCAAATTTAGTAATTATGATAATGTAAAAACCAATAATTTTAGTGGGCCAGGAATGTATGCTTATACTTCAGTGACACACATTTTTTAATTGAGGCAGCCACAAAGAACTTCTTTTTCCCCTTTTGACTATTATACTTTTAGAAATCTATTAAGAAGGAATTCTGTCAGATGAAAAGCCTTAATTTTATATTTCTGGTGAAACTGAAATGTGAGAGATGTATTGTCATTACACAAACCATATAAGAATCAATTAAAACTCCCACTGGAGGTGTCTGTATTCACGAAGAGATGTATTTTCCTTCAAATTGAAAGAGGCATGAACAATATTAATACACCCATTAGCAACTTCAAGTTTGGGATTTTACTTCTGTTTTGTCTACAAAAGACTATTCATAAAATTTTGAAGGAGGTTCTGAAGTCTTCCACATCATGTAGATGATCTGTAATGGTAAAAAATCCCTCAGTATTGCTACCCATTAAGTGCATGAAAAATATAGAAATCAATACAGATGGGTGGACAGGAGAAATCCATATAATACGACTGTCTAGACTTGTTCTTATGAGCAAATAAACAACCATGGGTTCAATTGCCTCCAGACCCTCCATCTAAACAGTAGATTTTGGAAACAGAGTGCCAAATCCTGAATTACTATTCCCATTTAATTATGCTATGGCTGAGATGTATTTACTTATTAAGTCGCATGTATCAGTTTTCCTCTGTGCAGGTCTTCCTTTTACACATTTAAATGTTTATCATGATCTTCCACAAAAAGGCTTTTTCTCCATACCTTTTTACTCTAGTGCTTCATTTAAAGCAAATCTTTAGATGTAATAAATCCCTCAGTTAGCTGTGCCAATAGAATACAGTCTTTGTCGAATCAACAGAGTTAAGCTTTGCTCCGTATGCCTCTGCCCCCTTGCCCTCCCCCATTCATTCACTTTGCTAAGCTGTTAAGGAGAAAGCTGTGGCAAAAGATGAGGTTAGTGTTTATGACACTAAGTCACTGTACAACTCTTCACTGCTACCCTTAATACTTATTCAAGAATTGATCTACTTTTCTGATTGTAAAGGACAGATTAATTTCCCAGCTAGACAGCATGAACATTTTTGTGCCTTTTCATGCAACTATTTTTTCTTCCTCATTACCACTGAACTTTTTGAGTCTTACTCATACAGCTTTTGATGCACTGAATTTCAGCAGTTGAGTGTCTCAGAAAGCCAGAAGCAGCTTTTTGATTTGCTGCCCAGTGTTAACCCACCAGGGGCTGCTGTAGACTGTGCAATAGACCATGCACCAGCTGGGAGTTGCTGGGACCATATGCCAGATGGAATTTTATCCAAAATGCCTATTGCAATGAGATAAGCCTGTTGCATATTTCTCTGTAGTTTAGCCAGCCACTGGAATTCATGATCTTCTATGACCTTGTAGTCTCAAAAAATGCTCTATTATGACAAATTATGATCGTTGTCTCTGGCTTTTTCAAATAAACATTGACAAGTCTTCTCTTAATCAAGAAAACTCCATTATAACAATTGATCAAAATGTTATTGACTAGAAAAATAAGAGGAAAGAAGGAATTATTCAGAAACAGAAACTGAGAAACTGCTAACATTGTCATATTTTGAGAAACAAAATACTGCCTAGGTAATTGTTTCTGAACAACCTTTTCTGAATAGAATCTGTTGACATTTTCTGATGACTGAAGTTCTTGATTTTTTGAGAACTTAATACATATTCTTCCAGAAGTCATCAGACATGCAGCTGTCCTGAAATATGACTTTATTTTCACCTTTCTGAACTATGGTACTTTTCCTGCAGACTGTCTTCATAGTAGTACCCAAGCTCCTAAAGATTAAGAAAATAGAAAATATTTACTTATTTCTACTTGAGAGGGATTAATTTTGTCAGAAGTGTTAGCATTTTAGATATTTGAGAAGTAGCGTTTTTAGAAAAAAGTGATAGGGAAACATGCATAGCAATTTTAGTCTGTCAGCAGCAGCTGTTGTTAATGTATTGTAATGATCTTCAACTGCTGCAGTCTATTATTTTTTACCCTATTATGGCAGTTATTTAGCCTTGATAATGCAAGAATATGCCAACTGCAAAATTTCTATAACCTGCTATTTCATTGCTTATTATAAGCAAAAAATATAAGGAATTAGCAAAGGTCCATAAGCTCAGGAAAATCATATTGAAATAATCAGCAGAACACTTCATTCAAAACATAAACCATTTGCAAACAGAACTGAGAAAAACCCAGACTAAAAGACCAATAATATTGCCACCAATGACTAATGCATATCTTACTCAATTCAGGCAAATAGATTTCAGCTTGCAAATTTAAATCAATGCAATGCTGTTATTTTTAATGAATTAATCCCTGTATTTTGCTAATGGAAACAATATTATCTCAGATTCTGTTATTTACCAACTATAAGCCAAACTATGTCCTGTTTCACTGTGATGCATTGAATGTGTTAGTGCTTTTGTGTAGTTTTAGACCAAAACTTAGTTAGTTTCAGAAAACTTTAAAGATTTAATTTGAAGTAAAATATAGTTTTATAAAATGTAACAGAAGTTTCAATTTTCTAGTGAAAATTACTGGAACACTGTTGTAGTTTAACCCCAGCCAGCAACTAAGCACCACGCAGCCACTTGCCCGCTCCCCCTGCCCAGTGGGATGGGTGAGAGAATCAGAAGAGTAAAAGTGAGAAAACCTGTGGGTTGAGATAAAGACAGTTTAATAGGTCAAACAAAAGCTGCGCGTGCAAGCCAAGCAAAACAAGGAATTCATTCACTACTTCCCATCGGCAGGTAGGTGTTCAGACATGTCCAAGAAAGCAGTGCTCCATCACACATAATGGTTACCTGGGAAGACAAACACCATCACTCTGAATGTCCCCCCACTTCCTTCTTCTTCCCCCAGCTTTATATGCTGAGCATGACGTCATATGGTATGGAATCATAGAATCGTTTAGGCTGGAAAAGACCTTTAAGATCATCCAGTCCAACCATTAACCTACACTACCAAGTCCACACTAAACCAAACAAGGGTAGACTAGACTAAACCATGTCACAGAGTGCCACATTCACCCGCTTTTTGAACACTTCCAAGGATGGTGACTCCACCACCTCTCTGGGCAGCCTGTTCCAATGCTTGACTACCCTTTCCGTAAAGAAATTTTTCCTAATATCCAACCTAAACCTCCCCTGGCGCAGCTTGAGCCCATTTCCTCTCATCCTATCACTAACTACTTGGGAGAAGAGACCAACACCCACCTCGCTACAACCTCCTTTCAGGGAGTTGTAGAGAGCAATAAGGTCTCCCCTCAGCCTCCTCTTCTCCAGGCTAAACAACCCCAGTTCCCTCAGCCGCTCCTCAGAAGGCCTGTGCTCCAGACCCTTCACCAGCCTTGTTGCCCTTCTCTGGACATGCTCCAGCACCTCAATGTCTTTCTTGTAGTGAGGGGCCCAAAACTGGACGCAGTATTCCAGGTGCGGCCTCACCAGCGCCGAGTACAGGGGGACAATCACCTCCCTGCTCCTGCTGGCCACACTATTCCTGATCCAAGCCAGGATGCTGTTGGCCTTCTTGGCCACCTGGGCACACACAATATCTCTTTGGTCAGTTGGGATCAGCTGTCCTGTCTGTGTCCCCTCCCAGCTTCTTGTGCACTCCCAGCCTACTTGCTAGTGGGGTAGTGTGAGAAGCAGAAAAGGCCTTGACTCTGTGTAAGCACTGCTCAGCAGTAACAAAAACATCTCTGTGTTATCAACACTGTTTCCAGCAGAAATCCAAAACATAGCCCCATACTAGGTACTACTATGAAGAAAATTAACTCTACCCCAGCCAAATCCAGCACAAACACATTGGAAATTTTTATTAGTTCCCTGATTCTTTATCAGTAAAATAATACAGAAATTTGTTTTCAACAATATCTTGTTAAAGTGACTAAACATATATATATATAAAAATATTTTCTCTATTTCTGATTTCAGGGCCTGACGCATGCTATTTTTTACTGTATGGGGTTTACATGGCAAGATTTTGGTAGTGAGGGAGAGGTTGCACGGGTGGCTACTGTGAGAACATGCCAGAAGCTGCCCTCATGTTAGACAAAAACAGTCCCAGCCAGCTCCAGCGTGGACCCACCGCTGGCCAAAGCTGAGCCAATCAATGACATTGGTAGTCCCTCTGTGATAACGTATTTAAGAAGGGGAAAAATCTGCCACGCAACAGCAGTTAGGAGAGAGGAGTGAGAATATGTGAGAAACAGCCCTGTGGACACCAAGGTCAGTGAAAAAGGAGAGGGAAGAAGTGCTCCAGGCACCAGAGCAGAGATTCCCCTGCAGCCTGTGGTGAAGACCATCGTGTAGCAGGTTGTCCCCCTGTAGCCCATGGAGGTCCATGGTGGAGCAGATATCCACCTGCAGGCCATGAAGGACCCCATGCCGGAGCTGGTGGATGTGCCCTGAAGGAAGCTGTGACACCATGGAGAGGAACCCACGCTGGAGCAGGTTTTCTGGCAGTACCTGTGACCCTGCAGGGGACCCACACTGGAGCAGTCTGTTCCTGAAGGACTGCACCCCATGGAAAGGACCCATGCTGGAGAAGTTAATGGGGGACTGTCTCCTGTGGGTGGGAGCCCATGCTGGAGCAGGGGAAGAGCAGGGGAATGAAGGAGTGGCAGAAACAAAGTGTTACAAATTAACTGCAACACCCATTCCCCATCCCCCTGTGCTCCTTCAGGGGGAGGAGGTAGAGAAGGTGGGAGTGAAGTTGAGCCTGGGAAGAAGGAAGGGGTGAGGGCAAGGTGTTTTTTAAATTTGTTCTTATTTCTCATTATCCTACTCTCTTATTATTTAGCAATAAATTAAATTAATTTCACCAAGTTGAGTCTGTTTTGTCCATAATGGTAATTGTCCTTAGCTCAATCCATGAGCTTTTAATTTTATTTTCTCCCCTATCCTGTTAAGTAAGGTGTGTGATAAAGCAGCTTGGTGAGCACCTGGCAACCAGCCAAGGTCGACCCACCACATTTACAAACAAAAAGTTATTTCCCTTCTAGCACAACTTTATTATTATTCTTGTTGCTGTTGTTATTATTATTATTGGTTTTGTTGTTATTGTTATTGTTGTTCTATTATTCAGAGAGCATCTGATCTACGTTTTGTCTGGCCAATATTTTGATGGAGAGCTCAGCCATAACCGTAAGTCCAAGAATTGACCAGTGTGAGAGCAACAGTTACTGTAATGATCCAGAATGCTTGGAAGCACCTAATTTCAAGGCAATGTAGCATTTCCTGAGGAAGAAAGAAGTTTTTTTTGTTTTTTTAATGTGTAAAAGGCAGATGTTTTGTACCCGTTCAGTCAACAACAGCCAAAATTACATTATGTGCCATTACTAAGCAAACCACATAGAAAAAAAAAAAAGATAGTTGAAAGTCATAGGCATCAGCAAGGTGAGGGACAAGAGATTTCAATCATAAGTGAGGTCATCCTGACTGACCTGAACTTCTATTTAGAGATACTTCATGTGTTACACGATCCAGTCAATTGTTTGCTGTCTAATTGCAGACCACAAAATAAAAAATGAGCTTTTACAGTGGAGACCAGGAAATGAATCTTTAAATTTTTAAGTTTGCCTTTGTTTGTTCAAATAGCTAATTCATGTCTTTTTTCCTTATTGTTTTTATGTACATGAGAAAAAAAGCATAATAATTTCCTAATGGTAACCATCAAGCTGTTACTAAATTATTCAGTGGAGTTTTATGTTATGGAATAGTTCCTGAGGGATACAGTTTATGGACCATCTCTTCATAAGTGAAGAAAAGGAAAGCAAGATATAAGAAAGATGTGGTAAAAGCACAGTTTCCACATGAGCTAGAAGAATACAGTTATTTTGTTTGTTAGATGACTTCTCCTAAGAAGGATGGGCCTTATTTTCTCATGGAGCCTGAGGTGGTACTGAACAGCTACATGTAGGCAATTGAGATTTCTGTCTTCAGTCAACTACCCACAGGTAGGTGTGGGCACTGAAGATGCTTTACTCTGAGATGCAGTAAGACCTATGTATGTTTAAACAGAAATTGTAGCAAGACTTTTCTGGCAGCAAGCTAGTTGTCTTCTATGCATATCATTCTCATCTGGGTGATTAATTGCAGCTTCTCTCATTGTGATTGCCACAGATCCATGGGTTTTCTTCCTGGAGGCTGCAGACTCTGAAGAATATTGAGTACATGATCTTCTCACTTTGTTATCATTATATCCTTCTATGAAATTTAAATTAGGAAAACTTCGACTTTAATATTGTTCTAGTTATAATAACAAGGGTTAATTAAAAGACATTTTCTCATTTCAAAATCAGAGCAATAGTGTATTTTAATTTACCAGTGTTGAAACTGATATTTCAGAGGGAAAAAAAATGTTAACATATAAGCTAAAACCAGGTAAGATTTTTTCTGATTTTTGTTCAGTTCCAATGCAAATACTTGTGTATGTGTAACTACATGAAAGTACAAACTTACACATTTCCATTTGTTCATTCATTCACACAGTTCCATACAATCATTCATTCCATTGCCTGTCACAAAATGTTTTAATTTAGTGACTTATTTTCATATATTATAACTTCTTCTGTGACAGACATAACTATTTATTCAACAAAAATGGACTCAATTTTCTATTTGAAAATTCTCCTGGGATTTCAAGAATGTGTTTTTTCCCCTGACCATGTGATCTATATTTAAAATACAATAACTCATGTATATATGATTTCCAAAGCTTTTACTTTTACAAAATTTGCTGTTCAGTGACTTGAGGGTGCATGATACAAGCCTATTTATTTGAAACACATATCAATATTCACATATTCATGAATCTATTTAAATCCAAATACTTTTGTCTTTGTCAATTCGCATCTAATATTAGAATTTGGCCATTGGCAGCTATAAAAAGCAAATGACAGAGAGATGTATTTAGTATATCAGAAAATCCTCAGTCAAATATTAAATGTAAAAAAAAAAAAAAAGATATAACATATTCCATGTTACACTGGAACTGTATGAGTTCTTATTACTTTACTATTTTTTTTATTTTGCATTTAACTCCTGTTATTTTGTTGCTGTTGTTTCTAAGAAATGAATGTGAGATAAATAAGGAGTCACTGGATTCCTTCTTTTCCCTAGTTACTGTTACAGCAGGTTTCACAGGTTACACTTACACCCTCAACTCTAAGTCACTAGTAATGATTTTAGATCACACAGGAATACATGCCTTGTCCACAGCCACAAAACCACTTATTTCCTGTATTATACCCACATGTTGCTGAACTGATTATTTAAATTCTGCCTTAGTATTCTTTATGATATTACTTAATGTTTTGAAACATAGTAAATCCCACAAACACATATATAACTCAAACTTAAGGGCATGCTTTCTCACAAAATTCCCTTAAACAATTGCTTTTACAATTGCCTAAATTCATTCATCTCTGACTTTCTAGTTTCATGAAGCCTACATGGCTTTAGACAGTGAAACAACACGTAGTTTCAGAATTAATCAATTTCAAAGAATCTAGTCCTTTAAAAGTAGATGTTCTACAAGTCTGGCAAAAATCTTGACTGATGTAAATAAGTTTATTTACTTTTTTTAAATAATATTTTCATTCTGGATTGAAAACAAAGGTGGAGGGTATATTTTTACATTTTATGGCTTGTACCTACAGAACATACAGATTCCATTTTTTCACCTTTCATGTTTCACTTCTTACAAAGCTCAACACAGCATCATGTCTACCCTGAATAATAAAAGGCTTCCAGCGTTTTAGAAAATCTAAATTGCCTGAAATGACAATGGATGACTATATTCAAGCAACTGAATCTCACACTACCAATTAGATTGAACTAAATATGTTGAACACAATAGGAACTTAAATAACAAATGTGGTGTTAAACATAGGCATTTTTATTATTTCAGATGCCATGAGGTGCATGATACCTCCATAAAAGAACTAGCAGATGTAGGACAAAGAAATACAGGAAAACAACATCTGTCTGGACGCACTTCAGGAGACTAGACAGATTATCCCAGAATATCTCAACTGAAACCAGACAACTGTATTTTGATAAGAATACAGCCTCTACATAATGGCAAAATGAAATCCAACTTGTGTGCACCAATTTTATTCTTGTGTATTCTTTGTTGTTTCATTTCTTCCGTGTTTATGGCCATAAGGGTAATCTCTACTTCCAGCTTGCAATAGGAGATGATTTCTAGGTGTCGACTGACTAAGGACTGTTAAACAACTGATACCCTGTTGAGTTCACTCCATTGTAACATTAATTCCAAATTGATTCTGCGTCAAAAGACTCAAATTCAGATGGACTTTAGTAGGCTTTATGTAAGACATTAATTCCAAATGTCTTTCTCATTGTTGGGAAGAAGCAGTGCAACCATTCATTTGTCACTTCCGTCTTCCACAAAGTCTTTCACAGTTGTCACCAGTACTATCAAAGAGACAATAAACTTTGATAAAATCTTTGTTTTAGGAGTCTCTGGAAACCAGTCTAAACGTTTCATTATATCTACTGAAAAGCGTTAATTAAACAAGCTAAAATTGACAGGGAGCTAAACCCTGGTGCAAGGGAGCTTACAGGAGGATTTGTGGAAAGAAAAAGGTTTAAGCCTTCCATATTTCTTGCCAGCTGATTAACTATGAAGATGAGATCACTTACTTTCTCTACTCTGCTTCTGCATGATCAGCTGCCTCTTAAGAAAGGAGTAGGGGGGGGAAGATCTCTTCCATTCAGTAGTGAGATAAATATATTGCTTGGAAGGCTACATATTGTGTATGTCCCTACTGCCATGAACGGAATGTACATTCTTTATTTACAATTTTTTATAATTTGTTAATTTTTTTTGCATGTCAAAATCATTAGAAAATTAGATCCTGATTGACTTCCTCAGTCAATACATCTGCACTCATCAGTGGTGAGAAAGGAAATGAAGTTGCACAAAGCTGTAATAGTTGGGGCTTCTGTAGTAATACAATTTATGAAGACTGTTATTAGAGTGTAAATACATGGGTTGTTAAGAAGTTGCAATGCTTTCCTTTACTTTTTCAGGAAATCTTCATATACAGTTCTCCTTGGTGAGTTTGCTTTTGCTCTTTTATCCCCTTGAAATATGTCTTAATCCCTTCAATTCCTTCTTTTGTTTCTTTACACATATGACTGATTTATACAGAGTGGGAATGTGTGGAAAATTTTTTCACACGCTTTAAATTCTAGCAAAGCTTGGCACCTTCATTTGCAGTCTTCAGGACAAGATGATATGGAGTCATATAGTTTATGGCATCACAGATCACTGCATGTCAGAAAGTCTGTACCTTGACACTCATGTGTCAGTTGCTTGAGAAAGCAATTACAGAGGCCTGACAAGTCAAGAGCTTCAAGTAGCAACAGGAGACATTGCAGGTTTTTACTAATCACATATGCAACATCAACTGTGTAACAGCTTAGTACCAACTGATAAAGAAACAGAAACCAACATCAAAAATTTACAACAAAATTTCCCAACAGCCTGATATAAGCCATGTTCCTTGGGGTGAACTTGCACACAGCAATTCTTGCATACATCTGGTACAGACAGAACCACAGGCAACCATGTGATGAATGCCCTGCCACATACGACAGATGTCATAAGTGGGGCTAGTATGCATACATACGCTGCTCCGGGGCTGAGTCCCATGTATATGAGGCAGCTGCAGATGATAAGCTGGAATACCTTCCTAAGACATGGCCTGGCAATTAAAAATCAACCAAGTCATTGAGCTGAGGGCATTATTTTCCAAGACACTTCATTCTGCTTTAAGACCAACGCAAAAGCTGATGTTGCAGCTATCTATGGTAATAAGGGTCTGATATGATTCATCTTAATCTCTCTAATTTGTCTGAAAGTTCCCAAGGTTGTTTCACTGACTACAAAATCTAAAACAACTCTTCACAGCCACACATAAGAAAAAATATTTTCCCTTTTCCACTGTGTCCATGAGTACCGCTTCTTTTTCCAAAACAGTTTTAACTTGTGATTCACAATGCAGTTATTGAAGAAGCTGATCAGACTTCTGATTGCTGTTTACTCACAGACACTTTGGGAATGTCTTCCACAGGTAAACATGCACACATGAAGGCAACCACATGTGAGCCAAATATCTAATGCCAAATGCCTAACATGATATTCATTGATGCTACGGTCAATGAAAACATAGCAAAGAAAATTGCCATGGCTTAATTCAGTTGATTAAGCGTAAGTTTCTGGTGTCATCTGAGATGTCCTATAACCAGCTCTCCAGCTACCTGTCCTAAAGAGTTTCATGTTCACCAGTCTTCTTTTGATCTCTCAAGTGGTTTAGAGTATTTCAAAGAACACTAAACACTTGTGCAGGCAGACCTTTCTTCTTAGGTCCAGTCTCACCATTTTTCTGATTCATACGTTTAGCATATTATATACCATACAATTCTGCATTTCTAAAGAAAATGGATAATTTGCTCAACCAGAAGTAATCAAATAGGATATTATTTAGTCAATTGAGCAAGATAATTATTTGATCTGTCCAACACATCAGTCCCAACATGTATTCCAGTTTGAATCATAATAACTTCTACATATTTCATGACATATCAGCCATTCTCAGTATGTGCAGTTTGTGTAAAGAGTAGGTATGTGTCAAAAGCTCATGCTGGCAATTTTTAAAATTTTTTGACAATGTTAATATTTTTTAAATTATACCATGTGTACTCAGCTGCTGGCCACAGGCCCATCTCACATTCGACATTTTTGCTGAGTTCCACATCTTTTGTGTTTATATATATATATGTACATGCATATGTAAGTGCATATATGTGTGTATGTGTGTGTGCATGTATCTATAACATTTATTCCTATGTGAATTTTTTCAGGCATTTTTCAACATAGATTTCTGTGATCTGCGAAGATCTTTACATCAGAAGAAGTCTTTATGAGATCAATTATGTTGCTGATGCTCAAAATACTCTACCCCAAAGTTAATTTTTTATAACTCAATATGGAAGTTATAGTCATATTCTCTTTATTTTCTTTTTTTTTTTCAAATTATTCTCATTGGACAACGAACTTGAAAGGAAGGCAGCAGAGAGACAGCACCTTTGGTGGACAATTTCTCAAGAAAATAATGCTAAAGTAATGTACAAAGTAGGAAACATTTCAATTTATAATTTTGTATAATTTTACTTAATGACTAGTTTAAAGAGTCTGTTGTTTTTCTATGAATCGTAGTCTAAATAAATATGTCATATTTATGTTAATTTTCTTTCCTTCCAACTGTCCTGGATTCCCAGCTGTAGGATGTCCCTGTAGGGCTTTCCCGTTCCCTGAACTGATGTCTTACCAGCACTCATTCTTCAATTTGAAGGACATCTTTTATCTAACTTAAAACCTTCCCTGCTTCTTACTTCTGCAGGAGCATCTCTTGACTAGTACTGACACTGGCCATCTGTAGATATAGCAAAAGACCAAAGGCAAAATCACATATTTCTCCTTAGCACTTCAAGCTCTTAAACAGAGACATTACCACTTAACTTACATTACCATTAAAATAATTAAGTTTAATATTGCAGCTAGTGCTTTACTTATTTGCAACATTTAGAATTCTTTATAAATCCATTTTATTCAACATGATTACTTTGCTGAAACTGGATTGAAGGAAACTTTTATTAGTTGTTGGTTTTGGTGAGTGTGGTCTGACACCTCTCTTACAGCCAAAAACAACTGCAATGATGTAAAACTTTGGGGTACAATCTGACAGCCTATTGAGGCACACTGTTTGTTTACAACACACAGTTCAATCAATATTTATGTGAGATTTTTCATGCATTTAACATCATAGAATCATAGAACCATAGAATCATTTAGGTTGGAAAAGACCTTTAAGATCACCCAGTCTAACCATTAACCTAACATTACCAAGACATAATACAGTCCAAGGACTAAGAAACATTAAAGTATATATTGTGAACTCTGTATTATTTGCAAAGCCTAATGGCTCTAACAGGTAGATGAAATACATGAATTACAATTCCAGATCTCTTAAGTGTACATTAACAAGCATTTTTGATATAACCTAATCTTAATCCTGAAGGAACAATGTCTGTTTAGTTCTGTGAAAGAAGTACTTTCACAGTACTTCTCCATAACACCCAAAAAACAACCAAGCAAGGAAACAAATATAATAAAAACAAGCAGGTAAACAAGTAAAAACAAACCAAAAGTGACTAAACCATTTTATTAATCACACACAGTTTTTAAAAATTCTGTTATCATATTGCCTATGTAGTGTAACTAAGGCTTAGATTCAGCAACGTATTTAAACAAAAAGATAATTTGCATCTTACCTATCAAAATAGAGAAAGACATTTAAGCTTCAGGTTCATTTTTAGGTTCCTAAAAGTTTTCATTGAAAACTTGAGTATATAAATATGAGTTGAAAATTCAAAAACTTTTGTGGAACATGGGTGTAGTTTTCTAGAGGTAGTCTTTAACATTATTCACATGCCTAATATAGGTTCTCGCTCAGCTAAATGCCTACATGAAATGCAAATAAGAACAGCTCAGTAATACAAGCAGACATCTCTGCTTCTTTTTATTGATATGTGTGTGTTATACGTGATTGGATATTTATGTATCCTCTAGGCCTAGTACCCACTGCATATTCATGTACATTTCTACTATACGTTTGTGTATGCAAATGTGTATATGTGCATACATATAATCACAAAATTGCAGACTCACAGAACAGGGACCTCTGAAGGTCATCTGGTCCAACTCCCTTCTCAAGCAGGGTCACCTAAAGCCAGTTGGCCAGGACCAAAGCCAGCTGGCTTCTGAATATCCTTTTGAAAAGAAAGGAGACTCCAGAATCTGCCTGGGCAACCTGTGCCAGTGCTCAGTCACCCTCACAGTAAAAAAAGTGTTTCCTGATGACCAGAGGGACCCTTCTGTGGTTCAGTTTGTGCCCATTGCCTCTGGTTCTGCCATTGGGCATCACTAAAAGAGCTTGGCTCCCTCTCAACTTGGTGTCCACCAGGACCCCCAGGTCCTTTTCTGGACCCAGCCAGAGCAAAACATGTACTATGCCTGCTTCACACTCCTTGCTAAATTAGAATAGATAAGCAAAATAAATGAAGAAGCCTATTTGAACATATTCTTCTTTCAGATTGGTAGGAATGTAAGAGAGGTTGTCTTTTTCAGTATAAGACAATCTTACAAGTTTATATGGATAGATATACACTAGTACAAAAACAAAGACCTAAAACTAAAAATCACTAATAGAAAGGGGTAAAAGCACAGAGGTACAGCTCACAGTGTGTCAGAACATTTTCTTGCAATTATTCTGATGGGAGAAAATAATGAAAAGAACTGTAGGAAAATCATTAGGAAAGATGATAGAAAAAGGGAGAAAACAGTCCTGTTGTCTAAGGTTAAGTCATTTTTGTTCCTTCCTTCTCAGTAGTGCCTCTGTACCTGTGTTGTGATAAACTTCTGTTTTCAGACTGTACTCTGCTGTCTTCTGAAAAAAGAAATTAAAACATGCATTTTCTCCTAAGGACAGTGCCTTAATCAAAAGATCACCAGAATATTCTCTCATTTGTTCATCCTCTCTCATTTGTTCCTTTCCTCAACAGAAGAAATGATAGACCAAGGTTCAATACCTTATATCCTTATGAATATCCAGCCCTCAAATTCCTACAAATATGTCTTTTCACTATGGCATATTCGGATATAGGATAAGGAATAGAAAAATCAGATAATTTTTGTTAATATTCTCCTTTCCATGTGAAATAGATGCACATCACATATAGAAATTATCAAAAGGTTTTGGTTTTTTTTTCCCAAATTCCTCACTGCCTCCTCTTCTCAGTCAAAATATTGACACCCTGGCTGAAATATGAGTGGCTGAATTTGCAGTGTGTGACACACCTAGAGGATATGTTTATATGTAGTCAGATGATGAGGGCAGACACAGTCATATGCCAGCTGATGCCCTTCTTTTGGTCATGTGATAGAAAATAAGTTTACCATTATCATATAAAGTGATATAAAGTCTCATAAAAACAAAGAAACAAAAAATTAGAATCATAGAATCATAGAATCATAGAAGTGTTTAGGTTGGAAAAGACCTTTAAGATCATCCAGTCCAACCATTAACCTAACATTACCAAGTCCACACTAAACCAATTAAGGGTAGACTAGACTAAACCATGTCCCAAAGTGCCACGTCTACCCATTTTTTGAATGCTTCCAGGGATGGTGACTCAACCACCTCTCTGGGCAGCCTCTTCCAATTCTTGACCACACTTTCCGTAAAGAAATTTTTCCTAATATCCAACCTAAACCTCCCCTGGCACAGCTTGAGCCCATTTCCTCTCGTCCTATTGCTAACTACATGGGAGAAGAGACCAACACCCACCTCACTACAACCTCCTTTCAGGGAGTTGTAGAGAGCAATAAGGTCTCCCCTCAGCCTCCTCTTCTCCAGGCTAAACAACCCCAGTTCCCTCAGCCGCTCCTCATAAGGCCTGTGCTCCAGACCCTTCACCAGCTTTGTTGCCCTTCTCTGAACACGCTCCAGCACCTCAATGTCTTTCTTGTATTGAGGGGCCCAAAACTGGACAGAGTATTTGAGGTGCGGCCTCACCAGTGCCGAGTACAGGAGGACTATCACCTCCCTGCTCCTGCTGGCCACACTATTCCTGATACAAGCCAGGATGCTGTTGGCCTTCTTGGCCACCTGGGCACACTGCTGCCTCATGTTCAGCCGGCTGTCGACCAACACCCCCAGGTCCTTTTTGGCCAGGCAGCTTTGCAGCCACTCTTCCCCAAGCCTGTAGCGTTGCATGGGGTTGTTGTGACCGAAGTGCAGGACCAAGCACTTGGCCTTGTTGAACCTCATACAGTTGGCCTCGGCCCATCGGTCCAGCCTGTCCAGGTCCCTCTACAGGGCCATCCTACCCTCCAGCACATCGACACTCCCACCCAGTTTGGTGTCGTCTGCAAACTTACTGAGGGTGCGCTCAATCCCCTCATCCAGATCATCAATAAAGATATTAAACAAGGCTGGCCCCAAAACAGACCCCTGGGGAACACTGCTCGTGACTGGCTGCCAACTGGACTGAACTCCATTTACCACAACTCTCTGGGCTCGGCCACCCAGCCAGGTTTTTACCCAGCAAAGACTACGCCCATCCTAGCCATGAGCTGCCAGCTTCCCAAGGAGAATATTGTGGGAGACGGTGTCAAAAGCTTTGCTAAAGTCCAGGTAGATGACGTCCACAGCCTTTCCTTCATGCACCAGGTGTGTCACCAGGTCATAGAAGGAGATCAGGTTGGTCAAGCAGGACCTGCCTTTCATGAACCCATGCTGGCTGGGCCTGATCCCCTGGTTGACCTGCACTTGCCTGTTGAGTTCACTCAAGATGAACCTCTCCATAATCTTCCCCGGCACCGAGGACAGGCTGACAGGCCTGTAGTTCCCCTGGTCCTCCTTCCGGCCCTTCTTGTAGATGAGCGTCACGTTGGCAAGCCTCCAGTCATCAGGGACCTCCCCTGTTAACCAGGACTGCTGACAGATGATGGAAAGTGGCTTGGCAAGTTCCTCTGCCAGCTCCCTCAGTACTCTCGGGTGGATCCCATCTGGCCCCTTAGGGGAATGAATGTGATCCCTTGGCATGAGAAATCATTGCCAGAGTAAAAGGCTGATGAACAAAAAAGTGCTAAATGTGTGATGAAACATAACACTGAACTGTAAAAATTTTATGTGAAAGTTTTCCAAGGACTGGCTGATCTAATAAGGTGAAGAGCCAAAGGGCTGGTGTTTCTCAAGGATATCAGTAACTGGCAAGCTGGTGGGGTGTTGAATCAACAAATAAAGGTAAAGGGAGAAGCAAAAAACTGTAATATATCAAGTATCCTATGACTCAGATCATACCTAAAGGGCGGGGAGGTGGGAGGAAGCTGCTCTTTTGAGTGAACAAAGGCTTCAGAATTGTATGTAAGGTGAACAATAACAAAACCTTATGAGAGAGCTTTTCCAAGACTTAGAATCAACTCATGTGCCCATACAACTTCCACTTCTAATCATACAGTTTGGACTGGACTTCCAATTACTGCTGCAACTCTGTAACCAGGAATGAATGACTTGTATGTGAATGGTTATGTGTGGTTTTGCCTGTGTGTGTTTATATTGATAAACTGAACAGAAAGGCTTCTGAAAATTTTGTTGCTGGATTATGTCTCACTGCAAGACATCATGATATTTTAATTTTTGCAACAAATAACTTGATCACATGAAGGAGATGATACACACAGTCAGGCTTTGCATAACCAGCTGGGCAATGGTGTTTTGGCCTACCATGGACACATGATAAAAAAAAGGCTTCCCTGTGAAACCACATGCTGTCTAACACTGAATCTCATTTTAGGATGGAATGAATCATGCTCTGAAGGTACCTACATGCCTTTATTAGTTATGTAAGGAAACACTTTTACTTAATCTAGGTGCTTAATTTTCAAACAGCTAGTCAAGTGGTATGAATCCTACCTTAAACGCTCAAGGGAATTTTAAGGTACAACAGTGATATGCTTTCAGAAATGTCTACAGTGATGATCTCTCAAGAAAGATGAAAGTTGAAGGAAGATTTTGAAGAATTTTAGATGCCTGATTTCAGCCTAAGTCCACAGTATACCTAATAAATCTTTTTTGATCTTGTGTTACTCTTTTTCTGTTATGTAAGAAATGTGGATTCTGACAGTCTTCAGCCTTTTACATTTTGATGAATGTTACACTGTTCAGTTACACAGCATGGTACTGCAGTTTGCATTGCGTCTGTTTTCTTACTGCAAGATTGTGGTGAAGATGTTTCCTTCCTGCCTCTCATAATAAATTGGTTTCAGTTGATACATTTATATCAAGTGGGATCTATTTGACAACTAATTAGCTTTTTGTTTGAAAGAATTTCACATACTTTGTGGAGTTATTTAGGGCTTATCCTCACTTCAATTTTAAACTTTGTGTTAAAGCACCAAGTTGTGTGATTTCAGTCTTTTCCAGAACATTCTAAGAAATGGTCACTTTTACCGTAAGTGCTACTATTTACAACATATCCTCCACTGTGAATAAATCTGAAAAGGGGATGTAGTAAGGTTTATTTAGTTAATGACTTCACAACATTTTGGTTGACAGTCATCTACATAAATTGCAGATGTCTGTGTCTGAATTTGTCACATTCAGCTCTCCTGAATAGTTAATGGAAAGAACTCATATCCTTTTTGTTATATAGAGTTATGAACTATAAAAATAATTTTTCATATCCATTTAATCAACAGACACTATTGTTGTGTGTTATTTACATATTTTACATACACTTTATCATAAATGGTAGCATTACTGTCCAGTTCAAGCTACAGTGGAAATCTCAGAACATGAACCTCCTGGACAATACGGGTACAAGGCATGAATCTCAAAAATGTTTTTTGCCCTAGGGAGCATAGTGGAAGAAGATGCTTCTGACACTGCCATTTAGCCATCTGCATTCTGTCCCTGATTTCGCAGTTACTGCCAAGCACATTTCCATGTATATTACCAATGGCTACGGCTTTGCATTTTTTAACTAGCAGTCATTTTCTTCTTTTTATACAATAGTTTAACTGTTCCTGCCTGGTTTCCTGTAGCAGCTGCCCCAGCATCTTCTCTGAATGCCAAGACTGATTCAAAACAGAGCCAAAGAAGTGGTTTCTGCTTCTTGTTCCTTCTCCTTTTTTTCTAATTTATTTTCTTAGCTATTCCAAAGGCATTTAACTTCCATTTACATAGATTTGAGCAAGAGAACATGATGTTCCAGTTTACTCCCTTCCCACACATGAAAAAATAAAGAAGCATTTGTCTTTACAGATTGTTTGCTTTTCATCATACTAGATGCAAGGAAAACGTAATACACCCACAAGCATATGCACATACACTGTCACCTTGGAGATTCAGTATTGTAAGTGGGAGAGCAATCATGTACTGAAATCCAGATAATATGCTCGGTCAGGGCCACTCTGACATTTTAAGTGTACATATTTGATGTGATTTTTACTGTTAATTACATGGGCTTTATGAATTCCTGTATCTTCTCCTTTCCACTGAAACTGGATGAAGGGAACCATACGGCCCTTTCACATCCTATAAGAGAGATTCAATTTGAAATAAACAGTGGTAAATGTGCCCCCTTTTTTGCACCACACTGTCCCTATAAGATTTTGAGCTAACATGGAGCACACTAGTGCTCCACTGCACCACCTATGCGTTCCCACTTGTTTTCCCTTCAACTATCAAAAGGGAGAGCCTTATCAGAAAAATAATGACAGAGTCACAACAGTTAACTTCAGAGATAGGAAGCAAATAGGAAGGGGAAAAGCAGAGCTGAACGGGGTAAAGAGGCAGCAAAAGCAGCATGAACAAAACTTGCTAGAGGCATCTGCTTACATGAACCACCCTTATATGACACAAGTCCTAAACTTGGGGAAAATTATCATCTCCAGTGGGATTTCTTGCAAATAAATCACTCCATTTTCATCTATAAAAATAAATTCCTGCCACTTCCTAACCCTGAGGTCAAATTACCCAAACAGCCCATTACTGAACTCTCTTACTCTGCAAAACAAGATAGCCACATGGCAGCAACCGTTTTAAGAGTAGTCCCCATCCTGTGTATATCCTAAACTGTTCCCAGACAGATGTCTGGGAGAATGCTTGTTACCATAAGCTGAATATGTTCTAGGGATCTTTTCCAGCAATATAACCATACAAATAGTAGCTTTCCAATGCCTGGGAACTGCCTGTCAGTCTTCAATTTATTAGAATCTATACAGGTTTTCTTTTACTTTCTCCATCACATGGGTGTAGTGTATGAATCAGGTTTATTGTACTCCTAAGGGCAACTGCATTTTTGGCTTATAACTTGTGGTGGTACATCTCTGCCCCCGCCCCCATTTTTCTGTTCTGTTTTTCCCCTTTACTTCGGCTGCTTTACAATCTCAGGAATTCCAGGCCGCAGCTTTTGTGTAGCGAGTTGGTCAGTTAAGCGTCCCTTAATTGTACCAGAAACTCCTACGTGGCTGGAGCAGAGAGCGGCTCTGTTCTTATCAACATTCATATTATGGCTAACGAGGGGAACGAGAACAAACAGCTACCCCGGACAGCCTTGAAACAGGGTGGTATCATCACTGCTGGAATTCCAGCAACAAGCCGACCCGAATTGTGGCTCGGATAGAAATTTACTGGTGATTAAAGTCAATCACCTCACAATCCTATAAACAGCAGTCCTAAGTGAGGCCCTTTGAGCTCTCCTGGACCACCACCAGCTGCACCAGCATCTCCCTCTGATCGAAATGTCTCTGAGAGTCAGCAAAAACTAGCAGATTCCGAAAGTCTGCTGCCACCAGAACTCCATTGCCGGAGATCGACAACGGAGCCTGGGCTGCTGAAACCCTTCACTCCTCGAGACTCTACTCTCGCCCGTTGAGAAATGCCAAGGCATTAGACATGAGTATTTCACTAAACTCGAGGGGAATTTTTAACAGGTATACTATTTTCATATATGCATTTATAGTTGTAAGTGTGCATGCATGAATCAATTTAAGTAGTTTGTAGATGTATGATTTAATTTTAAAAGGAGTTTTATATTGCTGTACTATTCTTATAGCATTAATTTCCTAAACCGTTGACCAAGTCTGAGACCAAGAGTGGGCCCAGCCGCACCTTGGCTCCTCTCTGAGAAGGGGTTTAGAAAGCAAGGGGGTCCATTCTGAACCTCGTCACTCAACGGGAGGGTTTCCATATCCCCTATATATGATTTCTCTTTCTCTCTCATATAATCCAATTTCCTTTATATATTTTTCCTATGTACTAGATATACATACATGCATATATATACATTACCCTTATCCATATAAACCGTTGACCAAGTCTGAGACTAGGACTAGACCTAGCCGCACCTCGGCTCCTCTCTGAGAAGGAGTTTAGAAAGCAAGGGGGTCTAGTCTGAACCTTGTGACTCAACGGGAGCCCCTCCCCCCCCTTTATTCCGTATATACACAATGCTTTTATGAATCATTTTAACTCGTTGTGATTTAATTCTCCTTTATGTGCTTCTATGTAGTAATAGAGTGAACCTTGCCATCTTCGAATCTGTAACTAAGTCACTGTTTTGATCAGCTTTGTTTAATCACTTTATTAATCATTGATGATTGAGTGCTATTGAAAATATTATAATCAAATTCTGCAATTTGCTGCAAGTAAATTCTGTTACTAAATCAAACTGTGTAAAGTCACTCATTCATAGTGAATTGACATAATCAGCAAGATTCACAAACCTGCATTCGTGACATAACTTACTATATGTCTATGCCAGTATAGTGCTACACAAAGCTAATACAGTGCTACACAAAGAGGCTCAGTTGTTTCTGAAATAATTTCATTATAGAACCCAAATAAGCAAAAACTGTGATATCCTTTACATCATACTGACAGAATATATGCTATTTGGTCTAAGCCAGTTAGCTAAGCCAAAAAACACAACTAGGCCTTCAGTTCTTTGCCAGAACCTGACCTCCTGTTTGTCACTGAACCCTGCAGATGTACTACCTCAGTAGGACGAAGGGAAATTCTATCACTTTGTACTGCTGTGTCTAGCATGGGCATTCCTTCTGACTTCTAAGGTCCAAAATTTGCAGTCCAAACAGTATGTGGAAGATGAGTGGGAAAGAAATGTAGGTAGAGTTACACATATCTTCTTGTTTCCTAGATTTTGTTCTGTGTTAAGCCCCCCCACCCCTGCTTCCTTCCTTCTCTTTCTTTCTTTGTTGTTGTGTGGTGTGTTTTTTGTTGGTTTTTTTTTTTTCTTCCGGTAGTTATATTCCTTCTTAATTTTTGAGCTGATAGCATTATCACTGCTTTGCTGTTTTTTTCAGCATTGTGACTTCAGTCTGGATGTTCCACATAAACATTGTAACTAAGAGGCTACAAGCTCCTTCTCTAACAAGCAACAGCATTTTCGGTGGAAGAACAACATCTTCTCAGTGCAAAATGGGAAAATAAACATTGCAAAATTGGTTTTGATTCAATTACACTCCTCAACAATGCAGGTGATTTTGAAAAACTTACTCTTTCTTCAAAAATTGTACTTTTCAGTAATTTACGGATGTTTTACTTATAATTACCCATTTGCAAGATTATGACTAATTTCTTTCCAGCAAATATGTGGGAGACATGATAAGAGTGAAAACTGGGATACAACTTTTTTTATGAAAATTATTTGATGCTTAAGCTACATTCAGAGAATATATATTCTATATATATAAAATTATTCTATTTTTGAAACACTAATTTCTGAACAATTGTAAATGGACATAAAGAACAGTTGATCAAAATGTAACATTAAAGCTCTTTCATTAGAGAAATAAGATTTTTATCAATCCTGTATATACATCATGCATAAGAAAAAAAGCTTGTGTCTTATTTTTGCAGTGACAATACCCACAAGCATATCATTAAAAACTGATATTTGAAGTACAGATGTTTACATAAATGCCACATGTATTCTTATACTGTAGGTTCATCTAGAATTTTCCATCATATTATCAGGCTATCCAAAAAAGTTTTAATAAATATTCAAGAGTTCGGTCACTAATATTGATTTATTTTTAATCATGTTGTCTGTTCCAGTATTTAAACACACTGTTCTTTTGTTGATGAATTGATTGTTCTCATCCTTAAGAGGCTTGTAACAGTTTAGAGCAACAAATGCAAATAAACCCCCACATTTGGCCAAAATTATATTGCGTGAAAATTCTTCTCATGCACATAGTATGAGAAGGTTTTTTACATGGAATGTATTCAGAAATATTGAGACCTTTAGTAGTGGGATTTTTTTTTTTTTTTTTTAGGAAGAAGCCTTTTGTTTATTTATCCAGAGATATTTTAGCAATACAGGACACAGAGCAGGAAGGAGACTCAGAGACTACTGAGTTCACACATCTAACCTTGGAAGGAAAACACATTATTTAATTAAATGGTTATATATGTATTTATGATAAAAACAACAACAAAACACAGTACATAATACAAGAAATTAGGCTGAACCCTGTATATTGTATTTCATTTAAAAGCATGTCCTGAAAGTTTTATACATAATACAAGAGGGAACTTGGAACTAATTAGTTCAGGTACTACAGTTAACTTAATTGTCTTTTACGCTTATAAAGTAATCTTACCATCTTTATTAAATTTGACATTAGAAGATGTAATTTTCAAGATTTTAAAATATTTTCCATCTTGAAAATGTTATTAAGGACACATTTTGAGAGAAGGGTAATTTATTATAATTTGTTATATTTAACTAGGTAAACTCAGAGGACTAAATTCTTTATTGCATCTATGTAGTTTGTCACACCTGACAGGTGAAAGCTCAGAAGTAGACTTGCCCTCTTTCTCTTTTTAAGGAAGAAATAAGGTCAACAGAGACTAAAGGGTAGGAACAGAGGAGTGTAAAACAAACAGCACTGAGCACATCGGAAGTCATCCAGTCCAAAGCTGGAGCAATTGTCCATCCTTCCCTCACTGTACAGACATGGCATTCAGATATCTCCCAAGTAATTCTGATGCCATGATATTTCTAACAGACTTTTTTCCAGAATGTGGTCTAATTTATTGTTTTGCTTTATACAGCTGGGATCCAAATTATATGTGATAACATACACTGGTAAACTGGTGTTAAGGTCATTGGTCAAGGATGTATGGAAACCTAGTAAAAGCTCCAAGGGACAATTTACCACCAGGAGAAATTCCAATTTATAATTTGTGTTGTAGTATTACCTTTATCACTCTTCAACATCTGCTGTGCTTTCAAATTTGCATATAGAATACAGAATGTATTGATTCATAAGAACTCAACAGCCTTACATAAATACTTAGCTTGCATAGTTAATGCAGAGAAAATAAGAGGAACATAATGAAAACAAATTTAAGCTTAAGAACAGTCTTTTGTCTAATATGCAATACGTGCTTTTCACTTGGAGTGACATACTAAGTCCTAGAAACATACATTGTATGTCATAGGAAAGAACGGACTTCATGGCATAGTAGGGGTGTAATTCTTGATAAAAGCATTTGGATGAAAAGAGTTTATTGTCTAACATAAATATCATTAAAGGATATACCAAGTCAAAACAGAAAATTGCATAGATGAGATATTACTCAACAACCAAAATGTACTTCCACCTCTCATTTGCTGAATACCTTAAATATAAAACTTTCACAGAAGGCAAGATGGAACTTCTTACAATTTTCTACTCTTATTCACTTCCTTTGTTCTCTGATTTGTTTATTTCCTTCACAGCTCTGGATCACATTGTTTTCAAGGTGCTGTGACTTAACTGATTGGGTTCTGAGACATACATCAATAGAGGAAATTTCAAGTAATTGGAAAGAAAGAGGCCCTTTTCCAGAATTTTTTTTTCCTGCAATAAATTACAGTGATTTCTGGATGAATTGATGTATTTCCAAAGCATTTACCTAATCAGGACAATTTTTATTTATTTATTTATTTATTTATTTAATGTTTTGCCTTTTAGCCTATTTTGCAAGGTCATAAATCTAGAAATTATTTCACATGAATAAATAAATACAGATTTAATGTATGGCAGAATTTGTTATTTGGTACAGTTGAAACTGCCTGTTCACAGGTGTGGTTCCTCTCTTTTTTCCTGAGCCTCATTCTTATTTTGGTGCAGATCTGTAAAAAGAACTTTACTAGGAAAAAAAAATGTTAATAAAATCTTGGGTTTTTTTTCTTTTAGAAAGATAGCTTTCTGGCAATTAATTCCGAATAATGATGGCATATTAAAAATAATTTCATTCTTTGTCATTTACTGATTTAACCTGTTCTATAGCTCTTTTTATAAACAAACAAAATGTTGGAAAAATAGAAAAAAACCTAAATTATAACAAAAAAGTTTTCTATTTGATTTTTCTGTACAAACTTTGTTCTTGGGTTACAGGCAATGAACCCTCCTTGTTTAATACAGGCATCCTGTTTTCATATGCCTTTAAATTCAAATTATTTACTCAGTTTAATCTAAGGTATATTGGTTTACTGTTTTGTACTGTGGTCTAGGTCTAACAAAGCACTTATGAGCATAAAGTATCGTTTAGTTGCAACAGGACGTAAAAGTCTAGAAAGCAATGCAAAAAAACAGCTGTTTATAGCATTTCCTGTTGTCTGGGTTAAACATCACAGTGCCCCAAGCGTTAAATATTCTGAATGCTTGATGCTTATATCAGCATTGTGAATTAGATTCTTGGAGCTCTCTGAGTAAATTTTAGGCACTGCTGCTGTTGCAGCATCAGGTCCCCTAGTGGAACTGGGCCTTTCTGGCTAACTTGGCCAACAGTGACTTCTTGTGAAAGAATCATATTCTCTGTTAAGGAACTGCAAAGGCTCTTTTGATTCCGGTGTCGGTGCTCCTAAGGGAACAATAACTTCCATGTTCCAGCCAATTAGCAGTCTCCTGTTACACTCAGGAGAGCAAGTGCAAGAGCTACTTTAGTGCAAGAGCAAATAGAAACAACTGACCTCCAGAATACACAACGGTTAAAAATACTCTAAGAGTTCTGGTAGGTGGAAATAGGATTTTCCCTTCATAGTACTAGGCAGGCATGCATTTTAATATACACATAAAAACTTTATGTAGGATGCACAAAAAAAATAATGTAGGATTATAGGAGGAAACAAAAGATCCATATTGATGCAAGTGTAAAACAAACCCCACTATCTCTGTCGTGGTTTAGCCCCAGCCAGCAACTCAGCACCACGCAGCCGCTCGCTCACTCCCCCTACCCCAATGGGATGGGGGAGAGAATCGGAGGAGTAAGAGTGAGAAACACTCCTGGGGTGAGATAAGAACAGTTTAATAATTGAAATAAAGTAAAATACTAATGATAATAGTAATAGTATAATAATGATAATAATAATAATGACACACGAAGCAAGTGATGCACAATGCAATTGCTCACCACCCGCCGACCAATACCCAGACAGTTCCCGAGCAGCGATCGCTGCTCCCTGGCCACCCCCCACCCAGTTTATACACTGAGCATGACGTCGTATGGTATGGAATAGCCCTTTGGTCAGTTTGGATCAACTGTTCTGGCTGTGCCCCCTCCCAGTTTCTTGTGCGCCTGGCAGAGCATGGGAAGCTGAAAAGTCCTTGACTAGCATAAGCAGTACTCAGCAACAACTAAAAACATCAACATGTTATCAACATTCTTCTCCTACTAAATCCAAACCACAGCACTATGCCTGCTGCTAGGAAGAAAATTAACTCTATCCCAGCCGAAACCAGGACAATCTCAGGCTTTATATTTGTGTCAAACATAATCATTATATCCTATTAACATTTGTTTTAAACTAGCTGAATTTCAAAGATTTCTAAAAATATTTTTATTTTTTAAGACAAACAGAAAGACATAAATAAAATGAATATTTACCTCAGAAATGACACTTCAATTTTAGTAAACTGAATCTGTATTGAATATATACCTATAAACACATTAATATTACATAACTGTATTACATGTATGGATGCACATGTGCAAATATAGTTATTTCCTTCAAAAATTTTGGTTAATTTTTTGGGGGTTTTAAGCAGTGCTATAAATATTTGAAAAAAATATTAAGAAAATAGGTCAGGTTTTAAACAGTTCCAGAAACTACATCTGTAGGGCCAGCCAATCAAAACAAATTTACTTTTTTTCAAAGCAAGGACTGGGATTCATTTCACTTAATTTTAGGACTCTAATGGATGATATTCAAATAACCAAACATTGACATTTTCACTGTAGCTGGTCACACTAGTATTCCTTTATAGTCAGTGAAGAAAAATGTTACTTGATGATGTCATGACTCAAACGGGGCTGCCCAGAGAGGATCGTGGAGGTTCTGCTAAATTAAGGTGAAACAACACCAAATGATATATTAAACACTTTATTGATGGTAAACACCAACCTGAGCTTGGAAAGCATAACGATAGGCAACGTGGGTTCTAATTCAAATGCTTGTTAGAGGAAAGGAAAAGGAAGGAAGAGAAGAGCAAGCGAGCGAGCTCGCCACCCTCGGATCCCACAATGTCGATGGTAAATGTGGCAGTCCTCCGGTGGCAGGCGCGCTGCTCTCGGAGCGCAGGGCCTCTGGCTGCACCAGCACCGGCTGGGGGAGGCTGGTCTGGAGCAGAAGCAGCTCCGGTGGTTGGGGTGCACACATGGCTCCTCAAAGTTGTGTCTTCTATAGGCCAGTCCTCACCTCTAGTCTCACCCTCCTTGAGGCTTGTTCCAGAATGTTCTTCATCTTCTGCGCGGGCACCCCTGTGTGGGGGTGGTCGCAAGGGGTCTTTCGGGTGGCCACGAGCCCCTTCCTCACATGAGCTCTGCATGACCTTCGGCCATCAGAAGGTGGAACTGCACATCCTCTGACAAGCCGCCCAGCTCCATGCCAATTGGCTTCTCACCTGTGGTTCAGTGGTGTTATGCAGACCCTAATTTATCATTATGCAGACCTTAACTGGCCGCACCACAATGTTTGAGACATTAACTCTTTCAGTCTCTCACAGATGATACTGAAGAAAAATCCTTTAGAGAAAGGGGGGGAAAAAGCACCTATGTATTTTGATGGATGAAAAGCAGGACTGTACAGTAATCCAAGTTTTTGGGGCATTAAAACAGCAAATACAAAGAGCTGTTCTAGTAAAACCGGGGCACATGGTCCCCTGTGACATATTTAAAATCTCTAGAATAGATGGATACTTTTATGACATGCAGCACAGCTTAGTGACTATAAATGAATAATACATTTTATTTTACAACTAGGAAACATAATGAAAAGCCAAATTTATCTTTTTTTTTTCCTCCTACTTAATTACAGGATTACTTAAAATGAATAAAGATTGTGCAGTAACACAAGTGTTATTAGTAGACTAATTAATATGCAGTTCATAAGAAAAGAAAGAATTATCTTGGCTTTCTCAAATTCGGATGCTTCCAAAACCTTCGTATATTTTTTTTTTTACCTTTTTTTTGGTAGCTATTTTATTAATAGGTTAAGAAAAAAAAGTAAGTAAAAATTTAGGGCCTAATCCTTATTTACTTTGGTAAATTTTCTGTTGAATGCAATAGGAGCTTTAGCTAGGAAGGAATAACAAGATCAAGACCTCATTATCCATGGATTAACATTTCTGTCATTTTAATAGGTGCAGAAACATTTAATTTATTACTTGACATGTGCCATACAAATCTGAAGCAGTTATATTACATTACAGTACATCGCTGAAGGTACATAAAGAAATGGCTTGCTAATGCCAGATCCAATTCCTGTGCTCCCTTCCCAAAAAGACGCGGCTCAAATTGGTTCAAATTCAAGTATCTATATCATTGTATTAATGACCTGGTACAAAAATACATACATAAGTATGTATCTCCATGTATGCATTCGTAGTCCCTAGAAAAACATGAGATATAAAACAAAGATTACATGTTCTCTTTACATTCATTGCCCAAGTACTTAAGGACTAAGTGTGAAGTCCAGCACAAGAGACCATGCTGAGAAGAAATAAAGCTCTGTTCTGCCCCTCCCCATGGTGGCAGGGCCCCAGCAGGGGCAGGGCTGGTCTTTCTCAGAGGGCCGGGGTGGTGTTGGCTGGTTGGAGCTGGTTGGAGCAACAACAGCCCTTTGTGTCACGGGGCAAGAAAGGAACCTTCTGCCTCCCCCGTTGGTCCTCCTGAAGGAGCTGGTGGGGGAGAAATGCACCCCCAGGGCCCCAAGCAGGACTCCCGGCCAAGGGGGCTGCACTTGCTGTGGGCACCCTGCTCCTCTTGGCAAAGTCTGTGAGACCCTAGTGGGGGAGTTATGGTCACACCCCCAAGCCCAGCATCCCTGAGGACGATGACATTGGCG